>NW_028274808.1:149131752-149750815 GCF_037043125.1 Eumetopias jubatus
CAGGGAGGGATGAAGATGCAGTTGTACAAGCTATTTGATGTGTCCTAACTGCAGTTAAGCTGATTGCATGGAGGGCCTAGTGTTATGAAAGCCAAGGTGAGAGATGCAGCTGGCTCAGAAAAGAAGTGAAGGGAATGGTAAATGAAGATAGAGATGGCAAATTTTGTGCTGTATTGAATAAAGCTTTCAACGAATTAATGGCTCAAGAAACGCTTTTAGTGTACATTATTGTTGATGTAGCTGCAGCTAATTTTGGCTTAATATAGAACTAGACTTAAAATGTTGATTATTCTTGTCCCTGGTGATCCATGTGGTTAATTCTGTCACTTCCCCTTAATTTCTATTCAAATATCACATTATGAGGGACACCTGCTCTGATACTCTAAAGAAGTGTTAAGTAACCCCCTACATTACCTCACTTCTGTCCTCTCTTTGTAAGCTTTATTTTTCTCCGTGGAACTCACGCAGAAAACATTTACTTGTTTATCTCTTTCTCGCCCTTGAATGCATGCTCAGGAACATAGAGCAGTGTACAAACATGCTTCCTATCTCTAGTACCTAGAGAATTATATAAGTTGCTGAATGATTGTCTGTTGAGTGGATGAAAGAGAAATCTAAACGCTTGATTTCTGTCTGGAATATCCTCCCCCGTGTTGTCAAAGTACTTCCCTGCATCGTTCTTCTTCAGGTTTCCAAAATGTATATAAAGTAAGTGAACCTGGATCAAACTCAATTAAAATTCAAACTCATTAAAATATTTCTAGAGAAATTTTGTCCAACAGCCTAATTAGTGATAATATTTTCATTATTATTTTGATCTTGGTAATTTTGGCCATCTATTTAGAGAACGCTTTTCTTTTTTTTTTGTCCACTGTAAATGTAATTCTAAGAACAAATGGTTCTATACTAATACACTAACCTGATTCATGCCTCATGTCATCATCAAAACAGTTTGCAAAGAAATTATGTATTTTTTAAGATTCAAATTCTAATCCAACTGAGCTACGTGGAGTCACACTTTTATTTAGGAGAAGAGTTTATTTAAAAACAATGGAGTTTAAAAAGCTGTTTCATGTCATGCAGTAGGACTAGCATTTAGTCCACCAAGCTAAGGAAAATAGCAAGGGACTAATGTTTGCTGAGTAATGGAGAAGGCAGGCAAGTTCTTATCAACTTTCTACTAAAAGAGCTAGTCCACAGATTTCATTTTTGTCCTGTAGCATTGTTTATTAATGCTGTCTAATTTTTCTTATTGTTATGTGGCTAAACAATTTTAGCACATCAACACAGAAGAATTCAGATGCTGATTTATCTGGGTTCTTTGAAGTTTATTCCTGCACATTTTTGAACCTTAACATTTTGCTCTTTTTTACTATATAGTTCACATTTTCTTTAAAATATAGGGCTAAATAGCAACAAGGATTATTTGTGTAAAATGAGTTCCTTCTGTGCAGCACTATCCATAAACAACGCATATGGTTCAATAATGTAAGTTGAAAATCAGAATTACGTTTTAAAATGACTGCAGTATAACAGACTAAAATCAGTTCCTATTATTTAATTAGATTTATTTTTATGAGAAGATGCTCAAGATTATTTCACTTGAGATATTATTTTAGGCTTTCTTCTAGAGTGCAATAATTATTGACACTATTTTTAGCTAACCACAGCATTTTGACTGAGAAGTAATTCTACCATCACATTTCTGTCACATGGTATAACTAATAGGCTAAATTTTTCCAGCAAAGGGAGTTAGATGTGTAAAAACAATTCAAAGCTAGTAAAATGCAGCTACTTGGAAACATTATAAGGAAATGTCACACAATAACACTTACCTGCTATGTTTTATTCTTTAACCCCAAGCACTTTTGTTGTTTCCTGAGCTGAGATTAGTAACTTAAAAAGCTTTTATTAAACATGTACAATCTAAATGAAACACTCAACCAACTGTAAATTCTCTCAGACTTCCTGCAAATGACAAGTGAGTGTGAATGTGCAATAAACCTTTGAATACCAGTGATTTAAGGCTAAGCAGAACTAGAGGATTTCTAGTAACAGATTGAATGCAATTGATTGTGTGGTAAAAGGCAAGAAAAGTGTGTGGTGGTTCCTTGTTTGCCTTTCCATTCCTTAAATCAAGAGAGGATCCTTGCAATGCAAAATTTATATTAATGAGCTTTGAGCAACAATTTAGGGCACAGAAAAGACAAAACAACTCCTAGATTAACAGTTGCATTATTTCAAGTCACTAGACCTCAACTCCTTTTCAGCAATATAAGAATTACTTGTAGATAAGAAAAACTCATCCAAAGTGTCATTTATTTGCTTTTTCTTTTTGTGGAGGAACAGTTTATGGTATTTCTTTATGGACCATAATTGACTTGCTTTAGACTTTCTGATAGAAGCTTACTGTAAATAATGGAATTACTTTGGTCCACATTAGCAATTTTAAAATTTGATTGTGGCAGCCAAGCATCTCTGCCTAAATATGATATTTGGCATTTATATTTATTTTCTGGAGTTCTATGTTTAATCTCCTGTGGATAAAATTTTGGGCCCTGTAAAATTTGTAGATCAATGATACGGTCTTGAAAAGTGAACAATATTTGCCTTTTAAATAGGAAGACACAATATTGACTTATAAAGTATTGTATTTTATTTTGCAATATATATTTATCTTTAAAATTAGATACAGCACTAAAAACCAAATTTTGATTATGTATACACACATCATATTGGGTTACATGGTGACAGCAAGCAACCCCAAAGTCATGTGACTAAACAATTTTAAATCTGTTTAATTCTCATATTAAAAATTATGAGTTTATTTGAGCAAAAGTAATTCTAATCTGGCAGTACCAAACTAGAAGTGGTTAGGAGCTCACCACCGGCAGGAGCTGGGGAGACTTTTATAGAGAAGTGATGGAAGCAAAGCCAGGAAATGATGATTGGCTATAGGTTAAGCATTTGCCTTCTAGGGAAAAACCTAGTTGGCTGTTTGGGATTGGTTTTCCTTAGGTTTTGATTTTTTACCCTTGCAGGATTTATAGGCTTAGGTTTTGGTTTCCTTGTGGAGTCCACTAAGGCACTGAAGCCACCTCAGTCTAATGGCCTCTTTAATTAAATTAACAATTCTCATTCATGCTAGATGTCCATTACCAGACAGAAACAGGGGATCTGAAACATGGTCACTTAACGACCCAGGCTGACTGATCTTAAAAACTGGCCCTTACAGTTTTAGAAGGGCTCTGGAAATTCTCAGTCCAGAGGAGATACATGTTATGTTCACTTAAAACTGAAAAAGTAACTAGTTTTGTTTCTTTTCGATTTCCAGGAGGCAGGTGAAAATTTTCAAAATACTACCTGGTTTTATAGTTCTTTTCTTAGCATCGTTTTCAAATAAATCACAATTGGCATTGTGCTACTACATGTAAAGATCACAAGTTGTCAAAATTGTATGCACACATTTTTATGGATGCTCATACACTGACAGTCTTCCACCATACTGTATCGAGGTTGTATCAGTTTGCTGATATTTTACAATTTTAACACTAAATTGTAAAGATTTACCAACCTCTGTGACATGTAAACATAGTAAGTTTAACTATACTTCAACAATAAAAAAACAATAAGCTAATACAGGGGTTAGCAAACTACAGCTTGATGGACAAATAAGGCTTACAAACTCCTTTTGTATATCTCATTTACTAAGAATGATTTTTACATTTTTCAATGGTTGACAGATAAAGAGAAAATATTTTACAACACATGGAAACTATATAAAATTCAAATTTCAGTCTCTAGGAGTAAAGTTTTATTAGGATATAGCTGTGGCTGTTGGTTTATGTTATCTATGTGTTTGTGGTACAATAGCAGAGTTGATGGTTGGTACAGAGACTGAATGGCCTTAAAGCTGAAGATATTTACTACCATTTCCTAATTTATGGAAGAAAGTTCTTTGGCCCCTGAGCTAAAAAGGCAGCCAATTTAGCTTGAGCTTGACTGGGATGGCTCTTCTCCACATGTCTCTCATTTCCCTTGGAGCTAATGGGCATGTTTCTCTCATGGCAATGATGACATGCATGGCTATTGGTATCTTATGAAGATATTCTGGAATGAACATACAGAGAAAATTTGGCAATAGAAAAATTTGAAATATCTTTTGCCTGACAGAATTTAGATCAAAAATGCCAAAAAAAAAAATAGATCTGGAATCGCTACCATTTTTTTTTTTTTTTGAAAGATTAATACGTGACACACACCTGGTGTGCATTTTCTGGGCATTGAGATGCAAGATGTATTAGATAATTCCACAAATATTTATGCCTAGTAAAGTAATAAAATTAGGATTAGAGCTCCAGGTCTGTGTGCAGTAGGCATGATCATATGCCATGGTAAGCATAGGAGAGTTCTAGTTTTTATGTATCATCCAGCCTAATGATCAGGAGTTCTTCCTTTGTTCTAAAAATTGTCTGGTTTAGATGATAAATTAGATGGTCACTTTTGTCTAAGTCCAACTCTTTCAACGGTGTCTCCTTGTAGTAGAGCAGAACAGGAAGCTAAATATAAAAGGGCTGTACCATCAATTGACCTTCCTTTTGGCCTTAACCAAAATGTATTTATAAAAGACTTATTTCTAGAAATAAAATCCATTTTGCTCAGGATTCAAGCCCTTTATTTCCATTTTTAGAAGTGAGGAAATTTTTACCACACTGATCTCAGTATTGTGGGACTCATTTGAGTTACTGAACACTTAGAAACATTATTCTCTTATACCTATGGTTTCTGGATATGACCAATCTTGTGTTTTGGAACAGACTTTTTTTTATATACCTGTTTGTGTTTTTGTGTGCTTTGACATTTTGAGAGTTGGTTGTATGTGGTTTGTGTGACATACACTCAGTAATAGGAATTAATTTTGGGAGACTTTCAAACTAAAGCTGATTTAGTCTATTGTCTGCCTTAGAATTGATCTCTCATTTCTCTACATGAATCAAAGTGGGATATATGTAATCCAACAAATTTATACTCATTACCAAATATTGTTTAATGGAAGGCTGTGGAGAAATATGGGGTTTGTTTACCTGACTTTCAGTTATAGAAAGTAGAGCTTGAATTATTTACTAATTTAAAATGTTAAGTAGTCCTTAAGGTTAATAGTTTACAATTACAGTAAGTGTAGAAATTTCACTACTTTACTGCCTTCTTTGGATGTATTGTTAGTATTAGTTTTTCTGGCCCCAAACCTAATCATATGCAGAGTCTGGTACTCAATTAACATTTATTGACTAACTGACTGACTGACTGACTTAATGCACCAGCTCAGTGCACTTAGAAGGTAAATTTGAATTCTTTTATTAGAATTCAGTGATATATATGTTTATTTTGTTCCAACTTTTTGAGAAGGAAGTTTTACTAAGAAAACCATGGTGATAGATCATATAGATTAAGCAAACAGAAAATATAGTCAATAAAACTGCAGATTTCTTTTATTTTTTTTTAAAGATTTTATTTATTTATTTGAGAGAGAGAGACAGAGACAGAGAGAGCATGAGAGGGGGGAGGGTCAGAGGGAGAAGCAGACTCCCCGCCGAGCAGGAAGCCCAATGTGGGACTCGATCCCGGGACTCCAGGATCATGACCTGAGCCGAAGGCAGATGCTTAACCATCTGAGCCACCCAGGCGCCCTGCAGATTTCTTTTAAAAAACATCATGGGAACATAAGCAAGAAAACTTCTTGGGGTGCCTGGGTGACTCAGTTGGTTGTGTCTGACTCTTGATTTTGGCTCTGGTCATGTTCTCAGGGTTGTGAGATCAAGCCCAGCATTGGGCTCCGTGCTCAGCAGGGAATCTGCTTGAAGATTCTTTCCATCTGCCCCTCTCCCTACTGTCTCTTTGTATTCTCCTTCTCTCTCTCTTTAAAAAAAATAAATCTATACTTTTAATAGCTACTCTGCAATTATGGGACTATGATCTTGAAAACCTCCATGGTTGGAAAATCTGCAGTTGAAGAACAGATCTTAGGTTAAAATAGGACTGAGAGGACTAAGGTAAACCTATGTAGGTGTATGCACTTTTCTTAAGATACGTACTAGAAAAGATGTGTATTTACTAGATTAATGTGTTTTTTTTTCAACCATGGGACAATGTATTCTCCAATGACTTATATTCTTCTTTCTTAATCATACAATCATGATGGGGAGCAATATATTAGTTTCTCTTTGCTGAAAGGAATCCTAGGTGAAAATAGATTCTCATTGGATAAAACATGCATGTGAGATAGTATTCATATAACCATATGTAGCATCCCTCGGTCAGTCACATTCTTCTTGCAGTAGTCTGGGAAGTTGTTGCTGCTTAAATGTGTCATTTTCACCATCATGTAGATAACAATTGCAAAACCTTTTAAATGGGTTATTAAGAAAAGATAAATCATGCCCATAATTCTCAAATAATGCAAGGAAGGAGGTAATGAACTGTAACTGTGGTTCTTTTTGTTATCCTCAGGTTGTCATTTTTCTGACCAGGTGTTCTAGGTAGCTCCCAAGTTAGACAGTGATTATCACACTGGCTACCTATGAGAATACTGATGTCCCTAGCCAGATCAACTTTATCAGGTTTTTCTGTGTGGGGGAGCTTGGTGGTGGTGGTTAAAGTCTTCCAGGAGATTACAATGTGAAACCAGGCCTGAGAACCACTGAACTAGATTTCTGTGGGAGAACATCATTATCTTCAATCTTTAGCTATTGTCTCCAAGAGGATGATTGAAGTGAATTTTATTTTTTATGTATTTATTTATTTTTATTATGTTATGTTAATCACCATACATTACATCATTAGTTTTTGATGTAGTGTTCCATGATTCATTGTTTGCGTATAATACCCAGTGCTCCATTCAATATGTGCCCTCTTTAATACCCATCATCAGGCTAACCCATCCCCCCACCCCCTCCCCTCTAGAATCCTCAATTTGTTTCTCAGAGTCCATAGTCTCTCATGGTTCGTCTCCCCCTCCGATTCCCCCTCCTTTGTTTTTCCCTTTCTGCTATCTTCTTCTTTTTTTTTTTAAACACAATTCATAGCGCTCACCATAGCACGTACCCTCCCCAATGTCTATCACCCAGCCACCCCATTCCTCCCACCCCCCACCACTCCAGCAACCCTCAGTTTATTTCCTGAGATTAAGAATTCCTCATATCAGTGAGGTCATATGATACATGTCTTTCTCTGATTGACTTATTTCATTCAGCATAATACCCTCCAGTTCTATCCATGTCGTTGCGAATGGCAAGATCTCATTCCTTTTGATGGTTGCATAATATTCCATTATATATATGTACCACCTCTTCTTTATCCATTCGTCTGTTGTTGGACATCTTGGTTCTTTCCATAGTTTGGCTATTGTGGACATTGCTGCTATAAACATCGGGGTGCATGTACCCCTTTGGATCGTTACATTTGTATCTTTGGGGTAAATACACAGTAGTGCAATTGCTGGATCACATGGTAGCTCTATTTTCAACTTTTCGAAGAACCTCCACACTGTTTTCCAGAGTGGCTACACCAGCTTGCATTCCCACCAACAGTGTAGGAGGGTTCTCCTTTCCCTGCATCCCCGCCAACATCTGTCTTTTCCTGACTTGTTAATTTTAGCCATTCTGACGGGTGTGAGGTGGTATCTCATTGAGGTTTTGATTGGATTTCCCTGATGCCAAGCGATGTTGAGCACTTTTTCATGTGTCTGTTGGCCATTTGGATGTCTTCTTTGGGAAAAATATCTGTTCATGTCTTCTGCCCATTTCTTGATTGGATCATTTGTTTTTTGGGTGTTGAGTTTAAGAAGTTCTTTATAGATTTTGGATACTAGCCCTTTATGTGATATGTCATTTGCAAATATCTTCTCCCATTCTGTCAGTTGTCTTTTGGTTTTGTTGACTGTTTCTTTTGCTGTGCAAAAGCTTTTTATCTTGATGAAGTCCCAATAGTTCATTTTGTCTTGCTTCCCTTGCCTTTGGCAATGTGTCTGGGAAGAAGTTGCTGTGGCTGAGGTCGAAGAGATTGCTGCCTGTGTTCTTTAGGATTTTGATGGACTCCTGTCTCACATTTTGGTCTTTCAGCCATTCTGAGTCTATTTTTGTGTGTGGTTTAAGGGAATGGTCCAGTTTCATTCTTCTGCATGTGGCTGTCCAATTTTCCCAACACCATTTGTTGAAGAGACTGACTTTTTTCCACTGGACATTCTTTCCTGCTTTGTTGAAGATTAGTTGACCATAGAGTTGAGGGTCCATTTCTGGGCTCTCTATTCTGTTCCATAGATCTATGTGTCTGTGTTTTTTTTTTTTTTTTTTTTGCCAGTACCATACTGTCTTGATGATTACAGCTTTGTAATAGAGCTGGAAGTCCGGAATTGTGATGCCGCCAGCTTTGCTTTTGTTTTTCAACATTCCTATGGCTATTCGGGGTCTTTTCTGGTTCCATAAAAAATCTCCCAACAAACAAAAGCCCAGGGCCAGATGGCTTTCCAAGAGAATTCTACCAAACATTTAAAGAAGAATTAATACCTATTCTTCTGAAACTGTTCCAAAAAATAGAAATGGAAGGAAAACTTCCAAACTTGTTTTATGAGGCCACCATTACCTTGATCCCCAAACCAGACAAAGACCCCATCAAAAAGGAGAATTACAGACCAATAGCCTTGATGAATATGGATGCAAAAATTCTCACCAAAATACTAGCCAATAGGATCCAACAGTACATTAAAAGGATTATTCACCATGACCAAGTCAGATTTATCCCTGGGCTGTAAGGTTGGTTCAACATCTGCAAATCAATCAGTGTGACACAATACATTAAGAAAAGAAAGAAGAACCATATGATCCTCTCAATAGATGCAGAAAAAGCATTCAGCATCCTTTCTTGATCAAAAGTCTTCAGAGTATAGGGATAGAGGGTACATACCTCAATATCATAAAAGCCATCTATGAAAAACCCACAGAGAATATCATTCTCAATGGGGAAAAACTGAGAGCTTTCCCCCTAAGGTCAGGAACACGGCAGGGCTGTCCACTATCACTACTGCTATTCAACATAGTATTAAGGCACCTGGGTGGCTCAGATGGTTAAGCGTCTGCCTTCAGCTCAGGTCATGATCCCAGGGTCCTGGGATCGAGTCCCACATCGGGGTCCCTGCTCCCTGGGAGCCTGCTTCTCCCTGTGCCTCTCTCTCTCTCTTATGAATAAATAAATAAAATCTTTAAAAAAAAAACATAGTATTAGAAGTCCTAGCCACAGCAGTCAGACAACAAAAAGAAATCAAAGGCCTCCAAATTGGCAAAGAGGTAGTCAAACTCTCACTCTTTGCAGATGATATGATACTTTATGTGGAAAACCCAAAAGACTCCACCCCAAAACTGCTAGAACTCATACAGGAGTTCAGTCAAGTGGCAGGATATAAAATCAATTCACAGAAATCAGTGGCATTCCTATACACCAAAAAGACAGGAGAAAGAGAAATTAAGGAGTTGATCCCATTTACAATCACACCCAAAACCATAAGATACCTAGGAATAAATCTACCAAAGAGGCAAAGAATCTGTACTCAGAAAACCATAAAATACTCATGAAAAAAATTGAGGAAGACACAAAGAAATGGAAAAACATTCCATGCTCATGGATTGGAAGAACAAATATTGTGAAGATGTCAAAGCTACCTAGAACAATCTACACATTCAATTCAATCCCTATCAAAATACCATCAACTTTTTTCAAGAAATGGAGCAAATAATCCTAAAATTTAACCCTGGCCAGACTTATCAAAAAGAAAAGAGAAATGACCGAAATAAATAAAATCATGAATGAAAGGGGGAGAAATCACAACCAACACCAAAGAAATACAAACAATTATAAGATTGTATTATAATTATGAGCAACTATATGCCAGCAAATTAGATAATCTGGTAGAAATGGATGAATTTTTCATGCAAGCCATTGAGAGAGAAGTACGATAAAGAGAAGGGTGATGGCATGTATGCCGGCATAGGTCTTCTACCTTTGATAGAGCGGTCTGGTTGGTCTCCTTAGGATACAAGCCACTGGGAAGGACACACACCAGTGAGGACTCTTGAACCATGGCTTGCTCACTCTGTGAGTCTGGAGCCTTGGCAAGACCAGAGTTAGTGCCAGATAGAGAGGGGACTGAGGTGGAACCAGAATGGAGAGCAGTATGGAGAAGGAGGGTGTATTTTTGTTTTGCTTAGTTTTCTCAATTCAGAAAGAATTAAACTTGAGGAAAAGAAAAAAAGAGTTTAAAGATATATGAGTCTTTTTTTCCTTCTTTAAAAAACTTAGCCTGCAAGAGAAGCAAGCGATACACATTAATTATATCATTTATTAAGCATACATTTGGTGCATGCCATGAGTGAGATATGAATTAGGCATACTTAGAAGAGATACGACATGCACATAAGTAGTTTTAATATTAAAAAGAAAATACTGTTATAAAAGTATTATATTTTTTAAATGTTATTAATATTTTAATATTTTCCTAATGACCAGCACATATAGGTCTGTCGAAGCCATATTCTCCAATGCCACTTTCAAACAAAAAGGGGAGCAGAAATATCCAATATTCTAAAAAGAAATAACCAAAAAAAAAACTACCACAATACTTGTGATACCTGAGTCAAAAAATAGAAGCATTTGGTTTCAAGTGTTTTGTAGAATAACTACAACAAAATTCTGAAAAAAGCTAATAATTTTCTAGAATTTCAAACTCCAAAGAATTTATAAATTATCTGGTAAATCTTTTATTTTTTATTTGTAGAAATTGAAACCCTGGGAAAGTGTGACTTGTGATACCCTTAATCTCTGGCACAGAACTAAAAACTCAAGGTCTTAATACTCAGTTTTGTCTTATTTTAATTATCTCATAACAGGTTTTTTTTTTAAACTGTAAGAGAAAGATCAACTAGATTTTTATTCATTATCTCAACAAATGTCAGAAACATATCTGTCTCAAAACCTCAACATAAAAAAATACACTTAAGGGGAAATTCTATAATATGAAAAATTTATCAATTAAAAAGTATTTTAAGATAAGTTTACCCATTATAAACACCAAGATTCACTGATTAGAGAGTAGAGATATATGAAAACAATTTAAAATATTTTAACCATAAAGAACACTACAACATCAATAGAGTGAAAATATAGCATTGTGCCTTATAAAAGATTTTCATACGAATTTAGTTAAAAAATATTCTTTTTCAAATAATTTAACATTTTTGTTAAATCTTCAGGGAAGTTTTGTAAGCAATTTTTAGAAAATAAAAACAGGCAGTATTGCAACATAGTACATTCATGGAAGTCATATAGGGAGACAAAATAGAAATCCCAAAAGATCATACACAGAGCAAATCAAAGCTCGTTTAACAATATTAAGGGTATTAAAGAGGGCATGTACTGAATGGAGCACTGGGTGTTATATGCAAACAATGAATCATGGAACACTACATCAAAAACCAATGATGTAATGTATGGTAATTAATATAACATAATAAAATTAAAAAAAGGAACACTAAAAGAATAAACCTATTTTGTTATATAAAATTGATTAGTTTTAAATGTATGTATTAAGTATATTTTTGTAGTTTGAAATTGCCTGATTTCTGGAAGGTAAATATTAGAAAATATTTGGAATGATTTTGGAGAGAAAGAATGAGACAAAACAAAATTATCATTGCTTTCCAAGTCTAGCAGATGATACATTAAAAATTATGTCCAAATTAACCTTTATAGATTTATAGTAATTATAATATGCAGATTTTTATGTTTACCTGACTCAAAGTCGAGGAATGTGAGATTAACACAGACTCTAATATACATTATTTTTGTCAGTTTAGAAAGATATATGGAAAAAGGGAAACTAATTCATAAAACAAAAGACTTTTCCTTTTATATTTGTAAGTGAAATAAAGTAAATTTATGTTGTGTCAAGTCATTTTAGACAAAGTGAGTTGGGAAAAAAGTGAAAGCAAAATGATTGCTTCACAGATGCCTGAAGTTCACATGAAGTATTAAGGTTGTGTGAGACTATGCTGAAAATCACCCTCAGTTCTGCTAAATGTTTTTGCTAGTATATTAAAAAATAAATAAAAACCTGTCAAGAATGTTTGAATTAAGTGGAACTCTGATAGTCATGATCTTCCCACTGAGTTTAAATATCACTCTGTATTTCTGAGGTGTCAGTTATTATATAAGCAGCACATTAATAGAAATACATCATTTCTTTAAGCATTCAGTTTTTTGTGCTTGCAATCTTACATTTTTTAAATCTTAAAGATAATGTTTTAGGATAAAGACCATGGGTTTTTTCTAAATTAAGATAGATAAATCTACTAGTATGCCTATGGTGTTCTGTGTATAATAATAACATACAAAATGACACTATATAAATAGATAGGTTTTTTGGAAGCCCATCTTATTTCCCAGAAAAGAAAGATTAACATAATCTATTTCTTAAAAAAATAACAATAACAACCAACTAGACTGGAACTTTAAAAAGAAATTGATAATAAATCTTAAGTAATTATCTTCATTTTGTCTCTTATTATGAATTATCTTTTGCTCTTTCAAATCTGAAAATGTTGAATAACACCTGAGAATTGCACGTTCTGCATGAAGCACTGGGTGTTATACACAAACAATGAATCATGGAACACTACATCAAAAACTAATGATGTAATGTATGGTGATTAACATAACATAATAATAATAAAATAAATAAAATAAAAGTGTATGGGCATATAAGGTAATAACTTATGACCAAAATGAAATTTCAAATCCTTTGGAAAATGAGATATTATGCAATAAACAGTGTTGATATAAATTTAAAAAAAAACCTTTTTTTACAGTTTTTCTTTTAATTCCAGTTAACATACAGTGTTATATGTAGTTTCAGGTGTACAATATGGTGATTTGACAATTCCATATATCACCTGGTGCTCATTATCACAGTGCACTCCTTAATCCCCATCACCTATTTAACCCCTTCCCTCTGAATCATCAGTGTGTTCTCTAGAGGTTAAAACTCTTGTTTCTTGATTTCTCTCTCTTTTTCTTTTTCCCTTTGCTCATTTGTTTCTTAAATTCCCTTTATGAGTGAAATGATAAGGTATTTGTCTTTCTCTGACTGACTTTTTTGCTTAGCATTATACTCTCTAGCTCCATCTATGTCACTGTAAATAGCAAGTTTTTTTTTTAAGGCCAAATAATATTCCATTGTATGTATCTACCACTTCTTCTTTATCCATTCATCAGTTTATGGACACTTGGGCTGCTTCCATATCTTGGCTATTGTAAATAATGCTCCTATAAATATAGGGATGGATGTATCCCTTTGAAGTAGTGGTTTTGTATTTTTTGGGTAAATACCCAGTAGTGCAATTGCTGGATCATAGGGTTCTATTTTTAACTTTTTGAGAAACCTCCATACTGTTTCCCAGAGTGGCCGCACCAGTTTGCATTCCCATCAACAGTGCAAGAGGGTTCTCCTTTCTCCACATCCTCGCCAACAATTGTTGTTTCCTGTGTTGTTGATTTTAGCCAGATTTTAGCCATTCTAACTGGTGTGAGGTGATACCTCATTGTAGTTTTGATTTGCATTTCCCTGATGATGAATGATGATGAACATCTTTTCATGTGTCTGTTGGCCATCTGGATGTCTTCTTTGGAGAAATATCTGTTCATGTTTCATGACCTTTTTTATATAAGATTATTTGTTTTGGGGTGTTGAGTTGTATAAATTCTGTATATATTTTGAATACTATTTATTGGATATGTAATTTGCAAATATCTTCTCCCATTCCATAGATTGCCCTTTCATTTTGTTGCTTGTTTCCTTCACTGTGCAGAAGCTTTTTATTTTCATGTAGTCCCAATAACTTATTTTTGCTTTTATTCCCTTGCCTTAGGAGACATATTTAAAAAAATGCTGTTTTGGCTGATGTCAAAGAAGTTACTGCTTGTGTTTTCTTCTAGGATTTTTATGGTTTCAAGCTTCACATTTAGGTCTTAAAACATTTTGAATTTATTTTTGTGTTTGGTGTAAGAATGTGGTCTGGTTTCATTCTTTTGCATGTTGCTGTCCAGTTTACCTAACACCGTTTGTTGAAGAGACTCTCTTTTTCCCATTGGATAATCTTTCTTGCTTTGTCGAAGATTAATTGACCATACGGTTGTGGGTTTATTTCTGGGTTTTCTATTCTGTTCTATTAATCTATGTGTCTGTTTTTGTGCCAGTACCATAGTGTTTTGATTACTATAGCTTTGTAATATAATTTGAAGATTGGAATTGCGATGCCTCCAGCTTTACTCTTCCTTTTCTACTTTGCTTTGGCTATTGGGGTTTTTTGTAGTTCCATACACATTTTAGGGTTATTTGTTCGAGCTCTGTGAAAATTGATATTTTTATAGGAATTGCATTAAATGTGTAGATTGCTTTGGGTAATGTAGACATTTTTGACAATATTTGTTTTTCTCAATCCATGGGCATGGGATGTTTTCCCATTTGTCTGTGTCTTCTTCAATTTCTTCAGTGTTTTACAGTTTTCAGAATGCAGGTCTTTCACCAATTTGGTTAGGTTTATTACTAGGTATTTTACTATTTTTTGGCACAGTTATAAATGGGATTTTTTTTTTTATTTAACTAAACTAACCTTGAAGATAGTTACCGAATGCTTTATGTTTGTAAAAGTCTAATTTGTTTTAGAGTGTTTTGTCTAATCAATGATTTCAGCAATATTTTACTGGTTTATATGTCAGAAAAAATATTTTTATGGCAATTATTTTTGTTTTTAACAGACTTTAAATTTACTTAAGCTTTTCTAAAAATTGAATATTATATAATCTAGATTTCAGTGAATGCTTTTGTTATTTCTCTTGATTGTTCATCTGAGTTTCTTACTCTTTCTTGTCCTTCATGACATGGATGTTTTTGAAGATACAGAACTTTCTTTAGATAGAAATATGTATTTTTTTGAGTGGGTCCATAATATTTCCAAATCAATTTTAACATTACAAAATTGAAAGTTATTTGATCTTGATCTTGTTCCTTTCTACTGAAAATTTTGGTTCATAATATTAATGTGATACATATTTGCATTATTCTACACAGTAAGTTTAAAATAGTAATATCAATTACACTCCAACACTTAGACTGCTGAATGATATTTACTATTTCTTTGCACTTCTAATTTATTTCAAAGCCATTTAAAGTAATTTATTCCTCTATGTGGCTGTGTCACCACTTGATTTACAGCTGGGTTTCTTTGTTTATATTTCTTTTCAATTTTTTTGGTGGAGGAGGCTTCTGTAAATTTCCTTTGTGACTATGTAAAATGTTTATATATTTTCTAAACCAGAGCTATTGAACAGGGTATATTTTGAGAAGACACCCTTCCCTTATTGCCTCTTCACCCTGTTCCTTTCCTCCCCCATAGGTAAACTTTTTATTAATTTACAAGTTCAGTGAAGTGTTTTTCTTTTATTTCTTAGTTTCAATTTTCTTATATCATGTTTATCTTGGGATTTTATAGAGGAATAAATTTGGTATTAACCTGAGTTGGTGCAGAAATTGTTAGGATTAGGCCCCTTTCACTGAAGATAAAAAGTCTTCGGATGAAATGGTCTTCATATAAGCCAGTTTTTTTTTTTTTTTTTCCTCACTGCTTTTCCATCAGGCCTCTCTAAATTGGATGAGTGGCTTTATGCTTCTTTTCTTCATAGATACTAGTTGTTTCTACTGGAAGGTGCTCACTTCATTTCTATTAGGGATAGAAATCCTTTCAACAGGGAGCATGACTGAACAAAATAGCTGTATGAATCCATTTACCATGTGAGTGCAACCCCATGGGCTAGATTTTACCTTGCTGTTCTTCTCACCATTGATCATGATGGTACCTTGATTGACAAATTTCTCTTAGTTTGTGTATTACTCAGAGTTCTCCAGAGAAATAAAGCCATAGTAGATTCACATAAAGAGACTGTAATAATTTAGCTTATGCATTTATGGAGGCTGAGAAGTCCCACGATCCGCCATCTGCAAGATGGAAACCCTGGAAAGCCAGTGGTGTAATCCCAGTCCTTTCCCAAAGGCCTAAAAACAGGGAAGCTGACAGTGTAAATCTCAGTTCAAGGGCAGGAGAAGACTGATATCCTAGCTCAAGCAGGCAGGAAGGAACCAAAAAGGGGTGAATTCCTCCTTCATATACCTTTTTGTTCTATTGGGGCCCTCACAGATTGGATGATGCTCACACACACTGGGGAGGATATATTTAACTGAGTCCACTCATTCAAATCCTAATCTTATTCAGAAATGCTCTCAATGACACGCCCAGGAAAAGCATTTAATTTGGGCAACCCCTTGCTTGGTCAAAAATGACCCATAAAATTAACCATCATAATTTATCTGCTTCCCCACTAAAGATTCTGCTTTATGAAAGACTCAGCCATGTTTAATGTGTTCTTGGTTCTGTCTCTTGTAGCTAGCATACTGCCCAAGCCACTTTTTGTCATACGATGAGCTCTTGCACTCTGCAATTCAAATGCTTACTTGGGAGTGAGCAGCTATCCCATATACAACCTCCTTATGAAGATGTGTGAAGATATAGGAGATGACCAATATAGCAAAAAAAAAAAAAAAAGACAAGTTTGTTACTTATAAATTGTCATTTTATTTTAAGGATATGTATCTGAGGCATACCCATATCCGTGTACTCTTAGCAACAATTAGGCTTTTATAAAATTTCAACTTTCTCTTCTAAAAACCTATTTCTTCCCCAGTTTTTGAAACTTTGCTTATTAGAATCATGAATTTCTCAAGTTACAAACATTGTATCCCACATCCAGTTGTTTACTGGGCAATATTGATTCCATTTTAGGATTATCTCTTCAATTCAATCATTCTTTTCTTTATGTATGCCTGTTCCCCTGACTTAGTTTAGACATTAATTTTCTCTTTCCTAATCATTTTCAACAGTCTTTTGTCCAATATCTCTATAGTGGCCTGTTTTACTCTTCCATCTGACTTAATGAAGCTTGCATTTCTTTGTATAAAATGTATCTTTCATATCATTCTTTGGTTTTAAAAAGTGGTTTTTAATATTAAGGATTATGTCTAATATCTTTAACTTGAAAATGAAATATTTCAGAATTTGTCCTTATCTACTTGCTCACATACTTTCTATTTTGTAACCTGTGTTCCAAGCTTAGTAAATCTGTATTAATTTCCTCTGTATATGATGATCTTACATGATTCTTTGCCTTTAAGTATGTGTTTTCTTCTGTTTGAAAAACCTATCTTGCTCTCTGCCTGAAATATATCTACTTATTTTTCAAAAGGACAGATAAATTATTATATTCTACTTTGATAATGTCAGATCCTACAGAGAATTAGTCGCCTCATTTTCTCTAACAATGATATCAACAAGAATAATTAGACTTTCATGTGCCATTTGCTTCCTATCATGATTGTATCAAATTCTTAAAACCACTGTTTTCTCAGGTGATAAAGCTAAGAGGTTCAGAAACATTACTTAATTCAGCCAAAATAGTATAAACCGAGGCCCTACTACTTAACACTTTAAAAAGCCCCTGAGTGAGTGATTTTATAAAGAATTTTTCATATTTAGATACACATCAATTCTCATCATACACTGTTCATTTAGCTCTGCTGCTTCTCATCTACTTGTTTATCTCCCTAAGAAGACCTTCTTTCTCATTACTATTTTTTTTTTACCTTGTTTCCACTCTAATTTCTCTGAGCTAAACTGAAAAGGAGTAGACCTTTTCAAATTCTCTATTTCCTATTTTTAACCATACCAAAGATGAGGTCTTTGTGTCCATAAGCAGTGTGTGCCTCCCAACCTCTAGTTCTCATAAATGTTTTCAGTTAATTTCCTATCAAGTTCTTGATCTTCTATTTTTCACCAAGTTCTCTTGGCTTCCAAGGTCCGAGTTCTGACCTATTGCTTGAGTTAGAATTATATCCTTTGGGTCTCTCTTGATTTCTTGCTTACCATATTAGTAAGCGTATAGGCTACATATGGTTGAGTATGTAGTAACAATGAGACGTGGACATTCAAGGCTAAAATAAGATAGATGCTTGCTTAACTTGCACATATATCTAAGGCTATGTTGGCTCCGTTCTAGGATATCATTCAGTAACCAAGATCCCTTATAAAGCTGCCCATATCCCAAAGTGCTGTCCTGATCTGCATGGTCCAAGATAAAGTACTACCAGGTCTGTGTTCTAACATTTTTTTTTTTTTCTGGGGGAAACAGTGCAAAGTTGCAAATACCACCTCTGTTCATATCCCATTAGTGTGGACACAGTGATGTAACCATATCAGACTGCAAGAGGGGTTGTAAAATACAGTCACCATGTAGAACGTCTGAAGGAAAAAGAGTAGAAACTAAATGATAATCATTAGTGTGCATTATGCTTATGTATTTATTATTCTGAAAACATGCTTAATTTATCATATAGTTATCCATTTATTTAGTAGGAAATTCCACACTTGAACTAGAAAGTCCTGAGATTTAGTAGGAAAATCCACACTTGAACTAGAAAGTCCTGAGATTGAAACCATGAAAAACTTGGGACTTTGGACATGACATTTTCTGAGATGCATTTTTTTTTTTAATGGCCAAAATGAGAGTTTGTGGAAATTCTATCAATATACATAGAGTTATTTTTAAAGTATTATCCACTGCATATTTCAGGAACATCATGCACAGTGACAGAAGTTACCCTTAAACCTCATTCATTTCACCAACAACTCATTTTTATAAAAGAGACTATTCTTTATCATTAAAAGGGAAAGTGATTTAAAATAATGAGAAATATTCTTACTAAAAGGACTAAAGACAGAATGGATATTAGGATAATTAATGCTTAAAGAAGAAACCTAAAATGACCAATACTCTAATGACTATATAATCTCTCCCATAAACTTGTTCTTTGATCTTAAGCTTTCTGTCTATTCTCTCTTGGCCTCAGTTTTCTTATTTATAAACTGAGATGGTTAGATTTGATGATCCCCAAGTTTCTTCCCTTTACTAACATTTCTGATTCTCTCGCTAAAAATATGTATTTTTTAGACATTTTATTTATATGTATAGGAAATAATACATCATTCCTATTGCAAGGCAGTTTGCTATAGGTTGATGATAAACTGTTGAACAAAACAGACCTAGATTCCTCTGTTAAGAAGCTTACATTCTAATGAGAAGATTGGTAATGGGGACACCTGTGTGGCCCAGTCAATTTAGTGTCTGCCTTCGGCTCAAGTCCTGCATTGGACTTCTTGCTCAGTGGGGAGCCTGCTTCTTCCTTTGCCTGCTCTGCCTGCCATTCCCCCACTTGTGCTCTCTTTCTCTCTCTTTCTCTCTCTCTCTGACAAATAAATCTTAAAAAAAAAAGATTGGTAATGAAAATTGGGGGAAAATGACAATGGAGTAATTACTAGTAGAAAGCGTCAAAGCCAGGCTTAGTAGAAAGAAAATGGATATATTTATACAAATCTATGGTTTTCAATACATAAACTGTTATATACATGGTTTCTTAAACGCTTAGGTCTTGGGATAATGTATAATTAAAACACAACTTAGGGGCACCTGGGTGGCACAGTCAGTTGAGTGTCTGACTTTTGATTTTGGCTCAGGTTGTAATCTCTGGGCGTGGGATCGAGCCCCGCATAGGGCTCTGTGCCCAGCACAGAGTCTGCTTTTCCTCTCCCTCTGCTTTCTGCCCCCATCTCTCTCTCTCTCTATATATATATATCTGTCTATCTCTAAATAAAATCTTAAAAAAATAAAACACAGCTTAAATATATCCCTAATGAATTGACTCATACATTCTACCTTATTCCACCTCTACGCATTCCCCCACCTATAAAACACATTATATAAATCTCTATAGGCGTAGTATAGAACTTAAACATAATCTCCTCCATCTTCTTACTTTAGATGATATTCTACAAAAGTGTGCAATGACACCCAGACAGCTGTTACATTTAAGTCTATTACTGACATTATTAATGTCTTTTGATACTGAATGATACCGGAAATAAAATAGTCTCTGTTGAGTTCACATACTGTCTATAAATATATTTTACCTATGAAAACACTTTGCCTCATAGCATCATTATAGGATATTAGTTATATGTGCCAGTAAAAATGTCATAGCACAATAAATTTTAAATATACATGTGAAGTATAATTTGACATGGTTCGATATCTTAAAATATGCATTTCATTATATCTTTATTCCAAGGCACTTCTCCAACTTTGAATTACTGACTAGCTGAATAAGTGAAAATTTATTAACTACCATCTAGTCCTTTTCAATTAGTCTACATTAACTTTCTAAACTTAAACCCATTGAGAGGTACCCAGGTATACATTTTCTATTTTGTCACTTAATCTTAGTATCCATTTCTAAATTGGCATTATATAATAAAAACTAATCTTTTTGGAGATCCATTTGTGTGCCAGTTACAGTGCTAAATAATTTTTAATCTTCATCCGACTTGATGAGTTAGGTTGTTGTATTCTCATTTGTCTGTGACTGAAACGTTAATCCAAATTTATGATTATAACTATATACTATAACTAAGTCTATTTGAAAAGATGCTAAAATGCAGGATTTCTCTCAGAAATACAGTTCTAACACTCTTCTGGTTTTTGTTGTTGTTTTTTGTAAGCATAGAGGATCTTCTGCTAATTCAACAAGGCTACCATATATTACCTTTTCCCTCCAATTCTGTTCTATTCACATATGTGTGAATAGATGAAGCAACATTCATTTAAAGTCAGTATACTATGTATATTACTTACATACAGAAAATATTTTATAGTGATAAGCCTTCAGAAATTCTTAGGCACCCAAATAGCTAAAAGTTAAGACCACTAGCTTTCAGCAGTAAAACATTAGTTTAACTAATTCTGTCCATTTTTATATTTGGCTTCTTTCTACTTTAAAATTTTAACTTGTGTTATCTGTGTAACTATTCACTGTAGATGATTTGGAAAATACAGAAAACTATTAAGATGTGGGCTATACTCTTTAACTGGGAACAAATAGCAGTGGCTTAAACAACATAATACCAGTTTTTTCCAAAACTTCTGAAATGCCAGGTGACTTGAAGGGAGAGAGGTATCTTCTACATTGTTGTGCTACCGTTCCCTAGGATGTAGCTGCTATCATGCCACATCTGAATCAGGTTGAATGTCAGAAAACATTTTCTTTAGAGAAATTATTAGAAAGTCACATTCCTCATCTTCTATCTTGTTGGACAAAAGTTAGACATACAGCAAATTTGACTGCAGGAGTCTTTCTAATATGGTCCCTGACTGGGTGGTCAGGTATCCAGCTAAAATGATCAATGTTCTATTATTAAAAAAAAAAAAAAGAAAAGAAAAGAAGAAGGAGAAGAAAAGGAAGAAAAGGAGGGTGGATATTGGGATCAGTAACCATGAAAGACAAGTACCTGTAATCTCTGATTTTTTTTAAGCGGGGGCGGGGCAGAGGTAAAAGGAGAGAGAATATTTAGCAGGCCCCATGTCCAGTGGGGAGCCCAACAGGGGGCTCGATCTCACAACCTTGAGATCATGATGTGAGCCAAAATCAAGAGTTGGATGCTTAACCAACTGAGCCACCCAGGTTTCCCTCTAAAAATCTCCCCTCTGAGATTTTTAATATTAACTTCTAATTACTATGATTAATGCTGAAATAAACATATGGAATACACTAATTATTCCACAGGTTTGGTGATCTTAAGATAGATTCCTGAAAATGTAAATTCTGGGTCAAAGTATATGACAAACAAAATTATAATTGTGTCTAAATATATCTTATAAAAATAGTACTAGTTTATGCTTAAACATAATTTGTTTGAAAACTATGATATATTTCCAGTGCATATTTATAACTCTTAGCAAATGTGATAGGCAAATTACTTAAAAATGTACATGACTTTCATTTTCAGCCATTATATATTTCTAAGTTAATTGGCCAATTTTATTTGCTCTCCACATTGTCTCCTTATACATCTTCTTATTTTATGTAGAATTTAATGTTTCTTACTAATTTATATGAATTTCATATATGTCATGGATAGTAACACTCTACTGATTATGTTTTTTAAAAAATATTTTCCTAGTTTGAGCTGTGTTTCTTGTTTATTAATTTACTGCTTTTCTATGATGTTTTAAAACTTTTAAAGCTTTATGTTTACAGTACTCAAATCCATCAATAATATTCTCCAAGGGTCTCATCCTTAATTTTACTGAGATGTAATTGACATACACACTGCATAAGTAAAGCATACAGCATAATGATTTCACTTATATATACCATGAAATGATTACTACAGTAATTTCATTTGACATTGATCATCTTGTATAGGTACAAAAAGTTTGCGTTTTCTTTGTGATAAGGACTCTAGGATTTACTCTCAACAAGTTTTATTGTGCCATACAGCAGTGTTAGCTATAGCCATCATGTTGTACGTTCCATCCCTAGTACTTATAATGGAAAATTTGTACCTTTGGCAACCTTTTCCATTTCCCCCTACTCCCACTCCCATTTCTGGTAATCATAAATCTGATATTTTTCTATGAATTCCTTTTACCTATTGGTTGATTTAGCTATTTATTTTTAAATTTCCAACATGTAAATGAGAACATGCGGTATTTGTCTCTCTTCCCTCACCACCCCCTTTTATTTTCTAGAAGTTTTTACCTCTTACTTCCCTTCATGTATTTTGCCCACCCACAGCTTCTCCCTGCTGTGGTAATCCATACTTTGTTCCCTGTAACTAAGTTTGTTTTATTTTGTTTGTCTCATTGTTTAGATTCCACATATAAGTATTTGTCTTTCTCTGATTTATTTCACTTCACATAGTGCCCTTTAAGTCCCTCCATGTTGTCACAAATGGCAAGATTTCATTCTCCTTTATGGCTGAGTAATATTCCTTGGCATACCTTGGAAATACTGCAGTTTCAGTTCCAGACCACTGCAATAAAGTGAACATCACAATAAAGTGAGTCAAATGAATTTTTTTGGTTTCCAGTCCATATAAAAGCTATTTTTATACTTTAGACTATTAAGTGTACAATATCATTATGTCTAAAAAAAAATGTGCATACCTTAATTAAAAATAATTTACGGCTAAAAAATGCTAACCATCATTTGAGATTTCAGCAAGTCATAATTATTGATCGTAGATCACCATAACAAATATAATAATGAAAAAGTTTGAAATATTACAAGAATTACCAAAACGTAACACAGACATGGAGTGAGAAAATACTATTGGCAAAATGGTGCTGATAGACTTGCTCAAGGCAGGGTTACCATAAACCTTCAATCTGTGGAAAAGGCAGTATCTGCAAAGCGCAGTAAAGTGAGCACAGTAAAATGAGATATGTCCAATAAATGAGGTGTGTTTGTGTGTGTGTGTGTGTGTACATATCCATATGTATATATGCACACATACATATATACACATGTATACATATATCATTTTTATTCATTTATCAATGGATTCTTAGGTTACTTTTCTATCTTGGCTATTGTAAATAATGCTCCAATGTACATATATCTTTTTGAACTGATGTTTTTGTTTTCTTTGGATAAATATCCAAAAGTGGAATTGCTTGTTCATATGGTAGTCTATTTTTAATTTTGAGGAGCCTCCATACTGTTTTCCATAATGACTGTACAAATTTACATTCCTTCCAACAGTACTCAAGGATTCCCTTTTCTTTATATTCTCGCCAACACTGGTTATTTTTGTCTTTTTGTTAATAGCTAATCTGACAAGTGTGAACTAAAATCTCATTATAGCTTTGATTTACATTTCTCTGATAATTAGTGATGTTGAGCATCTTTTCATATACCTATTGGCCATCTCTGTGTCTTTTTTGGAAACATGTCTATTCAAGTTCTCTGCCCATTTTTAAATTTTTTTATATTAAGTAGTATAAATTCTTTATGTATTTTGGATATTAGCCCCTTATTGGATATATGGTTTCCAAATATCATCTCCCATTCATTTGATTGCCTTTTTGTTTTGTTAGTGAGTATTTGTCTTCCTCTGTCTGACTCATTTCACTTAGCATAATGCCCTCAAAGTCCATCCATCTTGATGCAAATGACAGGATTTCCTTCTTTTTAATGGCTGCATAATATTCCATTGTGTATGTACATATACACCATAATTTCTTTATCCACTTATTCACTGATAGATGCCTAGGTTGTTTCAATTTTTGGCTATTATAAATAATGCTGCTATGAACATGGGGGTGCAGACATCTTTTCAACGTAGTGTTTTCATTTCCTTTGGATGTATTTCCAGAAGTGGAATTTCTGGATAGTATGGAGTTCAATTGTTTTTTTTTTTTTGTGAGGAATTTGAGGGTCTTTTTAATGTTCTATTTGGACAAATGTTTCTTCCCTTTTCAAGATTGGTAACACATTCATCCTTATTTTTTTTTTTTTTACTAAAAGTATGTGGGTTTGTTTTGTTGTTGTTATATAAAAATACATGTGAATGGTTAAAGAAAAAAAGATGTAAGTTACCCCAATTTAAAAAAAAATACATGCCAGTCATCATTAAGCTGTTGGTAATTTCTCTGAGTGTTTTCTACAGATGAATAGAAAGTATGGCTTATAAAGTTTTTAATAGAAATTCTGTATTATAGGAATTCAGTCAGTGTAGCAATTAATTGTGCAACATCTACTTTTTTAAAAATATTTTTACATTGCCTTGCAGGTTTGGATTTAATAACTTGTGGAAGTGGAGCTAATTGAGTGTTTCTTTTATAAGGCTGTGCTGTGGTTGGATTTATGTAGGAACTTCAAGATCTCTGCTCTAGACTCTATATTCATAAATCAAAAAGAAATTAACTGTATTTCTTGTATTATCTAGTGACTAACTTGAGGGAGGGTGAGGTGAAGAAGTAATACTCTGCCTAATACCTCATCCTTCCTGTGTAGATCATCAAGGCTCAAGCTCATACCATATATGGTGACCTGAAATTTTGCAGAGGAGAAAAGACAGACTGCTTCAATGTCAAAGTTTCTGACAAAGTTTTCTTATATTGCCATGTGTCCAGGTTCTTTTCATATGTAATAGTGACAAGTTTTATTGTATAGTGAAACATGCGTATTGAAATATCTAAGAGTTTATTTGTTGACCACTCTTTTCTAATTTTATTATTTACATTTAAATTACAAAGCAATAATGGATGAATGACATTTATTATTTTAGGGAGCTACTACTTGACCTCTAACACAGATTATAGAAGTCTTACTAAGCAGGAGAACACAGCTTTAGATGAGGACTCAGAAACTGTTCCCTAACTCCATAATATTGAATAGAAATGGCTAATAGAGGGTATTTAAAAATTTTTGATTCATGAAAAAATTCAGGCCTTTGAAAATCTATATTTAGAAGTCATAAATATAAAATATATAAATCCAATACCAATGTCCTAGCACAGGCTGCTATAACAAAATGCCATGGATTAGATGTCTTAAACAACAGACATTTATTTCTCACAGTTCTGGATGGAGTCTGAGGCCATAATGCCAGCATCATTAGAGTAGGGTGACGACTCCCTTCCTGGCTTGCAGATGGCTGCTTTCTTGCTGTATTCTCAAATTGTAGGGACGTAGAAAAGAGAAGAAAGAGTGTAGACTCTCTAGTCTCTTCTTATGTGGGCACTAATTCCATCATGAGGACTGTACCCTCATGACCTCATCTGAGCTTTATTGCCTTCCAAAGGCCCCACCTCCAAATACCATCACATTGGGAGTTGGGACTTCAATATGTGAATTTTGGGGAAACACATTCAGTCATTAACTACCAGAAATTGTACTCAAAATATAATTCTTCCATTCATTACATGTAAATTATCATGGGTAAAAACTTAAATGGCCTTGAGCATGGGACCTGAACCTGTTGGATTACAGCAGGTTGGAAACCTGGCTGAGAGTGGCAGGATACCTCAGGCCCCGGGTGCTTCTGCAGCAGTGTCTGCACACCTAGCTGCAAGTAAACCCTGCTAAGGGGTCACCAAGGCCCAGTGGTAGAGGTTCAGAGAGATTTAGTGATCTATGTGTGTTTTTTCAGCAAGGGAGCTAATAAAGAACTTCTTCCCAAAATGGTTAGTACATTGTTAAATACGAAATTAAGGGAAAAGGAAATGGCAAGCATGTATTAGGTCTACCTGACAATGTTCTTATCATCCCTCAAGCCATCCCTGGGAGGGGAGAGTAAAAGGAAGAAACATGCAGTATCACTCTAACTCTGGAAAAGAGGGGTTAGAACTTTATTCCCAATTTGTGACTCTATGTGAAAAAGAATTCGTTGCTAACAGCAAGAGCGCCGAAGCTGGGGTTGTGGAGGAACATGGTATTTACAGGAACAGGTAGGTATTAAAACTGGATACCAGTGGACCATACACACACCTAATTGAGTTTTTTGTTTGTTTTGTGTTTTTTTATTATGTTAGTCACCACACATTACATCATTAGTTTTTGATGTAGTGTTCCATGATTCATTGTTTGCGTATAACACCCAGCGCTCCATGCAGAACGTGCCCTCTTTAATACCCATCACCAGGCTAATCCATCCCCCCACCCCCTCCCTCTAGAACCCTCAGTTTGTTTCTCAGAGTCCATAGTCTCTCATGGTTTGTCTCCCCCTCTGATTTACTCCCCTTCATTCTTCCCTTCCTGCTATCTTCTTCTTCTTCTTCTTCTTCTTCTTCTTCTTCTCCTTCTCCTTCTCCTTCTCCTTCTCTCCTTCTCTCCTTCTCTCCTTCTCTCCTTCTCTCCTTCTCTCCTTCTCTCCTTCTCTCCTTCTCTCCTTCTCTCCTTCTCTCCTTCTCTCCTTCTCTCCTTCTCTCCTTCTCTCCTTCTCTCCTTCTCTCCTTCTCTCCTTCTCTCCTTCTCTCCTTCTCTCCTCTCCTTCTCTCCTTCTCTCCTTCTCTCCTTCTCTCCTTCTCTCCTTCTCTCCTTCTCCTTTTCTTTTTTTTAACATTTGTTTAGGAGGTACAAGTCTGTGATTCAACAACACCTAATTGAGTTTTAAAGAATTAAAAGTTTCTACAGTTGTTTCTGATATAAAATGATCTAGACCATAATTAGATTTTCTTTCTCCTCTTCTTGAATACACTAATCTGCAGCCTTTTTTAGACAAGAAAATCCTGGGTCCCGTCCATAACTCTGCAACCTGCTAATTAAGTGACCTTGCCAACTCACCAAACGCTGGATCTCAGTCACCTTTCATCCTGCTTTCCCCTACACTTCCACTTGAAAATTTGAAAAATGCTTTCTATTCACTTTACAGTCATTGTGGAAATGCTCTTAGAGAGCGGTATTTATGTATTTTGCAGTGAATTTTGTGCAATCAAGAAAAATATTCTTATACCCTCAAATGTATGTAGTATGTAATAAAAATAACTATTTGCGTTAAAATTAGGTAAAATCTCACACAAACTAAAAAATATTTAAATGGCCTTTGTCTCACAAAATGCACAGACAATACTGTAGGTCTTGTATGATACTGTAGAAGCATCTTTATTACTGCCTAAGTGATTTACAGTCGTGTGATATAACCACCACTGCTTCAGTAAACAAAAGAAAGCAATTTCAAATTCAATTATTCAAATACTAACATTAGTTTGGGATGGAACCAAACAGAAAATCATTTTTGTCCGTGGCTTAAAAGTAACATTATCCACAGTATGAAGTAACTTGAAATCAATATGGAGTCAAATGTAATGAAATTGAATAACTTTATTTTTTCTTGATGTATTCCAAGAGTTATCTTTTACTAAATTCATAACTCAACTAGTCCCACCTGAAACTTTCCCAGGAAGTCTCCTTTTATAAGCTCTTATGTCAGATAGAAATACAAAGGTGAACCATTCATTTCTTCAGCAAATGAGTAAATTTTGTTGAGCGTCTCCTATATGACATATGCTATTCCAAACACATGCGTAGTTTGCCTTATACATTTCTCCTTCTCTTCCATCTTTTCTCCTGCTTCCTTTAGAGAGTTGACCAGAGCTTTAAAAAAGTGTAATTGTGTATAAATGCTAAGCTGAATTTTTTTATTTATTAACATTTTAAAAACTTGAGATGCACTGTAGATTTGATGATATGCCATCATCAGTTTAATGGGTAATGTTTATTTCTTAGTGGTTCACTAATAATGGTGCATCTCATAAGTGTCCTCTTGTTGGGGTGCCTGGGTGGCTCAGCTGGTTAAGTGACTGCCTTCGACTCAGGTCATGATTCTGGAGTCTGGGGATCGAGTCCCACATCAGGTTCCCTGCTCAGCAGGGAGTCTGCTTCTCCCTCTGACTCTCCCCCTCTTGTGCTCTCTTTCTCTTTCTCTCTCTCAAATAAATAAATAAAATCTTAAAAAAAAAAAGTGTCCCCTTGTTGTAATGAAATATAGTATAGCAAAGCACTTAGAATAAGCACCTAACTGCTGGTATGAGTCCAGTCCAGGTTAGCTCTTATTTAATGTGCCGCACTAATCACAGACTGGCATACAAAAAATTAAATAAAATAGTGCAAAATGCTTATTCCCCTTATAATTGAGTGTGATAAAAGAAAAATAACACATCTGAACTCACTGTCTCAATAACAGCTATTTAAAATCTTTTCAGTCTCCTCTAGGCTTTCCTCTCTTAATTTCTTTCTCCCCATTACTGTGCTCTTGGCAAACAAAAAAGTTCTACCACTATGTAACTGCCTAAATAGCAAAAGAAAAAAAAAAGGTAGAGGAAAATCATTTTCCATTAAAAGTGATTCAACTGATAACTTATTTTCCATTAATGAGGACTCAAGTAGGTCAAAGGTCTAAGGTCTACTTGTCTCTTTTTCTATGTACATTAGATCCCTAGGGGAATGTTTTCTAGTCCCTTGACCTCTCTACACATTTGAGAACTCCCAAATTAATTTGCTAGTCTACATTTCTTTCCTGAAATTTACACTTAAATATCTATATACCTACATAGTGTATCTATATGGATTCTAACAGATATCTCAAATCTACAAAATCTAAAAGTTCAGTTTTTGGTATTCATACCTCTCCCCACAATAGAAACAAACAAAAAGCCTGCCCCTCCCAAGGTGATTCCTATCCCCTTCATGGTAACTTCATCATTCTAAGTAAACAAGGTCAAAGTCTTATAGTCATTCCCGACTTCTCTTTATCTCTCACATGCAATCCATGAGCAAATCATGTCAGCTCTCCCTTCAAAATGAATCCAGACTTCTGCCTTTGATGGTGAAAGAGATACTGGTATAGGACTAGACCACCTTATGTAAAACACCAGAAAAGAGAACAAAATATATGACACAACTATTTTCAGATACAGAAATTAGGAATTATAGGAATGTGTCCCTTATGAAAAAAGAAAAAATATGTAAGACTTACATTTGTTCAGGATCTTGGTATAGAGGGGATTTCTGGAACACAATATGGCAACAGAAAATACAAGCAGGACATACGAGTTTTACTGAGATGAGGAAACAGATAGACTATTGGGGAGGCTGAGAAAGCTGAAATTATCAGGAAGATGTACTGGATAAGAGGAAGGTACTCAGGAACAATTTTCCATACATCTCCAGAGAAATATCTGGAATCTTTGGCTGTATATGTGTATAATCTACAAACAGAAAAACAGCAACTACTGGGGAAATGTAATCTCAAAAACTTGTAGAGCTCAAACAGAATTGGGAGATGTTAGAATTCCATGAGCCGACATGGGGAGAGCTCACTGAATACTCAGGGCAGTCAGGTGAGTCCCAGAAATTTCCTGCTTTAAATCCAGATACTCCACAATGTATCATTCACAATACCTAGCATTCAGTAAAAATTGCTAGAGATATAAAGAGCAGAATAATATGGACAAAGTATGTAAAATAGCTAACGGTTAATGAAGTGAGGAAAATTTGAACATAATGGCTGCATAAATTTCATAAAAACTGAAAATACTTGAATGCTACAAAAGTTAGAGTGCTCTGTATATTGGTTTTCTAACTTAATGAGGGGTGGGGTAGGGAGAAATGGGTGAACTTCTTTTGTTTCTTCTTAGTTTAAATAAATTGGAAAATCACCACTTAACAATCTCCAATAACTTAACGTATAAAAGCATTAAGCGTCAAAGCCTAATATTACAAAGAGAGAGATAACTAGTTATGAAGTGTTTCCTGTAGTTGGGCCAAAACGACTTAACCCAAGTCTGAACCAGTTTCTGGATCTAGCTGCAAATTTTCAGGAAATACAGGGACAGAAGACCATGATAAACTTTACCATCATTGTGCAATCAGCAGAGCCCAGACTGGGAAATTTTATAGGGCAAGCATCCCTCGTCCAACAAACTGTAAGTAAACAATATGGATGGAGGAAAAATCTAGAGATTAAAGGAAACTTGAAAGGTAAATTTTAAAATGTTTTAATATAGGACTACAGTTGTGATATAAAAAAAAAAAAATATTCCTTTGGCCTCTGCCCCAATTCCTGGCACAGAGCTCCTAAGAACCTTGAAATCTCCTGAGGCTAAAAGAGTCTTTTAGTACGCTAACGAGATGACTCCTAGCTGAGAAGACTCTAGACACCTTTTGGATGGGGGCTGGTTGCCAGAGGAACCAGCCATGTAATCATCAGTGGATTGGAACTTTCAGCACCACCTCCCGAACACACAGAAACACCCGGGGGGGGGGGGGGGGAGAGAGAGAGAGAGAGACAGTAATTGATTTAATCACTAATGACCAATGTTTTAAGCAATCATTCTTACATTATAGAACCTCCACAAAACCCTAAATTATAGGGTTTGGAGAGTTTCTGGGTTGGTGAACACATCCACATGCCAGGATATTGACACATCCCAAACTCCAAGGGGACAGAAACTCCTGTGCTCGAGATCTTCCCAGACCTTACCCTCTGTACCTCTTCATCTGGCCTTTTGTTTTTATCATTCATATAAACAAGTAATAGTAAGGAAACAAAAACCCCACAAATACATATGATTCAAATATTTTTTAGATCTTAAATTTATGGGTATTTGGTTTGTTTGCAATATATACTTTAGTTTTGTTTCTGTTTTTTTTAAAGATTATTATTTGAAAGAGAGAGACACAGTGAGAGAGGGAACACAAGTAAGGGGAGTGAGAGAGGGAGAAGCAGGCTTCCTGCTGAGCAGGGAGCCTGATGCGGGGCTCGATCCCAGCACCCTGGGATCATGACCCGAGCCAGAAGCAGACGCTTAACAACTGAGCCACCCAGGTGCCCCTACTTTAGTTTTTTTTCATAATTATCTTCAATATTAGTAACTTCAAAATTATTTTTACAGTTTTAAAATAAGACCATTGACAACTTTTGGTTTAGAGACTTCCCTTCACACTTGGACAAAACACTTTTAAGATGAGCAGGAATATGGCTATAAACCGCTAACACATGGCATCACTAGTATCTGCACTATTTTAAAATGTCATGAGGCACCAGCACAGTTCTGTTGAATGGCTACTCAGGGTGCAGCATAAACTTAGCAGAAGAACGGTGCAAAAGCCGTAGGATCAACTGTTGTTCCTGTACATATTTTTTGGCCAAACTGGAATCACTTATATGTGGAATCGGCTGCAACCCATGTCATTCCATCACGCTGCTTTGTTCTCATAGTTGTGTTCTCCTCCCACACACTTGTATTTATCGCTATATTAATATAACTGTGGTTTCTATGTGTATTCAACACATGTTTATGAGTGCTTAATAGATGCACAGAGCTAGAAACAATATCTTAATTAAAATTTTATATGGAGATCGTAGACTCACATGCAGTTTTAAGAAAGAACATAGAAAGATCCCGAGTACCCTTTACCTAGCCCCCAGCGGTAACATCTTATAAAACTGTAAGATGGTTTTCTGTTGGTGTTTGATTGGAATAGTGCAAGTATTGACAGAAAGACGTTCTGTTGTTAAGCCACCCTGATCTGGTCCTTTTGCTAGGGAGAATAGGTTTTCTTGGAGCTCTCTTGATCCATGTGTGTGTCGGTTGGCCAGCTTGGCAGTTTCTGCAGGGACCCATCTGGGATAGATGGACCAGGAGGGGAACCCAGGGGACTCAGCACCACGTGCTCCTTAAGCCCTGAGGTCTCCAGGGAGTCTGCCGGCTTCTTTCCACCTTTCAGAATTTCCCTATGCTTGTTTGTTCTGCTAAGTCCAGGGTGTTTTTGTTGTAAGAATGATCACTGGGAGGAATGGAGTCACTGCATATTGGTGAACCAGAAAATGTTCTGAATACATGCCAGTAGAATGGGTTTTGTAGCTTGTAGAATTGAGAAAGCTACAAATGGGACTTATCTGGGTTGAGGAAAAAGAACATGTAGATTGTGCACCTAAGATGGTAGAAGACAGATTACTTATGGGAAAAATACAGTGTGAGGAATATGGGAAAACAAAAGACAAACTGGGATTGCCATGCCCCTTTTCCCTGAGAGATGGCACGAGATGCCAGTATTTCTAAACACACAGAGGTTCTCGGGAGCACTGAATATACAGAAGGCAATTAAGAGGCCTACTATAGGGACAAAATTTAATCTGAATGAATTGAAGAAACATATCTCTTATATTGTGCCTAGGCCTTCTTCAAAATAGAGGTGAGATTATAATTTAGATATCTACAAAAAACACTTAGTATTAAATATATTTGTAGAATATAATGTTGCATAAAAGGAAGGGAGAAAAAGACTCAAGAAAGAAAATTTGTTAGAAATTTCAAAGTATTGAGTCCTGATGTAAATATGTTCTTGTCATTTTGATAACATTGCATTGATATCTACTAATAGCTTTTCTCAATTTTTTTTTTTTTGGAAAAAGTTGCAGACAGGGACCTTTATTTTTTGTATTTATTTAATTATTTATTTTATTTTATTATGTAAATCACCGTACAGTACATCATTAGTTTTTGATGTAGTGTTCCATGATTCATTATTTGCGTACAACACCCAGTGCTCCACGCAGTGTGTGGGGGGATGGGTTAGCCTGGTGATGGGTATTAAAGAGGGCACGTACTGAAAGGCAGGGACCTTTTATTTAGGTATACTGAGGTAATGTATCTCATTGACTTGTATACCAAAATATACCTTCAGTGAACTGAAAAATGATATCACTCCTAACTGATACGTCTTAAAAACTTGAGACATTGCTATTCATAACACAGAGCAATACTTTTCCCAAGTGTTTTTCTTATCCATTTTTCTGTTCAAGGCTGCACCAGTGACATCATGTTACTGTTTTCTGTCTCTCTTCTCTAAGCCCACGGGGCTCCATCTCTGCCAACTCTCACCTTTCTCCTCCTCCCTTCTCCAATTAGCTCTTTACTCTCTCCATTTCTAAATCAATCAAGCCAGTTCCTAGATGCTTTCAAACCCCAAACACCCAACCCAAACCCATTATGTATTATTAGGTAACAGAGCCTAAAATTTAGCTAACAGGAAATTTCTTTCTGGTTGTCAGACTGAGGGCCAACAATATGAAATATGTTTTAGGTGGTTTCTTTTCTTACCAAATTGGAAAAAATATGGTGGTGTTTTGTTTTTGTAAGAACTGTAAGGTTGTTAGTTAAGGTGAGGCATGAACATGTACATCAAATAGAAAAATGCCTATTATTTGAGACAATTGAACTAGCATGACTGTAGATATAATCAGATTGGCAAATCCACATTAAGGGAAATCACTCACCTAGCACCATCAGACACTTAACTACCATTTTTAAAAGTGCTAGGGCATCTCTGATGTTTTGAGGCTGCTTAATGAACTGATGCTCCTGACAATTTTTTTAGATTTTTAGAAAAAAACATGTGTAAGCTTCTTTGTGATGCCTTTCCAGTCTCATCAACAAAGTATAATACCTGAATTCCCTGATGAGGACAGGGATGATTCAGTGTTTGTGGTAGTTCAATCATGTTGCTTTATATAGCAGTGGTAGAAAACTTGGCTGGATTACGAACAAATTATTCCACACCAAAATTTTGTAATTGTTAAGATGTTATAATTTTGTTTATAGGCAAGATTTGGATCTTTGATTCACAAAAGCTCTTGTGCTATAATTTTTAAAGTAAGTATTCATAAAAATAATAGCCAGAACCAAACTTTAGTATTCTCAAAGGCACAGTATTTTAGTGAATAAACCGTATTTAAAAAGGGGAAGGGAAATAAATCCATTTATATGTCATTTGTATGGCTATTTTATTGAGATAAGTATAGATAGAAAAATTATAGCTTATTATGGTTATGTAGAAAAATTATACCTCCTTGATGCTAGAGAAGAGTAGAATTTTTAAATCATGAAAATGCAGGGTAATATAGCAAATGCTTATCATGACTTTCTGAGTAGTGGACAAATCTTAAAATGTGGCATCAAAAGAATATTTGAGCGTTGTCTGTGCTTAATATTCACATATGAAGATGTTGAATGTGAAAGAAATAAGATAAAGATACCTAATTCACACATTATTGTGGGAAATAAATTAATAGATAAAAAATTCCTGAAATGTAATACTTTTAATATATTTTAATAACCTTTCCCCGGCATTAAATGTTCATGCATTATACTTTTCAATCCTTATTATACCCTCTGAAGTATTTTACCTTGGTTTCTAAATCTCACAAGATACAGATTCAGCTAATAGCATTCTTAAGATCACAAATGAATGTGGGATTTGAAGTCCTTACTTACGAGTTCTATTCAAGAACTAATTCTGTTACTCAAAATCTGCTTTTAGTAAATTCAGATCACCTTATCATCCTTAAGGATGTTTCTCCTGAATATGGCTGCAACATGATTTATCACTGGATCTTGCCTCACAGCTCCTTTTATTTTTACCTTATTGTTTTTATGATCTTTTTATACTTCCTGTGAGTTTCCATAGGGATTGCTTTCTCTACCTCAGTATTGAAGCCTCAGCATGCTATACCACCATGCTTTGTACAATAAAGACTTATGCTGAATATTTACTAAATTGGACTGGATTTGATTTTTTAAGAGGCAGCGTTGAGTATTGGTTAAGAACCCAGTTTCTGTAGCCACATTTCCAGGTTTCAGAGCTTACCTCACTTTATCACATCTTTTGTATTACTAAAGATAAATCACTCACCACCTCGATGCCTCAGTTTTCCATCTGTGTCATGACCATAATAATTGTACAATAATATACCTATCTTGTAGGCTTAATGAAGGATTTAAATGAGGGAATAGATGAAGAGAACTTAGAACAATACCTGCCACATAAAAACTCCTTAATCTCTCTATTATTACAAGTGTTTTTACTGCTTATCAACAAAAAACAAATGTTGTTAAACATGCATGCCAATTTGTGTGAGGAGTAAGAATAATATTTTCTTCTTTAGATGGAATTATAAAAGTGAAGGGAAAAATGTATAGTTAGGAACTAGTCATACTTCTAGTGGATCAAATCAAAACAAATGCCCACTGCGTGTAGAAGCTGAAGAAGGCAGTGTGTTCCTCCTGAGACATTAGCTCCAGCTCTGATGATGTGTCAGTCCACTAACTACTCAAAGTAGCATTTTTAGATGGCCCCAGTTAACTTCATGAAAAAAAGGGATGGATACGTACTCTTAAAAGTAAGAAATCACTTGCAAATCACAGCTAAAAATGTGGAAGATTTAGAAAATACAAATTGTAGCTTAAAATACAATGACATAAACCAGCTTTTGTTGTATTCAAACAATATATCTTCCTCAAAGTTTTGCCACCTATATTTCTTAAATTCATGAACATTGGTTTCTAGAAAGAATAATGATAATAAAACTCATGCCATGTTCCCATCTGTAAGCCTTTTAAAAATTGTAGTTCTTTAAAAATTAGATTAACAATATAAAAATCAGATTTGACTAGAAACATCTAAGTTTATCCATTCGAATGACAATATGTTAGAGAAATGAGATCTTATTTACCGAATTAATTATGTAGTAAACAATAAGATCACTGAAGAACACACATGAAAAAGTTCAAAAATGAAGTATAAGCCTAGTGGTTTTTGTTCTCCTACAAATATTAAAATAGATTTCAGTAGTATATATTAAGGGTTTTTTGTTCTCTCTTGGTAATTGGGTATGTGCCATAGAGCCATAATATGTTTTCAAATGGATCATGACTATTTTCTCTTGGCCTTTTGGCTGAGATCAAATGTTACATGTTGTCTCTAGGGACTCTAGCCTGCAAAACCCAGGAAATAGACTGTTATCTAATAAGCATTTAGCATCTTTTAACTAAAATGATGGTAACCAATATTACACTAAGTGTTGGATTATTTATGAGTAATCTGTTCAATAAAGATGTTCAAAGCATTAGCCACGATGGATCTTCATTTCCAACTATGCCAGACGGTAATCACACTCTATTTCTTTCCATCCTTTATCTCTTGATCTTTTTGCTCCTTGACACCAGGTTTGATAATAAAACCCAGCTAAGTATAGCTTAAAATCACAGATCCTACTGGTTTGGAAGCACTTCACTCTTTTTCCTTTTAATTATCAAGATATTAATGGAGCACCTATTGTATTCACTGTAGCATTTTTTAAAGACTCCTTAGGAAAGAGGTAACTCTGTACTGCTAGTAAATGGATACATCAGCCGCGCGTGCGCGCGTGTGTGTGTGTGTTCTTACAGATTGCCAGAGAACACTAGGAGGATGATGAACTTTTAGGTTCCCATATTTCAGCAAATGATTTTCTTGCCCTCCTCCAACTATCAACACTCAGGTATAACCATTTAAGATGCATTCTTCTATGTGATACAGAGACTGATCATTCCTTACCCATTATTTATTATCCTTTCATTGCTAAGAAAAATCAGATATTGTTGGAAGAAGGAAATTGGCTTTGCTCAAAAAATGAAATACATCTACTATCCTCCTTACTATTTACGCTATCTTCACCAAAGTGCAATATGAAGTTGTTTACTGGGGGGCTTCTGGAGAAGCACTTTAAAAAAGAACATACCTGACCTACGTTGACTCTTGGCCCCTCATAGTTCCGCTTCCCCCTGCTCGGAATAGAGCTGCCATGCTCCTAGCTGTCCTTGTGTGACTGCATGACTTTCCCTGAGGATGGCAGAGCAGAGAAGCAAAAGGAGGTTGGGGTGTTACTGGAATCCTGGAGACCCCACCAGCCCAGGGCTTTCTGTCTCCAGATTTACCATTATGTGACATATTCATTATCAATTTTGTTTAAGTCATTCCTCTCACCATGAAATAGCATTCTTTTTTTTAAAGATTTTATTTATTTATTTGAGAGGGAGAGAGAATGAGAGATAGAGAGCACGAGAGGGAAGAGGGTCAGAGGGAGAAGCAGACTCCCTGCTGAGCAGGGAGCCTGATGTGGGACTCGATCCTGGGACCCCAGGATCATGACCTGAGCCGAAGGCGGTCACTTAACCGACTGAGCCACCCAGGCACCCTGAAATAGCATTCTTAATTTACATCTTCCCAAGAGATCTGTATTTTAGAAAGTACTTTGGAAGAGTATCTTTAGATACTAAAGAACTTGATTAACCTAAATTTTAGATTCTGAAGCTGGAATCTCAGTTACGATTTATGAAACTTAACATACTTTGCAGTTCCACTAGTTGCCCTTATTAAACATATTTAAATATGTGGAAAACTTATCCTTTAAACATTGACTCTTACTGTTTGGGGATTAATCAATGCTAGATTACTAACCCTGACAGACTGTGATTCCATGAAAGGGAGAATCCATTTCTATCTTGTCCAGAATTCTCCAGGGCCTATCACACAAATCAGCACATAGAAGATTCTGAATAGATATTTTTTACATGGATGAGTAAACTAATGAAAAAGTGAACAAACCCACATTGTCCCAAAGCATGAACAAAGCCGATCCAATTTAGACCTTTCTTCTTTGATGTTCAAGAAATTTTTGCATGGTTTCTGCCCTTGAATAGGTTCAGCCAGTAAGAACCTGCAGCTGTCATTCACCAGATGCAGACTTCCATTTTCTGTGGTGTCCTTCTTCCTCGCTCCCTTCTCTTCTCTCTCCTTTTTCTCCTTCTTTCCTTTTCTTCCCCTTTTTTCTCTCCCCAGTTTATTCTGTTGATGTCTCTCAGCAGCCCATTTGCTTAATGCTCTGTAATCAAGATTCTGACTTTTTGAACCATGGAGATTTTGAGAGTGAACGTTTGCATGTATTGACTCTTTTCGTCAGAAAAATAAATCCACTGACTTGTTTCCCATTAATAGTTGCCGTCCCATCAGCCCCCATCTTAATTCTAGTTTTCTTTCCCATGAAAGCAAAATTAGTTCACTGATGAGTTTATGTAATCTAGCACTCATATAACCTTAGAGGCATAGTCAAAGCATCTTTTCATATTAAAATATTACATTTTAAACCCACTCAAAACATAACAACATGCAGAGATAGCAAATGATTTTATCACAGCACCCAAAATATTAGATTGCACCTCTCACCGAAACTGATTTTCAATACCTTTTCAAGTTCAGGAAAAATGGGTAAAAACTACCGTGGTCTGTTAAAAAAAAAACAAACAGAAAAACTGACCAAATTCACTGATCCTAGATAGATTATTTTGAACTACTCCCCTTCCTATCTTTAGCTTGATCTTGAGTTTGATATATATAGGCCTCTTCCTTACTCTGTTTCTGGTCAACTAGGTAAAGTACTGAACTAAGATTTCTATATAATTTTCTACCGCATTTATTAGTGCCTCTTAGATGGAAGTACTGCCCAAATTGGAAATAAAAGATTTTCTGTTCTTGGATTCATTGGAAATATTCGCTCATATAAACATTTCTAAGATGCAGGTTATAACCTGAACTTAGTTTATCCTTGAGACATACCAACATCCTAACTGAAGTGTTTGTGGTGGTGGTGGTACGGGGGGAGACCTCTTGATTTTTTTAAAAATGTATTTCAAGTGTCAGCTTTTGGCTTACCAATATCCTAGAGTTTACTCTCAAGTTACAGGGACATTTCTGTATTTATATTTAAAAACATGCATGACATATGTATTTGAGGAGGTTGTTTAAAATTATATCCATCACATAACTCTCAGTCATTCACAAAGTGAAGGATATTATAACAAAGTGGATGGCATCAACTGCGACATTATCAACTGATAACATGAAGATAAGCTTCCTTGAGAGGCCAACTCCCAGAGAAGCTGCCAGAGCCCAGGCCTAAGACTAAAGTGAATACAAAGTATGTTAATTGTAGAGGCATTTGATGTTTCCCAAAACTTTTGTAGGTGTTCAACATAATATGATTGCCACTCTTCTGTTTTGATGTTTAACACCCTCTTTCAATTTTCCAAATGCATAGTTCTGTCTTTCCCATAAAGTAAAATAATATTTGAATATTAATACATATAAAACTATACATTCCATTTTGATGGTGTTCTTTTTTAAGATTTTATTTGAGAGCAAGCAAGCATGAGTGAGACAGCAGGAGTGGAAGGGCAGAGGGAGAGGGAGAAGCAGATGCCCCACGGAGCAGGGAGCCCGATGCGGGGCTCAATCCCGGGACCCCGGGATCATTACCTAAGCTGAAGGCAGATGCATAACCAACTGAGCCACCCAGGCACCCCTCCATTTTGATGTTTTTATACACATAAATTATATAAAATGTTTGGAGGAATAAAAACTATTACAGAAGGTAAATTCAAGAGGAAAGAGTTTGGTAGTCAAAGAAATTCTAGTGTCATGTGCTTTTTTGTACATTTTATTATATTGAGATCTATATACTTCTTTAAGTTTATAAATAAAATACTATTATAATTATATCTCAGAACTAAAAAGGAGCTTAGAGATCATTTAGCATATGTGACCAGAAAATTCACAATTTTGATAGATAATAGTAGAGTTAAAACTAGAATTCAAACCATTTTTATTAATATTTCTGTTTTAAAAATTAAATCCACATGAATCCAATTACTGTAAATTAAACTCTAGTTTACCACCATAAATTACAATAAAAAGAAACATTGTTGAAGATTTTTTTTAAAGACTTTATTCATTTATTTGAGAGAGAGGGCAAGAGAGAGAGCATGAGCAGGATGAGGGGCAGAGGGAGAAGCAGACTCCCCACTGAGCAGGGAGCCCGATGTGGCACTTGATCCCGGGACTCCAGAATCATGACCTGAGCTGAAGTCAGTCGCTTAACCAACTGAGCCACCCAGATGCCCCAAGAAAGATTTATTTTAACTTATTTTTAGTAAGTTAAAAACACAATAATATGGTAATTGTTTAAACCTTTTTATAATTTATTAATGGCAACAATTTAACAAGTAAAACGACTATCCTAATATTGCTCAAATTTGTTTCTCTTTGTTTGATCTTTTTTTCTTAAAGATTTATTTATTTATTTTAGAGAGATTATGTGAGCCAGAGGAGGGGCAGAGGGAGAGGGAGAAAGAGAATCCTCAGGCAGTCTCCCCACTGAGCATGGAGCCCAGTGAGGGACTTGATCTCAGGACCCTGAGATCATGACCTGAGCTGAGATCAAGAGTCAGCTGCTTAACCAACTGAGCCACCCAGGGTCCCCAATTTTATCATTAAAAATATAGATTTTTACACTTAAATACCACATTGCAATTTATTAAAATATGAATTTGAAATCTTTTTCCCATTGTTATTAATATTTTTGTTAAATGAGATTATGTATCTGACAAATACAAGTACTTAAAATTATAGTTGAAATAGGTAGAAATATGCATGGCAGATAATACATACATATATGTGTATATTCTTAATTTTTATATTGATTTGAGCCGTTTAAAAGAGAATCCAGGAAAATTCAACTGACAGGAGAAAGATACAAGTGACCTTCTGCTTGCTGAGAACTACATACCTAGTAATAGTGAATTTAAGAAACTTCAGACCTTTCTGAAATAAATTAGACTAAATAGAGGAGAGAGTGATGCAAGTCTAGCAACAGCAGGAAATTACAGAAAAGGGAATCTCTTTATGGAAACCTAAAAAATATTATCTGTATTTCTAAAAAAGGAGGCTTCTGGCCCTACATTTATGACTACCCTGAATATACATTATGCCACTTGCTAATTATAGTAGAAAACACCCACAAATAAGAGATACTGGAACTCAAAAACTTAAACTAAAAAAATAAAAGAAAATGGGATTACTTAGGAGATTGACTGCCCCAAAACAAGCATGTGAATTTTAAAAATCATTACTCCTTTTTAAAAATGATTTTTTGGAGAAAAATCAAAATAAAGAACTTTATTTTCTAGATTCAGCCACTTCAAAAATATAAGCCACTTCAGAAAGAAATGTAATTCTTGTTAGGGGAAAGGGAAAACAACAACAACAACAAAATGTTAACTAATTTCTGAGCTTATCTAGGAGAAAACTGAAGGTAGAGCACCTGTTGGCAGATTTTACTTGCTGATTGACTCCTTTCTGCAGTTTCAGAGCAAGAAAGCCTCTGCTACCGGATTATTTCCAGAGTAGACTGGTTGTTTCCTTAGCAGTACAATAATCCGTCCAGAAGAGTTCTGCTCATAGGTTTTCAAGCAGGGAGTTTTATGGAGAGCTGAGATTTTGCTGTGGGGTTGTGTGTGGGTATGTGTGTGCAAGCTTGTACGCATGTGTATTAGTGGTGAGGTGAGACGGGGCTCTGACGGGGCTCTTTCACTATGAGAGTGATAGCTTTGTTCCCATGGAAATCTCCATTGCGATTTTTTTCCTTAGCATGTTGCATATACAAATATTTTATGCAATTCCCTTTGTCTGTTTTTAATTTTTTCAAAGCCATGACAGCATTAAGGGACAAGTATGTATTTCCTTAAATTTTTATCTGATCCATAATTGATGAACCACATACATAATTAGAAGCAGTTACAGCCCTGGAGCTAAAAGTACAAGTTTTTAAAAATTATTCCCTGCAGTTTATGTCAGTTTCAATCTGCAAATATCTAAAATTTCAAAAACTTTATATGTGTCTGAACTTTGCAATTAATTCTTGTGTCATGTCTGAAAATAGCAGTTTTATTAAAACACTTCTAAAACTTGGTCAAGATTTAGTTGCAAATAAAATTTTCCCCACCACTAATTATATTCTCTAAGATTGATAAAACAGAAGTCATATTTTGTCACATATTCTCCCGAAATTGATGCATGTGGAATACTCCACTTACAAACCATATACTTCATAATAATACATTTAATATTACATTTTATGTATTTCTTATTTTAATATATGTGTTATCTCATACTGTGTGGGTAGGTGATTTAATCATTTTAAGGTAAATAATATTTATGAAAGTTTATATTTAATTTGTAGAAATCAAGTGTTTAACACATTTGTTCTACATTATAAATGATTATATTAAGTTTACATGCCTTATAATTACTTTTAAATTCCAATTCTCTTTGGCTGATTTGCTCTGAAAATTGTCTACTATAAGTGGATAATAAAATTGTGCATTATTGATTATTTGCATTTAAAAGAAATGAAATTATGTTCTGTGCAATTTTTCTCCTTAAAACAGTATATTGAATAGCATAGCTGAGTGAATAAATTCAATATTTCTGGCAATTTTTAGAAAATTAGCAAGGCTTAAAAATCTATGTGTAGATTCGTATTACCACTATATAAAAATAAGACAATATATATTGACCAAAGCTTTTCAGGAATCATATATAAACGATTTTGGAATCTTCTTCCCTGTCACCTAAGTCCTGATGCTCTACTGCATATTTGGAATATAACAAGTTGTTGTCCTTGAAAATAAAGTTCTCCTATAAGAGGTATTAAAGTGAATTGTACTTTGTATGAAACATATTGCTCTCAGTGTATACCAAGTTAGTCAACTTAATCAAAAGCCTCTATTCGATACAGTTCATTGGTCTCAGGGAGGTAGAACCTCAAAATCTCAGCGAAGGCCTGAGTGGCGCAACTAAGCAACACCAGAGAAGTCCCACCTTTGATATGAAAGCCTTTTTTCACCTCCCCAGGATGTGCTCACTGTTGCCTGCCTTTGCCATGGTGGAACTTTTCCAATGCTCACCATTGCTTCCTTTTACTTTTAACCTTCAGTGATCATGCTGGTGTTTATTTCATTGTAGGTGTTCAAAGTACTGACCTATGAAACTTTGATACAGAGCATCAATGGATTCAAGTTAAAAAATATTTCTCATTTCTAAAATGGTATTTCTGCAAGTACATAATATTTGTTACAGAGTAGTTAAATGACATTCAATACAGATGTATTCCCTGCTAGATGACTTTGATCTGGTCCCAATATACTTTTCTATAAAAACCCTCATAAATCGCCTTCAAGAAACAAGTGACAAATAAGGACAATTGTCATTCTGTAGTCACCATTAGCATGCATGATCTTTCCTTTTCTCTGTTATTCATTATTTCAAATGGAAAGCTCAAATATCACATTCTTCATCATTCTTTACCTGATCTCCAAGTCAGAATTAACATTACTTAAGTTGGTTTTCCCATAAAATTATGCTATATCATAACATGGTATATGTTGCCTTGAATCATTCCTCTTTGTGAATCTTTCATGCTGATTAAACATTTTATGTTCTGGCTCACTCCCATCCCCTTATTCTGGTACGTAGCATAGCTGCTCCCCAAAGAGATGTTGATTGAATCACTAGAATCATCATATCACTAGGATCATCTCATACGTAAGGAAGTTGACCAGGTTGAATAGTATCTTTCATTTCATATTCAGTTTGTTAGTTGTATGAAAGCACAGCTTAAATGTTATGGGAAAACAAAATGTTTAAAAATCATTCTATAAACACTTTTAGTTCCATTGATGCCATTTAGGCTGCTCTGAAGCAAAGCACCAGAGGGGCCTCAGTATTAAGATAAGGAAAAATAAAATTTCAACATAAACTGTCAGAATAATGTAATGAAAGAGCAAGCCCAGGGTCTGAAGACTTAGTTTGCAGTTAATGGCTCTGACATGATTGATCCTGGTGAACTTCTCCAAGTTGCCTACACTGCCTCAGCTTGTGTGTCTTTGGTCAAATTAAGACAACAGATGAGATCATTTGTCAAAGTCTTACCCTGTCTTGGTTTGCCAATTTTGGTTATGAATAAAGGGAAACAAAGCACTTGAATTTTAAACCCATAATATGTAAACAAAACTGCAGCCACAAAAACTCTTGCAACTAAGTCTGGGGAAATTTACTGAATTAAATGACCACCTATCCTGGCTTTTTACAGACAGTCCTCATTTATGCCTCCATCCTGGTGTCCCATCTAGTTTAACATTTTGCCTGAATTTGTTTTAATATAGTGAGTATTATTAGTAATAGTTATATAAGTCAGAACGGATATGGTAGATGGTCATTACAGCTTCTGCCGTAATCTCCTCTGGTGGTGTGTATGATGATGTCTATGCCCTGGACAGTGTTTTTGTTTTTATCACATGAATAAACATAAAAGAAGATCAACAATAGCCTGTCTCTACCCAGCTGTCCAAGTGGCAAGGTAATCAAAACCATTCCTTTAAGATCAGAGGTACAGGTGCTCACCTGTAAAATAAGTGCTTTCTGATTCATGTGACTAGTCTTGGCTAATAGTAAGACAGGGTGGTCCCTGAGAGCCACTTGAAGCACAGGCCAGCTCTCCTATGTGCCAAGACCATCAAGACACACAAGCCGCATCAGGCTACTTTTTGACAGGGTCATTGGAAACAAACAATTATATTAGGAGTGAATAAGATATGTGAGCAAAATAGAGGCGAGGTAGTCTTGTCTTGGAATGTATGGTCCGAATGCTTTTGCTACAGTGCTTTTACCAATTTTTGCATGGTGAAAATCTCAGTCCTATTAATTTTCTTTTTTTTAATTTTACTTTTTTTTAACATATAATATATTATTTGTTTCAGGGGTACAGGTCTGTGATTCATCAGTCTTACACAATTCACAGCACTCACCATAGCACATACCCTCCCCAATGTCCGTCACCCAGCAACCCCAACCCTCCCACCCCCCACCACTCCAGCAACCCTCAGTTTGTTTCCTGAGATTAAGAGTCTCTTATTGTTTGTCTCCCTCTCTGGTTTCATCTTGTTTGGTTATACCATACTGGTTTTGATTTTGTTTTATTTTACTTTTTAAAATAAACATCCTAGGATAGATTTAGGTTTGCAGAAAAGTTGTAAAGATAGTACAGAAAGTTTGCAGATACCCCCGACCTACCTTCCTCTATTTACCAATTTCTTATATTAGTAGGAGACATCTGTCACAAGTAATAAACTGATATCGACACTTTTTTTTAACAAAAATCCGTACTTTCAGATTTTCTTAGTTTTTAAATAATGTCCTTTTTCTATTCCAAGATCCCATTTGGGATACCATAATACAGCTATCAAGTCTCCTTAGTTTTCTCTTGACTGTGACAGTTTCTCAGGCTCATTTTCTTTTGATGGCTTAGGCAATTTTTCAGGAGTACTGAGATTTGGTAGAATGTTCCTTAATTAGGATTTTCCTGATGTCTTTTTTTCTCTCATGAGTAGATTGGATGTATGGGTTTGTGAGAGGAAGACTGTCCAAGCCATTTTCATAACATCCTATCAAGAGTACCTACTATCAACATGACTTCTCACTAAATTTTCTTATTGAAGTATAGTTGACACACATTATATTATTTTCAGATGTTCAACACAGTGATTCAACAATTCTATACCTTATGCAGTGCTCACGACGATAAGTGTAGTTACCATCTTTTACCATGCAAAATTATTAGAATATTATTGATTTCTGTCTGTTAATGCTGATCATGAGATAGTTTAGATTAGGTTTTTCCACTGTAAAGTTTCTCTTCTTTCTCTCTTTCCATATTGATCTCTTTGGAAGAAAGTCACTGTGCACAGACATTTAAGGAGTGGAGAGTTATATTTCATTACCTTGATGACAGAATGTCCATATCAATTATTGGATATTGTTCTGCATGTGATACTTACCTATTTCCTTTATTTGTTTCTTTAATCACTTTTTTATATCAGTATGGGATCATGCATATTCACCTTATATGTTGGGTTATAATCCAACACTGTGTACTTAGTTGCTCAACTTGTTCTCTCTTTTGTTATTGGGGGGCCCTTTCTACCTATGGCATACCACCATCATTGTGTTTATTTTTGAGTGCTTCCTTACTTTGTTGCACTACAGATACTAACTCATCCCATGTGTTTCCTAGTCCAGTATTAGAATCAGACACTTCTCCAAAGAACTCTGATTCCTTGTGTTGGAAAATGTAATTAAAAACCAAGATCAAAGTGCTAGGTATATTTATTGCTTCTGTAGTGTCACTGCTTCTAGGAATTCTCAGAGGACAGAGCAAGAACACATATGTGTATACAACTTATGTTTATATATGTATATAAAATATTTATGGTTTGTGTGTTTGTGTATATATTTATCCATCTGTATCTATGGTAAGTTAAGCATGAGTTCATACTGATGTCTTCAACTCTATTCCACAACCCTGTTATTCTTGATTGTAACTTCCCACTTCAACAGTACAAAATCTGGCTTCCACCATTCACCATCCATTTACTTAACTTTCAATTCCAGTATACAGTTATAGTGGCTTTCAAATTATTACCTCACACCTCCATGGGAAATACTTTTTCAACCAGAGTATATTTCTTATGTTCAGCTCATTTTGCTATTAGTTTTATAAAATCTGCTCATTTCCAAAGTTACCTGGGTCAGCACCTCTCTCCTCACCCCTTCAGTAGGACTGTTTCATACATTTGTGATACAATTACCTTCATCAAAATCTTTATTCAGTCATTGGATAATGATGATTTCATTTTTTAAATGATTTTTTAAATTTGTGCACATTGGGTCCATTCTTTCTGTTGTAAAGTGCTTTGTGTTTTAACACATGCCTAGTGTCACATATTATGATATGATTACATATCATACAGAATAGTTTTGTTGTCCTAAAACATCCCCTGTGCTTTATCAATTAAGCCCATTCTCCACTCCCACCACCTGGCAACCACTCCTCTGTTTATTGTCTCTATGGTTTTGCCTTTGTCAGCATGTAGCCTTCTCAAATTGGCTTCTTTCACTTAGCAATATGCATTTAAGATGCATCCACATCTTTGTATGACTTGATAGCTCAATTCCTTTTTATCACTGAATAGTCTTCCACTGCATGGAAGAACAACAGTGTATTTTTCTATTTACTTATTAAAGAATATCTTGATTGTTTTCACTTTGGGGGAAATTATGAATAAATCCACTATAAGCATTCACATGTATTTTTTGTATAGACATAAATTTTAAAATCAATTGGATAAATATGTGGGAGCGTGCTTGCTAGATCGTATGGTTAAGACAATGTTTTACTTTGTAAGAAACTGCCAAACTGTCCTCCAAAGTGTATAAATTTTGCAGTCTCTTCAGCAACGAATGAGAATTTCTATTGCCCTGCATCTTCTCTAACAATTGGAATTGTCAAGTTTCTGAATGTTAGCCATTCTAACAGGTGTGTAGTGGTATCTCATTCCTTTAATTTGCATTTCCCTAATGACAAATGCTATTGAGCAGGTTTTTGTATGCTTATTTGCCATCTGTGTATCTTTTTGTTGATGTGTCTATTCAGATAATTTGCTCATTTTTAATTGGATTGGTTTTCTTTATTGTTGAATTTGAAGAGTTCTTTGCATATTTTGAATGTAATTCTTTTATTAGATATGTGTTTTGCAAATATATTCTCCCAGTCTGTGGCTTGTCTTTTCATACTCTAACAGTATCTTTTGCAGAGTAGAAACTTTAATTTTAATAAAGTCCAACCTATGATTTTTTTCTTTCATGAATCATGCTTTTGGTGTCATATCTAAAAACTCATCACCACGGGTGCCTAGGTGGCTCAGTTGGTTAAGCATCTGATTCTTGATTTTTCTGCTCAGGTCATGACCTCAGGGTCCTGGGATGGAGCCTGGCATTGGACTCTATTATCAGCAGGGAGTCTGCTTGACATTCTCTCTCTTTGCCCCTCCCATGCTCATGTGCTCTCTCTCCCTCTCTCTCTCACTCACTCAAATAAATCTTCAAAGAAAAAAAAAAAAAACCTCATCACCAAACCCAAGATCACTTAGATTTTTTTCTTATATTTTCTTCTTAAAGTATTATAGTTTTACATTTTACATTTATATCTATGATCTATTTTTGGAGTAATTTTTGTAGACGGTATAGTCTCTGGGTTCATTTTTTTGTTGTTTATAGATCTGCAATTATTCCATCATCATTTGGTAAAAAGACTATCTTTATTCCACTGAATTGCTTTTGCCCCTTTGTCAAAAATCAGTGACCTATATGTGTGTGAGTCTCTCTTTTGGCTTTTATTTTGTTCCATTGGTATGTGTCAGTTCTTTTGCTAATACCATGCTGTCTTGATTACTTTAACCTAATAGTCTTGAAATCAGGTGGTATGGACTTTATTCTTATTCAGTATGGTGTTGGCTATTTTAGATTTTTTTTGCCTTCCATATAAATTTAGAATCAGTTTGTTAGGCATAAAATAGCTTGCAGGGAGTTTGATCAAACCTATTGATCAAGCTGGAAGAACTGACATCTTAACAATATCAAGTTTTCCAACCCATAAACACAGAATATCTCCACTTTTATCTGGCCCTTTGATTTCTTTGGTCAGTGTTTTGTAATTTTCTGCATAAAGGCTCTACAGATATTTTGTTAAATTTATACCCAAGTACTTCAGCTTTTCAGTGCCCTTAAATATGTTATTTTTTATTTCCAATTCTAGTTGTTTATTGCTGGTATATAGTAAAGCAAATGACTTTTCTATATTAACTTTATATTCTACAACAATATTATACTTCCTTATTAGTTTAACAAGTTATTTTGTAGATTTTTAAGGGTGACATAGATAATCATGTCATTTACAAATAAAGATAGTATTATTTTTTCCTTTCTAACTTGTATACCATTTATTTTCTTGTCTTGTAGTAAGAAAGGGCTTCTGAGATGATGTTGAACAAGAATGATGAAAGAGGACATCATTTCCTAATCTTGGAGTAAAAAAATGTGAGTCTCTTATTACACATAATATTAGCTGTAGATGTTTTGAAAATGTGCCTTAGCAAGTTGAAAAAGTATGTAGTTTGATGAATTTTTATAATAAATTTTAGCTTTTGTTAATTTGTAGTTTGATGAATTTTTATAATAAATTTTAGCTTTTGTTTGTAGTTTGTAGTTTGATGAATTTTTATAATAAATTTTAGCTTTTGTTAAAGCTAGTTTGTAGTTTGATGAATTTTTAATTTGTAGTTTGATGAATTTTTATAATAAATTTTAGCTTTTGTTAAAGCTTTTTCTCTATCAATTGATCATTCTTCGATTATTGTTTGATTATTCTTTGCCCTGTTGGTAAAATTTTATTGCATTGATTGGTTTTTGAATATAGAGCCAGACTTGCATTTCTGGAATAAATCCCATTTGGAACTTGGTATGGTATATAATTCCTTTTACACATTGTTGGATTGCTTTGCTAATACTGTGTTGAGTATTATTGCATCTATGTTTATGAGTAATATTGGTCTGTAGTTTTCCCTTCTAATATATTTATCTGATTTTGGAATTATGGTAATACTAGCCTCATAGAAGAGTTAAGAAATGTTTCCTCTGCTCCTATTTCTAGAAAAGACTATGGGAGGATTGGTATCATTTCCTCTTAAGAGTTTGGTGGAATTCACCAGTGAAACCATTTGGGCTCGATGCTTCATTTTTTTTCTAAGTTATTAATTACTGATTCAATTTTAAAAGTAGATATAGCTTTCTAAAATTCTCCTCCTCAGGGAGCATCTGTGTCTTGCAACCTTTTCAGCTGTAATCTACTGCTATACTGGAATCTTATTGGTGAGGTGGTAAAGTATAGAGAAGAGGCAATATTCTATATTCTTATGATTAAATCTCTCTCTCTCTCTCTCTCTTTTTTTTTTGTGCGCTTGTGTTTCTGGGATATGACCATCACAAATGTGTCCTAGCTCTCTCTCTCTCTACCTTTTGGTGATACAAAAAGACAAGGAACACACTTCCAGGGCTTTACTTTGAATTTCTAAATTGGATGGGGGAAAAATCAAATCATTATTGATAATAACTAAATTTCTGTTTCAAGGCTCTGAGGAACTGATGCAAATCTGGTATCATTTCAAACTTTGTGAAGTTTCTTATCTACTAATGGGGTCAATAAATTAACAGTTACTATTTCATTGGGGATAAAAAATATGTGAAATTAAGTCATCTTACAAACTAAACAAAAAGTCTTTCTTTACCCAGTGATATAAAATACACTTTTTGCAAAAGCACAGTTAAATAGTTTTACTAAACCAAAAGGTAATAAATTAAAAAGACCTATGATTTGGCAGCACTGAAATTATAATACATTTAGTGTTATACCAAAATAAATATAATGTTTTGGAGACTTCTGTCAATAAAATTATCAAAGGAATGGTGATAGAATATGATACTTGAATAAATATTTGCAATGGAATATTTAAACATTTTTATTTGAAGTAAATTGGACTTTGGAAAAGTCCTCCTTTAGCTTCCTTTGCTGAGCTTATCAGGCATTTTAGCTCATAGATAAGCAATTTTTTTTTCAATTAAAAATGTTATCTACAGAGAAATGCTAATTGAAGATGTACACTTTTGATTACTTATGTAAATGCAGCTTTGAAGAAGATAAGTAGACATGTTTGGGTGGGGAGAGACCATAAAAATCCAGTCATCAAAAAACAGCTGTATTTTTCAGAAGCGTTTTTCTAAAAACTGACACAGTATTGGAGACAACTGTGACTAAGAAATTGATTAAAGTATGTGAATATTCTAGATTATTTTTGGTCTGGATTATGTTTTTAAGTTTTTATTTAAATTCCAGTTAGCTTACAGTGTATTAGTTTCAGGTGTACAATATACTGATTCAATAATTCCATAGAACACCCTGTGCGCATCATGCCAAGTGCACTCCTTAATCTCCATCACCTATTTAACCTATTCCCCCCACCCACCTCCCCTCTGGTAACCATCAGTTTGTTCTCTAGAGTTAAGAGTCTCTTTCCTGGGAGTGCCTGACTGGCTCCGCTGGAAGAGCATGAGACTCTTGATCTTGGGGTCATGAGTTTGAGCATAACACTGAGTGTAGAGAGTACTTAAATAAATAAATAAACTCTAAAAAAAGTCTATTTCCTGATTTGCCTCACTCTCTCTTTTTTCCTTTGCTTGCTTTTGTTTCTTAAATTCCATACATGAATGAAATCATATGATATTTGTCTTTCTCTGACTGGCTTATTTCACTAACATAATATTCTGTAGCTCCATCCATGTCATTGCAAATGGTGGTCTAGATTATTTTTAATGTTCTGACAATTTATTTGAAGGTTTAAAAAATTTTCCTTTAATGTACATGGACTTATCTTTAGAAGAAAATTTAGTTTTGAAATTAGATTTTGAATAGAGCTATTTTCATAGATAACCAATATAATCACTCAACCAAGTGAATAAATATGTAGAAAAAATGCAATTTTTACTATTTGTGGCACTCTTTCCACTATCAGAAGTGTTTGTGGAATAAACTGTGCAATTAACCTATTTAGTGAGGACATATACAATGAACTCTGAAAAGTGATATCTAAATATGTATTTATAAATTATTTTTTGTTGGGCTCTAGTATTTAGTCATATGAAACTATTAGGAAGCACAGATTACATGGTAATCTTTGTCAATTAAAATATGATCTCCCAATATTTAATGCACAACCTCTCAGGATTAAGACACTTTTCTTTATAAGCATTCTAGGTTATAAATACAGGAGTTACTGCTTTCCTCTCTTTGAATTTATCTATGTCACCTGGGACTGCAACAGTGAACATAGATTCAAGTCTTTGTAGCAAAAGTAAAAATAGAACACAAAGCACCATATGTTTAAAATACCTAACGCTTATTTCACAATCTGAACTTGATTCCAGGTATAAAATATGATCACATTGTGAGAATAACTTGCACTTTAGCTATTTGAAGTGTTGTATATAAATGAACAAAGTAATTAACTAGACTCTGAAACTCCTCTCACCTGAAAGATTAAAATTTTGTGTCTTTGTAAAAAAACTATTTTCCACACTATAAAGATTAGTATTAGTGCTGGGGTGGTCATTCACCCTAAATGACAAAGAATTTCCAGGTCATCTCTGCACTCACCCATTGAAAGAGGAAGAAGAGACACAAAGTTAAGGAGAAAACTTTCTCCTGCTGCACCCCGCTTCATTGTGAAGTGGATATTCAAACATCCAAACTTTTGGGTTCTCTTAAATATTAAAGTAGAAGAATTATTGGCATAGAGGCCAAAGGCATTGGGGATGTAAAAAACCAAAGTGCGCCATCCATTTGAAATGCAGTAAGTAATGTGCAGACTGTTGACGGTGATGGATGATGATAGTCCCTTAGTCGGCACTAGCCACTTGGCTGAAAGGCAAATCGGGAATGCAAGGCAAACTCAGAGCTAGGCAGGCCATCAAAATAAATAAGTAAAAAGAAAGGACACTAAAAGGCAATGGATTGTTAGGATGAAGGGTTGTAATATGTGATGATGTCAGTGATAAATTAAGGTTGCTTATGCCATGGTTAGAATTTCAGGGAGGGAAACAGATTGGAAAACTCAGCACTAAAGTATTAGAAACCAGTTTTCAGAGTGCTAAGTTTCAAAAGGAAACTTTTAGGAGAAATGCAAACTTAAAATTTAGGTGATGCCAGAGGCTATTATAGATTAATATCTGTTTCCAGTTATTCTTCAGATACCAATGGAGGTTGATTGCCAAAAGAAAGGTCTGTATCAGAAAATCAGGATACACTGGAGTCAAAGTTTATTAGTTAGAGTTAACTTTCACAAGCCCTCCCTGGAGAAGTTTGTTGTCTTATATATTTGACCCCTACTCACGCTGAGCTCGATCTTTCATATATGTTGTTAAGATACCCCAAAAAGTGTTTGGTTCTACTCACTCATCGTGTCAAGTCAGTCAACTACTTGCTAAACTCTGCCTGCATGTTCCTACCTATGTGTTGAGCTTTGTATTAGTCACTGATGGAAAAACAGTCTCTGCTTTCAAAAAGTTTCCATCTAGCGCAGTGACTTAGAAAAATGTTTATTGTAATTTCAACAATTTATTTTAGAATGCTTGAAAAAGAATTAGAACAATGTATACCTTTAAAAATCATGATCTAATATGATAGTTTTTGTTTTGAGACTGTCCTCCCAAGTTAAGTGGGTACTTGGAGGTCCATGATCTGGATGGAGACACAGAGGATTGAAGACAATGGATCTGTCTCTGGGGCAGGATTTCAGAAGTCTTCAGTTTGCATGTCATCAAGGAAAACCCAAAGATAATGTCCTACAAGTCAAGAGCCTAGGAAATCATCTAAGTGAAATCACATCTGAAGAGAAAAAATGGAAACAAAGCAGTAAGAAAGAAACTAGAGACACTAGAAAAGAACAAATTGAATTTTGAGCATTGGGTAGGAGGCAGAGTTTAGAAAAAAATTAAGGAGCCAGGATGCAGCGTTACAGGCTTGTCATATGCCTGTGACCTCACCAATTGTTGTGGAGAAACTTTGAGGGGTACCAAATACTTTCAGATGAAGATCTATCTCATCTACACAACAGAGGAGTCCTTGAGACAAGATATAAATGTCTATTTATAAATTTCTTAAAATAAGCAAAGCCTAAACTAAGATAATACCCTACCATTGATACTTTTTTCTCCTACAGTAAATTTAATAGAAGTAAAATATAACAAATATATTGGTTTCTGTTTATATTTTTTATCTTGATTTAATTTTATTGTACTTTTGCCTTAATTTTTCAGATGATCCAAAATCACATATGATATAGGTAGTTATTCTTAATGTTTATCCAACATATCCTTTGTACAGCCCTGCTCCTCCTTTCATCTGTATGCTCAATTTGGACCAATACACGAAACAACCCTATTGTAGATCTTTTGAATGCATGCAGCCTGGAATTTTTCTACTGCTGAAGGATCTAGTGTCCCTGGCGCAAGCCCTCATAATATGTGTGTTTTGTGCTTTAGGCTTCTTCTAGTTCCCACTATGTTCATGAATTTCTTTTTCTCATTAAAACTACAATTTCTTGCTAGAACTGAAACTGGGACTTCAATCTTAGATTATGTGACTGGCTTCTCAGAGGTGATTCTGAGGTGCAGGTAGGGAGAGCAGCTTTGTTCTTCACCAAAAACCTCGATCAACCTTGGCCCTCCCCAAATTACTTCAGTCTTTCCAACACAAAATATCTTGACTAAAACATTCTCTAATTCTCCCATCCAACCAAATGCTTACATCTTGCCTAATTCATTCCAGCTCCTCAATAGAAATTGAATATTGTTTCATATTCTGAAAATATAATAATTTTGCATGGAACCTTGATTGCTGCTTGATATCTGCTCTTGGTATGCTACTCTGTCCCACCCAATAATTTCTCTGAACTCTCTTTCTCCTAAGATTAGTTTAATTAAACCCAAGTTGCTATTCCCCTCGTAACCTTAGAGTTTGATGGTTATAACTGAGGGAGGACATTCTACAGCTCTCCATTGGTCTTATTGGCCTTTTTAACCCCACTGAGTCTCAAGACTGAGCTTCTGTAGTTCTACCACCATTTGCCAAAAAGTATGAAGCATAATCTCAATAAACTGATTTTATGAGGTTTTATTTATTTTTGTGCAATACATTATACATGTAAGCATGCTTTTACATTTTGAATTGTGTTGATTAACATTATTTCTAAATTGAGTGTCCTCCAAAGAAAATTAATGCTTCTATCAGACACAGGGTAAGTACTTGACTCTTTAAAAAAATTTTTTTAAAAAGGACTTTATAAATATAATGTTTTAAAGAGATGCAAAGCAACAAGAACAACAATATAGCAAACAATAAAAATATCAAAGCAGAAAGCATCTTCTTTCAAAGCATTTGCTCTTGACCTAGAAATCATGCAGTGTGTGTTTATCTCTAAGGACACACTGTGCAACAGAATTTTTTCAGTGCAACCTTGAACATGTCTCAGCACTAGTCCTTTAAACCTCAGAAAATGTTGTGCTAAGATACAGCATGTGAGTATGAGTGTGCCTGTGCGAGTACATATCTGTTAACTCTGTTTAACAGGCAAACTGCCTTTGCCTCTTCCTATTTCAGCTTGCTGAGCTACTTGAAGAGAAACATTTTGAAACACAAAGAGCTTTTTCATTTCTTGCCAGTGATTATCCACCCTGATTCATTCACACCTGAGAAAACATGGAAAGTCATAGACTCTGAATCTCTTGGTATTACTGTTTAGATGACAGTTACTGGCTACACTGTAAAATTTAACAAAGAATACTAGAATCTCATTCTATTACTTATCTCCCAGTTTAGGGCTCTACTTCTCTCGGTTTCATACTCCCAAACTTCAACTGAACATTAGAAATGTAAGTATGTTTTGAACTTAGAAATGAAAATAAGACAATAAAGAATAAATATATGGAGACATGAGGGAAAAATCAACTGAGCAACAGGAATTAATAGTTTTTAATGTATACAATATGCCTGCCATTTTGTAATCTACTCCACTTGATCCTCAGTATAGTCCCACTGAAGAAGTATTATTTACTTACTTAGGAGAGGAAAAAAAAAAAAGTCCCTAAAATGTTAAGAAATTTTCCTCTAATTACTTAAGAGGGCAAGAGGCAAAACTTGAACCCCAGTACAGTGTGTTTCCAAAGATACCTCTCTAACACATGCTTATCTCTGAGAACGCTGTGCTTTGTCATGCCCTAGTCATATATACCACGTTCTCACATAACTCCGCCATTCTCTAAGCATGCTAATAATTTTTTTAAATACAGTCCAAAACTTGTTTCTTCAACAGACTTCACAGATTTTCCCACAGAAGTCACCAATAATACAGTTTTATCTTTCCTCCTTTTAACCCTAAACATTCATCTTGTGCACACCACTTGTACAATCACGTGACATCCTACATTGTTATAACTTTTCATGGGGGTTGCTTTTCTCTTTAGTGGGGTTGTAAATTCCTTCAGTCTAAAGCTGAGTATCAATCAACTGACAGATAATCACTGAGATCTTTCTATGATTGAAACATTGTGTAACGTGAAATGGCGGATAAAATAATTTGAGCAGTAGATAAATGAAAGTCTGAAAAAATGGTACCTGTCTCAGTATACAAATAGCATAGTAATCCAACAACAGTCAGGGCTTATAAAGGTAAGCCTCTCTCCTCACACTAACTGGTATATGAATTGACTGTCCTTCAGCTTCAGGCTGTGGTTTGGTCCAGACTGGCTCTAGTTAGGCTGGGGACTGCCTCATTCTAGGGTCCAGGCTGAAGGAGCTCTGTGTGGGAAACACCTTTCCTTAGGAACTTAATTACATGTTTGACATCCCAAAAGGTTTTTCTATTAACCCCTCCTTCCCATAAATTACAAAATAATTTTTAGTTATTACCATGAAATAATCATGTATTATTCAGTAATAATCAGTATTTTATTGTATAAATTAAACTGGCTACTATTCTAATTCAATAGAACTTTTTATATTAAAACTAAAATTTTATTTGCAAAGCCAAAGATTTACCCCTTAAAATTTGCTCTTTTCCCTATCTTTCTTTTTTCTTTTTTTTTAACACAAACACACACTCTAAGTGGTTCCTTACAATGGCAGAAATAAAATAACTCAAGTTCTGTTTCTACAGTTTTATAATCATTATAAAACTATCATTTAAAAAGAATCTACTTGTTAGAAGCAGGGATATGTAATATGAGAGTAGTAGAAGATTCAAACTGCTTCTGAAGTGAGGTTGAGTGTGATCTTGAAAGATTATGAATTTATTCAAAATCCATATACTTTAGCCTGCTGTGCTGGTTGCTGACTGTAACAGCAGTAATTACCTGGAAACAGCTCAACAAAAGTTTCTTTGACTTTTTTGGGGCGGAGTAATGTAGGGTAGGGGCCATACTCCATTCTTGGTAAATTTCTCTCTGCTTCTGTGTTACATATACAGAATTCCTAGGGTCAAGCTTCACCACACAGTCTCAATTCCAACTTCTATTCATATGATGCCCAATAACATCCTATTGGTCATAACAGGTCGTATGACCAAGCACAAAGCCCCTACCAAAGGGGTAGGGAAGTATACTTTTCCTGTGATGAGGTCATGGCATGGTATGAGGAACAAAAATTCAGATCAATATTTTAATCCACTCTAGTAAATAATAAAAATAAGTGACAATTTTATGAAGAATATTTAACTTGTAGAGAAAAAAATCTGGTTATAAAAGGATTTCTTAGTTCAGGAAAATATTTACACTTAAGTGTAACTAAGTGTATAAAAGCCACGAGAATGGTTTTTATATACTATAAGATTTACAAAATCCTACATTGAGTATATTAAATGAATTCTTTCTGTGGATCTCTTTTACTCAGCCATATCCCCTGGAGTAGACCTTGGTAGAGTAAAGGTATGAAAGAGTAAATATCCAGTAAGCTATTAACTAACTAAAGTATATATAGCAGCGTTAATTAATTCCTATTAATAGAAATTATAAAGGCCATTAATAAAGGCCCTTTCCTCTGATTATTTTATGATGACTAACTTCTATGCATGTTTTGAATAACAAAGAAATTAGAAACTAAATGCAAAGGGTTTATGGTTTCTTGAACAAATAGAAAAATAAAACAAAAGTTAGTATTCATTTGGAAATGATAAAATGTCAGCTCCTTTATAGTTGTTGAAGTCTTTAAAAGTATTACTTGTAGAACATTATAAAACAAAGAATTTGTATTGTTAACGGAAGTCTTACACTTGTAAAAATACATGTATTTATAGCTCTCAATTTTTAATTATGATGGTAGTCATAGCATAAAGAATTGAAATATACAAACATACCTTAAATTGAACCCTTTATTATCATGGTTCTGACCATTTCCATTTTTTTTTTTTCAATGAGTTCCCTGCCTGGCTTACCCAAAATTGCTGTATCAGGATCGTCTCCTTGTCTCTGGACTTTTATATATCAAGTTTTGGAAATGTTCAATCAGTTTACAAGTGATTGAAGTTCACATTGTAAATTCTCTCTTCATCAATGGTATTTCTAAAAAGGTTTTTTTTTTTTTTTTTTTTTTCCAGTACTGCTCCTACAGAATGACCACAGTCTTTTTATGACATTAACTTCTCTCTGCTGCTCAGTTTTTGACGTTTCTTGGTCTCTTCTGACTTGTGTTATGGTTGCTGAATGGCTCTTCTGTTTCTGAACTTTTGGATGGTGGTGGGGTTTGGCAATCAGTATCCATTGTGAGTCAAAACAGAAAGATCACCTTCACTGAACTCAAGAACTATGAGAAACGTCCAGGTCAGCCCCCAGATGGCTGAATTAGCTCTTGGTTGTTACACCTATTATGTAGACTTCAAAAGCACTCCAACTTCAGTCCCTAAACCAACAACCCTACCTGAACTTAACAGTATTAATTTTGCACATTCAGAGTTCTTTCACTTGATGTTTTCTCAAAGATTTTCCCAAAAATTCTTCTTTAGAATGTCAGTGGGATTTCCTAGGAAAAGATACGATGTATGTATTATAGCTATAAATATAATCCTAGTTATATTTAAGTAGTATATTGCTACTTAAGCATATAGTTTTAATATTTTATTCTATTACTGTAAATGTAGTAAATAGTGCAACTAAAGACAATTCCTCTGTGCTTATCACACAATGACCATTTCAGACAAGTTTTGCTGTAGCTTTGTTTGGCTTTGTTTTTCTCTCTTGTAATTGTGTATCACTACTAGAGCAGCAAAGAAAAAGTGAATACTGTTTACTTTTCAGAATATGGGAAATGCCTTAGGAGTGTCCTGTGTACTCTGGGACCTATAATTGCAATGGAGAAAATTGGTTTAGTTAGATTCATTGTAACACTGTGAATCAAGCTAATTGCTGTTTTCAATGTAGGCTCCACAATGCTAATAAGACAAGCAAAATAACTATTTGTTCATTCAACATGTGTTCACTGACCAATGACGATTTTGGAGTCAAAGAAAGGATAAGGCACAAGGAGGGAATTTAATAGAGTAGATTTTTGCTAGATAATGAGAATTTCAAGAAAATCCAAATTCAGAATGATCACTATAGCAAAGGCCCTGTGTAAACTCGTTAAGAGTATAAAACATGTAGCTATCTAAAGAAATTTGAACAGTGTAGGGGTTAGAAGCAATGACCCCCCACAGTTGAGAGCCCCCTTATAATTTTGACTCCCCCCAAAATGTAACTATTCATAGCCTACTGTTTACTAGAACCCTTACTGATAACATAAACAATCTGTTAATTCAAATTTTGTACGGTATATGTATTATATGCTATGTTCTTACAATTAAGTAAGCTAGAAAAAAGAAAGTTTTATTAAGAAAATCATAAGGAAAATATACTTACAGTATTATATAGTATTTACCCCAAAACTGCCATAACTCGACCCACATAGTTTAAACCCATGTACTTCCATAGTGTTTTTTGTATGTCAAGTAGCCTTCTAAACATTTTACATGTTTTCAACTCATTCACTCCTCACAATAACCTTCTGAGATAGATAATAATATTATTTCTTTTTTTTTTTAGATTAAAAAACTGAGGGCTAGATAGTAATTTGCCCAACTAACTCTTGCTCAATCTGGGATTTGAATCCAGTTTGGTTCCAGCGTCTGCCCTTAACCAATAAGATGCAAATAAAATTCTTTGATACTTCATATGTAGAGAAATGAATCCTGGCAGGGGTACAACTAAAAATCTTTCAAGTAATTTGTATTATCAGATCTTATCTCATGAGAGTAACCGGGCACGCGGAAACATGGTCACTAGGACAATTACTTAAATATCTTCAGAACAAATTGCCTTTTGATGGGAATGGAAGACAGGATACACAATAGTGAGGAACATAATAATTTGTCTCTCTACTTCCATATTTGCACAACTCTTGAGATGATTCACTGATAACACCCTGAAGAATGTTGACAGTCACTTAAAGCAATATATAAGTATGTAACGGATTCATTTTCACTGTTAAAGGTATAACAATATAGTGGAGGGAACAACGGATTTGAAATAAAAAGATTCAATTTTTAAGTTCTACTATTTCTGATTCTCTTATATAAAACAACGAGTATGATACTTGAATTGGGATGTGGGGTGGGTAAGAAGCCAATTGATTAGCCTTCTCTTCTAATATTTAAAGCAACTAAGAGATGGATAACTAGGTAAGATGTCAAATGTCATATGTATTGCTTGACATCACAAGGTCTTAGAAGAAAGCATGCAGCAAATGGGCAGTCAGGTGCCAAGAAAGGTCAAAGGCCATGAATATGCAGGATGCTTTCTTCTCATATCAGTAAGAAGAGAAACTTCTCCTTTGGAGAGGAAGGAGTGAGAGCCAGAGAGAGGGGAAAACACTTTTTCCACATTACTGGTAAGAGTGTTCAAGTTCCCATTTTACTGACTGAGGCAAGAATATGAGTAAAGGGAAAATAAGGATTCTCTTTACATTTTTTTTCTTTTAGGATTTTCTTTAAGGATTCTCTTTCTGATTTTGTCTTTCTATCCCACTGGACTTTATTTCTAAGCTGGAGGCTGCTTTTCTTCAGGAAGGAGATGGTTATTGTAAGTAGTTTCCTCTTTTTCAAGAATTCTTCCAGTATGTCAGTTACTGCTCCTTTGTATCTTCTTTTGTAAAAACTGACAGAAGATTCATCTTTCTCTGAGGAAGACTCTGAAATGCAGCCAACAACAACAAGAACGCCAACAACAAACCCGTAATTAACTCTAGGACCACACTGCACCTTAAGCCAAAAATGTACTCTCTATTTTCCTTTTCGTATCAAGTGCAAACTTACCAAAGTTTCACAATTGGTTGCACCGAGGATTACATGGACAGAGTTTAAGAGAGTGTCCAAGTGGTCAGACACTGACCTCCTGGCTTCCTTTGGCAAGGGTGAGGTGAAAAACCAGGTGTTCTTTGAAGCACCCGTACCACACTGCCCCTTCCTCCTAACACTCACAGTGTTGCAATCTCTGAATGCATCAACACCATCAGGACTAACCCAATTATGTCTTTCTTAAGGTATGTTGATCACCACAAGATACTGGGCTTCCCAGGTCATTTCTCACCCCACACACTTGAATCTTCAGATTCAATGTGACATGACACTATGTCAGCAATAGGAATGCTAACTAAGAAACTCCTTTCCATTTTCCTTCTTTTTATTTATTTATTTATTTAATGTATTTTTATTTATTTATTTGAGAGAGAGCATGAGCAGGGGGCAGAAAAGGGGGAGAAGGGAGGGAGAGAAACTCAAGCAGACTCCCCACTAAGCAGGGAGTCCAACCTGGGGCTTGATCTCACCACCCTGATCTGAGCCAAAATCAAGAATCTGAAGTTTAATGGACTGAGCCACCAAAGTCCCCTCCTTCCTACTTTCTAAAACACTTCCAATTTGCCCTCTAGAATACATCATTAGCAAACACTTCTCTATTCTCAACCTCTTTGAGGTTCCCTTAGCCTTCTTCCTTTAAGTTAAATCTGGTACTTCTCTACTTCTCTGGCAGCTCTTTCAAGAGATGTTTGTTTTCTTTCCCTAGCCTTCAAAACCACTAGGCCTGGACTTGCAGCATGATGCCCCCTTGCTTTCTGATGCTGCTTTTCAATTAATTGCTGTCCCTTCACTATAAAAGCATTGATTCTGAATATCATGCCATCAGACTCTACTAACCCCCACCTCTCCTTGCTGCGGGCATCTCCTAACCCTTGGAGCACTCTCCCTCATACCATGAAGATTTTAACATTGGAATCACTATCACATGACCCAATTTCATTGCTTTTCAATATTTTTATGGCTAATCTGTCCAGTAGCCTGTCCTCTCAATTTGCTTGTCCTACTCAGATTTCGTCCCCTGTCCTTTCTCAGCTGCTCACAAAAAAGGGAACAAAATTGTCTTACACACTCCAATGTGTGCTTTATAAAGTTGAATAGTGTCTTGCTCATAAGTGAATCATTAATGCCAAGGTGGAGCCAGTCATTCAGTGCTCATTTACTGAATGAATAAGTAGTTAAGAGACATCAGCAAATATTTAGTGAATAAGCCAATGCCGTCAGTCTCACCAGGATGCCAACTAATCTGAACTAGTTTTCCAGAGTCTACACCCTATATGCTTAAACTTAATTGGGAGAAATCTCTGAGTAAGTGTTGAGGGTGACACCACATAAACCGTAGTGAAGTGGAGGTGGTAAGAGGTGAGTCCCTTCATCATACTGCCTTCTCAGAAAGCGTCGGGATGGGTCTTCCTGAAAGAGTAAAATTGAATAAACACATAACTAGATAATTGTGCTAGCCCTGCAGGCACAGTGCTTCCTGGAGGCTTTCTTCTTTTAGTATCCACCTCGCTTTTATTTTGTTTGAGCATTTTCTTCCTAAATGATGATACAACCATGAATTTCTGATAACACTCACCCTCAATTAAAGCAGGCACCCATCAAATTAAATGTCTTCATTCACATTCCCCTGCCCTCCCTTTTTGCTAATTCTTTATGAATTTTCCAGTTTTCAGGAAAATCTTTTGGTATTTTAACTCTGTGCCACAAAAAAGACAGACTGTATCCTTTCGCTTTAAAACTCCCACATCCAGTAGAAGGGTTTTTGTTGTTGTTGTTATTTTTGGTCCTAAATTTGTCTCAGGTAGAGATTCATTTCCGGCAGGTTTCTGACCTGACCTGAAGCTGCTTTGAGGTTTGATGCTTACAAAGTAAGCTTAGATACCAGCTTACACTGGTATCTAAGCAATATCTCCACAGTGTGGGCCTCCCCCCACCCCACTCCTGCCTTTCCAGAAATTTCAATTGTTCCAGCACTTGAGGGACTTACGTTTCTTTTATGACAGGAAAAATATTTTTTGCTATTTGTTTTTCTTTAGCAGGTTGTTTCATTTTTCTTGTTTCCTTTCTCCTTTCAGACAAGTTTAGGCAAGTTTAAAAAAAATTAAGCTGCTTTGGGTGTTAGCTCCTTTCCTATTCCAATGTTGTCTCAGGCTACCACTATTTGAAGTTTCGGAGAGCTGGTATTTTTTCCCTTCCCTTTGCTTTTTGGACAAGACATTTTATCTTCCAACATCTGGTTTTGATACTGTGTTGTAGGGTCCCTTATAGGGAGTGATGCAAATCCAATTCCTTCTTTGTCTGCAGGCAAGCATTTGTCATCCTAGCTCACCCAGGGTTTGGTACTGTCACCTAGAATATAATGTTTGATGGGTCCAATACCTCCATCTCCTTGAACTTCATCCATATATGGTTTTCCTGTCTAGAACCAGGCAATGCGTCTCATTTTCTTTGAGAATTCCCTTGTAATCTAGTTTCACAATATTGCATGGCATGGACACCTTTACTTCATAGACAATAACCTGCAACACCCACTTTCTCATGTTCATATTGAAACTTGTGCTCATGCTTGAATTAGCCTATGCTCCCCTACACAGCCTCCTCACCTTATTATCTTCAGACTGAACTAGGTGTTAATGAAGTATAACTATCCTAGTCTTTAGGCAGTGGTTCCAAAATATTTCTTACTGACTGCCTGTAATTTTAAGAGGAAGGCTCACACTTCTTTTTTGTACCTAGGTTTTTTTTTTTTTTTCCCCTAGAAATTGCTTTTGTTTTGTTTCTAAGACCTCTGTGTTTTCCTTCTCTTAGATGTAGTTTAGCTCTAGTTCTCCCTGACCCAGGAACAACCAAAATATTTTCCCACTCTCTAGATCCATTTAGAAGAGCAGTGGGTCAGGTTCTGTCTCCATTTATCTTTCATGGCTACCAGTCCAGGCCTCCCTGTCCTTCAGCAACATCAGCATGCACTCCTCTGTTATCTTTTTCCTTTTCCATTCTCATTTTCTGACCATATCCATTTCTTTGTGAACTGATCCTTGATTATTTACACAAACCCAATTCCTAGAACAGAGTGTTATAAGCACAAGCCTCATTAATTTCTTAGTCTCTGGATTCATAAAAATTTCACTCAGCATTTACTCAATCTAAACAATATAATTAGTCCTTCACATAGTGAGGGCCTAGTTCTCCTTACCTATTTATAGATAAAATCAACCACAGTTTTGGAGTTAAGCTACAATTTGGCTGATTGAAATTGATAACCTTTATTAAAATGTATAATAAATTCACGATACATTGAAGTGGAGATCTATTGCTGTATCAATTTATATGCACATGCTTCTTTAAAAGACAAGATTTACTAGCCCAATATCCATGAAAGACCAACTCTGAGTTTAGTTGATTTGCTTTACTCAATCTAGAGGTTGCTAATTTCATTCAACCTATTCAGTAGAAGAAAAATACTGACCATATAATATGTATCTTTTCTTATTATTAAAACCAATTTTATCCATCCCAAGAAATTTAGGCTGGGAAAGACATTTTGTGAAAAGCTATTAATGACAGGAGTTAATAAATTTTTAAATTTTGCTGAAATACTATCACTATGAATGACTATTTCAATCTTTGCCTGTTGTGGAAAAATATATTACATTTATACATATTTAAGTAGAAATACACAGAAATAATGCTGAATGTGTATACCATATAATTCTATCATTTTTATACATAAGAGACAAAGCTCCTAGCCAGAAGAACATGTTGAAATATGTAAAACACTGTAAGGTTCATGGTCACTTAATGATTATCATTCATAGCCACCTACTTCTGTACCAAATACTGCACTTTGGGAAAAAAAAAAGTCAAGTATATTTCTCTCTCTCTCTCTTTTTTCCCTATTTTGCAGGTAAGATTCCCAGTAGGTGAAATTGTACCCTTAATAAGAAGCAGAGCTTGTATTTGAATCAGCTTGCTCTGATTGCACAGCAAATGCTTTGTGAGGTAATTTTTGATTCATTGGAGAAGCTGACAATATATTCAGTGCCCTGAAGTCAAGGTTTATTGAATATCAAAGACATACTCCTTTATTAAATGATCATTATTTTTAAGAAATCAGCCTAAAGTTTGCCTTTAAATTCTGTGTGTGTGTGTGTGTGTGTGTGTGTGTATCATATGTATATGAATAGATCTTTGAAGGATTGAAGCTTTTTCTTACCCACAATTTTGAGCATTTCCTGAATAAGTATAATCCTCTTCCATGGACATTCCCTCTATAAATCTATTTCAACTTTAGTAAGTATCAAATTTATTCCATCTACTTGGTTTATTTTAAGTTTTAACATACCATCCTCTTATTTTTCTCATTTGGGTCATGGTTTATTTTCCATTCTTAACTTTTTTTTCTGTATGTGACACAAGTTTTTCTAGCATATTCTCATGTTCAAATGTTTGTATTTCTTATCATAAGATTTCTAATTTCATGAGAAAAACTGACCAAGTTACATATTTTTACTTTCCCTATCCCAGTACCTCTAAGGAAAAAGGTAACTTTATTAGCATGTTTTTATAGGTAGGAGGCTATTGCTCTAGGGAGTGACCTCACCTTAAATACAGTGAATGATTTCTTATGTAATTTTTCCTTCAGAAAAGAGAACCAGTAAAAGTCTCTACATATGACTTATTCAAAGACAACAGTCACAATCTACTAAAGGAGGTTTGAAATGTAGTTTTTAACTTTTAAAACACTCAAATCATTACCTTTTGCTCTCTCCATATGACAAAGACTCATCAAGTCGTGGTTAGGTCTCTGGGTAGAAGTGATGTTCTTATGGTTATAGCTTATTTCAAAGACTGTAGTTTCAGTGAAAATCATTTATACAGCAAGATCATTTTTTTCCCAATTAAGTTCTGTCCACTATAATATAAATATGTTGAGCGAGACCTGTTCTGAGAGTGCTTGATAAACATTTAAAAACTAACTTTAATTTGATTTTCTGAGACTAAGAGAAACTTTATTTACTAAACAGCTATCAATGAAGTCATGTCAGATTTGTGGGAAATTTGCCATATCACTTTAAGATTGCCCAGCAGCTGGGACACACAGGTTCCTATCAGGATAAGAGCAAAATACCATTATAGAAGCCACAGTAATGTCACTGAATACATGAGTTGTCTGGCTTGTCTTTTAGGGAGCACTGCTATGTGTGAGGTTCCAGGCTCTCAAGCATTCTATTTTTTAGGAGATGCTCTCTGAATCATGTTTGTGCCAAGTTTTGCATAATGTCTTATGTTCTTTATCAGTACAACAGAATGAAACATTTAGTAGGAAGTTATCACTGTGGCCAATATAAAAGATTAAACAGACTTGTCAGTCTCTTTTGTCAAGAAGAAAACCTATTCAGAGAGAATAAAAGAATAGTATTAGACTTCCAGGTTTGGATTCATATCAAAACATTTGTTTTCTATATCATGAGGTTTTGTCTATTATTCTTAAGCAGAATGAAACCATAATAAACTCAATGAATTTTTACCATGATAAGATATTTTATTCTTTTGAAAAGTGTAAAACTATGTTACAAAACCCATCAAAATGATCATTTGAAATTAGGACTTGGTGATGAAGTAGTGATGTTGGAAAACGTATTTTTCAATCTTAGAACTCAAAACATAACATTTAAATATTAAAGGAAAAAGCTATGGAATTCAATAAAGTAAAAAGAAATCACTTGAAACTTTGCTGAATTTATAGGTCTGTAAAAATCACATTAAGGGAGGTTAAACATTTCATCAGAGAAAAACTGAAGTTACAGATCTAGGATGTATATATATATATATATGTGTGTGTGTGTGTGTGTGTGTGTGTGTGTGTGTGTATTTTTTTTTTCCCCCTCTCAGCATACCATGTACACACAGGGCAATGGCAAACTGCATCAGAAAGCCATTGGTCATTGGGACAATGACTTGTCATGACACCCAAAGTTGTTTGTTCTTCTCGAACCTGAAATAAACAAGTACAATCTCTTACTCTATCTAGGCAAACTGCCTAATTCTTTGAGGCTGTTCCTACAGTCAGCATGTGGTGGTCATCCCATCCTACTACACTCTGGTTTAATATGAGACAAAGTGCAGTAGGTAGCCTGAATTACATTAGCTGAATCATTTTAGTTATAACGTCACATCTCGCCCGGCACCTGCTAGCCTCTGGCCCTCCTTTAAAGCAGCACCTCAAGTTGCAAGTGCTATTGCCAAAGCATCAAAAAATTGATCATCTTGCCCTACTTTTCTTTCAAGTCCAACCCTGCTCCATCCCTTTGATTTTACAGGTTAAGGCTTATTTGGTTTCAAATTATTTTAGGTCTTACTGGCTCTCATTTTCTTTTGTGAGAATTGAGCAAAACCTTTGTGTGTGTCTCCAGGTTTTTTGTATAACTTATCCTCATCCAGAAAATACATCTCATGGAAAATAACTCAAAGTGGATCCTAGTTGACTCATGAATCTTGCATTTTGCCTTACTAAACATGAGAATGCCAGAGAGGTAATTGCTTGAAAATAAACATTGTGCATGTTGGATAAAGGCTTGAAGAGAGTTAAATAGAAAATAAAGCTGTACTGAAAAGTTACCTCAGAAGTTGCATGAAGGAATTAGAGAGCTGGGATTAAGAGAATAGATAAATGACATATTTTTAGGGAGGAAGGATCCTCAGATGTCTGCAAGGATGTTCTCTCTCCTTTTTTGCTGTGGATGGACGAAGGACATCTGTCTACCAAGGACAAATGGTGTAGAGACTTCTTAATATTTAGACCTGACCCTCAGAATAAGATGGTCACATCTTAGGCTGATGGACAAATACAGGTATTATTGGTTTTATTCAAGCAGGATTTAGATGACAATATACAGCAGAAGGAAACACCGCATTGGGTGAGATGTCTTTGATTCTGATTCAGAAGCACCTACCCTGTAAGTTCCTTAGGGACAAGGTCACATCTGTTCTATATTTGGAACTATTTCTAGCCTTAGATTATAGATAAACCTTTAGAGAGGTAGATTGTAAACTATCCATCACCTTTTGTTTGCCCACAGTGACTATTGCAGTGTTCTGAATATATTAGAGAGTCCATAAATATTTTATGGACTAATTGGCACATGAAATTTTGAAACGCATGTTCTTAAAAATGCAGCCAATAGGACTTCACAGCAGACGCAACCTTGCCTCAGCAGATGTTTGGACTTGAAGTGATATGATCTGTCTAATACGGTACCTTGGCATAGACAGGCGTTTTCTACTCCAGGTGGCAATGCCTTGAAGTAATCACAAATGACTGTTTCTCGGCAGTGAAGAGGCGAGCCTGCTGCTGCACAGTGATTCCCTGAGTTCTTCCTAACAATTAAAAAAAAAAAAAAAGGCAATCAATGGAGATTAACCCTAGTTGCTGAGCTTTTCATTTCCACTCCTTACCCCTCCTGATAGTGTATCATTAGTTAAGAACCTATGGAAGGAAATCTATTTCAGTAAAAACATTGTCAAACAAGTATATACCATACACATATATATGAACATATCTTACAGTAATTGTGAATAATAACAGAATCTCATTTCAAAGTAGATAAAAGAAAAATAGATCCAATATCAGATTCAAGTATTCTAATAATATTTTATGATATATACATTACTATCTACCAAAAAAGTGTTCGATTTTTATTACTGGAAAATAAATAAATTGGTTTTCTATCCTATTTCAGTCTGTAAAGTTTCAGTCTTCACAAAAGTATATACCTTTAAAGATTTAACAGATTCCTACTCAGTTTTTTTTTTTTTTCCTCCATGTGGTCAAGTAACAGAATTCCCATCTGCAAGTCAGTGAAACCAATCACTTTATGCTTTTTTGTATGAAGGCATCCCTCAGAAGAACAGATAAAGGTTCACCCAACTATGTAGCTACCTGGCAGCATGATGAGAGACAAAAGGACTCAGTGAGAAGGTAGTGGTCAGAGCACAAGCTGTGGAGACAGACTGAGTTTACATCTCATGTGCTACCACTGATTAACCTGTATGATTTGGGGCAAATTATTTAACAATTCTGTAGTTTCATTTCCTCGTCTGCAAATGATGATGGTGAATTGGTGATAACCTCTACATTCTAATGTTTATTAATAAATTAATATGTATAAATTGCTTAGAATAGGGAGTTAGTGAAAAAATAAATTTTAGATTATCCTTTATATTTCAGCTTATATATACAATTTACATTTACATACTTTTGATAAATTAATAGTTGCTTCAACCAAAAGTTAGTCACAGGACATATGGAAGATTTCTGTCATCTGAGTTGTGGACCTAGTCACCACATTCTTCCCTATGTCCCCTTCAATAGTTCCTAAACGATATTACAAATATCTATGGCTATTATTTGTGCAATGTATTATTTTACATTGTGAATAATAATAGAAGCTATCAAATTCAGCAGAGGAAATATAAACGTACTAAGTGTGGTTCATTGCCAACATGAGGTATTAAGCTAAATATTTTTGCACATTCTAAAAGATAAACAGTTCTCTAGAAAATAACTTTTAAAACAGCATAATGGAAACAGGATCATAGCTACAAAAACAAAGACAGCAAATATTCTGCTTTTGATTTGTGCAACTAATGGTGAATCAGTGAAGGTGAAAATAAAAAGAGAGTTTATAACCTGAGGGAATAATTGTTCTCTGCATTTGTATGGAAAGATACTTGGTGCTAAAGTCCATCAGCCCACTCCACCACCCTCTGATGCTTCCTGTCACAGAGCTCTGGGATTAGACCATCCTATAGAAAACAAGTGGATTTCTTTTTTCCAGTTACTGTGCTAAATCTACTGAAAACTTCTGAAATTAACACACCCTACTAAACTAAAAGAGTAAAACATTGTGACAGAGCTGGGTAGGGCTAACTAGAGCTTTCCTTCTTAGAGGAATGTGAATATTAGAGACCATTTTACAAAAAATATAGCTGGAACTTTCTTTGTCACTTATTGTTGAACAATCTTTGTCACTTATCCTGTGTAGTTTTATAGGACTTTAGAGGAAGTAATCTGGCAAGAACAGGTAAAGAATTTGAAAAGGTATGCAAGTGTGGTGTCATTTAGATGTCAGTTAGAATTTAAGCTGGTAAAACTGATGAATTTCAGTTTTACTATTCTTATATGTTTCATATATCAGAAACAGTTATTGACCCTAAAGGACTGACTGTATATTTCTCTTACCTAGTAATCAGGTTAAACATACTTAGGTTAGAGCATGTTGTTCATTCCTCTCATGGTGTTACACCAGATTTTTTGTGACTGATTGGATGGAAAGACAAAGAGTGAATATGCAGTTTTTCAAATTGGAGGGAAAAGGGGGGGAGGGGAGAATAATAAAAACTTCAAGCTAAAGAAATCTATATAGATTCTGATATTGGGGAAATTAGAATTGTACCTTGTAAAAAAAACATTGATTTTATTTCCAAGTACTGAGAATACATACTGAGTATAAAGGTGAAATAAATTTAACAAATATTGGTTGATCTTGTCTTATGTACCTGGACTTCCAATAGATGCTGTATGTTATAGAAAATAGCACTTGAATAACACTTGTTCTCTGATATTGAAGCATTGACATCAAAGATAAACACAATAAAAGTAGCAAGTGAAATATGCTGTTGCAGGTTTTTCAAATATGTATTCTTGATCATGTAAAAGAAACAGGAAGAATAATTTTACGTGGGGGTTGGAGGAACCTATAGAGTATTTCATTGAGGAGGTAGAATTTGAAACAGATGTTATAAGATAGGTAGAATTTAGTAGATGGATATGGTGGGGAGTAATGTTCCATATAGAGAAATGTGTGATCAATAATAAGACAAGAAAGTTTGGCTTGCAGTTGTGTGTCTCTGTAAAGTCTGTAAAAAAATAAGATACATATAGAAAAGAGGAGTAGGAAAGAAACCATATTTTTTAAAAAATTGAAGTTAAAATTATGAAAAACTCTTGATTTTGATGAGAAATAGATGTTTTATTTTTTCTAGGCATGGGAATCACTTCAGATTTTGAATGAGAGTGATAGAAAAGATTATGTCTAGGGAGGATATATCTGTGGTTATTGCAGTGGTTATACCAAGACATAATATTTTATTATCAGTCAAGTCTATAAATTTTCTTACATTCAAAATGATTACTTCTTTAATCCATAAAGGTGTATTTGGAATTATTTTACTTAATATCTAAACATATGCAGTTTTACTAGCTTTTTTTATTTTGTTTCTTGCTATCAACCAACTAACCACACCACACTTACACACACACACATACACACACCCCACATGAACTTATAATGCAGTATTGATATTTCCTTCATCAAGGTGGGCCTATGCTCCATCTCTTTGAATCTGAGGAGCAATTCTAACTTCTTTGATCAATAGTATGTGGCAAAAGAATGCTGAGGTTAGAAGACATTGCAGCTTCTACCCCCCATGGTTTTGGGGTATGTGTTTGTGTGCATAAAATTTGTTACTGAGACTGTCCATCATAGGAATCCCTACATCTTCTTATGAAGTAAGCTATTATCATTAGGTAGCTACATTCTTTATCTTTGTAATGTTTATAACATTTGTTTTTTTCTGAAATTAGTGTAACTATTCCAGCCTTCTTTCTATTATAATTAACTCAATATTTTTCCCACTCTTTCACTTTTATTCCTGTTTACTTGCATTTTCATTTTGTTTCTTATAAGCAGTATCAAGCTAGATTTCATATGTCATTCAGTGTAACATTTTCTATGGAGTATATACATCATTTCTACGTATCATTACAACTGATATATTTGGATTAATTTTTAAGACCTTATTTGGTTATGTTTATCCTACCCTTTTCCCTCCCTTTTATTTTTCCTCTTTTGAGTAGATATTTATTTTCTATTTCATTTCTTTCCCTCAACTAAATATTTTTCTCATATGTCCTGCTTCCATCATTTCCTCTTGTAAACTTGCATCTGGGATAGCTGTTCTTCTTTCTTCCTTAGGAATTTTTCTGGAGAGGATTTATTAGTTATAAATTCTGTTTGTTTGTCTGAAACTTTTCTTATATTGCTCTAATTTTTGAAATAGTTTCTCAGTGAGTGTAATTTATAGGACACATTATACTTTTATCAGTACTTTGAGGATATTTTCCTGCTGTCTTCAGGTTTCCGTTGTTGCTATTGAAAAGTGACCGAGGGGTGAAGTATTGAAAAATGGTTGGTCTTTTGAAAATGATCTACTTTTTTATCTGTGGCTAATACAAAATCACATTGGTATCTTTGGTATATATAATTTCACTGTTTAAGTCTTAAGGTAGAGATTTCTTTTTACTTTTATTCAGCAAAACTATTATTTTAACAGAAACATGACTGCTTTGAGAACACATCAATTCTATGGCAAACCATTAATTTTTAACATGTTGCTGACATTCTATGATGGTTGACTCAAATTTTCTTCCTAATACCTCTTTCCTTTAATTGCTTCTACACGAAAGTGACCCAAAATCCTCTGCCTCAGGTGTGCATGGAGTGCATATGTGACACTACTCTTAATTTAAAATAACATTTTAAAACTCATAAAGAATATGTTCCTTTCTCATAAAAATTCAGATTCATTAAAAGGAAGTCCTTTTACCTTTCTGCTTTTTTCTCTTTGCCCTTTTCTTCTTCCTCTTTGTGCCCAGATCTACAGCATCATAGATATTTTTCTGTTTACAAGAGTGAAATTGAAAGCCTATGGTAGAATAGAGAGATATTCCAATGGACCATTGTACCAACTCTGGACTACCTACACTCAGTCCTTTTTTTTTTAAGGTTTTATTTATTTATTTGACGGATAGATAGAGAGCACAGGTAGGCAGAGTGGCAGGCAGAGGGAGAGGGAGAAGCAGGCTCTCTGCTGATCAGGGAGCCAGATGTGGGGCTCGATCCCAGGACCCTGGGATCATGACCCGAGCCGAAGGCAGCCGCTTAACTGATTGAGCCACCCAGGTGCCCCTACACTCAGTCCTTTTGATTAAATAAATAAACTTGCATAATTTAAAAATACTCTAGTAAAACTTTTATAATCTGGGGTCAAAAACTTCTAATTCTGAATGTGTATAGTATTTTAGAATTCATGTGAGTGATTTTATGTGCTAGATCCAGGTGAATGAGCTTAGCTGTCTCTTTTAAGATCTTTCCCAAAATAATGGGAAATCTTTCATAATTTTTTTTTATATTTAGAATATTTTAAGCGTATGACTGTTTTGAGCTTAGAGCATAACCTTTTATTTTACAAATAAGATCTTTTTCCTCTTTGTGATGAATATATTAAATAGTTCAATTAATGAGATATATTTTATAGTCGAAGTTGTTTCCATGAATATTAATTGTCAACATTGTAATTTCTTAAAAAAATGCATGACTTTCAACAACCCTCACAAAGAGCTCTGATAAAATAAATATTAACTACTACTTGTATAGTGCTAATGAAACTTTTTTGTCTAAGTTTGATCCTCCTAGCAAATCTGTGATGTGTCTGTTACTCTTGCTATCACTGTTTTTAGAAACACATTAATAAGATGTAAATGGTTTCTTAACGTTTATAAAACTAGTACATAATAGAGACAAACCTTGTAACTTCAAAACTGATGTCATTACCTGCACACTTTGACACCATCCTGCTAAAAATTGTGAAAACAAATTTGTCTTGCATTTGATAGTTGTGATTACTTTGGGAACCCAAAGAGATCCTAAGATACTCTTATCTGACACTATGCTTGAAAGAAAGCCACGGTTGCATGAGTGGGTTTTGTTAAAATTTGAATAATAAATAATGTCAAATGCTATGTCATACTGAAGGGCTTTAATGGCTTAATATTTTGGAAACCTCTTCCTACATGCAAAAATCGATAATTTAACCGTGTGTTATATCTTCAGTGAAAAGAAAATATAAAAAAAAACTAACATATATAAAATATTTCTAATGTAGTTAATATCTCATCCTTCAGACATAATGATTCATCAAATAACTAACAAATATTTATTGAGTATATGTTATGTGCTAAAAACTAGAAGTGCAGCAACAACAGATAACCAACATGCAATCATTTTATGGGTTAGAAGGACATAAAAGTAAAGAAGTAAATAACATTTCAAATAGTAATAAAGATATAAATGAATAATGTTTCTGTCCTACTCTATTGGTTTTCACAGGAAAAGTTTTTTTAAATAAACATTTTTGGCATCTTGCATTAATCCTCACAACTCCACAGGTAGGTGGAGTATATCCCAGCCTCTATTTTTTTAGGGAGTAACCTACCACGTGGTATATGCATTATGTTCTGTTCTCTATAGTCCACGTTTTACAAGCGATGTTTCAGTATTACTTGTGATGGGTCAGTGTTATGAATTAAATTGTATCCCCTCATAAAAGATATACTGAAATCCTCATCTCCTCAGAATGTGACCTTATTTGGAAATGGGGTCTTTACAGAGATCATCAAGAAAAATGAGGTCATTAAAGTGGGCCCTACTCCAGTATGACTGACATCCTTATAAAAGGAAAAATTGGGGTACTGAGGCAGACACACATGGGGTTAAATGTTGTGAAGGAACACAGGAAGAATACTAAGAGCCGATAAAATATTGGAGGGACACATCGACAGGCTAAGGAGCACCTGGACTACAGCAGCAAGGAGAGAAGCATGGAACAGATCATTCCTTATAGCTTTCGGAGGGACTATGGCCCTGCTGACGTTGATTTCAGATTTTTGGCCTCCAGAATTGTGGAACGACAAATTTCTATTGTTGTTTTAAGCCACCCAGTGTGGTACTTTGTTATGGTAGCCCTAGGAAACTACTACAGTGAGTAAAGTGACCAATTATGGGGTTCAGCAACAGGTGCACTTACGTTCAAATGCACCTTTAAGCTTTAAAATATGCTTACAATATGCTACAAAGGGGGGGAAAAAGCCCCACAAATAACATATGATGATCTATAATCAAATGGGAAGAAATACTCCATCAAGGGACTGTGGTTTTTCTTTTATGTATGTTTGGTGCAGACTGACGGGAAATCTATTGGGACTGAAAAGCTACAGAGTGGCCTTAAAGTCAATTTATTTATTTTACTGACTAAACCTATTTCAGAGTCATCAAGAGACTTCTAAAACTAAGACTAAACAAACAGTTAAGATGTGAGGAGAGGAGGATAAATTCCAGGTTTTGTTTTTTGTAATTTTAATATTCAGGTTTAAAGATGTTGTTTGGACACGATTTCCTTTGGACTTTAATTTTTTTTCTAGGAAAATCATATTAGGGAGTTTTTATTCAAATTTGGGGAAATTATACATTGCAGTTTATGATTAAATTATCATTACAATTGTGTTTAAAATTCCAGTTACAAATAATATTAAAAAATAAAATAAGGATGCCTGGGTGGCTCAGTTGGTTAAGCAACTGCCTTCAGCTCAGGTCATGATCCTGGAGTCCCGGGATCGAGACCCACATCGGGCTCCCTGCTCAGCAGGGAGTCTGCTTCTCCCTCTGACCCTCCTCCCTCTCATGCTATCTCTCATTCTCTCTCTCTCAAATAAATAAGTAAAATCTTTAAAAAAAAATAAAATAAAATTCAATTACAACTCTGAGACAAATGATGCCAATCTAAAAATAAGTAGCACACAACATTCAGTCTTAAAACAATGACAATAACTAATTGTCCCTGGTGTATAGTTTTTAAATATAATTTTTTTTTACTAAAGATGAATAAGTTTATATACTCTCTTTTCCTCCTATCTTTTTTTTTTTTGTCAGTAGCAAAGTGTTTGTGTTCTTACACTGATTTTTTTTTATTTTGAAATGACTTGGTAGGTGAATTCAGAAACATTTTTACCTGAATGTAAAAAAAGAGATGAAGCAAACTGGGACATTAAAGTAAATATTTTGATGTTCCCTGACTAGTTTCCCTTCAATAGTAGACTTAAAAAGAAATCTATATAGAGCTATTGTGAGGTGATAGTCTTCATTGATCTGATTTAATAATGCAAATTTCAAAATTTAATGACAAACTTTATGAGATCTAAGCTAAGGCTATCAGTGTTCGAGTGTTATGAAGTCCTGTAATGATTAATAACACTGCAATATCCACTAGATCAAAATATCCAATGGAAAGTAAATTATTTTGGTAATATGATACATCCTCCCTCCACTATTGATTCTTCTTTCTCAATAAGATATTTTCAGATGAAAGACAATAAAAATAAGATAAAGAAAACACTGGAAAGACAAAATAAGTATTGAGATTTTGTATAGTGGTAAAACGATACTGTATTATAAAAAGCTTAGTGATTCTGAACTATGAAAGTAACAATAATGTGCACATCTAATAAAAAGAGTTTCCTTTTCTTGAATACTTACTATATACTAGATCTATGCTAGGAACATTGCATAGATTATTCCATTTGATTAAAAAGAAACCTACATTAGTATCCCTGCATTCTGTAAAATGCAGAAGGAAAAGTTACCAAAGGATTATTAAGTATAAATATTAATATCTATAGGTATAATAGATAGTTTTAATGCCAAGATTTGAACCCCTTTTATTCTGTTTTTAAAGCTTGTATTCTTAACATGGGGTTATTCTGCCTCTTTATTATGTAAAATCTCAGTAGTTTTTAATAGCTGATTATTCCAGTTTGGAATATTTCATGAGCTTTATTTCTCTCTGGTACTAACTATTCATTTCATAGCTCATTAGCACCTTCACCTGAAATGTAGAAAGGGAACTAGAACACTACATAATAGAAGAATTTTAAATTTGTAGAAGATATGGTATGAATGAACATGAAAACTAATTGCTAACCTAAGATCTCTGGCTTTTATCTAATGTTTTATTTGAATTTTTAAGTTATAGTTGCAACTCAATTTTCTATCCTCTTTCTTTCTCTGATAACCATAGAAAAATAATGAATTGTTGGGGTTAGTTATTTCCCACACTTACCAGTTATCTATCAGTCTCTCTCACACACACATATACACCAAATAACAAATATTATTTTCCCTTTAACATGTTGTTTTGTAATTTGTGATATTTTTAAAATTTTTTTAAAGATTTTATTTATTTATTCATGAGAGAGAGAGAGAGAGGCACAGGGAGAAGCAGGCTCCCAAGGAGCAGGGAGCCCGATACGGGAATCGATTCCAGGACTCCGGGATCATGACCTGAACCAAAGGCAGACACTTAACCATCTGAGCCACCCAGGTGCCCTGTAATTTGCCATATTTTATTCATAAATGTCAAAAAGTAATACTTTTCTTTAAATTCTTACAATTTTTTGCATTTATAAATGAATAAAATGGTTGTTTTTATTTTTATTTTTAATATCAAACATACAACTTGTTTTCTTAGTTCTTTCTAGAACCTTCTTTCTTCTTTTTATATGCCCAGCATTCTGTAGCATGTAATGCTTCCAATATCACTGCTTTAGTTTACAAAAATTAATATTACATTTTTATATTCATATAAGTAAACACAATAATCACTACTTTTCTACCTTAGAGATTATGAGGTTTAAATTCATGATTCAGTAGAAGAATTATCAAAGACTTTATTTTACTTTACTTTCTATGCATGGGGTAAATTAAGTATATTCATGTTGTGACTAATACATTATTTTCAGTTACAAATAGAGATAGGCAAACATTTGAACAAAGTAAGAAATTTTTATTATGCTTTGAGAGCTATTGATTCAAATTATTTCTAACTTCAATTTATTTCACTGTTTTTTTGTTCTCTTCGAAAGGAGCCTGATAATTACAAACATGCAGAGAAAGTTTAAAATTCAATTTTGTATTGTTAGATCTATAATTATGATAATAGCAGTTCTCAAAGTTGAACTGCATCTTAAGACACCCATACTAAGATTCCAATGATAACCAAATTCGATTTCTTTCCTAAAATTACCTGAAATCTACTTTGTCAGAAAAGCAAATATTCTGTATTGAACATGTTAATAACAATGCGGGTATATTCACAGTGTTTTACCTAATTAGAAATAATGCTACAAGGGCAGATCTAAAATAACATAGCATCTTTGCACACTATTGTTAAATCAGATTTACTGCCTCAATACAAAGCACATTTATAGTAGATGGTCATTAAGACTTTTAATGATAATTAGTATTCTAAAAAAAAAAAAAAAACCCTGAACTGGTAAAAATGATCAATCTTCACAGGAAATATTAGCTTCAAGTTCACTAGGACAGAGGAGATAATGAAAGCTATGAAAGAGAATTTTCTCAGGGAGAAAGTCACCAGAGTAAAAGAGAAAGTTGAGGCTTCAGGAAGTAAAAGAAGAAAAAGGAAACTAGAAAAATGATAGAAGAATGAAGAGAATCAGAGTAGCACAGGGTCTTTAGTAAACCACAGGGAGAGAAATATTCTCAATCTATTGTGTTAATAAGGATATTTGATAAGTATTTTTACATGACTTTCGATAGTTTTACTTTGAAAGTAAACTGAACAGGTCCAAAAATACTGGGGATGTTAGTATTATATGGGCTGAGGCAATATTTGATAATTTTGAATTAAGTTCAGAGTAATGGATTTTATTAGAATTAAGGCCTTTTTTCTCTTTTATCTATCATTGTGAGTGTTATAACATCTTTAGAAAAAACTTCATCATCTTAAGTACATTTTCGAGTAAAAAAAACAACATAATTGTAATCAGTGGAATGTAAAGTACTTAGCAAGTGCTTCCAAGATTAAAATATTGATCAAGATCATAACCAGTGAGTAGAAAAATTCTCACACTCAAGTGAGCCTAACACAATTACCTATGGGTATATAAAATTATAGATTAAATATTGCTTACATTTTTAAAATTGTTATTTTATATTTCCTAACATTTCAAGTAGAATACACATGAATCTTTTGTGTATCCATAAACTATTTTTACCAAAACTTAATAGCTGCCAACCACTATAAAGATAACTTGAGGAAAAGTACACAGCATGAAATATGATGGCATCAATGATCCTATGGAAGTAACATTAATATGTAGACTTTTATTTCCTGTTGGAGATTTTGGTTTGCAGATATACCATTTCTTTGGAGATTAGATTAATATAAAACTTCCTTTAAATACAATGACTCTCAAAAAGAAATATTTTTGTAATGACCTTAATAAAGAAATCTGAATTATACAATTTTAATGACCATGTCATTAATTTCTATTACCTCGGTCATGAGGTTAAATAAAATTATATTTCATGTAAACTAGTATTTTCCATAGGCATAGAGTCTGGATAACATGAAAGATCCTTATACTACTAGTATGTCTCCAATCAACTTTAACGGGGAGTCTTTTTTTTTTTTTTATTCCATTTATTATTTATTTATTTTTAAAGATTTTATTTATTTATCTGACAGAGAGAGACACAGAAAGAAAGGGAACACAAGCAGGAGGAGTGGGAGAGGGAGAAGCAGGCTTCTGCCAAGCAGGGAGCCCGATGCAGGGCTCGATCCCAGGACTCTGGGATCATGACCTGAGCCAAAGGCAAACACTCAACGACTGAGCCGTCCAGGCACCCCAACAGGGAGTCTTTTTAATTTTGGTGATTTTCCTTGTGGAAATATCAGTTAATTATCTCTGATAAATCTACCTAGAAGTGGTGAAACACTAAATCTCAAACATCTTAAAGAGTTTGAGATATGGACATTAATCATTATCAGCTAACGGATGTATTAAAATGTATCATTCTCTTCTAAAGTTCTTCTGCCAATTTGGACCCAGTCCAGGGTGGGCCCCTTTCACATAATATGAAACAAAACAGACTCATTTCAATTTGGTCTGTTTCACTGCAATGACTTGAAAAATGTATTCAATAAATTGTATTCACAGATTTATGACTACCGGATATTTCCATTTTTGTCTAGAACTGAAACCAGATATTTTGCCAACCAGTTTTTGATGCTTTCAGTCCTATATCTAAAGCAATATTTGAGGCATGCATTCACACACACAAAAAGAAAGATTACTATGTCCCCCTTCACATACTTGTGTTCAAAATGTCCTGACTGCCATCTGCATTATAGATAGTTTCAGGAAATGTGCCTAAAAGGTGAAATGAATAAAGAATTCAGTTTAAAAGAGATAAAAGTAACTTGAGTTGTATTTTTAATGTTTCTTTATTTTATAGTATATAGTTGATAGTGTTTCATTCTCTGTGATCTCCGGATCTAGCTTTTACTTTTCTCAGTTTCTCTGGAAAAGAAAAAAATATTTTCATGCATAAAGAGCTCTATAGCTTATATCAAAATATTTATGTTTCCCTTTACCCAACATAAACCATAGCTAAAGCTTTCCTTGCATTTTCTTTGCACTTCCTCAGACACAGTATTTGAGAACTATATTCTTATATCATTCATTGAAATCTTTTAGCAACAATATAGTAGGTAGCAATTTAACACCTAGGGAAATTATTTTTTTTATTCTTCCAGAGATTTTTAAAAATGCCTATATACATATAAGAGTAAGGGATCATCTTTCTCCTGTCTTTAATTCAAATGGTAGCATGTTCTACTTTGTCACATTTACTTAAAATATATATTTTTGGAAATTTTTCCATATGGTTACATAAAGTGCTCTTTCATTGTGTTCTTCTGGTAAAAAGCTTATAACATAAAATTTACCATCTTAACCATTTTTAAGTGTACAGTTAAGTAGTGTTAACTATATGTGCCTTGCTGTGCAACAGATCTCTAGAACTTTTTCATCTTGCCAAACTGAAACTCCATATCCATTGAACAACAGCTCTTTTCCTTCTCTCCCCAGATCATAGCAACCTTGATTCTACTTTCCTTTTCTAAGAGTTGGAAGAATTTACATACCTCAAATAAGTGAAATCATGCAGTATTTGTCTTTTTTGTGATTGGCTTATATCATTTAACATTACCAGGTCAAAGTTCATCCATGTTGTATTGTGTGACAGGATTTCCTTTTTTTTAAGGTTGAATACTGCATGTATATACCACATTTTCTTTATCCATTTGTTGATCAATAGACATTGAAGTTGTTTCCATTTTTGGCTATTGTGAATAATGCTGCAATAAACATGGGAGTGCAAATGTCTCCTCAAGATCCCGATTTCAGTGCCTTTAACTGTGTACTCAGAAGTTGGGTTGGTGGATCTTACGGTAATTTTACTTTTTGGAGGAACCTCCATACTATTTCCATGGAGACTGCACCATCTTACATGTCAACTGACAGTACACAAAGGTTCAAATTCCTCCACATAGTTGGAAACACTTGTACTTTTTTTAATTTTTGTGATAGTGGCCATCTTAACAGGTATGAAGTGATATCTCATTGTGGTTTTGATTTGCATTCCCTAGATGTTTAGTCATGTTGAACATCTTTCATATGCTTTTTGGCCATTTATATATCTTACTTGGAGAAATATCTGTTCAAGTCCTTTGTCCTTTTAAAATGAGATTTTTATCGTTTACTTTTGTTGTTGAGTTATAGAAGTTTCTTATATATTCTGAGTACTAATCTCTTATCAGATATGTTTTACAAACACTTTCTCCCATTCAATAGGTTGTCTGTTCAAATTTTTACAATTTCCTTTGCTTCACAGAAGTTTTTAAGATTGATGTAGTTCTACTAATGTATTATTGCTTTTGTTGCCTGTGCTTTTGGTATAATATTCAAGAAATCTTTGCCAAATCCATTGTCATGGAAGTTTTCTACTATATTTTTTCTATGAGTTTCATAGTTTCAAGCTTTATGTTTAGGTCTTTAACCTATTTCACTTACTTTTTGTGTATAGTGTGGCATAGGGTCCAACTTTACTTTATTGTATGTGCATATCTAGTTTTCCAACACCATTTGTTTCAGAGAATATCCTTTACCCATTATTGGCAATGTTGTCAAAGATCATTTGACCATCTAAGTGAAGGTTTATTTCTGTGCCTTCTATTCTGTTGCATTGATCTATATGTCTGTCTTTATACAAGTACCATAATATTTTAATTACTATAGATTTGTAATATGTCTTGAAATCAGGATGAGTGATTCCTGAATCTTTTTTTTTTTTATTTTTGCAAGATTGTTTTTGTTATTTGGAATAGTTTGAGCCCCTATATGAATTTTAAAATTTTACTTCCATTTCTGTAAAAAAAAATGCCATTGAGATTTTGATTTGGATTTGCTTTGAATCTGTAGATTGCTTTAGATAGTATGGGCATTTTAAAAATATTAAGTTTTGTAACCCTGAACCCTGAATGTTTTCCTTTTATCAGTGTCTTTTTTAATTTCCTTCATCAACATTTTGTAGTTTTGAGTGTATAAATCTTTTCCCTTGTAATCTTTTGTGAAATTAACATTTGTTAAGTAGATCCTTGGAATTTTGGACATGTTTCAAGGAAAAACCACAAGGGGAAGTGAAATAGAGAAGTTTTTTTTATTCCTATGTCCTGCAAGAAGTACAGAACATGCCTTGATGGGCCACATGGAGAGGTCAAGGCAAGGTGCAGGCAAAGAGCAAGCAGCAGGACCTGAGGTTCTATGAGTGGAGAGCTTTGGGGTTCTTGGACTAAGCTGGATTGGTCAACTCAAACCCAAAAGAACAGATTTTAGTGAGCTCCATGGGGGTCTTATCTAAGAGATGTTCAAGGGGGAAGAGCTGAGAGGCAGAAGAGACTGTTATTACAAGGAACATTGAGGGAATCATATCAGGAACTTACATTTACTTTGTAACTCTATGTGCTGTTATCTAAGGCATAGGGAGGGGCTCAGTGTCAGTTCAAGTCCACTTAGCCATACAAAGTAGATGTCAAGGCAGCAATATTATGGAAGAGTTTAGTTAAACTTTCAACATGCCTCTTTATTAAGTTTATTCCTAAGTATTTTATGTTTTCCATGCCATTATAAAAGGGATTGTTTTCTTTTTCAGATTTGTTAGTGTATAGAAACACAACTTACTTTGTGTGTTGACTTTCTAGACTATTTGCTAAATTTGCTTATTCTAGTAATTTTTTTGTAGAATCTTAAGGATTGTCTACATATACGATCATATCAACTACAGAGATAATTGCACTTTTCCCCTTCCAGTTTGGATGGCTTTTGTATCTTTTTCTTGCCTAATTGCTTTGGGCAGGACTTTTGTTACTATGTTGAATAGAAGTGTGAGAGGTCAGTCTTGTCTTCTTCCTAATCTTAGAAAGAAAGCTTTTCAACAATGAGTGCCATGTTAGCTGTGGGCTTTTTATGTATGACTTGTATTATATTGGGGTAATTTCCTTTTATTCTAGTTTGCAGAGTTGTGGGGTTTGTTTTTTTTACCATGAGAGTTTTTTTTTACCATGTTAAATTTGTCAAAGTCTTTGCATCATGAGATAATTATATGTTTTTTTGGTCCTTCATTCTGTTAATGTGGTGCATCACATTGATTGATTTTTGTATGTTGAGTCATCTTTGTACTCCAGACATAAATCCCACTTAGTAATGGTGTATAATCATTTTAATGTGTTGTTGAATTCAGTTCACTAATATTTTTTTAAGGATTTTAGCATCCACATTCATGGGGTTTGTTGGTCTGTAGTTTTCTTTCAGGGTCCTTATCTGGCTTTGGTATCAGGGTAATGTGGGTCTTCAAACAATTAGTTTAAAATTGTTCACTCCTATTCATTTTTTTGGAAGAGTTTGAGAAAAATTGGCATAAATTATTTTTTAACTGTTTGGTAGAATTCACCAATGAAGCAATCTAGTCCAGGATTTTACTTTGTTGACAGATTCTGATTACTGATCCAATCTCCTTATTGTTATTGTTCTGTTCAAATTTTCTATTTATTCATGGTTTGGTCCTGGTAGGTTGCATGTTTCTAAGTATTTATCCATTTCTTCTAGGTTACCCAATTTGTCGACATATAATTATTCATGGTAATCTAATGATCAAGTGCTCAATATATTCAATATATTTAAATATTGATATATTGATATATCAATTATAATGTCTCCTCTTTTATTTTAGTCTTTTCCTTTTTTTCTTGGTAAGAGTACCTAAAGGTTTGTATATTTTTTATCCAAAAAAAAAGCTCTTAATTTCACTGATCTGTTATCTTGTCTTTTTAGCCTCTTTATCATTTATTTCCACTCTAATTTTTGTTGTTTTCTTCTTCTACTAACTTTGAATTTCATTTATTTTCCTTTTTCTAGTTCCTTGAGGTGTAAAGTCAGCTTGTTTCTTTGAGATCGCTCTTTCTTCTTGTAGGCATTTATTGTTATAAAATTCCCTCTCAGAACTGTTTTTGCTAAATCCCATTAGTTTTGGGGTTTTGTGTTTCCATTTTATTTGTTTTAAGATATAATTTTTACTATATATGTGATTTTTACTATATATGTAATTTTTCATATATATTTATATATGTTATATATATATTTTAAATTTCCCTTTTGATTTCTTCTTTGAGCCATTTGTTTTTCAAGAGTGTATTGTTCAGCTTCCACATATTTGTGAATTTTACAGGTTTCCTCCTGATGTTGATGTTTAGTTCCATACCATTGTCGTAGAAAAGATGCTTGATATGATTTCAGTCTTCTTAAATTTATTAAGATTTGTTTTGTAGCCCTAATATATGATCTGTCCTGGAAAATGTTCTGTGTACACTTGAGAAGAATATGCATGTTGCTGCTACTGGGTGGAATATTCCATATATATCTGTTAGCCAAATTGGTCTAAAGTGTAGTTCAGGTGCAATGTTTGCTTACTGATTCTCTGTATGGATGGTAATCTATTATGGAAGTGGGGGTAATGAAATATGGTACTCTTATTTAATTGCTGTCTAGTTCTCCCTTGTTATCTGTTAATATATGCCTTATATATTTAAGTGCTCCAATGATGGGTAAATGTTTATTAGTATTGACATTTCCTCTTGATGAATTGATCCATAATCATTATAAAATGACTTTTTCTCTTACTGGTTTTTACTTAATATCTATATTGTCTGATATATGTAGGCTACCTCTGTTCTCTTGGTTTCCATTTGTATGGGATATCTTTTTCTATCCCTTCACTTTCAGCCAATGTGTATCTTCAAAAGTGCAGTAAATTCTTTGTTGCCACCATATTGTTGGGTATTTTTTCAAAACATTCAGTCATTCTATATCTTTTGACTGGAGAATTTAGTCCATTTACATTTAAGGAAATTATTTGTAGGTAAAGATGTCCTATTGCCATTTTGTTAATTTTTTCCTGAATATTTTATAGATTCTTTGTTCCTTTTTTCTCTTGCTGTCTTACTATGTGAACTGATAATTCTCTATAGTGGTTTGTTTTGATTTTTTTCTCTTCATTTTTTGTGCATCTACTATAGATTTTTGCTTTGTGAATACAATGAGGCTTACACAAAACACCTTACCATTATGACAGTCTGTTTTAAGCTGATAACAACTTAGTTTTGTTCACATACAAAAGCTCAACATTTTTATTACCACCCTGCCATATTTTATATTTTTGATGCCACAATTTACATCTGTTTATATTGTGTATCCATAACAAGTTATTGTAGCTATAGTTATTTTTAATTATTTTGTTTTAGCCTTTATACTAGAGTTATAAGTGATTTATATACTACCATTACAATATTTGAGTATTTTAATTTGACTATATATTTACCTTTATAAATGCATTTTATGCCTTTATATGAATTCGTTTTACTAGTGTACTTTTTTTTCAGCTTGAAGAATTCCCTTTAGCATTTCTTGTAAGGCGTGTCTAGTAGTGATAAATTGCTTCAGCTTTGGTTTGTCTAGGAATGTCATTATCTTTCCTTCAATTCTGAAAGACAGCTTTTCTCCTCCTACTGGATAGTTTTAAATAACCTATCTCTGAGTTCATAGAAAGAAAAGTAGTTCTTTCTTCTGATTGTTCAAGTCTGATGTAGCTCTCCACTGCGTTTTTGAGTTAAATCATATTCTTCAGCTTCAAAATTTCTGTTTTTTTTTCTCTTTGTTGAACTTCTCATATGATAAGTCCCATAAGTTTTCTTCCTTTTTTATTTCTTTTCTTTTTATTCCTCTGATAGGATAACTTAAATTACCTATCTTCAAATTAACTGATTCTTTCTTTTGATTGATGAAGTCCGCTGTTGATCTCCTCTAGTATATTTTTCAATTTATTTGTTTTATCCTTCAGCTCTAGAATTTGTTTTTCTTCTTTGTAGTATCTGTCTCTGTTCTTATTCTCATTTTGTTCATGCATTATTTTCCTTCTCTTGTAGTACACTGAGCTTCTTTAAGACTACTATTTTGAATTCTTTGTCAATTCATAGATCTCCATTTGTTTAGGGTCAATTTCTAGAGATTTATTTTGATTCTTTGGGCCATATTTCCCTCTTTATTTATGAATCCTGTTATTTTTTGCTGTGATATATGCATTTGAAAAACAGCCACTCCTATCAGTCCTTACAAACTGACTTTGTATGGGAGAAGAACTTCACCACCAATCAGCCCAGGTAAAGATTCTCAAGGATTCTCAGATCTTTACTGGGGGTGTGTCTTTGAGCTTGGACATGTAATTTCCTAATTAGGTCTGCTTGTGTGTTTTTTTACGAGTTATTAATCTCTTGCTTCTTGCAGTATCTGTCTATAGTACTTCAGGTTCTGTCACTGAATAATCTGCTGAGCTCTTTTGTTCTCAGTGGCTCCTAGACACCAAAAGATGCCAGTTCCCCCATCAACACTCCAAATCAAGAGGCACAGAAACCAGTTCCTAAGGAAGTCCTCTGAAAAGCTACAACATTGGGTGTACATTTCATTCTTATTGTTCCCTCCCAAAGGAGAAGCTATGATCTGGGCTTTTCATTTGTACAAATTTGTGTTGTCTTGGGGAAAGGTCTATCACAGTTGTTATGAAATAGTTTTTCTTACCAGTTTCAATGCAGCTCTTCTTGGCTTTGAGTTTGCTTGGAGTATGGCACCTTCTTAACTGATTTCTAGAGTTCTCATAAAGGTTTTTTGGGGACTGTATATTATTAAGTTGGTATCTTTGTGTAAGAATGGGCACTAGGGCTTTCTATTCTGCCATCTTGCTACTGTCACCAAAATATTTTACTAATAACAAATAAATTGAAATTCTTGCTTTTTGGTATTTGTTACATTTATACCAGTGTTGGGCTAATTGGAAAACAGTGCAATGTAGGATTAAATTTATATTTTCTTTTGGGTTCATGGCATACAGTTAAACCTTCCATAAGGAAAAAGAGATAAATATTTACCAGTATTGGTAATAAAACTTTACATGACTCCCACAGAAAATTTTGTAAAACACATTAAAAATTCATGATGGTCAACATGCATAGGATATTGTTCATTCTGAGTAAATGTGGCTTAAATTAATTTATTTATAATAAAATCAGTAGTTTGAAGCCCATTTAACTAGATAAATGATGACATCTTTTTGTCACAAATGCTGTCAAGTATGCTGAAAAGGAATATTTAGTCTCATTTAATTTGATTTTTATATGAGTTGGAGTATTTCTTTCTACATTGGGATGAAATTTTCCTTTTTATAAAATTATTGGATACTCAACAATTAAGAATTGTTTTTTTTTATTCTAATGGTGATTCCCTAAAAAATAGTGTCATTTTTCTAATAGTTATATATTATTTGCTCACTTTCCTTTTCCCTCTAAAATGTGTACTTACCTATCACTGCTGTACTGTGGTTACAGAGATGTTCACTGAGAAAATAAATTCTTATATCCAGGGCACATTCTTACATTAATTTTTCTATTTTGGGTGGGCCCTATATCCCCCATCCAAATTTGATCTAGTTCTTTAGGTGTTAATCTGATCTGCACAGACTGGATCTACTGAAGAGGTTATGATGGTTATTCTTCTATAATTTTGAGGTACAGGAAAAGTTGTATTTTATTAATTAATTAATTAATTAATTATTATTATTTATTATTATTTTTTTTTTTAGTAAGACAGCATGCATGAGAGCCAGTGAGGGGCAAAGAGAGGGAGAGAGGGAGAGAGAGAGATCTTAATTAGGCTTCATGCCCAGCGTGGAGCCTAATGCAGGGCTTGATCTTGCAACCTGAGATCATGATCTGATCCAAAATCAAGAGTCAGATGCTTAACTGATTGAGCCACCAGGTGCGCCTTTATTTTTATTCTTTTTAAACAAATATAAATTACCCTGACCCTACACTTCACATGCAAATGGGAATTTGAATTCCAATATGCAATGAGCCACTTATTTTTTTTTTACCAAGTCTACAAATTTTTCTAAAAAGGGAATGGTAAGAATACTTCCACTGCTTCTGTGCCCCTATATTGAAGTAGCAACCCAGTGTCTCCCCAGATGGCTCTTTTCCCACTTATATTAACCTCACAGTTAATCTTCTGAGTTTCTATCACCTACCCTGGGTTTTTTAGTAGACTAAAGAATTATTCCAACTATTCCAGGAACTTGCAGATATCACTTCTTCTTTTAGGCCTGGAGAAATTTCCCAAGTCAGGTAGTTTTAAAACACCTGACTGTAAAATTTCAGAGCACCAACCCTTAGACTTAAATTGTCCTTCTTCTTTTGGAAGGAAAACCTGTTATTTCTACCCTGGGAGCAATAGGAACCTCAATTCCCTTCGAGCCAAAGTCCTGCTTAACTCAGAATTCCACTTTCACAGGAGTAGAAGGTAAAGAAAAGGAAGAAATTGCCTCATTCTTTCTAATTCTTCCATTCTAAAGATATAAAAAAGTCACAATAAACTAAAATTAATTAACCTGCCATATCAATAAATTAATATTAGGGAGGTCAGTGTGATTCTTCCAAGTTGTCCATTTTTTGTCTTATGTATAATCTGATTCACATTTTCTATTCTTGCCATATTTTCTCTTACGCATAAGTGTTTTTCTGAGGTTATAAGATAATGTCTTACATCTCTAATCTCAGATAAGAACATGTAATAGGATTAAGTTAAAATATCTAAATGTGCTTTTTTTTTTTTTGCCATTCTAAGTGCGAAAATCCTTTACCTTTGTTTACCATATCTACCTGAGAGATCACTTGGCTGCCGTGTTGAAATTGGACTATAGTGATAGAAAATAGAAGTAAAAATCTTAACCTACATGAGGGTTAATGGTAGCTCAGACAGGGTTGTGGCTATAAATTTGATGAGAAATGGTTAGGTCCTATTTTGAAAATTGATCCAACAGGATGTACTGATGAATTAGATACAGTGTGTGGAATAATAAAAGATATCAAGCATGGCTATAAAGATTTTAGACTTGGCAACAAGAAGAAAATAGATGCCATCAATTGAGGTGAGGTAGACTCTTGGAGGGGCAAGTTTAGGAGCAATACTAATGGTTCAGGTTTGGAATATGTACATTATAATACCCACCAGATGAAACTGGACATATGAAAATAAGAATTTGTGAAAGAAGTCTTTTGGAGAAATAGAATTAGGAGCATCACAATATTAACAATATTTTTAATAGATGGTATTAGATGAGATCACCATAACATCACTATTAAGTGAGTTGGGGGACATTGCAACATTAAAATGCCCAGGATAAAGTAGGAAACAACTGAGGGTAATGATTAGAAGCAATCAATGATATATACAGGAAAAAGAAAATAAAAAAGAGAAAGTTATGTCCTGGAAGCCAATGGAAGAAAGTACATCTGTGAGGAAAGCGCAATCAGCAGTCTCAAATGATGCAGAAAGGTCAATAAAAATGAGGACTGAAAACTAAATTAAACGGGCTATTAATATTATAGCAGATTATGTAAGATATGTTTAATATATATTTCTTATTTTTATTTTAATTTCATGCTTTTCTTTAAAATACATGTTTAAGTAAATCTTGTATGTGTGACTTCAAAAGTTACACAAATAGTAATCTTTATCAATCTTTCAGTCAAGACTGAAATATAAATCAATAAATCTTAAATGAAGATCTTTTTTCTATATTAGTTTTTAATATGGAATTTATGCAGTTATGTCTTTTACAAGGATAACTTTTTTTTCTCCTTTTAATTGGCTATGTATCTATATATGCTGCAGGAACAAAATATAATGATACAGATATTTTTACAGTCATTTCTGATCATATGCCTATAAGTGATAGGATTTTATTTTTCTCCCCTCTACTTTAGAATAATCATCATGGATGACATACTCTCTTTGGGCAGCCAGAGTCACATTTTTTTGGATGATAGCTGATACTTGTTTTTTGAAGATGGAACTGATTTTAGAAAACTGATAAAATTTCAGTCTTTTCTGATTTATGCTCTGGTAAACCCAATTTGGTAACATTTTAAATTATACAAGGTAAGATTGGAGAGTTAGCTTGGGTAATCCCCAAAAGCGATTGGAGAGTTAGCTTTGGGTAATCCCCAAAATCAATTACCTTATTAAAAAAACAGTAATCTTTAATAAATTACAAATTTTCCTGTATGATTTGTTACTGGTTGACTTAAATAAACATGTATTACAGACCTAAACTATACCAAAGGCTTTGCTGAGTGCTGATCCTGAACTCAGATAAGAGTGTCTACAGATACTTCCCTGAATAAAATAATAGTACCAATTTTGAAAGATGTATTCTTTTGAAGATATAAAAACTGGTAGATATAATTGATCAGAAATTGTATTTGATTGGAAAATACTTACAATTAACTTTTTAGTGTCTTCACTGTCTCCAAATATAGTTCATGTCTTTATACTAAGTCATTTCTGGTGTCTGTCATTAAAGGTATCAATGGTTATGAATAGTTTCATTGATTTGTTTTTCCACTTAAAGCTTTATTTAAATACAGATTAGTTAATCACATGATTTAGTCACATGATTCCTTCTTGTTTTTTACACAAAATGACATTTTCAATAAGGGTCACAAAAATCTACATTTCAGTCTAGCACCAGCCATTTATGAGCTCTGTAACTTTGAGTCACTCAATTTCTCTAAGTTCCTTTATATGTCATTTTCTTTGGTATAAAAAAAAAACCCTGTAAAATGCTAAGCAATGATATAATGAGTTCATTCATTTGTAAACCATGTTACAAGTGCAAATATTGAGAGAATATGGTCTATTTAGGGATCATAAGACTGAACTAATTCTTCCTCTGCCCCTTATTTTGGGTAACATTGGGAGAGCTACTTTATGGCTCAGTTTTCATCTGGCAGTTTCCCCACCTAGATCAGGGTTGTGAGTTGGAGAACACAAGCAGGGGAATGTAGATCACAGGGTGTCCATTTATTCTATCAGTGTTGCTACTTCTGTTATTATGTTCATCACTGCCTTTTTTTTTTTTAATATAAAAGATATTAGGGGTAAGAGTGAGACTGCCTCATGTGACTGGAGGTCTGGGTCCTTGGATTCCCCAGCAGAAGATTTATGTGGAGATCCCTGCTGGAAGGAAAATAGCGAGAAAGAAGCAGTTTATTAAAGGGAAAGCACACCCTCAAGATGTTAAAGTCTTGGCAGGTTCTGTGAGGTAGGACAGACTTCTAGGTATTATTGAGTCTCTCTGGTCTGGGAGGAGCTATGACACACAGTGGGGTGGTTTCTAATGGAGGCTGCTTCCAATCATTTGGGAAACTCCTCTCACAGTTTGGGAGGGGGAATTTTTGTCAGCCCCAAGGTCTTGGAAGCCACAAGGTCAGAATGTTGTGCCCCAGGGCTTCTAATATGTAACCTATTTATCACCATCCTTGCCTCCAGCTCAGGTCTCTGTCATTCCCCTTCAAGGACTTAGGACTCTGCCTGGGGGCGTTCCTTCCACTTCTCTGTCTAGCTTCTACCTAACAAAGCTACAAAATTTTTAGCGTAAAATTGATTTGTGTTTATCACAAAATGCAGCTTAGAGAATCAGACTCATTTTCATCCCTATAATAGGGCCCCCATTGTAATGTAAATCATAGGTAACACCAATTCAAATAAGAAGTGAATATTCCACCACATCATTCAGATGTTTGTCCTGAACATGAACACTTTGGAATAACTGACTGAATGTTTCATTTTTCATCCAGATGTTTGGCTTTGAGCTGACATAGCCACTGTCATAATTATACCCTTCCAAGATATATATAGAATTAGGTACTTCTAATCCTTAATGCTTTCAACATATTATTATCAATCACTTTTTCAATTACTTCTGCAGGATCTAAATTTATTAAACTCTTCATTTAAGCCCATTAGGATACACAATAACCATGTGTATTTCAAGAAAGTATTTTGGTGGTCCCAAGTGATATTTAAAAAGCACTTTCCACATCATAAACAATTCTTCTTATGGGATAAGTTTCTCCCAGTTGGCACTACAGTACTCTGAAAATTCCAGTAAACTTTACATATACAGGAACTAATATGTCCTTTCCAAATAATAAACCACTCACTCCATTCTCTTAAATTCATTTTTAATTTAGCCATTACCTGTGTGAGTATGAATACAGTCCTCATACACAGGGTTAAATCCTCTTTAAAAAAGGACTGAATCATGGTTAGTCATTCCTATGGCCAATATTCATTTTAAGCAGGAAGTATTTAAAATATAATAATCCAAACTTTTAACTCAATTATCAAGTCACCTTTTGTCTAGTCTGACTTCTGACCATGTATACTTCAATTATAATAAGCTACAGAATGAAATTCCCCCAAGCAACTGCTGCTAGTTAGGTCTTCCTACTGATTTTTCACATATTTCCCACCCATAGTTGATAGTCTAACTTCAGGTCCCAGGAAACTGCTGTCTACTTTATGACATTCCAGTTAACTAAGACATCTTTTACTGTTTCCTAGTGCATGCTAGGGATTTTCTTTTCTTTTTTCTTTTTAAGATTTTATTTATTTATTTGACAGAGAGACACAGCCAAATAGGGAACACAAGCAGGGGGAGTGGGAGAGGGAGAAGCAGGCTTCCCACGGAGCAGGGAGCCCAATGTGGGGCTCGATCCCAGGACCCTGGGACAGTGACCTGAGCTGAAGGCAGATGCCTAACGACTGAGCCACCCAGGCGCCCCTGCTAGGGTTTTTCTGTGACACATTTTTCACAGTGTGTTCATGAAACATTAGTTTCCGAGGAGGATGTTCAAATACTTTGCTAAATTGATTCATATTCAGAATAAGTTAGCAAATCTCTTGGCTAAACAAATCTAAACAGTTTATTTTCTGAATGACTTCTTTGTCAACTGATTTAATATGCAGAATTCTTCAAATTTACTTGGCTGTCAAACACCTTTTTATGTGGAGCATGTCATGGGACTTTACTATTCTCTGAGGTGTCCTAAACATTCAGGAATGCAAAATTAAAAATCGGTTTAATAAGTCTCCAATATTAAAAACTGAGTTGTTTTTGTAACTTTAGTCAATTTCAAAAGTAGTTTTTCTACCTCTAGATTTCTCTGACAAATCTATTTATTTATTTCATTCATTTTAACTACGCATTAAGTAGCACTTACTCTGTGCCAGGCATTGTTCCATATACTTTTCAAATGTTAATTCAGTTTACTTGCATAACAAGCCTACAACTAGGTGAATTATTATCCATATTTTACATATGAGAACATGGATGCCACAAAGGTGATTTTTCCCCAAGGTCATTCAGCTCCAAGTGGGTAGAACTACAGTTCAATCCAGATTGTTTTCAGGGTCCATTCTCTTAGCCAATAAACTGAATGGCTTTCCTGTCCCAAAGTCACACTTCATGATACAAAATTTTTGTAAATGCATAAGTGTGCTTACCTATGACACATTTGCTCTTGACAAAGAAAACTTCTAATCAATGTCTAATCAAAGCGTTTGTCCTACTTTACATTTCGTTTCTAACAAAAAGAAAGAAAGAAAGAAAGAAAGAAAGAAAGAAAGAAAGAAAGAAAGAAAGAAAGAAAGAAAGAAAAAGAAAGAAAGAAAGAAAGAAAGAAAGAAAGAAAGAAAGAAAGAAAGAAAGAAAGAGAAAGAAAGAAAGAAAGAAAGAAAGAAAGAAATAGGAGGGAGACAACTTAACCAAGTATTCATTATCCCCGTTTTGGCTTGCCATAACAAAATATCCCAGACTGGATGGCCTGAACAACAGAAATTTATTTCTCACAGTTCTGAAGGCTGAGAAGTCCAAAATCAAGGTGCCAGCAAGGCAATTATCAGTCTGAGGACCCCTCTTGACTTGTAGGCATCTCCCATTCCACTGTGTGCATAGTTCACCTCTGTGAGTATGTAGGAAGAGAAAGATTGAGAGTGAGTTCTCCGTGTCTCTTCTTATAAGGGCACTAGTCCTATCAGAGTAGAGCCCCACCCTTATGACCTCATCTAAACTTAATTACCTCCTTATAGGGCCCTACCTCCAAATACAGTCACATTAGGGCTTAGGGTTTCCTGTAAATTTTGGTGGAAGACAGTTCAGCCCACAGAATCCCCTACACTTCACAGGTGCCCTTACCATTAGGTTGGAATCATTTTGGTGTAGTTTTGGAATATAGGTGAGGTTTGGTGGGGTGAGATCCAGAGCCGATGGCCACAAAAGAATCCTTGAGACGACTTTGGTACAAAATGGTGGTTTTATTAAAGCTTGGGGACAGGACCCCTGGGCAGAAAGAGCTGCTGCACTGGGGTTGTGAGGGGGGGCTGATGATACACTTGGAAGATGGGGGTAGGGAAAAAGGGAGGTTTTCAAAAGAAAACCATATGCTAAGAGGACCTACAAGATACTGGAGGCCTTGCCATTGCCAAGTTAAGGTTGTTTTTCCGTCTAGTAAGGCATTAAAATTAAGACAGTTGGAAGGTCCCACATACCCCACCCAGGAGTGGGGACGGGGTGATGTTGCCTTGTGCTTTGTCCTCAGCTAGGCTTCTGCTTCCTCAGCATCTTTTTAAAGATTTTATGTATTCATGTGACAGAGAGAGCACAAGCAGGGGCAGGCTGGGGGAGAGGGAGAAGCAGGAAGCAGACTCCCCACTGAGCAGGGGGCCCAACGAGGGGCTCCATCCCAGGACCCTGGGATCATGACCTGAGCCAAAGGCAGATGCTGAACCGACTGAGCCACCCAGGCGCCCCTTTAATTTGGCTGGTTCTTGTCAATATACTGAGAGCAGAAGTGATGAATGGGTCAAGATAATTAAGAGCCTTTAGTCCTCTGTCATCTTTCTCTTTGCCTGCTGTGGTGGTCATGTAGTTTAAATAATGTAGTTCTCAGTTGAAGGAGGACTGTCTGATTTCCAACAGACTGTACAGTTTAAGCAAAAATATGTTTTTCATGTGTTAAGTCAGAGTTCTGGTCTTGTCCATTGTGACTTCAAGCATACTATTTTTTCCTTTACAGTTGGTCAGTCATTTTACAAAGAAAATATATAGCTTGGAGTAGGGGAGTGGGTAAATGTCATGTATGGTACAGCCGATTCTAAGAGAAAACTTGTAACTAGCATTTATATTCCCAAATCAGCTGTTATTTCACTATAAAATCCCCTAGAAGCCATAATTTTTTTCTCATTTTTTTGAATCTACATAAAACTTTACTAAGTTTTCTCAGGTATTACATAAAACACATTTTACATGGGTGGAAGTATTTAGGAAAGCAGCAGAAAGGATGCTCACTGAATATTGTAGACTGGTTATAATCCCATATTTGCTAGGACTTAACTCTGACCTTTAACAAATCACTTAACTACTCTGAACCTGCATGTCCCCATATAAAAATATTGGCCAGATTGAATGACTATCTCAAGATTTCAAATCTATTACTATGATATAAAATATAAAATTGGAGAAACCATGCTTTTATCTGGATGTGGTAAGATTAAAAATCCTGTAAGAATATTGTTTTAATCTGTTTTCATTCATACTATTTTTACTTGCCTTTTCTAGTTCATAATTAGCATCAAATTCATTAAGAACAGCAGGGATTTTGATTTATTTCACCATAATCTGAAACTTTAAATTTATTTTCATAGGATCTTAAAAAACCTTTAACAATAAAAATGTCAAAATATGTGAAATATTTTTTTTAAAGATTTTATTTATTTATTTGACAGAGAGAGTGAGAGAGGGAACACAAGCAGGGGGAGTGGGAGAGGGAGAAGCAGGCTTCCCATGGAGCAGGGAGCCTGATGAGGGGCTCTATCCCAGGACCCTGGGATCATGACCTGAGCCGAAGGCAGATGCTTAACGACTGAGCCACCCAGGCACCCCCAAAATATGTAAAATATTGCAAGGTTATTTAATTGTCTATATTAGCTTAAGCTGCCACAACAAAATTCCACAAACAGGGTAGCTTCAGCAACAGAATCTTATTTTTTCACAGTTCTGGAGGCTGAAAAGGCCAAGGTCAAGATGCCAGCAAGATTGGTTTCTCATGAGACCTTTCTTCCTGGCTTATAGATGACCACCTTCATGCTGTGTCCTCACATTGCCTTTCCCCTTCTCCCATGGACACTAGTCCTATTGGAGTAGGCCTCACTCTTATGACCTCATTTAACCTTCATGACTCCTGTAAGTCCTTCGACTTCTCCAAATACAGTCACAATGGGATTAAAGCTTTAACATGTAAATTTTCGAGGGAAACAATTTAATAAATAACATTGTCACATATTACATTTTTTTTCAACTAACTTCAATGTTCTACATTTGATGAAATCTGTTAAATTTATTAATCACAGATATAGACATCTGATCTTTGATATAGGAGAGGACAAGTATTTAATTTCAGTATTATATACTTAACCCTAAACTTTGCCAGATAAATTAGAGTTATTTAATTTGATAACATTTTTCTTTCTTAAGCATCTCTAAGCCCCAGCTTTTCTTTTACAAAATGGGAATGAAATTCCTGTATCATAGAATATTATCTCATAAGACTTAAATTAGAAGTAGCTCTTAAGAAATTAACATGCTAGGCGGGTGATAAAAGATTTTTATTCTCTTTATTCTACAGATTAAATTGCAGGTTAGTTTGACATTAAATCATCTTGGTCTATGCTAGACCCAAGCAAGTAAATGGTAGGATAAGAGCTTAAATTTCTGAAAAAATATATAGAAGTTGAAAAAGTTCAAGAGAAACATGGTTGGAAGAGGTGTTATTTTATGTTTACACTACAAAGTTTAAAAGTCTATATTTAAGATGACCAGAAATGAAATTAATGTTTACATTTTCTGCATACTCTGAGGAAGATCTGCCTTTAACCATATCGTGAAGCCCACTAACAGCCTTTGAAGGCATCAGTGGAAGCCAAAATTAATAGTAGGCATGATAGAGAGGAAGCAGGTCAATAGTAGATGTAATCAGCATGGCGTACATGAAATTAGTATACTTCAAAGATAGGAAGATCTATATTGTTTTATCACAGAGAGCTTCCAAAGAGCTAGGCAATTGTGACTAACAGCATTGCTACCGTTTTCTTATGATAGAAGATATAACATTATCTAGGGACAGCACATTTAACAATAAAGAGTATGGTGCCCACAAAAAACTTTGCCAAGGAAATTTTGTGTTTTAATGATGACCCTGGTGTTGAGCTTCCCACAGGATTTGAGACAGAAACTGGAATTAGGGTATTTAGGTATTAAGATAAAGAGTAATCCCCATACTTTAGAAGACTTGGCTACATCTGCCTTACCCTAATAAACTATTCTCACCCTTTTAACCTAAGCTTGTCTGCATGGGTTTCTATTCTTTGCAATCAATTAATACCTGGCAAATATCTATACCACTGTCACTAAGTGTGTAAGGGGAAAAGATGGTTCTCAAAACTCAGGTACTTTGATTCCTAGTTCTAAGCTCTTTACACTAAAATAAGTGCTGTCTTGTTGAGAAATTTAGCTTTGTCAACAGCAACAAATAGTCTTACAAGTTCTACTTATTTTTCTCTATCCCAAGCATAGATCATGTGGCCGTAGGGTTATCTGGCTTATGCAATTCAACAAGATAGAGAGATACTTTAAGAAGGGTAATAAAGATAAACTCTTCACCCTGGCTCACATGCACTACGCTTTCCAGGCTGTCTATAGAATTCTTAGCTGCTCTATTTTGACAGGCGTCAGTGAGATTCATGGATTTTTTTTACCTAGTACACTGCTTTACAATTTAATAATAGCTCTTCCTACATCAGCTTTGCATTAAATAAGGACACAACAAGATTGGATAGCAGCCTTACCGGCTTCACGATAATCACTAAAATACCAGACCCAGATGCGTATGTCTAGATGTCTGGGACTTTTGAGGGCCAATCCCAGAGTCTGCATTTTTATAGAAAAAACCCTTACTTATTTTTTTTAAAGCAAATGTTAGTGGATTATTAATAAATGCATATAAAGTGCATAGTGAATATGCCGTATGCCATGTGAGGTCCCCAGGGCTTTACTTTTTAAAAAACAAATGACAAATCAGGGGATGCCCTAAAGGTGGTAGCCCAAAGGATAATTGAAAATGAAAGGCAATTTCTCTTGATAATCAACCATAATCACTAAACCTACAGATACAATGCATTTTGTTTCTCCAAAAGATCAGAAATAGTAAATCTCAGAATAATTAGGGGAAATGCCAAACAACTGAACCTGTATTTTCTGAACCTCTTAATAGCTCCAGTTTAAAGTACATTATCCTTGATATACATACAGAATGACAAAGAATGTAGTTTTCAGACTTAAATGCTTTACTTTTGGGGTTTGTGTTTAAAAAATCCTTATAGAAATGATTCCACAAGATAGGAAAAACAGAATTATGATTACATAAAGGACATATCAAACCGGAATGGACAGTTAAAAAAAAATCAAACAGCAGGCTAAGGAATGCTTATGTTAGCACAGTGATTGTCATGAACTTAAGTGTTGATTAAAAGTTGAAAGAAACAAACAAAAAAGAATAAGTGATTCAGGTGAATAAGAGAGGACATAAAGAGGATTTAAACAAGTAAAATGGGGATCTGGAGTATTTTAGTTATTATGACAAGTGAAAAAGTAAATGTTCTTGCGTAAAATAATTCGAACTACAAGCAATTTAGAATTGCTTAAATCCTTTGAAGTGTCTTAAGCTTTTACTCTGAAAGTTACAAACTTGCTAAATATGGAACCAAATTTATCACCAGGTGTTTTGTATCTCTGACAACACAAAACAAATGAAGTTTGCTGTAAAATATTTTTAGACTACCTAAAATTGTGTTTATATATTTTAAAAAAATTATTTACGGGTCATGGTGGTAGACCTCCCAGCATCTACGTAATCTCATATGATTATTTGTAACCAGTCAAATGAATCTTTTTTTCTTGCTGGTGAAAACGGTAGGAATGAACATGTATTCTTGTTTTGTCCAAGGAGTCATAAATTGAAATATGATGAGTTGTTCCAGAGAGATTTTTTTATTATTGATAGAAAAACACTGGAGGGGATGTCTTCTTGATCATTAGAATATCAGTAGCTTTTATCTAACTGTTAAACTCAAAGTAATGGCAGATACTGGGCAACCATGAGGGAAAATAGTCTTATAAAGAAAAAAGCTAATGAAAGTTAGAATAGGAAGATGGAAAGGATCTAGGTCTTTGATGTTATTACTGAGTTGTTGATCAAATTATTTTCTGCGATCCTATACTAAATGTGGGAATTTTGGTGAGAAAATAAATTTTCTTGCTGTTTTAGCTCTGAATAAGCAGAAAAGTGAGATTTTCTGCTTATTCTGATTTAAATCATCATGATGTATAAAACAAATTTTAAATGTAAAAGTCTGCCAACTAATTCCTTACTTATAGACAACTGTGAGAAAATTACCTAAATTTTAAAAATGCTTATATATAAAACATATATATTCTACACACACACACACACACACACACACACACACACACACACTGCTATGATTTACTCTGCTAATTTAATACATTCCTTTTTTAAAGGCATTTTTTATAGTCAAGTAATAAATAATAGCAAAGATAATCCTATCTAAAGCTGCCTCTCCTTGGATGTCCTCAGCTACCCCACCTATCAAGTTGTTTTTTTTGGGTGGGGGGGAGGCAAAGGTTGTTTGCCTGGTTTTTAATCCTTTTATTGACAATGTCGATACCCACACTTGAGTCTGTTTCCCATCCATTTCAATAGGTCTCTGCTCCTTCTATCCTAGTGCTGTCCTTGCAGATCAATAGCTTGTGTAAAAGAACAAAAGATTTCCTTAAATCCAGAGAGATTATCATTAGTATGTCTATTTTACTACTACTTTAATGTGCAAAAATTTATAAGATATCCAACTGAGTTCTCCTTGATTATATTTTAGTAGTCAAATATGATTACTCATCATCATAAGAGAACATACTTTTTTAATTTAATCAATTTTAGGGAATTGATGACCTGTCTGTGTATGAGAAAAGGGATATCTATTAAAGGCACATTTTCCCAAGAGGTCTCAGGATGATTCTGTGAAACTGAGCACATTATTCTCTTTATTTACCTTTTCAATTTCCTCTAGGAACCTAATAAGATGGTATTGTTTGGGGGAGATGTTAAACATGAGAAAGTATTTTAAGAGATTTTTGTTGTTCTAGGATAATGGCCCTATTAACTTTAGTTACACCTGTTTTCTTATCCAAGCAATTGGGAAATGGGGACTATTGAAGTCTTTGTTAATGTCATGCTATATTTTCATAACACTTTTTATTTGAATCTATTGCCTTTAATTTATAATAGTTAGAAAAACAAAGTAGTCCTTTTCCTCTATCTAAAATGGGCTGCCCTTCTGGCATACATACATATATATATATATTAAGATTAGATTTCATGGCTACTTGAGAATAGAAATAAACTAAGAAACTGAATTCTCCTACCTTGTGAAACCCAAAACTATGATAAAAGAAAATAAAAAATAAATACATAAACAGCACAATTTGGAAATAATTTATACAGTAAGTTGAACATAATTTCACCTCTGAGCTAAAAGAAATTATTTATATATTCAGTCACGATTTGCATCCCCCAGAACATAATTGTTTTTTTTCCGATAACCCCTAATATTTAGAAATTGATTTTAATACAGATCCAAAATCCCTTATTAAAAATACATAGAATGAGATGTACTTCAGAATTCCATTTTTACAAGAACAAGATGGTATATATATATTTACCATGTAATACTCCCATGAGGAGCTGGGGCAGCATCCCATAATCATTCATATTTATTCAGTGGAAGATATAACTGTTCACTATATGTGGAGTATAAATAGTCTCTTTTCACTTCAGGGTTTGGCAACAAAATATTGTAAACATGAAAAACTCTTCATTTTCATAGAGATTTTGATAGTAGGATCATAAAGAGTTGAAAATATGTGTTTAGTTTAATATATATCTCATGATAAATATTTTAATAAATGTTTGCTCAATAGATCTGGAATGGGAACTAATTAAGAATATATTTAGTATTATAATGAGGAAAGCATAGGACTGGAAGTTGGAACATTTTTGCTCTAGTCTCATGCCTGTTGCTAAAGTCCTCTAGATATTGACAGGTCATATTTATTTGGTCTTTGAATTAATATAATTTTGACAATGAGAAAGGAAATGCCAGTTATTGGCATACTTCTTTTCTAGGTGTCATACATATAAATACTATAGACTCAGGTTATTCTGAAAATGCATTATGTTTCCACCAGAAGACAGGCAAGTTTCATACGACAATCTCGACTCTATTAGTCATTACATTGACTAAGGAATCTTTAATAAAATCTAAGGAAAAATAGAATGGATAATTTGCAAGGAATTTTTTTCTTCAGGTTTTTTCAATCCTTTTAAATAGAATCAGTGTGTGCACTAAAGTTCCTTTGGGAGTTTTATATTAGCTTTTGCATTTATTTAGTCTTACCACTAAAAAAAAAATGTTTCAAGATAGGGAATTTATTTCTTTGGCTCAGAAAATATAAAAATTATTATATAGAAAGAGTAGTCACCTTGGTCAATATTGAAGAATAAGAAATGGAGACATTTAAAAATTATTTCTTCAGAATAAAGGTAATTAAAACCAAAGTGAAAAACTTTGAAGGGAACTTTGGATAAGAAAGTGTGTTTTTGGGGGGTGCATGGGTGGCTCAGTCACTTAAGCGTTCAACTCTTGATTTTGGCTTAGGTCATGATCTCAGGGTTGTGAGATCAAGTCCCCATTGTGCATGGAAACTGCTAAAGAGTCTGTCTCTCCCTCTCCCTTTGCCCTACCTCCTTCCCTCTCCTAAAAAAAAAAAAAAAAGTAAAAAGAAAATTTGATTTGTTGTAATTTTATCTACTCTCACATTTTTAGCTTAATGACCTCATTTCAAAGTATGTATCTTATTCCCACTATCACAGACAACTTAAAGTTACTTTAAAAGGATAAAGTGTTTTACTGTGGTAAAATATGCATATTTAAACCATTTTGGGGGTGTATATATTTGTGCCGCCGTTAAGGACATTCAACATTGTCATGTATCCATCCACCACCCATTTTCAGAAAATTTTCATCTTGAAACTCTACCCATTAAACAATAACTTCCTATTCTCTCTTCCCAGTTCCTGGGAGGAGATTCTACCTTCTGTCTCTATGAATTTGACTACTCTAGGTACTACATGGAGGTGGGTTTCATACAATTTTTGTCCTTTTGTGTTACCTTAGTAATGTAATGTCTTTAAGATTTATCTATACTATATCATGTGTGAGGCTTTCAGTCCTTTTTAAGATGAAATACTGAGTTGTATGGAATGTCTTTTTATGTAAATTAACTTTTTATGTTTTTGGTTAGAGCTTAAGATGGTGCAGTAGTCTTTTGTCATGTTGTGCTGTTAATGCATGTGATTGTGCTCTCAAAGACAGGAATTTACTTTTCACCAAGTGAGCTGTATCTGTCCCAGTCTAAACTAATTCCAAATCATAAAATTAGAAAGTGATGTGCTCCAAAGCATAAATGAAATTACTAAGCCAGCAACAGTTGAAATATAAATACTATCTATGGTTAGGGTCAAAATATTTAGTTGGAAAGTAGCTATTCAACCTATTAACCAAACTATTTTGGAGATGTTGTTTGCCTTTATTTAAACAAGGTTATTAAAATTTCCCATCAAGGGGTGCCTGAGTGGCTCAGTCCTTTAAGCATCTGCCTTCAGATCAGGTCATGATCCCAAGGTCTTGGGATCGAGCCCCGCATTGGGCTCTCTGCTCAGTGGGGAGCCTGCTTCTCCCTCTCCCTCTGCCTGCTGCTATGCCTACTTGTGATCTCTCTCTCTCTCTGTCAAATAAATAAATAAAATTTTAAAAATAAAATTTCCCATCAATTTTATTATCAATCATCAGAAGCTGGTATTTTGTTTTAATAGCCAATAGCCAGATTCATAAATGTATCTCTCTGCTTAGTTGACACCCAAGATCAAAGTCACTAAATAATGCCAAAATATATATCACCTGCATATTACATTTTATATCTTTACATTAAGTTAGTGGATTCTTACTAGTTTTCAGCCAAGTAAATAGTAGACTTCATATTCTTTTGAGTTATATTTTATTTCAAGTTTGCATGTTGCATGAATACAGAGGCGAAAGAATGTCAATACCAAGTAAATTGCACTGACAGCTTTTGATCAAACTAAGTTTTTGTAGGACCTACATTTTCAAATCTTCCTATATATATGCTACATAATTATGTTCAGAGGAACTTTAATCATATTTTAGAGGTATTTTATTTACATACTTGAATCAATACTGAAAATACTTCAGAGGACAAAATTTAAATTCCACAGCAAGTACAAACCTGAAGGGTTAAAAAACTGTATGAGCTCACATTTGAAGTAATTAATTTAGTAATTGTCAGGGATGAGTAAGTAGAGCATGAGAAAGAATATTCATTATGTGAATAAGGAAAGGCTCTGGATTCCCAATTAACATTAAAGCAGCATCAGCATAAAATGAGCATTAATATTCCACAAGATAATTGGCAACCTTTGTGATGTGATTTTTTTTGTTTGTTCCCCCCCACCACTTTAGCTATTCTCAAAAAGGTGTTATTACTCCTAGCTGACTGAAAGGGATCACAATTTATGCTATGTTCTACTCTTATTCCTACTGATAGTCACAGGTTTTTATTATGGATTTAATATAAACCATGCTGAAAACCTTCTATGGGTTATCTTGTTTAATCTTCAGCATAGTCCTATGAAATAAATAGTATTTTATATTTATTTTGCAAATAAGATATATTATGGTTTTTGTAAGGCCATTGGACAAGTGGCTGTACCTCCATTTTTTTTTCTTTTTTTTTAAATTTTTATTGTTATGTTAATCACCATATATTACATCATTTGTTTTGGTGTAGTGTTCCATGATTCATTGTTTGTTCATAACACACAGTGCTCCATGCAGAATGTGCCCTCTTTAATACCCATCACCAGGCTAACCCATCCCCCTACCCTCCTCCCCTCTAGAACCCTCAGTTTGTTTTTCAGAGTCCATCATTTCTCCTGGCTCGTCTCCCCCTCTGACTTACTCCACTTCATTCTTCCTCTCCTGCTATCTTCTTCTTTTTCTTTTTTCTTAAAATATGTTGCGTTATTTGTTTCAGAAGTACAGATCTGTGATTCAACAGTCTTACACAATTCACAGCGCTCAACGTAGCACATACCCTCCCCAATGTCTATCACCCAGCCACCCCATCCCTCCCACCCCCGACCACTCCAGCAACCCTGTTTGTTCCTGAGATTAAGAATTCCTCATATCAGTGAGGTCATATGATACATGTCTTTCTCTGATTGACTTATTTCACTCAGCATGACACCCTCCATTTCCATCCACGTCGTTGCAAATGGCAAGATCTCATTCCTTTTGATGGCTGCATAATATTCCATTGTGTATATATACCACATCTTCTTTTTCCATTCATCTGTCAATGGACATCTTGGCTCTTTCCACAGTTTGGCTATTGTGGACATTGCTGCTATAAACATTGGGGTGCACGTACCCCTTTGGGTCCCTACATTTGTATCTTTGGGGTAAATACCCAGTAGTGCAATTGCTGGATCGAATGGTAGCTCTAATTTCAACTGTTTGAGGAACCTCCATACTGTTTTCCAGAGGGGTTGCACCAGCTTGCATTCCCACCAACAGTGTAGGAGGGTTCCCCTTTCTCCGCATCCCCACCAACATCTGTCGTTTCCTGACTTGTTAATTTTAGCCATTCTGACAGGTGTGAGGTGGTATCTCATTGAGGTTTTGATTTGGATTTCCCTGATGCCGAGCGATGTTGAGCACTGTTTCATGTGCCTGTTGGCCATTTGGATGTCTTCTTTGGAAAAATGTCTGTTCATGTCTTCTGCCCATTTCTTGATTGGATTATTTGTTCTTTGGGTGTTGAGTTTGATAAGTTCTTTATAGATTTTGGATACTAGCCCTTTATCTGATATGTCATTTGTAAATATTTTCTCCCATTCTGTCGGTTGTCTTTTGGTTTTGTGGACTGTTTCTTTTCCTGTGCAAAAGCTTTTTATCTTGATGAAATCCCAATAGTTCATTTTTGCCCTGGCTTCCCGTGCCTTTGGTGATGTTTCTAGGAAGAAGTTGCTGCGGCTGAGGTCGAAGAGGTTGCTGCCTGTGTTCTCCTTTAGGATTTTGATGGACTCCTGTCTCACGTTTAGGTCTTTCAACCATTTGGAGTCTATTTTTGTGTGTGGTGTAAGGAAAAGGTCCAGTTTCATTCTTCTGCATGTGGCTGTCCAATTTTCCCAACACCATTTTTGAAGAGACTGTCTTTTTTCCATTGGACACTCTTTCCTGCTTTGTCAAAGATAAGTTGACCATAGAGTTGAGGGTCCATTTCTGGGCTCTCGATTCTGTTCCATTGATCTATGTGTCTGTTTTTGTGCCAGTACCATACTGTCTTGATGATGACAGCTTTGTAATAGAGCTGGAAGTCCGGAATTGTGATGCCGCCAGCTTCGCTTTTCTTTTTCAATATTCCTCTGGCTATTCGGGGTCTCTTCTGGTTCCATACAAATGTTAGGATTATTTGTTCCATTTCTTTGAAAAAAGTGGATGGTATTTTGATGGGGATTGCATTGAATGTGTAGATTGCTCTAGGTAGCATTGACATCTTCACAATGTTGGTTCTCCCAATTCATGAGCATGGAACGTTTTTCCATTTCTTTGTGTCTTCTTCAATTTCTTTCCTGAGTATTTTATAGTTTTCTGAGTACAGATCCTTTGCCTCTTTGGTTAAATTTATTCCTAGGTATCTTATGGTTTTGGGTGCAGTTGTGAATGGGATCGACTCCTTGATTTGTCTCTCTTCTGTCTTGTTGTTGGTGTATAGGAATGCCACTGATTTCTGTGCATTGATTTTATAGCCTGCTACTTGACTGAATTCCTGTATGAGTTCTAGCAGTTTTGGGGTGGAGTCTTTTGGGTTTTCCACATAAAGTATATCATCTGCAAAGAGTGAGAGTTTGACTTCCGCTTTGCCGATTTGGATGCCTTTGATTTCTTTTTGTTGTCTGATTGCTGTGGCTAGGACTTCTAAAACTATGTTGAATAGCAGTGGTGAGAGTGGACATCCCTGCCGCGTTCCAGACCTTAGGGGGAAAGCTCTCAGCTTTTCCCCATTGAGAACGATATTCGCTGTAGGTTTTTCGTAGATGGCTTTTATGATATTGAGGTATGTACCCTCTATCCCTATACTCTGAAGAGTTTTGATCAAGAAAGGATGCTGTACTTTGTCAAATGCTTTTTCTGCATCTATTGAGAGGATCATATGATTCTTGTTCTTTCTTTTGTTAATGTATTGTATCACGTTGATTGATTTGCGGATGTTGAACCAGCCTTGCAGCCCAGGGATAAATCCCACTTGGTCGTGGTGAATAATCCTTCTAATGTACTGTTGGATCCTATTGGCTAGTATTTTGGTGAGAATTTTTGCATCCATGTTCATCAAGGATATTGGTCTGTAATTCTCCTTTTTGATGGGGTCTTTGTCTGGTTTTGGGATCAAGGTAATGGTGGCCTCATAAAATGAATTTGGAAGTTTTCCTTCCATTTCTATTTTTTGGAACAGTTTCAGGAGAATAGGTATTAATTCTTCTTTAAATGTCTGATAGAATTCCCCTGGGAAGCCATCTGGCCCTGGGCTTTTGTTTCTTGGAAGATTTTTGATGACTGCTTCAATTTCCTTAGTGGTTATAGGTCTGTTCAGGTTTTCTATTTCTTCCTGGTTCAGTTTTGGTAGTTGATACATCTCTAGGAATGCACCCATTTCTTCCAGGTTATCTAATTTGCTGGCATAGAGTTGCTCATAATATGTTCTTAGAATTGTTTGTATTTCTTTGGTGTTGGTTGTGATCTCTCCTCTTTCATTCATGATTTTGTTGATTTGGGTCATTTCTCTTTTCTTTTTGATCAGTCTGGCCAGGGGTTTATCAATCTTGTTAATTCTTTCAAAGAACCAGCTCCTAGTTTCGGTGATCTGTTCTACTGTTCTTTTGGTTTCTAGTTCATTGATTTCTGCTCTGATCTTTATTTTTTCTCTTCTCCTGCTGGGTTTAGGCTTTCTTTGCTGTTCTTTCTCCAGCTCCTTTAGGTGTAGGGTTAGGTTGTGTATTTGAGACCTTTCTTGTTTCTTGAGAAAGGCTTGTATTGCTATGTACTTTCCTCTCAGGACTGCCTTTGCTGTATCCCAAAGATTTTGGACAGTTGTGTTTTCATTTTCATTGGTTTCCATGAATTTTTAAAATTCTTCTTTAATTTCCTGGTTGACGCATTCATTCTTTAGTAGGATGCTCTTTAGCCTCCATGTATTTGAGTTCTTTCCGACTTTCCTCTTGTGATTGAGTTCTAGTTTCAAAGCATTGTGGTCTGAAAATATGCAGGGAATGATCCCAATCTTTTGGTACCGGTTGAGACCTGATTTGTGACCTAGGATGTGATCTATTCTGGAGAATGTTCCATGGGCACTAGAGAAGAATGTGTATTCTGTTGCTTTGGGATGGAATGTTCTGAATATGTCTGTGAAGTCCATTTGGTCCAGTGTGTCATTTAAAGCCTTTATTTCCTTGTTGATCTTTTGCTTAGATGATCTGTCCATTTCAGTCAAGGGGGTGTTAAAGTCTCCCACTATCATTGTATTGTTGTCAATGTGTTTCTTTGCTTTTGTTATTAATTGGCTTATATAATTGGCTGCTCCCATGTTAGGGGCATAGATATTTAAAATTGTTAGATCTTCTTGTTGGATAGACCCTTTAAGTAGGATATAGTGTCCTTCCTCATCTCTTATTACAGTCTTTGTTTTAAAATCTAGTTTGTCTGATATAAGGATTGCCACCCCAGCTTTCTTTTGGTGTCCATTAGCATGGTAAATTGTTTTCCACCCCCTCACTTTCAATCTGGGGGTGTCTTTGGGTCTAAAATGAGTCTCTTGCAGACAGCATATTGATGGGTCTGTTTTTTAATCCAATCTGATAGCCTGTGTCTTTTGATTGGGGCATTTAGCCCATTTACATTCAGGGTAACTATTGAAAGGTATGAATTTAGTGCCATTGTATTGCCTGTAAGGTGACTGTTACTGTATGTTGTCTGTGTTCGTTTTTGATCTTTGCTGCTTTTAGGCTCTCTCTTTGCTTAGAGGACCCCTTTCAACATTTCTTGGAGGGTTGGTTTTGTGTTTGCAAATTCCTTTACTTTTTGTTTGTTTTGGAAGCTTTTTATCTCTCCTTCTATTTTCAATGATAGCCTAGCTGGATATAGTATTCTTGGCTGCATATTTTTCTCATTTAGTGCTCTGAAGATATCTTGCCAGTCCTTTCTGGCCTGCCAGGTCTCTGTGGATAGGTCTGTTGCCAATCTAATATTTTTACCATTGTAGGTTACATATCTCTTCTCCCGAGCTGCTTTCAGGATTTTCTCTTTGTCTCTGAGACTCATAAGTTTTACTCTTAGATGTCGGGGTGTTGTCCTATTATTATTGATTTTGAGAGGGGTTCTCTGTGCCTCCTGGATTTTGATGCCCGTTTCCTTCCTCACATTAGGGAAGTTCTCTGCTATTATTTGCTCCAATATACCTTCTGCCCCTCTCTCTCTTTCTTCTTCTTCTGGGATCCCAATTATTCTAATGTTGTTTCATCTTATCGTATCACTTATCTCCTGAATTCTGCCCTTGTGATCCTGTAGTTGTTTTTCTCTGTTTTTCTCAGCCTCTTTATTTTCCATCATTTGGTCTTCTATATCACTGATTCTCTTTCTGCCTCATTTATCCTAGCAGTTAGTGCCCCCATTTTTTATTGCACCTCATCAATAGCCTTTTTGATTTTACTTGGTTAGATTTTAGTTCTTTTATTTCTCCAGAAAGGGTTTCTCTAATAACTTCCATGCTTTTTTCAAGCCCAGCGAGTATCTTTAAAGTCATGATTCTGAACTCTAGGTCTGACATCGTACTAATGTCCGTATTGAGTAGGTCCCTGGCTGACGGTACTACCTCTTGTTCTTTTTGCTGAGGTGGTTTTTTTCATCTTGTCATTTTGTCCAGAGGAGAATAGATGAATGAGAGAACAAAATGCTAACAGGTTTACAACGTCCCCAGCAAATATACTGTATACAAATCAGAAAAGACCTGAAACCAGGGGAAAAGAAAGGGAAAGAAAGAAAAAAGAAAGAGAAAAAAAAAAAAAGAAAAAAACAAAAACAGAACAATACAAAAAAAGCAGAATGTGATCAAATATGATCAGGCTAGTGCATAGATCAGTGCTACACACTAGATTTTGGGTGTATTTTGGTCTATTAGAAAAAAGTGCCTCCTAAAATTTTAAAGGAAGAAAGACATATATGTACAAAATAAGGGTTGATACAATGAAGGGATAGAAGATGACTGTAAAGATGAAAATTATAAAAGATTTTATAAAAGGACTTGATAAGATAAGAAGTTGTTTGAAAAAAGAAAGAAGATTTAAAAAAAAAAGAAAAAAGGGAGAGAATGTGATCAGGCAGGAGACTAGAACAGACTCATAAACTAGTGATTTAGGGTATATTTTTATCTGTTAGAAGAAACTGTATCTCAAAATTTTAAAGAGAGAACAACTTATATATATATGCCAAAAATAAGGGTAACTACTATGAAGGGATAAAATATGACTCTAAAAATGAAAAATAAAAAATGTTTTTTTTTTTAAAGAGATTGATAAGATGTTGGTTGAAAAAGGGAAAAAGAAAAAAAAAACAGTTAACAAAAATTAACTTTGATGAACTAATGAATCATGGTGAAAAAAAGCCATGAATTCTATGTGCAGTATTCCCCTAGCGCTGGAGTTCTCCCATTCTCCTTGATTGGTAAACTTGGTCTTGGCTTGCTGGATGTTTGTGCTGATCTTCTGGGGGAGGGGCCTGTTGCTGTGTTTTCCAAATGTCTTTGCCGGAGGCTGAATTGCCCCGCCCTTGTCGGTCCGGGCTAAGCAAGCTGCTCGGGTTTGATCTCAGGAGCTTTTGTTCCCTGCAAGCTCTCCGTACAGCCTTGGAGGACCAGGGAAAAATGGTGGCCTCCCAATCTCCACCCGGAGGAGCTGAGAACTCGGGGCCCCGCTCCTCAGTGCGCCCCCAGAGAAAAGCAGTCACTCCCGTGTCCCCGGTCTCCGGCCGCTCTCCGTGTTCACCCGGCCTGTGACCGAGCGTTGCTTTCTCTGGCAACCGACCCCGTGTGGAGTCTCCAAACCCAGCAGATCCTTGTGGTGTGCTCCCGCGCCACTCCTCCCCGGGAAGGAAGGGGAGTCTCCCCGGATCTGCCGCTTGTTGGGTCTCTGCTGCAGGAGCAGTGGCCCGACTGGGCCGCGGATCACAGTTTATGGCAACCCCAAGCTGAGAGTCCACGCCTCGGCTCCGTCTCTGCAGCCGGCTTCCCCGCTCCGATACCTGGGAGCTCTGGCGCACTCAGGCTCCCCCGGTCTTTCTGTGACCCCAAGGGCCCTGAGACCACACTGTTCTGGGAGAATTCCACCCCCTGCTTAGCCACTGCAGCGACGTCCCTCAGCAGAGCCGACTTCTAAAAGGTCCGATTTTGTGCTCCACGACTCTAACACTTGCCAGAAGCGGCGGACAGAGGCCCCTCCCCCGCCGTCTATCCTCCCGAATATCGCCTCAGATTCACTTCTCCGCACGTCCTACCTTCCAGTAAGTGGTCGCTTCTCTGTTCAGATAGTTGTTGCTACTCTCCTCTTTGATCTCCTGTTGAGTTCGTAGGTGTTTAGAATGGTTTGATCCCTATTCAGCTGAATTCCTGAGACCAGACAAAATCTAGGTCTCCTACTCCTCTGCCATCTTGCTCCGCCCCTGTACCTCCATGTTTAATTTCTATGTAATAAACTCTTCTATAACTCATACTTTGTGTTATATGTAACCATTTTCCAAATACTTTTTTTTTAAAGATTTATTTATTTATTTGAGAGAGAGAGAATGAGAGCGATAGAGAGCACGAGAGGGAAGAGGGTCAGAGGGAGAGGCAGACTCCCTGCCGAGCAGGGAGCCCGATGTGGGACTCGATCCCGGGACTCCAGGATCATGACCTGAGCCGAAGGCAGTCGCTTAACCAACTGAGCCACCCAGGCGCCCTCCAAATACTTTTATGTACATTGTCTCAATATCAACAAAGCCACTCTATGAAATAGTTATTATCTGGATTTCAGATGAGGGAATCAAGACTCACAAAAATTAAGTTGCCACAATGACAAAATTAGGAAGTCATTCATTTTCTATCTAAACACACCCCTTTCTACTATTTAATGCCTCCAATATTAGCCATTTATTTAAAAAGGCATAAAGGAAAGCAAATTTCGTGTAGCCCAGTGGCTGATAGTAGCCCCACATGTTTTTCTAACTTTGAATTGGTTATAAATAGGTAAAATTAAGATTTAAAATAAAAGTCTGTATTTCAGTTTGTTTAGAAAAATTAAGACATATGACCACATAGAAGCAACCACATGGGACTGAACAGGGCTGCCTGTTCAGAAGGGGTATGAGCTGTCTGATTCACAGTCCTCACCCTTCCATTTGTTTTATACTGGGGCTAGTTCACTTATTAACTTGTCTGCATCTGAATTTGGTTGAGTCCTAAATAGTTGAATATTTGTGTCAGAAGAAACTTTCTCTGTGTTACCTCACACAATATTCCCTCTGTGTGGAATATGACTCTCTCTACCCCTCTATTTATGAAAGCCCTACTAAAATTTTTTTTAAGATTTTAACTATTTATTTGAGGGAGAGAGAGAGAGAGCATGAGTGGGGGGTGGGGAGGTGCAGTAGGAGAGGAAGAAACAGACTCCTAAGCAGGGAGCCCGACATGGGGCTTGATCCCAGGACCCCAAGTTTGTGACCTGAGCCAAAGGCAGACACTTAACTGACTGAGCCACCCAGGTACCCCAAAAGTCCTACTAATCTTTTAAGATGCAAGTCAATCCCTTCTCCATGAAGATATCTTCCCAGATAATTTTAGCACATTGTTATGCCCGTTCTCTCCAAATTGTATATTAAAGCAAAAGTTACACTGGACAGTGTTAAACAGGGAAGGAAGATTTATTCAAGGCTACTGCAATAAGAAAGAGACCAGAACAGAGTCTGAGCTCAATGCTGCTAAACAAAATGCAGAGGTTGACCTAGTGCAAAAGTACTAGAAGATAACAGGAGAGAAGTTGATCAATGGGAGATATGTATTCCATATTATGGGGTTTGCAAATTTTTCCTCTGTGATTAGGCTGTTTGGTCATTGATGCTGGCCCACTGAAGGCCTCTGCCCTCCCACAGAGACTGAGATGTAGGGCTCTGTCTTCCTTGATGATTACAATTCAAAGGGATGGCTTCCAGGTCCTTGAGAAACATTTCTAGGTTATAAATCAAGAAAAGGGCTTTTAAAGAGGTTTCTGTCTCAAAAGGACAGAGAAAAATTGATAAATGCAAATTTTTTAAGGCAAATACTCTAAGAAAAGGGAAATAAGGTGCCTAGAGATAGGAAGAAGCTTTAGTCAAGCTGAAGGGAGTATTAAGGCAGTCTTGTTCATCCCATATAACTACTTGTGGCTGAGACTGCCAGTTATTAGTCAATGTCTGTTGCTCCCTGATTCCTTTAATAATTAGAATTAAAAGTATGATGCTGGGCACATGGCTGACCTGATAAATATAACATATTCTGGCCTCTAATGCCAGTAAGGATGCCATTTGACTTAATTCTGAATGATGAGATGTGAGTGAGTGTGAAATGTGCTACCTCCAGAAAGGAAAGAGAGCTGGCCTCTCCTTTGCTTTCTCCAAGCCTGCTGGATGGAATGTGGACAGCTTAGTAGGAGCTGGAACAGACATCGTAGATGATGACATGGAAACTACATGTCATAGATAGCAGAGTAAAATGATAGAGCGTCCTGAGTACTATTAAAAGATAATATTTTTGATGGTAAAATCATAACTCTCAGAGATACAAGAACTAACATGGATTAAAGATTTTATTTAAATCATTAATGAGGAAACTGGCTAAGTGTTAAAAATCCGTTCAAAAGAAAATCTAAAGAACAGAACATTTATGGTCTGAAAAATTATAGTGAATGTGAATAGAGAAACAAGTAGGGTAGTAATGGTTGCCTCTTTTTTTTTTTTTAAGATTTTATTCATTTATTTGAGAGAGAGAAACTGTGAGAGAGAGAAAGCATGAGAGTGGGGAGGGTCAGAGGGAGAAGCAGACTCTCTGCTGAGGAGGGAGCCCGACGTGGGACTTGATCCTGTGACTCCAGGATCAGACACTTAACTGACTGAGCCACCCAGGTGCCCGTAAAGGTTGCCTCTTGACATCAAATTCATTTGTATATGTGTAGAGAAGAGTACTTTTGCATTGCTATCAATTATCTACAATTAATAAAGTGGTGATATAGCTCTCCCAGTTTCAGAATCAGATAACTCTGAAGGATGCACTGTAGAGAATGCATGGTTTTCCACTGAGCACATTTTCCCCGTTTTATCCTTAAAGTTCCTGAATTTGGGCAGCTACCACATCATTATTGGGATGTTTATATTCAGACTGTGATGTAAGAAAAATGTAAACATATGTATTTTTTAAGCAGCTCCAGTTTTTGTTTTGTTTTTAAAATTTTTATCCTTTGATACAATGGCCAAACTTAGGTTAAATAGTATTTACAGGTTACTAAACACACACTGTCTTGAAATATCTTATTGAAGTCTTTTAAACGAATCATGTAGGGGCGCCTGGGTGGCTCAGTTACCTATCTGCCTTCGGCTCAGGTTATGATCCAGAGTCCTGGGATCCAGCCCTGAGTTGGGCTCCCTGCTCAGTGGGGAGTCTGCATCTTCCTCTCCCTCTGCTCCTTTGTGTACTCTCTCTCTCTCTCTCTCTCGCAAATGAATAAAATCCTTAAAAAAAATTTGAATGCAAGTAAAATGTTTATATTTCTTTATTCCCTTTCACTCTAATTATTCTGACTCATTCATAGAGATATTCTATGAATATTTGTATATCAATTATTTAGAATCTAATTTGACATTATTCTAGGAAAAAAAATCTGGAGAGATTGAGATATTTAACTCCACCTTTGGTGAAAGAAGCTTATAAAAGGGATCTAGGCTCTTGAATTATTTAAAAAGGGACGATGTCAGCATAACTGTTCCCCATCCAATGCTAATATTAATTGCACTAATGCTTTGGGCATTGGAAAATTTCCATAAAAGAAGGAGATTTTAGATATCTCTTCACACCCAAAAGCCATTTGGGAACAGAGTTGGAAGATGGTCTCAACAATAGCTCCCACTACTTATTCTAAGTCTTGAATTACATGGTAAAATTACAGTGCTAATGTTTTGCAGAAACCAAGTATATACAATTTATAACATTTATTTTTGATAATTGAGTATAATATAAATATAGGTAATTAAACTATAACCCCAAAGTATTATTTTTATCATTAAATTCAACCTACTGTTTCACCAGAACTTTTACTTGAGGAACTAGCAGGAAGTCAAATTAATTCATTTGAATTTTTCCTCATTTAATCCACATCAACTAATCCTATGATTAGAGTGAATGCACAAGTAGAAATTTAGTCCAAAAAATATTGTGCATTTTTCAGAAAATGGACTTAGAAATTAACATGTAATAATGATGATAATAGTGCTATATAACAGGTATTTTGTAAAATATTCATGTAATATGTAATATTCATGTAATATGTAACCCTCCCCATACCTATTCATCATATATTTTTTATTCAAAAATAGTCTTTCATTTTCTGCCTGCCTAGGTCATGTTCAGTCCTACAGAAATGAACCAGTCTGAGAGTTCCTGTGCTAATAAAGCCAGGGTACCTTCATGGGTGTGTCACTGTGCCCATATTCAGAAGAATCCCTCTTTTGGTTTAATGCTCTGCTTTTACTATCTTGAAATTTTTAATTTTATTATTAAACTTGTGCTTTGTATGTGGAGGCTATGTGGAAATGGAGAAAGAACATGAGCAAAGGAGGTACATAAAATATGTATGTTTCCCTCTGGCACCATTCCCATACAGCATTATGATGCCCCATGTCCACAGAATTCTGGTGCATCAGTGATGCATGAGATTCAGTGAGACTCAATGCAAATACAAGATAAGTAACTTATGAAAGCTGCCAAACACATATGTAAAGAATGATGACATAGAAGGAAAGAAGACTGTATGTAACACATAGATCCTTTCCTTTTTAGTTTTTCCTTACTCATCACTAAGCCTGAGCCAAAGGTAGAGGATATTAGTAGAATATGCATGTATCAAGAAGTCAAATACAAAGTTACAATGTGGATGGAGCTAGAGAGTATTATGTTAAGTGAAGGAAGTCAATCAGAGAATGACAATTATATGATTTCACTCATATGTGGAATTTAAGAAACAAAACAGATGAACATAGGGGAAAGAGAGAGAGAGAGAGAAAGGTAAACCAGAAAGCAAGACTCTTAACTACAGGGAACAAACTGAGGTTTGCTGGAGGGGAGGTAGATGGTGGGTAGGATGGGTTAAATGGGTGATGGGTAGTAACGAGGCACTTGTGATGAGCACTGGCCGTTGTATGTAAGTGATGAATCACTAAATTCTACACCTGAAACTAATATTACGCTCTGTTAACTAACTGGAATTTAAATAAAAACTTGAAAAAAAATAAAAAGAGTGGAATTATGGAACAATGTCTCCACTGTTCTGGTTTGAATGATGTGTATGAATTATATAACTTCTGTGATTTTTGCATGACTTAATTCTCTCATTTTAATTTAAATTGGTTTTGCATGATAAAAAATGAACAGAAAAATTCATTGTTAATACTTTACTTTAAAATTAAAATATTTCTTAGAATTATATTAAGTAGCAAATAAACATACTAAGACAATTGAGAAACATCACAGGGGGAAAAAAAAGAGGAAAGCTTTATATTTTAAAACTTGTTTTTTTTTTAAGATATTTTTAAAGTAGTCTCTACCCAACATGTGGCTCAAACTCAACCCCAAGATCAAGAGTCACATGCTCTACTGACTGAGCTAGCCAGGTGCCCGTATTTTAAAACTTGTTTTTGAGCAAGCCTCATATTTCCATTTTTCACTGGGGCCCATAAATTTAGTAGCTTACTCCATTTAGTGGTTACATTCTCATGAGGAAACAGAGAGTAAACAAACCATTAAAACTGCAGATATGAAAGTGTTATAATAGGAAAAGGAAATAGTAATGAGGGGAAAGGGCCTTTAGATAAGGATTTCAGGGAAGGAAGTCCATCTTTTTGAGAAGATACATTATAACAGAGACCAGAATGATGAGGGGGAGCCAAGCATAATAATATCTGTGGAATACCTAGGAGGAAGGAGACAGCATATGGGGCTGTCTCAAGAGGCAGCGAAGTCCTGGGAATGGGTTTTCAATTTCCATCTAAGTGGGATGGGAGTTCCCAGATTTTTGAACAGGGAAGTGATAAAATTGGATAAAAATTCTTTACTATTCCTTTTCTAGTATGGTTGAACTGGAGATTTGGAGGTTTAGGGAGTTTTAATCTCTTGTCTAAGGTTATACAGCTAATAAACAAAACAGACAGGACTAAAAAGTAATTAATCTGACTCTAAGGTCACACATTTACTATGCTGTATTCTAAAAATAGACACTGCCTTCTGTGAATGACAGTATGAACTGAACCATTAAGCAGATGATTTCATTCTGGCTATTGCAGGAGGGGAGGACATTCATTACTCAGGACATGGGAGTAAAGGAGAGGGTTTGGAGTCTTACAGAGGCAAGGAAATGAGAGTCCTGAGGACAAATGAAGGCAGGTTATATATTGGAATATGAGAAAGCAGTGTGGTCCTTTGCCATTTGCCTATCTCTTGGAACACAAAATAACAAAATGGTGCAAGGATTTCTCAAATGTCACTGCTTTCAAGGAGAGCAAGGCTCAGGTTCAGTTCTGTTTTGTCATTCCATGCACAACTTTGGTCATAACTCTTCAAACTGATGTGACTTAAATTGAGTTTGGTAAACTTAGGTGTTTGAAGTGTCTTCCTAAACAATAACCTCTTGTTTAACATTGAAACAGAAAGTTACTCTATACTCAGAAATGCACAGAAATAGAACAATTTGTGGATAATAAATAGTGAAGAAAATATTTGCCATTTGAAAGTGACAAAATTCCATATTTTTTGGAATCCTCAACCAGGTGCTTTATACCTTTTCTACTCCCAGTGTGGTCCCAAATAGCTGAGGGCTTGTTAGAAATGCAGAGTCTTGGGCTTCATTCCAGACCTACTAAACTAGAATCTACTTTTTAATAAGCTCCCTAGGTGATTTAGATGCTTAAAATTTGAGAATCACTGCTTTGAGGTTGTATATTACTTTATTCCTGAGACACAAAATGATTTCTATCATGGACAAAGCAATGCTAATAAAGTCACAATAAAGTGCCAAATGCCTTGAATATTTGAAAGAAACTTCAAAGCAACAGTAGATTTATGAGAGTGATTAACATGTTATCCAGTACTGTTGCTGATGTATAGTGTTACAATTGGCCACTTTTTCTTTCTCTGTGATACACAATGATGTGATGGATCTTACAGTAATAGTATATTTAATTCATTGAAATACATTATTGTTCCCAATTTGTAGATGAGGAAACTGATTCAGAGAAAGGTATCAGATGAATGCATTCTCTTTAGGCTACAAATTGTGTGGTCATAATTAAATAAGAGAGAAAGAAAATGCTACTCCCAAAGGAATGTTTGATAGTTTTACAGAAAAAGCGTCAAAGATCTCTGTCCTGCCCAATTCTTAGATTTGTCCATATTTGAGAAATTGCTGTTTCTATCAAGAAATGGTATACAATAACCCTTTCTTGTGGAAACACTTATATCATTTAGACAAAATATACAGATGCAAAATACTGCATAAAACACAGACAGGAGATAAGATCCAAAAGAACTGTAATAGGACACAAATCAGAAAACCATTTATTTGACTACTGGAGGGATGAAAGCTTTCATAATGTCCAAGTAATAATTACTCTGTACATTAAGTGAACTTTCAACACGAGCATATGCCAATACCAAATGAATCTGCAATTAGTGATCCTGTAAAAAGGCAAATATCTTGGTACAGCCTAGAAGAATAAACAGCACCGAGGAATCTGTAACACAAGGTTTACACCTGTCTCCATACCTACTTTAAAAATGGAGATGTCTCTGATTTGGGGCTTTGTGAAGTTTTTATTGAACATAAATGAACATATACTCTCACCAAAACTTCATATTGTTTGCTATGCCTAATTGTATAAATGAACCTCAAAAGATACAGGGATCCTTACATGGTTCTTACTTACTCATTACTCAAATACTGGCAATGAATCTTAACCAGTAAGACTAAGGGGATCTCACTAGGTTCACTTTGCGCCAGTCTCTGAGGCCTTTGGAACGGAGTCCTTTCATGTCCTGTGTTACTGTGTTTCAACTTTGCTCATGGAACAGTTCCCTATGTATCTGCTTCTTGCAACAAGTTTCTTAAACTTAAGATTTTGGCTTTTGTTTGTTTTCTTTGTCCAAAAAATCAGTATTTAAGAATGGGCTTATAAAATTAATTTCTATGGGAAAAATTGCTTTCCTCAAATTTGCTCTACTAAATTTTGACTGCATGCTTTACTTATTAACCCTTGAAATGTTTAATAGTATCAATATTGTAAGTAGAGAAGAATAAATTTTCCAATAGTAATGTCATAAATTCAGATCTTTTTCACATTCAAAATCTATACATTATAACAAACGCCCTTGAGTGTATTTATATAACCAAAATTAAACTGGACAAGTTTAGTTGAAAATCACAATATGAATGCACTTTTATTTGAATTCCACACATGTGCAGATGAAACATTTAGACAGATAACCATGCCTGTTATGAGCTAGGGTAATAGCATTATGACTTGATGAGATAGTAATAGCTCATTTTTTCTTCAGGGAAAAAAAATCCAGGCTTATACTTTATTTTTGGTGTATTTTTTGCAATTTGTAAAGTTATGTTGAAAAGGAGAGAGAAAATTTCCCAAGTGTAAAACAGAACTATAAAGACTTCTTTCTTCTCACTGATTTCCCAACCATGTACCGGTAACCAGGTCCAGATTTGTTTATCTGAGCTCAGTGATAGCAAGAAGTAAATTTCCACACACATGCATGTAGTTCACATAGTTGGTAAATAACAGCTTTGAAAATATTACAACCTGGTACCAAATTATTACTACAAATAGAGAAGTTGAATGGTCATCCAAAAATGCCCATTTGTTAGACATTAACATGTTGTAAAAGTGATCCTCTTCCCTATGTATATATGGAAGATAATATGTGTTAAAACATATTAATCATTTAACATTTAAATGTATTAAACAGTGAATCATTTAAAATTTAGAGTTGATTTTTGTCCTAAAATTATTTTCTCTTTGGGGGGATATAGTGGCTGCAAGGAGAATTTCTTAAGCTTGCAGATGACGAATTCTTCTTAGATATCAGATATTTTTTTTAATTGCTAAATAAAGTAGTAATTAATCAGAAGTGTGTTTCATTCCAAAATTGCATTCATTCTAAAATATAGTTAAGGAAAAAATACTCTTATGAACTGAGCCACAATAGTTTGAGGATTATCAAAAAATACAATGTTTAAAAAATTATTTTGAGAATTTGTTGCATGAAAGTAGACACATAAAGAGTGTCAGTTTTGCACAGATGCTTTACCTGTATTATGTCATTTAGTCCATACAACATCCTTTAACATCTTGTATCTAGAGAAACAGAAGCCCAGAAAATAACTTCCTTAACTTAACATAAATGGTAAATAATGGAATAGGTTGAAATAATTGCTACCATGTGGGGCACCTGGATGGCTCAGTTTAGTATCTGACCCTTGATTTCAGTTTGGGTCATGATCTCAGGGTCATGGGATTGAGCCCCACATTGGACTCCTGACTCAGTGGGGAGTCTGCTGGAGATTTTCTCTCTGGCCCTCTCCCCCATCCTCTCTCTTTCTCAAATAAATAAATCTTAGAAAGAAAGAGAAAGAGAAAGAGAAAGAAAGAAAGAAAGAAAGAAAGAAAAAAAGAAAGAAAGAAAGAAAGGAAGGAAGGAAGGAAGGAAGGAAGGAAGGAAGAGAAAGAAAGAAAGAAAGGAAGGAAGGAAGGAAGGAAGGAAGGAAGGAAGGAAGAGAAAGAAAGAAAGGAAGGAAGGAAGGAAGGAAGGAAGGAAGGAAGGAAGAGAAAGAAAGAAAGAAAGAAAGAAAGAAAGAAAGAAAGAAAGAAAGAAAGAAAGAAAGAAAGAAAGAAAGAAAGAAAGAAAGAAAGAAAGAAGAAAGAAAGAAAGAAAGAAAAAGAAAGAAAGAAAGAAAGAAAAGAAAGAAAGAAAGAAAGAAAGAAAGAAAGAAAGAAAGAAAGAAAGAAAGAAAAGAAAAGAAAAGAAAAGAAAAGAAAAGAAAAGAAAGAACAAAAATTGCTACCAGGTGTCAAACTTGATTTTTCTACATATAGAAGATGGATAATCTAGCATAAGAAAAAACTGATTATAGAAGTTAAATGAGGATTAAAGAAGATGTCAGGCATGTGCATTGATAGAATATGTTTAACTCTTTCCTTTTCATTTTATTGATTTACTATGTACCTTATAAATAAGAGATTATTAGTTATCTAAACTAAAACAATAGTTATTCCCATGTAAGAAATGTATAAAAACAAGTTACAGCAGGAGAGGGAAAAGGAGTCTGGAAAAGGAAAAGGAGAATATTTATAGGTTGGCTCCACGTTTTGACCTCTGTTGTTCAGTATAATGATGAAGTACCTCTTTTTTCAATTTTCTTTTGTATTGGTGTTTCTTGATTCCTTTCACTCTTGCTTCCTGATCCAAGCTGTGGACCAAGTGGCCTGCAGACTAGCAAGGTCAGTGTCACCTGGGAGCTTGCTTAGAAATACAGACTTTTAAACCCCACCCCAGACTCACCTGAAGCAGAATCTGCATTTTAAAAAGATCCTCAGATAACCCAAAAGTTGATGCTTCAGAAAAGTTACTCTACAGTATATTGCTTCACAAGGTATAAATATACAGATCTCAGATCATGGCTGAAATAGGAGCTCACTGAAGAGGTCCTTGAAGCAAGGTATGCACAGGGTGATAACTCAAATTGCTCTATAGGGACAGGTCAGTCCATATTATATGTTCAGTGTCGTATCCATTTCGTGTGATCATTAGATCATTTTTAAAAAAAATTTATTGTTAATCACCATACATTACATCATTAGTTTTTGATGTAGTGTTCCATGATTCATTGTTTATGCATAACACCCAGTGCTCCATGCAGAACGTGCCCTCACCAGGCTAACCCATCTCCCCACTCCCCTCCCCTCTAGAACCCTCAGTTTGTTTTTCAGGTTCCATCGTCTCTCATGGTTCGTCTCCCCCTCTGATTCCCCCCCTTCATTCTTCCCCTCCTGCTATCTTCTTCTTTTTTTTTTCTTAACATATATTGCATTATTTGTTTCAGAGGTACAGATCTGTGATTCAACAGTCTTGCACAATTCACAGCGCTCACCATAGCACATACCCTCCCCAATGTCTATCACCCAGCCACCCCATCCCTCCCACCCCCCACCACTCCAGCAACCCTCAGTTTGTTTCCTGAGATTAAGAATTCCTCATATCAGTGAGGTCGTATGATACATGTCTTTCTCTGATTGACTTATTTCACTCAGCATAACACCCTCCAGTTCCATCCACGTCATTGCAAATGGCAAGATCTCATTCCTTTTGATGGCTGCATAATATTCCATTGTGTATATATACCACATCTTCTTTATCCATTCATCTGTTGATGGACATCTTGGCTCTTTCCACAGTTTGGCTATTGTGGACATTGCTGCTATAAACATCAGGGTGCACGTACCCCTTCGGATCCCTACATTTGTATCTTTGGGGTAAATACCCAGTAGTGCAATTGCTGGATCATATGGTAGCTGTATTTTCAACTGTTTGAGCAACCTCCATACTGTTTCCAGAGTGGTTGCACCAGCTTGCATTCCCACCAACAGTGTAGGAGGGTTCCCCTTTCTCCGCATCCCCGCCAACATCTGTCGTTTCCTGACTTGTTAATTTTAGCCATTCTGACTGGTGTGAGGTGGTATCTCATGGAGGTTTTGATTTGGATTTCCCTGATGCCGAGTAATGTTGAACACTTTTTCATGTGTCTGTTGGTCACTTGGATGTCTTCTTTGGAAAAATGTCTGTTCATGTCTTCTGCCCATTTCTTGATTAGATTATTTGTTCTTTGGGTGTTGAGTTTGAGAAGTTCTTTAAAGATTTTGGATACTAGCCCTTTATCTGATATGTCATTTGTGCATATTTTCTCCCATTCTGTCGGTTGTCTTTTGGTTTTGTGGACTGTTTCTTTTCCTGTGCAAAAGCTTTTTATCTTGATGAAATCCCAATAGTTCATTTTTGACCTTGCTTCCCTTGCCTTTGGCGATGTTTCTAGGAAGAAGTTGCTGCAGCTGAGGTCGAAGAGGTTGCTGCCTGTGTTATCCTTTAGGATTTTGATGGACTCCTGTCTCACATTTAGGTCTTTCATCCATTTTGAGTATTTTTGTGTATGGTGTAAGGAAATGGCCCAGTTTCATTCTTCTGCATATGGCTGTCCAATTTTCCCAACACCATTTGTTGAAGAGACTGTCTTTTTGCCATTGGACATTCTTTCCTGCTTTGTCAAAGATTAGTTGACCATAGAGTTGAGGGTCCATTTCTGGGCTCTCTGTTCTGTTCCATTGATCTATGTGTCTGTTTTTGTGCCACTACCATACTGTCTTGATGATGACAGCTTTGTAATAGAGCCGGAAGTCCGGAATTGTGATGCCGCCAGCTTTGCTTTTCTTTATCAACATTCCTCTGGCTATTCGGGGTCTCTTCTGGTTCCATACAAATTTTAGGATTATTTGTTCCATTTCTTTAAAAAAGGTGGATGGTATTTTGATAGGGATTGCTTTGAATATGTAGATTGCTCTACGTAGCATTGACATCTTCACAATGTTGGTTCTTCCAATCCATGAGCATAGAATATTTTTCCATTTCTTTGTGTCTTCCTCAATTTCTTTCCTGAGTATTTTATAGTTTTCTGAGTACAGATCCTTTGCCTCTTTGGTTAAATTTATTCCTAGGTATCTTATGGTTTTGGGTGCAATTGTAAATGGGATCGACTCCTTACTTTGTCTCTCTTCTGTCTTGTTGTTGATGTATAGGAATGCCACTGATTTCTGTGCATTGATTTTATAGCCTGCCACTTTACTGAATTCCTGTATGAGTTCTAGCAGTTTTGGGGTGGAGTCTTTTGGGTTTTCCACATACAGTATCATATCATCTGCAAAGAGTGAGAGTTTGACTTCCTCTTTGCCAATTTGGATGCCTTTGATTTCTTTTTGTTGTCTGATTGCTGTGGCTAGGACTTCTAATACTATGTTGAGTAGCAGTGGTTAGAGTGGACATCCCTGCCACGTTCCTGACCTTAGGGGGAAAGCTCTCAGCTTTTCCCCATTGAGAATGATATTCGCTGTAGGTTTTTCGTCGATGGCTTTTATGATATTGAGGTATGTACACTCTATCCCTATACTGTGAAGAGTTTTGATCAAGAAAGGATGCTGTACTTTGTCAAATGCTTTTTCTGCATCTATTGAGAGGATCATATGATCCTTGTTCTTTCTTTTGTTAATATATTGTATCACGTTGATTGATTTGCGGATGTTGAACCAACCTTACAGCCCAGGGATAAATCCCACTTGGTCATGGTGAGTAATCCATTTAATGTACTGTTGTATCCTATTGGCTAGTATTTTGGTGAGAAGTTTTGCATCCATATTCATCAAGGCTATTGGTCTGTAATTCTCCTTTTTGATGGGGTCTTTGTCTGGTTTTGGGATCAAGGTAATGGTGGCCTCATAAAATGAGTTTGGAAGTTTTCTTTCCATTTCTATTTTTTGGAACTGTTTCAGGAGAATAGGTATTAATTCCTCTTTAAATGTCTGATAGAATTCCCCTGGGGAGCCATCTGGCCCTGGGCTTTTGTTTCTTGGGAGATTTTTGATGACTGCTTCAATTTCCTTAGTGGTTATAGGTCTGTTCAGGTTTTCTATTTCTTCCTGGTTCAGTTTGGGTAGTTGATCCATCTCTAGGAATGCACCCAATTCTTCCAGGTTATCTAATTTGCTGGCATAGAGTTGCTCATAATATGTTCTTATAATTGTTTGTATTTCTTTGGTGTTGGTTGTGATCTCTCCTCTTTCATTCATGATTTTGTTGATTTGGGTCATTTCTCTTTTCTTTTTGATAAGTCTGGCCAGGGGTTTATCAATCTTGTTAGTTTTTTCTCAGAACCAGCTCCTAGTTTTGGTGATCTGTTCTACTGTTCTTTTGGTTTCTAGTTCATTGATTTCTGCTCTGATCTTTATTTTTTCTCTTCTCCTGCTGGGTTTAGGCTTTCTTTGCTGTTCTTTCTCCAGCTCCTTTAGGTGTAGGGTTAGGTTGTGTATTTGAGACCTTTCTTGTTTCTTGAGAAAGGCTTGTATTGCTATATACTTTCCTCTCAGGACTGCCTTTGCTGTACCCCGAAGATTTTAAACAGTTGTGTTTTCATTTTCTTTGGTTTCCATGAATTTTTAAAATTCTTCTTTAATTTCCTGGTTGACCCATTCATTCTTTAGTAGGATACTCTTTAGCCTCCATGTATTTGAGTTCTTTCCGACTTTCCTCTTGTGATTGACTTCTAGTTTCAAAGCATTGTGGTCTGAAAATATGCAGGGAATAATCCCAATCTTTTGGTACTGGTTGAGACCTGATTTGTGACCTAGGATGTGATCTATTCTGGAGAATGTTCCATGGGCACTAGAGAAGAATGTGTATTCTGTTGCTTTGGGATGGATTGTTCTGAATATGTCTGTGAAGTCCATTTGGTCCAGTGTTTCATTTAAAGCCTTTATTTCCTTGTTGATCTTTTGCTTAGATGATCTGTCCATTTCATTCGGGGGGTGTTAAAGTCCCCCACTATTATTGTATTGTTGTCAATGTGTTTCTTTGCTTTTGTTATTAATTGCCCTATATAATTGGCTGCTCCCATGTTTGGGGCATAGATATTTAAAATTGTTAGATCTTCTTGTTGGATAGACCCTTTAAGAAGGATATAGTGTCCTTCCTCATCTCTTATTACAGTCTTTGGTTTAAAATCTAATTTGTGTGATATAAGGATTGCCACCCCAGCCTTCTTTTGGTGTCCATTAGCATGGTAAATGGTTTTCCACCCCCTCACTTTCAATCTGGGGGTGTCTTTGGGTCTAAAATGAGTCTCTTGCAGACAGCATATAGATGGGTCTTAGTTTTTAATCCAATCTGATAGCCTGTGTCTTTTGATTGGGGTATTTAGCCCATTTACATTCAGGGTAACTATTGAAAGATATGAATTTAGTGCCATTTTATTGCCTGTAAGGTGACTGTTACTGTATATTGTCTGTGTTCCTTTCTGGTCTATGCTGCTTTTAGGCTCTCCCTTTGCTTAGAGGACCCCTTTGAATATTTCTTGTAGGGCTGGTTTCGTGTTTGCAAATTCCTTTAGTTTTTGTTTGTCCTGGAAGCTTTTTATCTCTCCTTCGATTTTCTGATCATTAGATCATTTTAAAAACAAAGCTTCCATCATTCTCCAGATGGATACCTCTATTCACACTTGTTTTAAAATACTGCCAGAGTGCAATTTACATCACTTCTTACAGCTGCAGTCCAATCACTAATGATTCCTGCTGAAGTTATGCTATCAAAATCAGTGACTTAAATGTCTCAAAATCAGTGTATAATTTACCTTTCAATCATTCATATGCCTTATGAATAATAGTGGTTTTAACACAGTGTTCGCACTTTCAATTTAAATACTTTCTATCTCTCATATAAAGGAATTCTGGACATTTTGGTTTAAGGGAGATCATTTGTAGAAAATAAAATTATATGTAATTAAAAAAATATCTTTAGCTGTAAGCATCAAAGTGAATACAAGTTTCAGTCAGAAAAATTCTAAACATATGATAATATTTATATAGATTTTCATTTATTATAGAAATAGGCAAAGTTTGAAATATAACTCCTAAACATATCTCACTCATTAGTATTATGCTATGTCTTTATTCCAGTGGAAACAGGAATGGACTCTTCCAACTGAGAAAAGGAAAATGACAATTATCTTAAGAAAGAACCTGAGAGGGCACCTGGGTGACTCAGTTGGTTAGGCATCTACCTTTGGCTCAGGTCATGATCCCAGGGTCCTGGGATAGAGCCCTGGGGTTCAGGCTGGTTTTGGTCTCCCTGCCCAGCATGGAGTCTGCTTTTCCCTCTCCCTCTGCTCCTCTCCCTCTCAGTGTGCTCTCTCTTTCTCTCAAATGGATAGGTAAAGAAAAAGAAAGAAAGAAAGAAAGAAAAAAGAAAGAAGAAAGAAAGAAAGAAAGAGAGAGAAAAAGAAAGAAAGAAAGAAAGAAAGAAAGAAAGAAAGAAAGAAAGAAAGAAAGAAAAAGAAAAAGAAAGAAAGAAAGAAAGAAAGAAAGAGGAAGGAAGGAAGGAAGGAAGGAGAGAAAGAAGAGCCTGAGAATAAATAATAATAAAAAATGCTAGTTTGAAAAATGACCATTCTATGATTTTAGACATGACAAAGAACTGGGTTTCAAAAATGAGTCAAATTTGAAAAAACAAAAACAAAACAAAAACAGAATTCAATAACAAAAAAGGGAAGTTGATTTGGGCAAAGCAAACATTGGAATGCTTAATTATTTTATTACTGAAGTTGGTAGAACACATGAAGTTATTCATAAAGGATGATAACAAGAAATACTATTTGATTAAAAATAAATGAATAAATAAGCAAATGATATAATTGAAATATTACACATATTTAAAAAATTTAATCCTTACTGATAATTTGAAACATGGAGGTAATGGCTCATGATGACTCTAGATCATTGAAATAAAATATTAATATAATTTAATAGTTTATACAAATGTTATTATCATTTTAAATGAAATCAGAGTAACTCTTAGATTTGTTGTTAAAATTGCTTCAAATTTGCTTTTGAAGAAAATCAAGGGGAAGGGAAATTAAATTAAACATGTCTCATTTAATCCCATTAGTTGTTTACCGTGGGCATTATTACAATACTTACTAGAAAAGGATACAAAAGTTCAGAGACATATTCTTTAAGAAAACCTAGTTGAGGGGCGCCTGGGTGGCTCAGTCATTAAGCGTCTGCCTTGGGCTCGGGTCATGATCCCAGGATCCTGGGATCGAGCCCCGCATCGGGCTCTCTGCTCCGCGGGAAGCCTGCTTCTCCCTCTCCCACCCCACCCCTGCTTGTGTTCCCTCTCTCACTGGGTCTCTCTCTGTCGAAAATAAAATCTTAAAAAAAAAGAAAAGAAAAAGAAAACCTACTTGGAGGAGTTTCAAATTCAGATGGAAATGTGATTTTAAAACATCTTTGCCTTATAAGGTGTTGCAATCAATCATTACATAAACAAATGCTATTCTTCAAATATCTGCAGTTGGGAATGATTATCTGATAAGTAATGATATCAAAAAGTAATAAATCATATACCACTTTAAACTACAATTTATTGTTTGGATACAATCCTTTTGCATGATTTGTTATTTTCTTTAAAAATTTGCTTTCAAATTTGACCTTGACTGCATTTTCTTCTCCGTTTCCTGCCAGTCCGTTTTGCATTTTATTTCTTTTTAGGAAACAGAAGTAAGAAAAACAATCACCATAGGTATTTATTACAGTTGTAAAATTGACAGCATTCTTTGTTCTTGAAATAGAAGATAATTCTGAGTACTTTAAGTTGAAGGAACCATATTAAATATCTCTAACATGGACAGATGAACAGATTTATATTCTATAGATTTAGGAATAAATTCCCAAAGGCATCTAGTCCAATAGAATGTCACCAATGTTTCTGGAAACTTTTGAAGTAGCTTCTATTCTCCTGGGATGGATTTCATGTGTTCTTTCTTTCTTTACTCAACTCATCTAAGATTCAAAGCTCTTAGGTAGATAGAGCTGATTCGTGGAACCTAGATCATTTACCTCAAACTAGCAACAAGGGAAGCTATAGAAGGTATCTAGCTTCTGATGTCATTTCTATAGTTTAATAAGATTCCTAAAATGAAGTAAACCCCAATATAGAAAAGGTATTCAAATGTGCTGTGTAGCCAAACAATTGCCATTATTATCTTATAAATTATGAAATTATATAAGAACATAAATTTAAATGTTATTTTTTACTCAAGGGGCTTACAAATTCAATTCAAAGAGAAAAATCTACAAAAATATATAAGAAAATGATTTCAATATTATTATTATTAATGAAACTTTCATATCTAAAATGGATCTCAAATTCTTCTTGACTTGTGGTATTGATTAAAAACATTATTTGTCTTCCCTAGAGCTGGGCTTCAAAAGGATTATAGTGACTATACATGTTATTATTTTTATCAGAATATTTTAGAGAGTAAAATGAAGTGCTAATAATAAACAGGACAGTAGTCTGCAACCCAGAACTGTTTTTGGACAGCTGGTATAGGAGGTCACCCTAAGTGTGCACAAACACTTTTCAGTAGTTCATTCTAGAAAGTCACAACTGACTCATCATCTGGAGAGCTACTAACTCTTCTACAATCAGGAAAGAAGGAAATTAGGAGACAATATTGAACTATGTGGTTCAAGAGTATAACTGTGATCTATAACTGTAAAGAAAAGTTTAGTAATCCAGGATCAGGAAACCTCTTCTGTCTCAAATGTCTCTCAGTACACATATAAGTTTGTTAAATTAACACAGAGTCTGGCCACCATCTCTGCTGAAACTTCCTCTCAACACTAACTGAACCCTACCATATTGCTGCTGAAATCGCCAAACTCCACAACTTTAACTTGCCAGCAAAACAGATAAAAGCAGCAGGAAGAAAGCTCCTATCTTTCTCCAGAATAGATTTACTCTAGATCCTAATTTGTATCTGGAATTTAGATTCAAGCACATCTAGGAAATGTAATTTTTAACTTTTCAGCTCCATCAGTGTCAGAAGACTGCTTAGAAAGAAGCTGATGCAAACACTGGTCAAAGCATCCACTGTCAACCTCAATGTTCAAATTTCTGCCTTTCTCCTCACTCTGTCATAGTCACCATACAACACTCCGCCTCTGATTAAATCCAAATCTGAGAGCACCCATGCTGCTGAACAAGGATGAAACAAACAAACAAATGAAAACTCACTCTGATTTTTTGCCTAAAAATCACGAGCATAAAGCTCAAATAGGAGTGTGATGCTGTCTCAGTTCTCCCATACTTTGCTGTTCCATGCACTTTTTAAATTTCCCACATGAAAAATTCATACTTATTTCCTGTTTTCATTTCTCCCCCACTTCCTTCTCCTCTTTTACACTCAGTTGATGACCTTACTTTTTATTTTCCTGAGAGCTGAAAGAACCGAAAGAGAAGGTCTACAGTATGTGTCACCGCCTACTCACCAACATTCATTCAGGCCACATATCCTGCCTCCCTCCAATTACCATGGATGAACTTTTCATGCTCTCAAAGCTGACCCCTTCACGCCCCCCCTTTTTTTATCAATTGTATCAGTTCTAACATACTTAGGCATGTTGTACCAACAGTGGCATTATATCCTACATAATTACTTCTTAATTTTTCTAATCATTCCAGTCAGCATATAAACTTTTAATTTCACGTTACAGAAAAATCTTCATAACTTCACCTTTTCCTGTTACTTTTCCAGCAAAAATTTTGAAGTTTCAAAAAAATTTTGAAAAAATTTTTGGATCTGTCCCAGTTATGCTTTTGCCATTATGTAACTGCTTTCATCAGGGTCTCTAATCATCTTTTTACCTTACTGAACACAATGGAAAAACTCTCATCCTTACTCTTTCTTGAGGTATCATCAACGTTAGACAAAGTTTAATACTTCATTCTTTTAACACATTCTTCACTTGGCTTCAAGGATACAACAATATTACTTCTACATGCCGCTCTTTTTCAGTCCCTTCTGCTTATCTCTCATCTCCCCAAATTCTCAATATTGGAATAATATAGAACCTTCTCACCTCCTTAATAATTTATTCCATTTCCTGCATTGAAATAACATGTATAACTTATGAATTCCTTCAATAAGCATTTCAAATTTAAGAGGTCTAATATAGAACTTATTAGAAAATTTCCTTTCTGGGGCACCTGGGTGGCTCAGTCATTAAGCGTCTGCCTTTGGCTCGGGTCATGATCCCAGGGTTCTAGGATACAGCCCTGCATCGGGCTCCCTGCTTAGTGGGAAGCCTGCTTCTCCCTTTCCCACTGCCTCTGCTTGTGTTCGCTGTCTCTGTCAAATAAATAAATAAAATCTTTTTTTTTTTAAAGAAAATTTCCTTTCTAAAACCTGTTTCTCTTGAAATCTTCTCCATCTCAGGAAAAATAGGGAACCCTATTATTCCTAGTTGCTTAAGTTAAAAATCTTGAAGTCATCCTTAACTCTTTCTGTGCTTTTTGATTTCTGCATTCAATATTTTTTTAGCAAATACTCTTTGCTTTGCCTCAAAACTACATACAGAATTATTACACTTCTTTTGCCTCCACCACCACTGACTGCAATTCTCTACTCTTTCTTCTCCCTTTGACATTCCCTTCCATCCTACAGTCTTTTCTCAACACAAAAGCTAATTAATTTTTTCTTAAAAATTAAGTATGTCACTTGTTTGCTAAATTCTCTTTGTCTCCCTGGTACCTAGAATAGTGCTATGCAAATAGGTACCTGGATTTTCTAAGATTTTCATTGTTATTGTTAAATGACTGAATGTAGATGCTGTACGCATCTTCAAGTTGATTTATCGTCTAAACTAGCTACTGTTTATTCAGATAATCTCATCCATGTTCTAGGCTTCAAAAACAATGGGAAAAAAGGAATGACATGAAGGCCTTTGCCAATGACTGTCCTTATTTAAAGGGACTTCCCCAAAAATTTCACAGAAAAACATCTACTTTCATATCATTGGTCACTTCTATCAATAAACAGCATAGATGTTCCCTCCCCTTGACTTTGGGCAGGCTTGTGATTACAGTAGAATTTACACTATATAAGTTCTCAACCTAGCTCATAAAGAGCAATCCAATATCTTTCTGGTTCCTTTGGCACATTTGCTCTTGTGACCCAGTTTACATGCTGTAGGGAAGCCCAGGCTGTTTTGAAAGGTCACGTATAGATGTTCTGGCAATAGCCCTTGCTGATGTCTCAGTTGAAAGCCAGCATTACACTAGATGTGAATGAAACTACTCCAGATGATAACAGCCTCCAGCTACCGGGTCCTCCTAGATGACACGCCAGATCATACAGAGCAGAGACAAGGGTCCCTCACTGTGTCTTGTTCAAATTAATGGCTCTCAGAATACATGAGCTTAATAAAATTGTTGTTTTATGCCAGTGACTTTTGGAGTGGTTTGTTATGAAGCAATAGGCATTTGGAACATGTGTATTATATTAGTATTTTGGCTTTCAAATATAATTAAGATTTTGTTGTGAGTTGTTCAACTAACAGTCTGCCACAGTTTACCTTATTATACCTTATAAAACATGGATGCAATTGTAGCTTTTTAATAATTGGGTGTATGAATGGTAAAAGTAATAAGACCTTCTATATTAGAACTCTATTTTATCCCCTTTCTCTTTAACTGGGCATAGAATTGTTTCTTGCAAATAACCTCTTGCCAGTGTTCTGGAGCTTGGCTCTATCGTAGGCATTAGTATTGAAGCTCAGGAGTCTGATGCCACCTGATGCTGAATATTTTGATGACACTTGGATTTTTTTTTTTCTCCTCTGGAAGATTTTAGAATCTTTTCTTTATATCCCCAAGTGCTAGAAAATTTCATCATATTCTCTCTTAGCATGAGACTCTTTTTTTTTAATTCATTAAACTAAGCATTCAGCAGACACTGTTAATCTTGAAAACATATCTCTATATAGATATATAGATATAGATATATTGGTTTTGTGGAATGATGTTGTACTTTGTTGGTAATTTCTCTCCCACAATTTTATTTGTTTTCTCTTTCAGGAACTCCTATTATTAAAACGTTGGGCCGCTTAGGTTAATCCTCTGGTTTTCTTTCTTTTTCTTTTTCCTCTTTTACATCAACTATCTGAAATGTGTTCTCAATTTTAATTTCCAAATGCTCTTTTTTCTCTGTGTTCTTTGTATTTTTTTTTCTTTAAAAGAAAGTGTATTTTATTTGTATTTTATTTTCTTTATGGGGTTCTTTCCTTTTATGATATGTTTCTTCTTTGAATGGGTCATAATTTTGGCAATGTTATCACATGTTTAAGTAATTAAAGGAAAAGCACCTACTACACTCTGTAAATGTATTTTCTAGGACAGATTTTTATTTTTCTAGAATTCAAATAGCCTTTGCTATATTTGTAATGAGGCAGGGAACTTATGCCTTCTTTGTAATTCCTCTAAATTCTTTCCCCTCCTTAATTATGAAATCTCTTTTAAAAATGTATTCTCTGAATTATTTCAAGTTTATCATGAGGAAAACATCACAGATGCCAGGTTTTTTGTTTGTTTTGTTTTGTTTTTTAATGTATGGAAGGAAACCAAGACTGAGGAGTGTAAATGGAAACATCCTATTTATTTTTTTAGCTCTCTCTCAACTATTCATGTGGATCTTACTTTACTTCCCTTTTCAATGTGATCCTCAAGATTTTGGATTAGAATTTTCTCCAAAACTCCTCTCAGAAAGATGTCTCCTGCTTTTAAAAATGTTTTCTCCCTTCTTTTTTTTTTCTTTTTTTTTTCAGATTATCAAAACAAACTCATCCATTTTTCTCTTCCCCAACTTTTCAAAGTATATTATCTACAGATATCCTCATTTCTTCATATTTTTGACACTCATGTCATATTAGTGGGGTTCTCAGAAGAAAGGCTGGGCAATGCCTGTGCTCAATCCTCCCTTCTGCACTAGATGCTCCACTGGGTTGTTATATTTGTTTGTTTATTCTAATCTCAATAGGGAATAGATTTTTATACTAACAAAAGACTGAAAACTAATGACAAAAATGAAAGCACTTCTCCCAGCAGTTTCTTTAAACCATTTAACACAGGAGATGATTTTTGTTAGTTTTTTTTTTCCTCTTTCCTTCCCCCTTCCCTTTTTCTTTCTTTCTTTCTTTCTCTTTCTTTCTTTCTTTCTTTCTTTCTTTCTTTCTTTCTTTCTTTTCTTTCTTTCTTTCTTTCTTTCTTTCTTTCTTTCTTTCTTTCTTTCTTTCTTTCTTTCTTTCTTTTTCTTTCTTTCTTTTTCTTTCCTTCTTTCTTTCTTTCTTTCTTTTCTTTCTTTCTCTCTCTCTCTCTCTCTCTCTTTCTCTCTCTTCCTTCCTTCCTTCTTTTCTTCCTTCCTTCCTTCTCTCTCTCTTTCTTTCCTTCCTTCCTTTTTTGTCTTTCTCTCTTTCTCTTTCCTTCTTTCTAAGACATCAGTTGAGATACATCAGACTTTTCTGTTTAAACATAACTGGGAAATAACTATGTGCTCCTGGAATTCACAGAACAATAAACCATATTTTGGTAGAAGAGGTTTACAAAAGTATCAAAAAATGAGCAGCCACACCAGAAGAAATTCACGGAAATTAAGATAACATGCTTTGAGATGTTAGCATTCAAAATGAATAGATCCATCTGAGGACAATATAAAAGGCATTAATGTAATGACAGTATTTGTGAGGGAGGAACAAGATTTGGTATGTGCAGCAGGGAAATAAAATGGAGAGTTATCCTAGAAAACAGGAGACCCATAAAGAAGTCAGAGAAATTGGGAAGTAAAAAATATTCAAGAGGATCAGTGGATGAAGCTTAGAGAAAAAAAGCTTATGTAAGCAAATGGAAAAAATATCATAGGCTGTAGCCATAGCATAGAGTGTGTGCTTTAGTTTGAATCATATAGGAAATATGTTGAGTATTGAAAATACATATGTAACAAAATGACAAGAGAAGATTTGTCATTTCAAGAAGATTATTTTAGGAGGTCTGAACAAAACTGGAGAGAGATTTTTACATATTTTAAGAGAGAATAGTCCTTGTCAGAATAGAGAGATAGCACAATTGCAACAGATATGCAGGAAATCGGATTGATGGAACATATCAACTCACTGAATATAATAAGTAAAGAGATGAACAAATTATGGTTTTAAGCCAGGATGACTAGGAATTTGGTGAAGTGATTTACAGATGTGTATGAGAAGGAAAATTCTGTTTCTGGTAGGTTACATTTATAACTTTGGAAGAGTATTGACATGGAGATATAGAACAAGCTATAGGCGAAATGTATGAACAGAATTAAAGGAACATGACTGGGCTATTGATATATATTATGAAATATCCACACAGTATAGGTAGTCAATACTTCCAGAAATAAGAATGCTTCCAAGGTAGTATAAAGAAAAGAGGTGGGAACAGAATATAAAAGGAGAGAAAGAAACTCTTTGAGCTTACCTTTATTTTGGGAGCTGGAGAAGATGGAACACCAGGGGGGACAGGTATCAGTTTCTTAAGAGGCAGTAGAAGGTCTAGGAGTCATATAGTCCTAGAAGTCAAGAAAAGAGAAAGGTCCAAGAGTCAAAGCCAGTGATCAAATAACTGCAGCAGAAACCAAAAAATAGTAAGTTTAAAGGGAAGGCCATTGAATTTTATAACTAAGAGTCAATTAATCTCTGGCATTGCAAGATAAGGAAGGACAGAGGCTGAATAGAATTGTTTTATTTGACTCTGAATATCAATCCTGTAAAACAGAGACTATAATTATATTGTGTGTGAGGAAATAACAAGACCAAGACAAAGTTGCTAGAAGTTATTGAGATGTGATTTTTTTAAACTTTTTTTTTTTATATTTACAAATGGAGTGAAACCTGAACATAATACCTTGTGGGTGTGGAGTCTCAAGAAAAGCAGGATGACTGTAAATTTTGCAGAGTGATTCAAGTGTGAGCTGATACTCTAGTCAAATAAGTTACTTGATTTTTATAATTGAGCACAAAAGTGGTTTGGCAATTGAATATTGCCTTCTTCAGAGTGGTAATAAGGAAGGTCAGTGGAGGGTGTGGACCAGAATGCCCTGATTTCTGCTGTCTGGCCCCATCATTAGACGATCCATCTTCATGTCAGAGGGTCTATTACTGCTGGCATCGCTCTCTACTTCCATTGTGCTATTTATGCAGCTGCTGACCTTTTCTTCCATTAAAATCATTGTTGTCCTAATCATAATCTATTCTGTTCGGAACTTTCATAATGTCTGTTACTTAGGAAATTAACAGTCATAAAATTAGCATAGTCTGATGACTTGAAAGATACCATATAACTTTCTAAACTGCTAAAGCTTATAGACATCTCATGAGTTCTTGCTGTTGTGCTAATGAGTTTAAGGAGAAATGGGAAAAAAATCATAGCCCAATCATTTTTAATACAAGTATAGTATTTATTTGTAAGATCTTTATTAATATCTGCAACTTAGACCTTTGACATAGGACTATTAAGTAGTATGCTATCTATAATTCAGGCTGACTTAACTATAAGAAGAAAGACTGGCATAAATATAAGAAAAGAATATGAATGTTTGTCTACAAAATGGGAATTACAGCCATTTGACATGTTGTCCCTAAATATTACTCCTTAACAAGAGCCTCAGACCTTCACTGAAATATCATCAGTTTAAATAAACTATAATATTTCCATAGCAAATAAGTGTCTTCCAATCATTTATGAGTCTCAACTGTGTCATTTGTGAAATGAAGATAATGATATTGCCTGACATTTATTTCACAAGGCTATAAGGATCAAATGAGATAATTCTTCTGAAAGTATTTTGTAAACCTTAATGTATTATATAAATGTGACTTAATACGTAAAATTGGTGAATGTATATAGTCCTTGGAGATATATTTATCTATTAAGAGTTATCAGTATCTTAATGTGAATCTGGTTTAAGTTTGTGGAATATTAAGAAAACCTGCCTTTAGGAGAAGAGAGTTAATAAGGTGCAGGCTGCTGCTTAGGAAGAGTGGTCTTAGAGTCCCATAGAGAATCTAGGGAGCCAAGGTCATAGGAGGGAGTATGGTTCCTGAGTGGAGCATAAAACTCAAAAGGCATTAATAAAAAAAAAAAAAAAAGATGTTAGAGTGGTTTTCCCAGAAATGCATTGGTGATAAAGTTTTTAGTGTTTTTTGTAAAAGACTAACTTTTTTTTTAAAAGGATAATATAGTGAGTGTTTAATGAAGTTCATTTAAACTAAACTTCTTTATTTGGAGATGATATTCTTTTTACTTTTGGGGGGAGTGGGGAATCACCTAACTATTGTTTCCTAATACTCCTATATTTCCCCCTGTTTTATTGTGGTATAAGGTAGATATAGTAAAATTTAACCATTTTAATTGTACACTTTGATGAGTTTTTATAATTTTATATAATAGTGTGTCCATTGTCATCACAGTTATGGCACAGAATATTTCCATCACTCAAAACTGTTCCTTTACCCTCCTATCACACCCTGTCTCTGACAACCACTGATATACTTTCTATCACTATAGGTTTGCCTTTCTGGACTATTACATAAAAGGAATTGTGCAATATGTAGTTTTTTCTGTTGGTCTTTCACTTGTTCTGATATTATTGAAATTCATCCATATTTTTGCATCTGTTACTGGTTTGTTGCTTTACATTGTTCAGCAGTGTTTCACTGTATGAATAGGCCTCATTTCATTTATTCATTTGTCAGTCGGTAGACATTTGGGTTGTTTTCAGATTTGAGTTATAGTAAGTAAAGCTGATATTAAGTTTCAAGTATAAGTGTTTGAATAAGCATACGTTTTTATTTCTTATGAGTGAACATATAGGGTTGGAATTGTTGGATTATACTGTAAGTGTATGTTAACTTTATAAGAAACTGCCTGTTTCCTAGAGTAGCCACACTTTTGGCATTTCCATCAACAATATTTGAGTGTTCCTTTTGCCTCACAAACTTGCCAACCCTTGATATTATTACTTATTAATCTTAGTCCCTCCAGTGGGTGTGTGGTGGCATTTCTTTGGAGTTTTAATTTGCATTTCCCTAATGACTAATGATCATTAGCATCTTTTTTTTCCTTTAACCAGAGGTCTCCAGTATTTTTATTATTTTTTTATGTTATATTAATCACCATACATTACATCATTAGTTTTTGATGTAGTGTTTCATGATTCATTGTTTGCGTAAAACACCCAGTGCTCCATTCAGTACGTGCCCTCTTTAATACCCATCACCAGGCTAACCCATCCCCCTACCCATCTCCCCTCTAGAACCCTCAGTTTGTTTCTCAGAGTCCATAGTCTCTCATGGTTCATCTCCCCCTCTGATTTCCCCCTTTTCATTTTTTCCTTCTGGCTATCTTTTTTTTTTTTTTAACATATAATATATTATTTGTTTAAGAGGTACAGGTCTGTGATTCAACAGTCTTACACAATTCATAGCACTCACCATAGCACATACCCTCCCCAATGTCTATCACCCAGGCACTCCGTCCCTCTCACCCCCCCCACCACTCCAGCAATCCTAAGTTTGTTTCCTGAGATTAAGAATTCATCATATCAGTGAGATCATATGATACATGTCTTTCTCTGATTGACTTATTTCACTCAGCAGAATACCCTCCAGTTCCATCCGTGTCATTGCAAATGGCAAGATTTCATTCCTTTTGATGGCTGCATAATATTCCATTGTATGTATGTATGTATGTATGTATATGTGTGTGTATATATATATATATATATATATTGTGGACATGGCTGCTATAAACATCAGGGTGCACGTACCCCTTAAGATCCCTACATTTCAGAACATTCCATCCCAAAGCAACAGAATACACATTCTTCTCTAGTGCCCATGGAACATTCTCCCGAATACATCACATCCTAGGTCACAAATCAGGTCTCAATTGGTAACATAAGATTGGGATCATTCCCTGCATATTTTCAGACCACAATGCATTTGCATCTTTTAATGTGCTTTTTTAATGAAGCATCTATTTAAGTCTTTTGCCTGTTTAAATTGGGTTGTTTGTAGTCTTATTTTTGAGTTATAAAGTTTTCACAAATTCTGAATGCAAATCCTTTATACAGTAGATGTGTCCCAAATATTTGCTACAAGTTTATGTCTTGTATATTCATTTTCTTAAGAGTCTTAACCTGATTTCACCAAGTCCCACCCCCCTGCGCTCTGGCAGAACTGTCCTTCTTACTCAAGCTTGCCTCAGTTCCAGTGTGGTGGGACCCTTCCTCAGAAGACCAGCAGAAACCTCTGCCCATACCACCTCTCCCAACCAGAGAGTTCTACAGGGCTTCAGTTCTAGTGGAAGTAGTATCAGGTCCCATTTAATGAGCAGATCAGAGCACACCTAGTTAAAACTTGCCACATTCTGGCCACGGACCAAACACTGCCCACTGCAGGCAAGGGGAACCTCTGCAGATGACTGGCCTAATGGATAGAGCAGCCAAATAATAGCAAAGCTCAGGAAACACAGCAGAGATAATCCCTGAAGTGTCAGGCCCTGGACACTATATGACCTCTTCTTCACTAGACCATTACACTCAGAAATATAGTGGGCTTTTATAACATAGAGAAGAAGGCAGAGACTTAGACAAAATGCCAAGATGGAAGAATTCATCCCAAATGAAATAACAAGTTAAGGTTACAGTCAGAGATCTAAATGAAACAGATATAAGTAACATGCCTGATGGAGAATTTAAAGGAACAATTATAAGGATACTAGCTGGGCTTGAGAAAAGAATGAAAGATATCAGGGAGACCCTTACCACAGAGATAAAAGAGTTAAGTAATAATCAGAAATGAAAAATGCAATAACTGAGATTGGAAATGGACTTGATGCATTGAACGCAAGGCTAGAAGAATCAGAACACATAAGTGTGATACAGAAGACAAAGTGATGGAAAATAATGAATCTGAACAAAAGAGAGAAAGAAGAATTATAAGAGACTAGACTTAAGGAACTCAGTGATTCCATCAAGCATAATATTCATATTATAGGAGTCCCAGAAGAAGAAGACAAAAGAAGGGAGGAAGAAAATTTATTTCAAGAAATAATAGCAGAAAACTTCCCTAACCTGGGAAAGGAAACGGACATCCATATCCAGAAGGTACAGAGGACTGCCCTCAGAATCAACAAAAGTAGGCCAACACCAAGAAATATTGTAATTCAATTTACAAAATATAGTGATAAAGAAAAAAAGATCTTAAAAGCAGCAAGACAAAAGAAATCCTTAACTTACAAGAGAAGACCCAGAAGGCTAGCTGAAGACTTCTCCACAGAAACTTGGCAAGCCTGAAGGGAGAATGACATGATATATTCAATGTGCTGAAAGGTAAAAATCTGCCACCAAGAATACTCTATCCAGAAAAGCTATCATTCAGAATAGAAGGAGAGATAAAGAGTTTAACAGACAAAGACTAAAGGAGTTCGTGACCATTAGCCAGCCCTGCATGAAATATTAAAGGAGACTCTTTGAGTGGAAAGGAGTGGTGAAAAGGGATAAAGACAAGAAAGGAAGAGAGAAAAATCTCCAGAAACATTGACAAAACAAGTAATAAAATGGCACTAAATACATATCTATCAATTAATTACTCTGAATGTAATAGGACTAAATGCTCCAATCAAAAGACATAGGGTGTCAGAATTGATGAAAAAACAAGACCCATCTATATGTTTCCTATAGGAGACTCATTTTAGGCCTAAAGACTTGAAACCAAAAAAAATAATAATAATAATTATTATTTTGCCCATTTTTCATATATGAATCCATCTGAGAAAATTGTAATTTCAGTCTATAGCATTATGTAGCTAGGTATAAAAACTACAAAAAATTTAAATAACACTGTTGATATTGACAAATTTGTGGATTTTTTTTCAACTTATTCAATATCTTTTAAATTTTATATTAGCAATAAGTTGATGTAATAGTTAAAGAATTTTCTTAATTTGAATAGGAGTTTGGGAACTGATATGCTTTTGCTTAAAAGTCAAATAAATTCTTAGAAAAAAAGATGAACCAGTTTTTTGAACATGGATCATTAAAAGAAAATTATATTTTATAACTTGATTCAATTGTTAGAGAATGTCTAAGTATGCTTGGAATTACATGGGAATGTATATCTATTTTTCAACGGTAAATTTTATAAAATTTAAAGGTAAATTAAGTATCTCTGAGGAAAATTTATGGTCTTATCAAGATATGATATAAATGCAAAATGTACATTAAATTTTAAAGTCTTGTATGAAAAATGAATATAAAATATCAGTAATTTTAAATTGGAATTTAGAATTTATGGAGTTAAATAAACCCTATTACAAAAACAATAAAAATAAACAATGGAAAGTGAATCTTTACTGCAGATTGAAAGTAAGGAGAAACATTTATCATGCAAATGGATGTCAAAAGATGCCATGGATTAGCAATAATTATATCAGACAGAATAGACTTTAAAACAAAGGCTGTAACAAGAGATGAAGAAGAGCATTGTATCATAATAAAGGAGATAATCCCATAAGAAGATCTAACAATTGTAAATATTTATGCACCCAAAATGGAAGCACTCAAATATATAAAACAATTAATAACAAACATAAAGGAAATAACTGAATAATACAATAATATTAGGGTACTTTAACACCCCGCTTACATCAATCCGCAAATCATCTAAACAGAAAATAATGGCTTTGAATGACACGCAGGACCAGATGGACTTGACAGATACATTCAGAACATTCTATCCTAAAGCAGAATATACATTCTTTTCAAGTGCACATGGGACAGTCTCCAGAATAAACCACATACTAGGTCCAAAACAGGCCTCAACAGTACAGAAAAATTGAAATATATCATGCATATTTTCTGACCACCACACTTGAAGTCAACCACAAGAAAAAATCTGGAAAGACCACAATATGTTTAAGGTTAAACAACATGACTAAAGAATGAATGGGTCAAGCAGAAAATCAAAGAAATTAAAAAAAAATACATGGAAACAAATGAAAATGAAAACAGAATGGTCCAAAACCTTTGGGATGCAGCAAAAGCAGTCCTAAGAAGGAAGTACATAATAATACAGGCCTACCTAAGAAGCAAGAAAAATCTCAGTCTACCTTACACCTAAAGGAGCTAGAAAAAGAACAACAAACAAAACCTAAAGCCAGTGGAAGGAGGGAAATAATAAGTATTAGGACAGAAATAAATGATATAGAAACAACAACAAAACAATAGAACAGATTAATGAAACCAAGAGCTGGTTCTTTGAAAAAAAATAATGAAAATGATAAATCCCTAGCCATACTTATCAAAAAGAAACAGAAAGGACCAAAGAAATAAAATAACAAATGAGGGAGGGGATATAACAACCAATACCACAGAAATACAAACAGTTGTAAGAGAATATTATGAAAAACTATGTGTCAACAAATTGGACAAACTGGAAGGAACAGATAAATTCCTAGAAACATATAAACTACCAAAACTGAAACAGGAAGAAATAGAAGACTTGAACAGACTAATAAGCAGCAAAGAAATTGAATCAGTAATCAAAATCTCCCAACAAACAAAAGTCCAGAGCCAGATGCCTTCACAAGTGAATTCTACCAAACATTTAAAGAAGAGTTAAGGCCTATTCTCAAACTATTCCAAAAAGTAGAAAAGGAAGAAAAACTTCCAAATTCATTCTATTATGCCAGCATTACCCTGATAACAAAACCAGATAAAGACTCCACTTATAAAGAGTACTACAGGGGGAGACAAACCATGGGAGACGATGGACTCTGAGAAACAAACTGAGGGTTCTAGAGGGGAGGGGGTGGGGGATGGGTTAGCCTGGTGATGGGTATTAAAGAGGGCACGTTCTGCATGGAGCACTGGGTTTATACACAAACAATAGATCATGGAACACTACATCAAAAGAAAAAAAAAAGGAAGGTTAACTGTGATCACTTGTCTAAATTCATGACGAATACATATTCACATGATGGGCCTCAATAAAGGTTTGTGAAATAACTAAATAAAATTGGTGGGCAAATTAAAAAAAAAGAAAAGAAAGAAAAAGAGTACTACAGGCCAATATCCCTGATGAACATGAATGCAAATGTTCTCAATAAAATACTAGTAAACCAAATCCACCAAAACCTTAAAAGAATCATTCACCAGGATCGTGTAGGATTTATTCCTGGGCTGTAAGTGTGGTTAAATATTTGCATATCAATCATTGTGATACATCACATTAATAAAAGAAAGGATAAGAACCACATGATTCTTCCAGTAAATGCATCATCCATCAGGATGCATGCATGATGCAGAAAAAGTACAATGTCCATTCATGGTAAAAATCTTCAATGAAATAGGGTTAAAGGGAACACACCTTAACATAATAAAGGCCACATATGAAAAATCCACAGCTAAATCATCCTTAATGGAGAAAAACTGAGAGCTTTTCCTCTATGGTCAGGAATAAGACTGAGATATTCACTGTCAACACTGTTTTTTAACATAGTATTAGAAGCCTTAGCCACAGTAATCAGACAACACAAAAGAAGTAAAAGGCATCCAGATTGGCAAGGAAGAAGTCAAACTTTGACTATTTGCAGATAAAGTGATACTCTATATAGAAAACCCAAAAGATTCCACCAAAAACTGCTAAAACTGAAACACAAACAGTAAAGTCATAGGATACAAAATCAACGTACAGAAATCTGTTACATTTCTGTACACCAATAATGAGGCAGCAGAAAGAGAAATCAAGGACTCAGACTCCTTTACAACTGAACCAAAATCAGGGGTCCCTGGGTGGCTAGTCAGTTGAGTATCTGACTCTTGATTTTGGCTCAGGTCAAGACCTCAGGGTCATAAGATCAAGCCCTGCATCAGGCTCCATTCTCAATGAGGAGTCTGCTTGAGATGCTCTCTCTCTTGCTCTCTCCTGCTCCTTCTGCCCCTTCCCCGACTCTCTTTATCTCTAAAATAAATAATAAATAAACAAACAAATTAATAAAACCTTAAAAAATACAGGGGCACCTGGATGGCACAGTCAGTTAGGGATCTGCCTTAGGCTCAGGTCATGATCCCAGGGTCCTGGGAGCCAGCCCAATGTCAGGCTCTGTGCTCAGCAGGGAGTCTGTTTCTCCCTCTCCCTCTGCCACTCCGCCTGCTTGTTCTCTCTCTCTCTCTCTCTTTCTCTTTGTCAAATAAGTAAATAAAATTTAAAGAAAAATAAAAAAAATACAGTTGCACCAAAACCCATAAGATTCCTAGGAATAAACCTAACCAAAGAGGTGGAAGACCTATACTCTGAAAGCTAGAAAACACTGATGAAAGAAATTGAAGATGACACAAATAAATGGAAAAACATTCCAAGCTCATGTAGTAGAAGAACAAATATTGTTAAAATGTCTATGTTACCCAAAACAATTCTATGTATTTAATGAAATCCCTATCAAAATACCAAGAGCTTTTTTTTTTTAAGATTTTTTTTTTTAAGTAATATCTGCATCCAGTGTGGGTCCTGAACCTTCAACCCTGAGAGTTGCACACAGTACCAACTGAGCCAGCATACTCCACCAACTAAGCCAGCCAGGTGTCACCCCCACCCCCGCCAACAGAATTTTTACAAAGCTAGAACAAACAATCCTAGAATTTGTATGGAACACAGAAGACCCTGAATAGCCAAAGCAACTTCTAAAAAGAAAAGCAAAGCTGCAGGCATCACAATTCCAGCCTTCAAGTTATATTATAAAGATGCAGTAATCAAGTCAGTATGGTACTGGCACAAAAATAGACACATAGATCAATGGAACAGAATAGAAAATTCAGAAATAAACCCAAAACTATATGGTCAATTAATCTTTGGCAAAACAAGAAAGAATATTCAATGGGAAAAAGACAGTCACCTCGACAAATGGTGTTCAGAAAACTGGACAGTAACATGCAAAAGAATGAAACTGGACCACTTTCTTACATCACACACAAAAATAAATTCAGCGGATGAAAGACCTAGAAGTGAGACAGAAAACCATTAAAGCTCTAGAGGATGGGGTGCCTGAGTGATGGACATTGGGGACGGTATGTGCTAGGGTGAGCGCTGTGAATTGTGCAAGACTGATGAATCACAAACCTGTACCCCTGAAACAAATAATATATGTTAATTAAAAAAACCAAAAAACAAACAAAAAGCCAATATATTGTGAAAACTTTCCCGTGTCAGTAAGTATTCCAAAATGTGACTTTTAAATGACTGGATAGTTTCTCATCATATGAACATACCATAATTTATCCAACTCTTCATGATTTGCCGTGTTTATTGTTTATATTTTTTCTATTATTAATAATGTCTTCATGAGTATCCTTGTAAATAAATCTTTGGGCATTAAAAAAAAAAAACTTAAGAGGAGAACACAGGCAATAACCTCTTTGACATCAGCCATAGCAACTTCTTACTAGATATGTCTCTTGAGTCAAGGGAAACAAAAGCAAAAATTAACTATTGGAACTTCATCAAAATAAAAAGCTTCTGCACAGCAAAGGAAACAATCAACACAACTAAAAGGCAACCTATTGAATGGGGAAGATATTTGCCAATGACATATCTGATAAGGGGTTAGTATCCAAAAATATATAAAGAATTTATACAACTTAATACTCAAAAAACAAATAATCCAATTAAAAAATTGGCAGAAGACACGAATAGACATTTTTTTTTCCAAAGAAGACATACAGATGGCTAACAGACACATGGAAAGATGCTCAACATCATTCATCATCAGGGAAAAACTACAATGAGAGAGCACCTCACACCTGTCATAATGGCTAAAAGCAACAACACAAGAAACAGGTCCTGGCAAGGATGTGGAGAAAGGAGAACCCTCTTACACTATTGGTGGGAATGCAATCTAGTGCAGACACTCTGGAAAAGAGTATGGAGGTTCCTCAAAAAGTTAAAAATAGAACTACCCTACAATCCAGCAATTGCACTACTAGGTATTTTCACAAAGGAAACAAAAATACTAATTTGAAGGGATACATGCACCTTGATATTTATTGCAGTGTTATCTACAATAGCCAAATTATTGAAGGAGCCAAAATGCCCAAAGACTGATGAATGAATAAAGAAGTGGTATATATATATATATACACAATGGAATGTTACTCGGCCATAAAAAGAATGAAATTTTGCTGTTTGCAAAATGCGACAATGTGGATGGAGCTAGAGATTTATGCTAAGTGAAATAAATCAGTTAGAGAAAGACAAATACCATATGATTTCAGTCATATGTGGAATTTAAGAAACAAAGCAAACCAAATGGTCATGGGGGAAAAAGGAGAGAGGCAAACCAAGAAACAGACTCTTAACTATGGAGAACAAACTGATAGTTACCAGAGAGGAGGTTTGTGGGGGGATGGATGAAATAGGCGACGGAGACTAAGGAAGGCACCTGTGATGAGCACCAGGTGTTGTATGGAAGTGTTGAATCACTATATTGTACACCTGAAACTAGTATTATACTGTATGTTAACTAACTGCAATTTAAATAAAAACTTTAAAAAATAAGGACAACGTAGTCATTCTTTCATAAAGTTAACTCTAATATAGATGCCTATTTTTAAGTTTGTAGATTATATATTTTCTGTTTTTTTATCTGTACATTGTTCTTTAACATTCAGTATTTTTCTTTACACGTTAAATTCAAAATTTTAGGAATCAGTATTTTAGGGAATCTTAATATTCTTGGTCATGAGATATAAGACTTTACTGACAATATTTGCATTCTTGAAACATTTTAAAACACTTTCTATGTATAAAGTCAGGACTTTTATATGTCTAATACTCCCTTTCCAAGTTTTCAGTAGGTGATCTTTTCAGGAAATCAATTTCTCTTATCTCTTTCCCTTTCTATCTCTCTGTCCCTCTCTCCCACTTATCTATTAATCTATGGATCTATCATCTATCTAAAATGAGTATATATTCTAAAAGTAACAGACATAGAATTCACATATGTGGTTCCCTGATCCCCCAAACACTAATGAATATAAAGGGCATCCATGAATTATTGAATTAAGAACTGTGGAATGGAAAATACACCACATATCATTTGTGCTCAAGATTTAAACAGTGAATTAAGCGATTTAAGCCTTGAAATGAGTTCAATGCATTGAAGAGGTATCTATTCATTAAAAGCCAATGTTAAATATTGATCTTGTGAAAGAGTTTGTGATGTATGCTTTTAAAAGAAATAGGCTGCAACATCCTCTATTAAAGTTGCTTTTTACAACATACCTATTTGTCTGAAATGTAGATGTGAGGAATATATATTCTATTAATAGACACTCCAAATTTAATAAATGAATAAAGTTAGACATTATTTCCTAAGGCTCATGTATGATAAGATCTCAATGAACTTTCAGTTTTACATCAAGAAAACTTTCAGTTGTTACGGAATAGCAACTTAGTTTAATACAAACAACTGCAACTTAAGTTAATAGAAAATTCAAGAGGTAAAGAACTGAGTTGAAATGTAGCATTTATGCTTTAATAAGCTCCTGATACAGGAAATTTCTAGAAGTAGCAAAAATATTCAAGTGTTCTGGGCTATTTCCATTTATATTATTGGGTCCCCTTAAAGCAGCCTCAATACTAAGATCTGGTATCTTGTTTAATTCCTGAAAGAATTTTAGATCAACCAAACTGGTCCCAAGCCTCCTAAGCTTTAATGAAATCTAACAAAAGTACCTACCCATATTGTCTATGAGTTCAGCATATCTCCTTTTTATGTCATGAAAATAATTAAATAAATACTAATAACTACTCCTGATAGAATATCAAAATATCAAACTTAAGACACATAGTTTATTAAAGTTCAGAGTCCAATGCCATTAAAATATATAGGTTTCTCCCACTGTTTGAAGGCAGTCTTTTCCTTTTGCATTGCTTTTATGGAACTGTGTGTGAGTGTATATTTAACTAATACAGACTAAGATCTACTTTCGGGGAATCCAATCAGTTATGTCCCATTAGCCTGATTAACTTTTCTTGACATGCTCCTATATACCACATTCTTCAAGGGTAATGTTAAAAGTTATATTGAAATATCATAAGAAAAATAATACAGTCTGAATCTTGTGAATTGGAGAACATGAAAAAAAGTGAAATAATACTAATAATGAGTTCTTATATTAATGCCAATAACTCTGCCATCATTAATTCATACAGTAATGTACCCATTGTTTTCTCATTTTAATTCAATGCCATTAGAAGTGGCTTGGCCTAATAGCACATAAGAGAATGAAGTAGCTCTTAAATATATGAAATTCATTCTTCATTAATTTTCTACATTCTAACTTATTTTTGTCTCCTATATTTATTGCTCCACTCCAACACTTTTAGTTACCATAAGCATGTTCAAGCCTAGAAAGAATGTGTATGAATCAATGGGCAGGTAGAATTACAGGAAAAAATACTGATGATCAAGCTGTAACTATCCTTCAATTAAAGAAAATTCATTTCAAAGCTCCCTTCTGTTCAAGAACAGTGAGGGGAGAAAAAGATGTTAATGTGTTTGGATTACATTAAAGTTTTAAGATTAACTAAAAGAAAGGGAGGGAAAAAGTGCTAATGGCAAGAGCACACAGAAGAGGCATTATTATATTACTGCTAATGCACATAAAACATTGCCTATTAAAATAGGATGGCAGTTTTACATCCTATTAAATATATCAAAGCTGTGCTTCAATTACAAATCCTTTTGTATGCATGTTTTAACAAATATGTCTTTGATAATGGAATGTAGCTGCAACTTCTTAAATGCTAAACACGAGCTATACCATATAATACAGTGCCAAAGAAAAAAATTACCACTAGGATGTAACCATATTTTGAGACCTCCCTTTTTCTTTTAATATATGTCATGAATTTTCAAGTGAGCAGCTGGGCAGCAACTCAATTTAAGAGCCTGGGCCTCTGGGCTTGTGATGGTTAACAGTGATGTGTTGTGCTATTATTTTCACATGGTTATTTGTGGAAATAAATTATGTCCTTGAGATGGTGTATGAATAGAAAGTACTTGATCATGTTTGTCTATGATCTTATTTGTGAAATAACTGCAACAACTCTATTAGAAAACTAGATTGTGAAATAAATTTTCATAGAAATTAACAAACTTCTTATCTTGAATGGCTTAAGCATTAGTTTTATGGAAATTTCAAATACCTTTGTGTTCAAATTCAGTCCAGAATCTCTAAGCTGTATAATTATGGTTTTATTACCTGATTAAAAGTGGCTGGACAAAAATACAAGCAGTGATTTTTTTTTTTTTTATCAGCTGCTAGTAGTGAGTGAAAGTGGCAAAGAGAACATAATGAATGTTAAGATGTTGATTTTTAAGTGATTGCTTGTCATGAATATGAAAAAATTATCCTGGTCACTAAAAAAGACTTTTTAGTGAAATCCAATCTTCCTTTTATTCACAATTTAACCTATGAACAAGTTTTTTTCTTAAGAAATCATAATCTATGCATACAAATGTGTATTTTTCCACTAGAAATTGAAAACAATCTATTAAATCTAATTGCTTCATTTTCTCTTTAGTGTCGTAAAATCCAGCCAAATTAATTACTCAATTAGCTTATCTTTTGCGAACTGCTTTTCCTCCCTAGTCTTACTCCTTCTAGTCTTCAATTTCTGACTTTTCCAGGGCTGGAGTTTGAAGGAGAAAAAAGCAACTAAAGGGCATAGAAGTTTCTCCCTCGCTTATGCTTTCAAGAGCTGGTGTTGCACTTTCTGGTCTTTTTTTTTTTTTTTAAGATTTTATTTATTTATTTGACAGAGAGAGACACAGCGAGAGAGGGAACACAAGCAGGGGGAGTGGGAGAGGGAGAAGCAGGCTTCCCGCTGAGCAGGGAGCCTGACGCGGGGCTCGATCCCAGGACCCTGGGATCAGGACCTGAGCAGAAGGCAGACGCTTAACGACTGAGCCACCCAAGTGCCCCTGCACTTTCTGGTCTTGAAAGTTGTTGAAATTTGACTCTTTCTCTGGAGGAACAGTTTTATAAATTCTTCTAAGACAACTCCTTCATCACTATTACTTGGCATAAGTGATAACATTCTTCTTTGTGGGTCCTTAAGACTTGTCTTTGGTCTCGTGTCCAATTACAAAAGTTCTCTCTTATTTTTAGAGTCCCATCAGTCATCTATCTGTATATAAGGTCCACATTTTGTCAATGGAAAACTCTTCCTTCATTTTCTGCCCTAAAAATTCTGTGTGTGCTGGATGATTCTACCTAGTAGCAAACATCATACTTTTACTTTCATTTAGTCACTTTCCTCTTTGAGTTGCTTGTCCTTTAGATTTACGAGAGGAGTCATATGTCAGTCCACTGAGCCCCCACAATTTCAAGAGACATTAATTAATCCCTCCTAGTTACTATCTTAACTCTCTTTTGAATTGAAAGTGAAGGCAGAATAAATACCTCTCCTCCTGTAGTGGCCAAAAAAGAAAAATTCATTAAGCTGTGATTGTAAATCACTTTTGGAAACTAAACTTAAAAAAAAAAATTATTTAAGAAATAGGTTTTTTTTCTCTCCCTGTAAAAAATATGACTGGTGTGGTAGGCAGAATAATGGAATACCCTACCCTCCCACCATCACCACAAAAATATTAGGTCCTAATCACTAAGGAAAAAGAATATTTGCAGATATGATTAGGCTAAGGATTGTCAGATGGAAAGATTATCTTAGGTTATCTAGATGGGCCCTATATGAAATCACAAATGCCCTTATAAGAGAGAGGCAGAGGGAGATTTGACACACATATTGAGGAGAAGGCAATGCGAAAATGGAACAGAGTTCCAGATTTGAAGTTCCTGGTCTTAAAGATTGGAATAATTTAGTCATAGGCCAAAATTATGCCATGGCTACCAGAAACTGAAGGAGACAAGGTATAGATTCTCCCCTAGAGCCTCCAGAGAGAGCATGGCCCTGCCAACACCTTGATTTTGACCTGATGATACTGATTTCAGATTTTTGGTCTTTATGACTGTGAAAGATTAAATTTCTATAGCTTTAATCCATCAAATTCATTATAATTTATTACAGTAGCTATAGAAAAATGATACAGCCTGAAAGAAAAGTTTCACATGTTTTCCTTTGCGCACATAGTTTTGATGTTTGATGCTGGGTGATACATCTCACTTTGCTTCAGTCAGCTGTCTCACTGATTTTTACTTGACATTAGCTCTGAGAGAAATTTTAGTAGCTATAAAAATCAACATTATCAGAAGCAAGTCTGAATCATCACATTTTTAAAACATTTTTTAAAGATATGGTTATAGATTATTACATTTTTCTATATGATACAGAAATTTGTTAACTTTCAAGAAGACAGTCTTAAAGCATTTGTTTCTACTGAGGACAACCAAAATTTTCCTTTTTATTGGAAGGAAAAAGAAAAAAAATGTTTTGGGGACATTTTGAAAGAAAAGAGTTTTATTCATGGCTTGGCATATGTGCAAGATTTTTTTTGATCATACAGATGAGGTAAATCTCTGTAATGAAAGTCCTGGAGCCACCATTATGAAAGTTCCTGAATAGTTGTAAGCTTTCCTGGCGAAATTATTGATATTTACAAGAGAGGAGTCAGGAAACTTAGCTGACTTTCCAAAGCTGAAACAAGTGCTTTATAAAATGGAGTTAGGATATAAATTTCTTCAGTATTTGTGAAAATAAAAATGTGCAAATACTCCATAACTCTTTCAAGAGTATATCTTTATGGCAGGGACTTGACCCATTGCTCTTTTTATTATTATTAAAACAAAACCTCTATAAAAATGTTGATTTTGCCAAAGAAACTCATCAAACTTAGAATAAAAAGCAATTTAGTACAACTGGAGATGAACTAAATTAAGTATTTATTGAGAGAAGCCTGGATAAACCTGAAAAAACAATGAACTAAGGATAATTGAATTCCATTTTAAAAATCATATCATGCAAGTCAGGATTTTCATTTCAACTACCAAATCAATCAATCAATCAAATCATTTATAAGCCCTACATAACATTTATTTTCTCTTGTCAGAGATTACACATAAATTAGTCATATTATTTAAAATAAATAAAAGCATCCTCCCCAATATTTCTATGAAAAATGAAATTTAACCTGCCTTTCTACTTGGAATATCTTGTTAATATTGCTAGAATATAATTTTTAAACATCTTTTAACTGTATCTCAAAATAGCCAGTTTACTTTGAAATCCTATGTGTTTTATGTTATTGCACTCAAAATATTTTTCTACAAGGGGGTGCATGGGTATCACTAGAATGTCAGAGGGCCCTACAACAAAAACAGAAACAACAACAACATGAAGAGTCCCTGCTCTAGCTCCTGTGTTCAGAATAAAATGAAGGGAGGAGGTGAAGCAAGATGCAGGAATAAGAGGCTGTGAGGACCACAGTCTCGGTGAGAGATGATGTGGTTGGGTCCACAGATACACCAGTGGAAGTGGTGAGAAGTGTTTCTATTGTGTATATATTTTGAAGATAGAGCTGATAGAAATCTCTGACTTATCTTTTTTCTTCTTTATTAGTTATCTGGATTATTTTTTTCTGTGTATTGACATCTTTTGAACTTTCATTCATCTTCTAGATCTGTATTAATCTTTTTATAAATGAGATACAAATCTGTATTACATACAGAAAGTGTCTTCCTCCAGTTATTTGGTATGTTCTAACTTTCTTCATATTGCTTTTGTTTCCACAAATTTATCTTTTTATTTTATGAAAGTCCAAATCCCAATAGTTTTACCTATACTTTATAAAAATTTCTCATGTATTATTGTGAAGAACCTATCTGTTCCAGGCCAGCATTGTAAAGATTCGTATCATAGATTTTTCTTCTAAGGTTTTTACCACTTAGGTCTGTTCCTTTTCTTAAATTTAATTTTATTATGTTATGTTAATCACCATACATTACATCATTAGTTTTTGATGTAGTGTTCCATGATGCATTGTTTTGGTATAACACCCAGTGCTCCATTCAGTATGTGCCCTCTTTAATACCCATCATCAGGCTAACCCATCCCTCAACCCCCTCCCCTCTAAAACCCTCAATTTGTTTCTCAGAGTCCATAGTCTCTCTCATGGTTCATCTCCCCCTCCAATTTCCTCCCCTTCATTTTTCCCTTCCTGCTATCTTCTTCTTCTTCTTTTTTTTTTTTTTAACATTAATGTATTATTTGTTTCAGAGGTACGGGTCTATGATTCAACAGTCTTACACAATTCACAGCGCTCACCATAGCACATACCCTCCCCAATGTCTATCACCCAGCCACCCTGTCCCTCCCACCCCCCACCACTCCCGCAACCCTCAGTTTGTTTCCTGAGATTAAGAATTCCTCATATCAGTGAGATCATATGATACATGTCTTTCTCTGATTGACTTATTTCACTTAGCATAATACCCTCTAGTTCCATCCACATTGTTGCAAATGGCAAGATTTTGCAGTTTTTTTTGATGGCTGCATAATATTCCATTGTATATATATTTAGGTCTGTTTTCTACCAAGAATTGATTATGACTTAATGGCATGATGTAGTTATTTTATATATTTTATATGGAAAATCACTTATCCCAATAACATTATTTTTATTTTAGTGCCATATAAAATATTAAGTTTCTATATTAGTGTGAGTTTATTTTTAAGCTATGTTTTCATTGATCAATATGTTTTTTTGTATGTCATAATTTTATAGCTTTAGAATAAACCCTGGTTTCTGATAGGGCAATTACCGTTTCCTTTTTTATTTTTTTTTTGGTTTTTCAAAACTGTATCATCAATTCTGTGATTTTATTCAGTTATATGAAATTTAGAAACAGTAATTGGACAAGTTTTGTGAAAAATTTTAACATTATCATTGACCTAAACAGAACTTGTAGATTTTTACTTTGGAAAAAATGATATATTTATGATACTTATTTTCCCAACAATGAATTTAATATATCTCTTCACATTTATACTTTATTTTTTAGTAACATTTTATAGTCTGCATATGGAAATCATTTCATTTCTATGTAAATTTACACAATACTAGGTTGTGCTGATGTACCATCAAGTATTCATAGAGATCTTGTAGATGGAAGTTTGGATTGTTTCTAATTTTGAGTCATAATAATCATTGTAGATATACCATTTTATAATTTATCAAGTTTACATTCGATCTTGATTCCTAGAAATTTGGTTAATAGTGTGTAATAGTGAATATGTAATTGTGTTGTATTTTGCCAATTTCCTGTGTGTGTGGCTTACAACCATTTTGCATTCCACCAAAATGTGGTGGTGTTTCTGTCTCCCTACAGTCTTACTAACAGATGTACTATCAAAATGTTGGATTTTTAGAAATCTAATAGGTATGGGATGTTATTTAAGTGTATTTTTAACTTGCAGTTCTCTTTTTATGAAAGATTTTAAGTGACTAATTACATGTTTATGCTAATTTGAATTTCCATTTCTGTGACTTGATTGCTCATATAGTTTATCAATTTTTATTTACTATTTTGGGACATTGCTACTCATTTTGTCACTTAAGTATTTGTCAGAATTTAGTATTAGTCATATCTAATTTTAAGTATCATAGCTTGCAAATAATTTTTCCTATTTTGTTCATGTCATTTTGAATTTAGTTTGTTGTATTTACATTTTAATTTTGCCTTGCAAAAAAGACCAATAGATTTTTTAAAGGTTAATTAATTAGCTTAGATCATCCATATTTTCACTAATGATTTGAGATGCCACTTCTATTAAATACTCTGTTTCTATAAATCTTAGGTATCTTTTCTTTTTTCAAAGATTTTATTTATTTATTTGAGAGAGGCAGAGAACATGAGTGGAGAGAGGGAAAAGCAGACTCCCTGCTGAGCAGGGAGCCTCATGCAGGGCTTGATCCCAGGACCAAGGCATATGCTTAACTCACTGACTCACCCAGGCACATGTTGGGTATCTGTTTATAGACAGATGGAAAAACTAATGAAACAGAATAGACACCCCAAAAAATGTCTATATGGCTTTAGTAATAGAGGTTTTATAAAATGTTTCAATCTCTGCTTTACCTACTCCTCCATTATTGGTTTTTCCTGAGTTTTTCTGATTAATAAATACTGCTTAAATTTACATTAAATTTTATAATAGCGTTTTGCTTCATGTACAGAAACAGAAGTGACTAGTCCTAATGTGATCATTATACACTTATAAGCTAATAAGAAAAAATTAAATCAGTCATAAAAATTTAGCCTATTTCTCATTAATTTTATGCCTGTATATTTCAGCAATTTTGTTGCTATGGCAAATGGGAATGTCATTTCTTTTTTTTTTATTTTTTATTTTTTTTAAAGATTTTATTTATTCATGGGAGACAGAGAGAGAGAGAGAAAGAGGCAGAGGGAGAAGCAGGCTCCCCATCAAGCAGGGAGCCCAATGCGGGACTCAATCCCAGGACCCCGGGATCATGACCTGAGCCGAAGGCAGACGCTTAACCATCTGAGCCACCCAGGCACCCTGTCATTTCTGATATATAATCTGAACAGTCCTTATTCATTACATATGTTCCCTATTAATTTTACATATTAATTTTCCTAAATTGTACTATGAAAGTTTTACTTTATTAAATTATCTCATTATAACAGGTTTCTCAATTGGTTCCTTTTGATTTTGTAAATAGATAATATCTAAATGTATCTCCTGCATAGATACATATAACACATCTCTCTATTAATAGAGGTACACACATACATATGGTCAAATTCTATTTTATCAAGTGTTTTTATGATGAATGGGTCTTACATTTAAGGGAAAGGAGTTTTGGCTTCTGTGGACATTATTATACATGTTTTTATTTTTGTAATAAAATACTTTCATGGAGATGTTAAGGTAGTAACACAACTGAATTTAATCTTGTGAACTGTACCTAGGAAATATATAATTTAATTTAATTTCTGAAAAAATAACTAATTGCAATATTTATAATGATAGAATAGTTCTTTTATCCCTTAGTAATCTCTCTCATTCCCACATATACTAGAATCTATTTCAGATTATTTATTTTATCCCACTGAACTATTTGTTTATTCTTTTGCCAATACCACTTGTTTTAAAGTAGGTAACTTTGTAATATATTTATCAGAAGGGGCAAATTCCTTCTTTGTTCTTCTAATTGGTTTTCTCTTACTTTTGAATATTGGCCATTTTGCACATTTATAATCTCATATGAACTTTTAATTCATTAAGAAGTCCCCTAAACGCTGACATTTCTTAAATTGGAATTATAGTGAATTTATTGATTAAGGTATGTAGAATAGATGCTTAAAACTATGCAATTTTTCTCCTTCTTGAGTATGACTTATCTTTCCATTTATTCAGAATTCCTTTTGCAAACTTCAGTAGATTCTTATGTTTTCCCCCAAAAAGTCTTCTGGGTCTAGCCTTGCCTACACCTGCAGCCTCTGTCCTCTTCATTATCTACCAGATAGCCCCCTTAGCCTGTCTCCTCCTGAACCTGCCAAGCCTTTTCCTATCATACATCATCTTCAACCTATTGCATTTGCCTGGAAATTCTTTCCCCTAATATTCACACTGTGGGTCCTTTTTGTCATTCAGCCATCAGATTATATGTCCCCTCTTCAGGCAGAGTTCCCGTATACCATTCTCTTTTGTGACCTTCCAGTCAGTATACAGCAACCTATTTTATTCCCTGAGAAGCTCTTATCCTTCTCTAAATTTTTTCTTAGGGTGGTGATAATTAATATCTCTGTTTATTATCTGCCTTCCTGTACTGAAAGAAAGCTCTCAGAGAGCAAAAACATTTACCTATTTTATTCACTACTAATACACTATCCCCTAAAAAAAAAATTCCAGAGAGAGAGTGGCTAAAATTTTGTTAATGAATAAAGACTCATCCATGAGGAATCTTTATTTTAATTTTAGGTATAAAATTTAAAATATACTTCTGTTTATGATAGAGACTTAAAGACTGATTTTCACAGTAAAATCCCTTTCTTATCTCCCTTTCTCATCTCCTAAATACATTCCTATTCTTAACTTTCCCAGCATTTTTGCCTCTAAGGTTTCCAGTAGAAAGCCTACATACCCCTTTACCTTTAAAATATACTTTGTATCTCTAACATTGTAGAAGAAAAAAGGGAATAACTAGGGAAATGACATTATTAAAATATTTTTTGGATTGTCCCCAAGGAAAAATATATGACATCATTTACTAAAAGTGTAGGTATTAGAACTGTACATGATACATATTGATAAATATTAGAATGGCACCTAAAATGAAAAAAAAAACATGGTAATATGTGATAGGCTGATTATAGAAATAAGATTTGTAGCCTTATAAGGAAATTTAATAATGTTATATTGTTATTTTCATCTTAATTTCTTAGAAAGCAGATTATTTTAATGGTCACAATCATTTGTGTTGATTAGTTTCCTTTCCAGCTGGTCCTTTGGCATAATGATAGATCTGTTTTTCAAAGTGGCATGATGTGTTTATCTTCTAATATTCTTTTATAGAAGCAGAACTTTTCATAAGAAAATATATCAATGTTTTTTCTGTTAGGCAAAATGTACTCCTTCACAGACATTAGTGACAACCAGAGCAGGGACAATTAACAATAAGACATACGTTCAGGCATTAAAGATCTAAAAGGTCTAAAGACATGATTAAAGATACTTAATTGTGAGGAGAAAATAATTTAAGAGAGAAAATTAAATTTTGTATGTACGTGTCAGAAGAATTAGAAAAAGGAAACAAGTTTTGTCAAAAATCAGCACTCAGTCATTATGCACATGTGAACATTTATTTTTAGTTGACTTTGGCTACATTCTTATTAGTAAAATAATATGATGTTTTCTGAATAGTCACCTAAAATTTCTCTGATTTATATGTATAAACTTGCATGACATATGGGAGGGGCAAAATGGTCAAAGAACAGTTGTTTATAGTACTCTAGAATAGTTAGAACATGGTAAATCTAAAATATGCACCTTCTATAGCCTTAACAGCTAAATTAGGTTATGACATAATATTTAAGGTTCTTACAAGTCCATATAGTTTGTGTTTCTGATTCTTCAAAAGATACCATATCCAGAATTACCATTATTGATACAATACATAATACAATTTTAAAATAATATACTGGGGCACCTGGGTGGCTCAGTTGGTTGGGTGTCTGCCTTCGGCTCAGGTCATGATCCTGGAGTCCCAGGATCGAGTCCTGCATTGGGCTCCCTGCTCAACAGGGAGTCTGCTTCTCCCTCTGACCCTACCCCCTCTTGTGCTCTCGCTCTCTCTCAAATCAATAAAATCTTTAAAAAAGTACCTTATTAAAAAAAATAAAATAATGTACTGCATAAAATTCCTCTGAGAGGTGGTTCATTCTTTTCAGTGGTACTTCTAAAAAACTATAGTCCTCTGTCAAGAGTCAGATCTTCACCATATTAGACTCTAGAATAAAATGGGAAAAGTCTATGAAGAAAATACTTTGTGAAACCACTTTGTCCTACAAACACAGGACCAGGAATCTTCTGAAGGCTATGCAGTAGAGAAAGCATAGAAAGTGGGAAAGATAATGTCAGTTATCTCATTTCTCTGCCTCCTTCCCTCTAGTATACTCATAAGTTCGTGCATATATACACAAAGAAGATAAAGTCCTTTGGATGAATAGACAGGTTACTGGTTACATTTAGTTCTTAGAAACTTTCCAAGAGAGTACTCTTCAGCTGGCTGCTAATGCATAGGAGCCTTGTTTGTGTATTCATAATAGAGAAAGCCTCACAATATGTTTAAAGGAAAAATTAGGGGCTAGAAGTCCAAAAGCCATTCTGTAAAGAAGCAGGTTTTATTTATTTTTTTATATGTGGGAGAAACTAAAGACAATTTTTGGCATTAACATAATAACTGCTCTGGAGGCACCTGGGTGGCATAGTCAATTAATCGTCCAACTCTTGGTTTCCGCTCAGATCATGATCTCAGTGTCCTGGGAACAAGACCCACATTGGGCTCCCCTCATCATGGAGTCTGCTTGAGATTCTCTCTGCCCCTCCCACTCATACTCTCCCTCTCTCTCTCTCTCAAATAAATAAATATTTAAAAAATAAAATAGCTGTTCTGTATTGAACACATTCTCTATTTTTATCTTTGTCCTAGATACTTGTTCTAATACATTTACTTTCTGCTTTGCTAAGTGCTTTGTCAGATCATACTTACTCAGTTTATGTTGAGTTTCCCCTGATACTGTTACATAAGTGATGTCTATTTCATTCACCTAGCTTCCCCTCCACATTAGCTATGTGGGTGTGTACAGCTAGTATGTATATGCATAGATATGGACAAAATATAAAAAAAATCCCAAACACCAAAAGTTTTTCCTTTTTCCTTTAGAAGGACTTCATTTAAGATGTTTGATTTTTATTTCTAAATATACATTGAATTTGGTATCCTGAAAGAGTCCAACTCTCATTTCACTTTCCTAAACTGTAAATTTTCTCAAATAGGGAAAGTGGAGCATGTAGACCAGACTTTTTAAATAGAGAAAATCTTATTCATATTTATAGATTTGTGTAAAAAATGAACAAACAAGTGTTCCATATCCCTATGACTGTGAATCTCAGGAAAATAACTGTTTTTATTTGAAATATCTATAGTTTACTTGAAGGTCTAACAGCTAAAGTGGCTAGAAATTTGAGCCAGTCCCCCTCGGGGTTCTTTCCTGGTCCAACTTAATGCTGCTGGGTGACTCCTTACTGGATATCTGTATTCCTGGATTATCTCCATTCCTGAATTATCTCCATTGTATGTAATAGAAGCAATAACAAATTCAGAGTTGAAAAAGACATGATCAAGAATATTCCAATTTTCTCAATCTATCTATAAAGAAATTGAAGTACATAGAACTTAACTAAAGTAAAACACAGCCCATCCTAGAACAGAGGTCTTGCCGTTCCACTCTAGTCTTTTCCTCACCACCTCTTAAAAGTTGGGATTCTCTGAATTATTCTTCTTCTAATCTTGAGTATGTCATAAATGGAAAGTAATCATAATGCCCATCTGAAAGTAGCGGTGATTTAAATTTTAAGGCCCTACATATTGGACATTGCTACTTACGAAGTTTAAAACAATTTTTAACCCTTTTTTCCCAATGTTAAAAATACACCAATTGGAAGAAAGATCTGAACAAACAAAAATGATGAGTAGTAAACAGACTGAAAATGAACAAAAGGAATGAGTGAATCTAATGATATCTTAAGAAATAAAATCTGTCTTTATTCCTTGCTATATTAAATAATATGCATAAGTCCAAAAACAAAACAAAACAAATATTTATGTTCAAAACCAAAACAAGACGTATCCTATTGGAGCGATGTACACTTTCTAACATTAAGATTTCATGATTTTTTTTAATGTGTCTCAGGGTTGAAGCATTCACAACAGATGGCTGCCTGAATAGTAGATATTTCTATAAGTAATGACAGAATCTTTCCACTCAGTTTCATTTGTGTTTTTTCATACATTTTAAAAGTATGAACATATGAAAACATAGATAAAATTCCCATCAAAACAGTGTGACACTAGAGAATAAAAATCCACCTTACTACATCTATTTAAAGAAAATGAAACTGTAAAATTAATTCTGGAGAAACAACATTAATTAAGTACATGAAATTCTCTCTCTGGTCTTCAGAATGCTTGGTTTAAAGAATGTTCAAAGGAAGAATTTTTCCAACAGTAAATAACACATGGCCAATTACTGATAATAACAAGGGGGTAGTGAAGATATTTTCTTTTGATATTATATTATACTTTCCCTCCATGCCAAGGAGAGTGATAGGGAATTTTAGATGATACTCCATGTCATAGTTCTCAGGATCCAAAAATGAGTTTTCCCTTTGCCGGTGCTTAGATTATGTGTAAACTCCACAACATGTCCTACAGAAAATTTTCACTTTAATTTTGTAACTGAAGAATAATTGACCTACAATATTACATTTATGTCAGGGGAACAACATAGTTATTCAATATTTACATACACCATGAAATGTTCACGGTAAATATAGTTACCATCGGTTACCATACAAAGTTGTTACAATATTGTTAACTATGTTCCCTATGCTATACAATTGTATCCCCTGGTCTTATTTATAACTGGAAGATGGCAAGTCTTAATCCCTCAACTATGTTGTCCTTTCCTCCATTACACTCCCCTCTGGCAACTGTCAGTTCTCTGTATCCACCAGTCTGTTTTGTTTTGTTTTGTTTTTTAGATTCCATATATAAGTGAAGTCATATGGTATTTGTCTTTCTGTGTCTGACTTACTTTATTTAGAATAATACCCTCAGTTTCATTCATGTTGTGACAAGTAACAAAAATTTATTTTTTTATGGATGAGTAATATTCCTGTGTGTGTGTGTGTGTGTGTGTGCGCACACACCCATGTGTTATAACTTTTTAAAAAAAGACTTGTTTATTTTTATTTTAGAGAGAGAGAAAGAGTACTCAAGCCAGGAGGAGGGGCAGAGGGAGAGGTTGGGAAGCAGACAACTGGCTGAGTGTGGAGCCCAACACTTGGCTTGATCCCATGACCCCAAGATCATGACCTGAGCTGAAATCAAAAGTCAGAACTTTAACCAACTGAGCCACCCAGGTGCTCCCGCAACTTCATTACCACTCATCAATTGATGAAATTTCATCAATTTCACCCACTGATTAGCTTGCTTTTATATCTTAGATATTGTAAATAATGCTGTGATAAGCAAAGGCGGTGCCTATGTTTTTTTTAGAATTAATATTTTCTTTTATTCAAATAAACACCTAGAAATGGAATTGCTTGACCATATGGTAGTTCTATGTTCAACTTTATGCTGTTTTCCACAGTGGCCGCACCAATTTATATTACCACAAACAAGGTACAAGTGTTCTCTTTTCTCCACATTCTCACCAACGTGTGTTATTTCTTGTCTTTGTGGTACTAACATTCTTACTTGGTGTGAGGTGATATTTTGTTGTGGTTTCGATTTTCATTTCCCTGATGGTTACTGATGTTAAGCATCTTTTCATGTGTCTGTCTTCTTTGGAAAAAATGTTTGTTCATGTCTTTAGCCAATACCTTCTTTGGAAAACATCTATTCACATCCTCTGCCCATTTTTAAATCAGATTTTTTTATATTGAGTTTTAGGAGTTCTTTATATATTTTGAGTATTAACCTTTATTGGATATATCATTTGTAAATATCTTCTCCCATTCAATAGTTGCCTTTTCATTTCTGGGGTGGAGGGGGCAGAAAAGAGGGAGAGAGAATCTTTCTCGACATGGAGCTCAGTTTCACAACACTGAGATCATGACCTCAGCCAAAATCAAGAGGGGGACACTTAACCAACTGAGTCACCCAGGTGCCCCTGCCTTTTCATTTTTTTTTTTTTGATGGTTTCTTTGCTGTGCAAAATCTTTTTAGTTTGATATAGTTTCATTTGTTTATTTTTGCTTTTGTTGTCCTTGCCTGAGGAGACATATCTAAAAAAAATATTGCTAAGACCAATGTCAAAGAGCTTATTGTCTAAGTTTTCTTTTAGGAGTTTTATGGTTTCAGGTCTTACATACAAGTCTTTAATCCATTTTGGGTGTGTTTTTGTATGTGATATAAGAAAGTGGTCTAGTTTATTCTTTGGCATGTAGCTGTTCAGTTTTCCCAACACCATTCATTGAAGGGACTGTTATTTTTCCTAATGTATATTCTATCTCCTTTGTTCTAGATTAATTAATCCTATAAGGATGGGTTTATTTCTGTGGACTTATTTTGTTCTATTGCTTTATGTGGTGTGTTTGTGTGTGTGTGTGTGTGTGTGTGTGTGTGTGCATGCTTGTGCTAGTACCATACTTTTTTGATTACTACAGCTCTGTAGTATGGTTTGAAATTAAGGAGAGTGATACTTCCAGCTTTGTTCTTTGTTAAATTTGGTTTGGCTATTCCGGATATTTTGTGGTTCCATACAAATTTTAATATTATTCTAGTTCTCTGAAAAATGTCACTGGTATTTTGGTAGGTATTGCATTGAATCTGTAGATTGCTTGTTTAGTATGGACATATTAGCAGTATTAATTCTTCAGTCCATGAGCACAGTGTGTCTCTCCATTTGTGTCATCTTCAATGTAATTCACCAATTTCTTACAGTTTTCAGTGTACTTGGTAAAATTTGTTCCTAGGTAAAAATCTGTTGGTGAAATTTGGTAATTTTTGTTGATAAAATTTGTTTGGTAGAATTTGTAAATTCTTGGTAAAATTTGTTCCTAGGTGTTTTATTCTGTTTGATGCAATTGTAAATAGTTTTCTTAATTTCTCTGTTAGTTCAATATTAGTATATAGAAATGCAAGAGAATTTTGTTTATTAATTTTTTATCCTGAAACTTTACTGAATTCATTTCCTAGTTTTAATAAGTTTGGGGCAGGCTTTAGGGTTTTCTATATATTATCATTTCACTTGCAAATAGTCACAGTTTTATGTCTTTCTTTCCAATTTGGGTGCTTTTCCTTTCTTTTTCTTGTCTAATTGCTGTGACTAGCACTCCAATGCTATGTTAAATCAAAGTGGTGAGAGTGGGTATCCTTGTCATTCCTTTTTTTTTTTTTTTTTTAGTTTCTTAAAATTTATTTGACAGAGGGAGACACAATGAGAGAGGGAACACAAGCAGGGGGACTGGGAGAAGGAGAAGCAGGCTTCCTACTGAGCAGGGAGCCTGATGCAAGGCTCAATCCCAGGACCCTGGGATCAGGAACTGAGCCGAAGGCAGATGCTTAATGACTGAGCCACCCAGGCTGCCCCCCTTATCTTATTCCTAATCTTAGAGGGAAAGCTTTCAGCTTTTCACCATTGAGTAAGTTGTTAGCTATGGGTTTGTTATCTACGGCCTTTATTAAGTTGAGGCATGTTCCTTCGAAATCCACTTTTTTGAGAGTTTTTATCTTAAATGGAGGTTGAATTTTGTCAATAGGCTTTTTTGACATCTATGGAAATAATCATGTGGTTTTATCCTTTGTTTTGTTAATGTGGTGTATCACATTGATTGCTTTGTGGATATTGAACCATCCTTGCATCCTGGGAATAAATCCCACTTGATCATGATATATGATTCATTTAATGTATTGTTAACTTTAGTTTGCCAATATTTTGTTGAGGATTTTTTTTATGTTCATCAGGGATATTGGGAACTGTGTGTGTGTCTGTGTGTGTGTATTTAGTGTTTTTTTCTGGTTAGGTATTGGGGTAATTCTGGCCTTGTGGAATGAATTGGAAAAGTTTAGCCCTCGTCATTTTTTTTTAACATTTTGATAGAATAAGTATTAACTAAATTTTTGGTAGGATTCACCAGTGAAGCTGTCTGATCCTGGACTTTGTTTGTTGGGAGGTTTTTTTTTAAGATTTTATTTATTTGACAGAGAGAGACACAGTGAGAGAGGGAACACAAGTAGGGTGAGTGGGAGAGGGAGAAACAGGCTCCCTGTGGAGCAGGGAGCCCAATGCAGGGCTCGATCCCAGGACCCTGGGATCATGACCTGAGCCGAAGGCAGACACTTAACGACTGAGCCACCCAGATGCCCTTGTTGGGAGTTTTTTGATCACTGATGCAATTTTACTACTAGTAAACATTCTGTTGTGATTTTCTATTTCTTCTTGATTCAGTTATGGAATATTGTATGTTTCTTGGAATTTATTCTATGTAGTTGTTTGTGGGCCCATAATTTTTATAGTAGTCTTTTATGATTCTTTGTATTTCTATAGTATTGTTTATAAGTTCTCTTTCATTTTTTATTTTATTTATTTGAATCCTCTTTTTAAAAGAAAAAAAATTTGTGAGTCTTGCTAACAGTTTATCAGTTTATATTTTCTAAGAACCAGCTCTTAGTTTCATTGATTATTTTCTCCCTCCCTCCCTCCTTCCCTCTCTGCCTATCTCCTTGTCTCTATTTTATTTAGTTTTGCTCTGATCTTTATTATTTCCTTATTTTCTAACAGAGTTTTTGTTGTTGTTGTTCCTCTAGGGTAAATTTAGATGGTTTATATGAGAATTTTCTTGTTTTTGAGGTGGGCCTTTATCTCTATAAACTTCCCCCTTCAAACTGTTTTTGCTGTATCCCATAGATTTTGGAGCATTGCTTTCCATTTTCTTCTGTCTCCGTGTAATTTTTTTTTAAATTTTCACTTTTATTTCTTTGTTGAACCATTGGTTGCTTAGTAGAAGATTATTTAGCTTGCACATTATTGTATTTTTTCATTTTCTTCTTGTGGTTGATTTCTAGTTTCAGACAATTGTGATGGGAAAAGATGGTTAATATGATTTCTGTCTTTTTAAATTTACTGAGGCTTGTTTAGTGACCTAACATGTGGTCTATTCTGGAGAATGTTCCATGTGTACTTAAGAATAATGTGTATTCTGCTGGTTTTGGATAAAATGGTCTCTATATATGTATTAAGTCCATCTGGTCTAATGCATCATTCAAACCCAGTATTTCCTTATTAATTTTCTGTCTGAATAATCTATCCACTGATATAAGTGGGGTGGTAAAGTCCTCTATTATTATATTACTGTCAACTTCTCCCTTTGCATTTGTTAATATTTGTTTTATATATTTAGTTGTTACTATGATGGGTGCATAAATATTTACAAGGGTTATATCTTGTGGGATTGATATCTTTATCATTATGTAATGTCCTTTATCTCTTTTTACAGGCTTTGCTTTAAAGTCTGTTTTGTCTGATACAAGAATAGCTACTACCCTACTTTCTTTTTGTTTCCATTTCTATTTGCATGGAGTATCATTTTATCCCTTTACTTTCAGTCCGTGTCTGTAGATCTGAAGTGAGTCTTTTGTAGGCTGCTTATAGGTGGTTCTTGTTTGTTTTTATCCATTCAGCCAACCTGGGTCTTTTGATTGAAACATTTATTCCATTTACATTTAAAATAATTATTAATTGCTTTGTATTTATTGCCATTTTGTTCATTGTTTTTCTGGTTGTTTTGTAATTCTTCTCTGTCCCTTTCTTCTTTTCTTGCTCTCTTCCCTTGCTATTCGATAACATTTTTTTAAAGCTTTTATTTATTTTTTGCAAAAGAGAGAACATGAGCAGGCGGGGAGGGGCAGAGGGAGAAGCAGATACCCCACTGAACAGGGAGACAGAAGCAAGACTCGATCCCAGGACCCTGGGATCATGACCTGAGCTGAAGGCAGACGCTTAACCAACTGAGCCACCCAGGAGCCCACTTTCTTTAGTGTTATGTTTGAGTTTCTGTCTCTATTTTTTGTGCTTCTATTATAGGTTTTTGGTTTGTGGTTACTCTGAGACTAATATATAACAAACTGTGTATATGGCAGTCTATTTGAAGCTGTTGGTTGTTTAAGTGTGAATGTATTCTGAAAGTATATATTTTTATTCTCTTCCCCCCATGTCTTATATTTTTGGTGTCATATTTTACATCTTTCTTATTTAGTGTATCCCTTAAGTAATTTTTGTAGATTTAGTTGATCTTACCAGTTTTGTCTTTAACTCTCATACTAGCTTTAGAAGAGTTTGATCCACTAACTTTTCTACATGTTTGCCTTTACCAGTGAGAATTTTTCTTTGATATATTTTCTTATGTCTAGTTATGGCCTATTCTTTTCTGCCTAAAAAAAGTCCCTTTAAAATGTCTCATAAAGCTGATTTAGCAGTGATGAATTCCTTTAGCTTTGCTTGTCCGAGAAACTATCTTCCCTTCTGTTCTGAATGATAATGTTGCCAGGTAGAGTATCCTTGGTTGTATTTTTTTTTTTTTCCTTTTGAAGATCTCAGCTATCATTTCTTCAAATAAATTTTCTGCCCCTTTCTCTCTTTATTTCCTTCTAGGACCCCTATAATGAAAATGTTAGTACACTCGATATTGTCCTAGAGATCCCTTAAGCAATCCTTTCTTTAAAAAATATTTTTCTTTTTTTTTAAGATTTTATTTATTCATTTGGGATACAGAGATACCAAGAGAGAGCACACGTAGGGGGAGAGACATGGGGAGAGGCAGAGGGAGAGGGAGAGGGAGAAGCAGGCTTCCCACAGAGCAGGGAGCCCGATGTGGGGCTCGATCCCAGGACCCTGGGTTCGTGACCTGAGCTGAAGGCAGACGCTTAATGACTGAGCCACCCAGTCGCCCCCTAAAAAATATTTTTCTTATTTTTCTTGCTCAATTTGCTTTATTTTTGTTGCTGCTCTGTCTTCCAGATCACTTATCTGTTTCTGTATCATCTATTGCTAGTCATATTTTTCATTTCTGTTGTGTTTTTCAGCTCTTATTAATACTTTATTACATATTCTACCTTTGTTGAAGGTCTCACTGTGTTCACCCATTCTTTCTTGAGTTCACTAGGCATCCTAATGACTATTACTTTAACTCTTTATCAAGTACATTGCTTATATCCATTTCATTTAGTTCTTTTTTGGAGGATTTGTCTTATTCTTTCATTTGAAACTATTTCTGTTTCCTCTTTTGCCTAACCTTGTGTTAGGTATGTGAATGGAATAAATGTTTCAATCAAAAGACCCAGGTTGGCTGAATGGATAAAAACAAACAAGAACCGGGTGCCTGGGTGGCTCAATCGTTAGGCATCTGCCTTCGGCTCAGGTCATGATCCCAGAGTCCTGGGATCGAGTCCCACATCGGGCTCCCTTCTCAGTGGGAAGCCCGCTTTTCTCTCTCCCACTCCCCCTGCTTGTGTTCCCTATCTCACTGTGTCTCTCTCTGTCAAATAAATAAATAAAATCTTAAAAAAAAGAACCACCTATAAGCAGCACAAACCTTTTGTGTTTGTTTCTACGCATTAGGTAGTTCAGCTATATCTCCCAGTTTTAAAGGAATGTCCTTATTTAGCAGATTTCCTGTGTGACCCAGAAATGCAATTGCCCCTGACCACCAGAGCCAGGTACTCCAGGGGTTCCCTGTGTATGATGTATGCACTCTTCATCTGTGGCTGAGCCATGACTGGTGGGTGGTATAAACTCCAATGGGATGACTGCAAGATCTGGTCACAACAGGTGTGGTCAGGCTGCTGGGCAAGTTTATTGTCCTATCAGCTGCAAGGCATGGCTGAGGTGCAGGGTGGTGTGAGGCGTTCAGTGGAGCATGTCCCCTGCACAGCCTAGAGGAGGGTTTCAAAGTGGCACCTATCAGTGCTAGGATTGGTAGAACAGAACAAGATGGCAAAATGGCTCCCACTAGTGTCTTAGTACCTGGGGAGAAGCCCAGCTGCCTCTTGCCTCTCCAGCAGGTGCTCCAAGATTAGTTAAGTCAGTCTCCTTCACCTATAGCCTATACACTTTTGATCTGGTGTTTTTGCCTGGTTTTGGGGTCCATTGAGTCTGCACATGACCTCTTTAAGAGCTGGTTTTCTTTTCCCTACAGTTCTATAGTTTCTCTGGTTGTGTTCCCTGTTGATTTTCAAAGCTAGGTGTTTTAGAGGCTTGTGTCTTCTGTACAGAATCTAAATGCTGGGGTGCCTGACATGGAACCTGAATCTCTCACTACTCAGGGAAATTTTCTGTATCTTTGAGATCCCTCCTTCCCATGGAGTACAACACCTGGGGTGCAGTTTTTTTCCTTAGCAAGACCGTATCTCTGCCTCTTCTACTCATCTCAGGGCTGTCCATTGTTGTAGAGTCTCTTATTATCCAGTTTCTAGGTCCCTTTCTGTGAAATATAGATGTAGATTGTTGTATCTGTGGGAAGAGGTGAGTTAGGATCTTCCTTCACCATCTTGAATGCTCTCCCTTTACTTTAAAAAACAATTATTCCCATCTATATTGAATTTGGTCATTATCCACACAAAATATGTTTTGTGCTTACTCTGAATGAACAGGAAAGTCATCATTTCCAAGAAAATGCATAAAAAGTCACCAGGGTATGAAATGATTTGATAAATTTTAAGTTTCTAAGAGTGTTTATAATCAGATTCAAAGAACATAATTATTTTTTGAGAGCATAATTATTTTGAAGGAACAAAGAATATTCAAAAAAATGTTTATGACTGTTTACTTGATGGTGTGACCCAAACTCCTATTCCCAAAGGGTCTATATTACAAATGGTCTTTTGTTCCTATCGCTTTTTATTAAATTATGCCATAGGACAAAGGAGTACTAATAGGCAAATCAGAAATTCTCTCACATGGCATCATAATCAGTGTGTAATAGCAGCCTCATTTCTTCTTGATAATCAGGATTGGTTTCAGATTTAATGATATAGCTCTACATAATCTTCTCTAAACCATTCCCTTATTTGTTCTTCCTCAGTCAACTCAATATAGATAATTTTTCAAGTGACTTTATGTTTGGGTTAAATGAGAAATGGCTAATACAGAGGGAATAGAGTCTCATATGAGACTGAGCCATTTTTCTGTGTGTCTTCACGATCTGCTCAAACCAGTTCCCATCTCCATATTAAATTTCGCTAGATCAGCACTACTGCAAGTGTCCATATGTATGGTTTGATGGTTTATATAACACCTTATTTTAAATAGATAGCTCATACTGCATGATAACTTAGTGGGTTGTGTTCAAATCTTTAGTCTCTATTAAGGTTCATTAGCAAACCAGAAACTGTTTTTCAACAGAGAATATTATCTATAATAGATGACATGATTTTGTCCTAATATCCTAAGGGTCTATTTGGTCATTCTTTCTTAGGGGGGGCCATCAAAATTACCATATAGCATTCTTAGCTGCTACAAATACTTTAAATAACAGCTAATCTTATAGGTCATAATACCCAAATGCCAGGCTAATTTTTATAGCAGATCTGTTGCAGAGCTCATGAATATAGCGTCACTAACCTTTAAGAAGATTTAGTACATAGAATCTAGCAATATATAAAAAATATGAGGTATTATGTCCAAATGGGACTTATCCCAGAAATGCAAGGTTGGTTTAACTTTTAGAATGCAATTAGTGTAATATAACTCATTAAGAGAATAAAGAAGGAAAACTAAATCATCACCATAAGAGATGAAAAATGTTGACAGATTTAAATATCATTCATAATATCAAAAATTTCAGAAGACTAGGAATAGGAGAGACTTTTTTCAATTTGAAAATTATCTATGAAAAATCTAGAGTTAAAGTCATATTTACTGAAATATGGAACATTATCTTCCTAGAATCAGGAAGTTAGTAAAGCAATAATATCCCCTCATCACTTCTATTCAACACTTCAGTGGAGGTCCCAGTCACTGTAATGTATAGAAAAGAAAAGCCACAAAGTTTGTAAAAGGAAAGTTAAAAATCTCATTATTTGCAAGTTATTTGATTGGCATGTATAAAATTGTAATGAATCTTTTACAAATACCAAAATTAATAAATGAATTGAGAAAATATAGCTTATATACATATAATCAATTTTATATCTATATTTGAAAATAATGATGAATAATTTTAAAAAGAATGATAAATAACATTTTTAATACTTAGAATATGAAACTTATAAATACAATATACAGTAGCATAAAATAACATAAATTAGGAATATGTTTTACCAAAAAACTACAACGTCTATGTATCAGAAAATGCAAAATGTTGCAAAGAAAATGAAAGAATATTCAAATAAATGGAGAGATATATACCGTGTATATGAATTAGCTTAAAATTATTAATGTAAATCATCTAAACATTGATCTGTAAAGTCACGGGAATTGCAATTCAAATTTCAGTAGGCATTTAGTATTCCAAGCTACTTATGCATTTTTGTAGAATTTCAAATACTCTATAATCAAAATGATTTTGAATAATGACACATTTGTACTTATTAACTCAGAATTATCCTGACATCAAAGAATTTGTGTATTCATTGAAATTGTAGAATTTACTGGTTGGCTTAAAGTTATTTGCATTATTCCCTATTTGTCCTTCTGCATCCTATAATTTCTATAATTCTATCCCTTAAATCCCAATTTATAATGAAAGCTTTTATATATTTACTTATTTATTTTCAGTTCTCATTTGCTAAGTGTATCTGAGTTATTAATGAATATGCTTCCATCAATTTATCTGTCCTTTGATTATGTATTACTTTTTCTGGTTATTTGGTTCTTATTTTATTTCATATATATGTGATATAAATATATAAATTATGATATATATTATGATACATATATGAAATCCCAGGGGAAAGTAAACTACATTTTGCTTTGTTTTATTTTGTTTTTCCAGAAAGTATGCATCTTTCCTTTTGTATGGCAGTGTGAGGTGAGGAACTTATAGATTTAATAAAATTGAGATCACTTTTGGAAAATTCAGCCCACAATTCTCATGCTACCATTACAAAGAGCTGAGGTTCTGATCAAGTTACTGGTTGAACAATGAAGGAATTTAGTTTTAGATATTGCTTTCTATTCTTGTAGAATCAGAATCCAATCATTGTAAGAATTCAAGATTCAGAATCCAATCACTGTAAGAACTTGAAGATTTCACAAATTCTTTATTCTTAATAACTCATTTCTGCTTACTAAGTAAAATTTTGGTGTGGGGAAATGGTGTTTTATAGAACTAAGTGATTTTGCATTTCAGATTATTCCCAATTCTAATCTGTTCTTTCACTTGCATACATTGTCATTAAATAATTTTTCAATTTCTTCTTAACCCTGTAAAGTCTTTGTCAGGGTAACCCTTCTGCCATTTCAACCAGATGAGGTAGTTGCCTTTAGGTATGGATACTACTTTGGCTCCACACTCAGTTTTGAAGTACTTCTCTGTCTGAGATTTGGTTCCATGATATTTTCTTTGTATCCATTGTTTTTCAAACTTTTACTTTCCTGTTTTTTGAACAATCCATATCCAGCCATTAAGAAGTACCCATTTTTTCTACCTTCTGAATGTATTCCAATTCTGTACCATTTTATCTCCTCCATCACCCTAGAAAAGCAGCTATCATTTATGTGGAACTACTGTAAAATAAACAACTGTCCTTATATTCAATATTCCCCCCCCATTTTCTATTTTTCACAGATGAATATAGATTCATGTAGTTTCCTTATCAAAATGTTCCAGGGGCACCTGGGTGGCACAATCAGTTAAATATCTGACTCTTGGTTTTGGCTCAGGTTGTAATCTCAGGGTCATGATATTGAGCCCTGTTTTGGGCTCAGTGCTCAGTGGGGAGTTTGCTTAAGACTCTCTTGCTCCCTCTCCCCCAGCCCCTCTCTCCCTGCTCTTTCTTTCTCTCTAAATCAATCAATCAATCATCAATCAATCTTTTTAAAAAATGCTCCAGTAGTTTCCATCACATTCAGGAAAAAAAAAATCCAAAGTTGTTACCGTGGCATACCTGAATGATGTGGGCCCTAGCCATCTTTTCCAACTCACAACTCTCTCCACCATCTTTTCTATCTCAAAAAATAAATTTAGAATATGGAGAGCTCTGTCATTTTTTTTCTGCTCAGGGAGTTAATTTACATTTGCATTTCCCTGGACTTGGAAAGTTCTCCCCTTGAGTATACATATGACTCATTCTTCACTTCATTTATGTAATTCTATCAAATTTGCCTATCACTCTATATAAAATAGAAGTCATATACTCCCTCACCACATCATTAGCTAACAAATCATCCACTTTTTAAAAAAATTCCTTTATTGTGCTTTTTATTATCTAGCTGACATTTTATTGTGAATCTGTTTGTTCACTTGTGCTCTTCTTAACGACATTTTCACATGTTTTACTTTTCTTTGAATAGAGAGTGACCTCCTTGCATACTTGAGCAATGTCTTGTTTGTTTTGTTTTGTTTTGTTTTTGTAATTTCCATTACATAGCTACCTCCATGTTGCCCAAACTCCTTATAGGGATGAATTTTGTCTCTCTTGTCTTTGCTTAAATTCTGACAACTAAATTGTCTACTTCAACTTCCACTTGATAGGGCTTCAATAAATATTTCTTTAATTAGTTCATAGTTTATACCTGTAGGAACCCAACAAATACTTGCTGAATTAAAGTACATTGAATTTTTTCATTATTTATCATGCTATCAAGAGGTTTTATTACATTACATAGTTTCAGAGAATAATTTCTGGCAGTTTTTTAATAGTAAAGTTTCAAAACATACTATAGGATGTTTATTCTTGTTGATTAGTATAGCAGCTATTTTCATTCTTAGTTGATGGCCTAAGAAAATGACCTGGAGAAATTGAGCAATTATACAGTATAGAATACAGTAGCCACTAGCCACAGAGAGCTATTGAGCACTTGAAATGTGTCTCGTTCTGAGATGTTCAGTAACTATAGAATAAACACTAGATTTTGAAAGCTTAGTAAGAACAAAATAATGTAAAATATCTCTAATAATTTCATATTGATTACATGTTGAAAATCCAATAGGTTGGATACATTGGTTTAATTTAAAAATGGTTATATTTTATTTTATCTGTTTATTTTTACTTTTTAAAATGTGGCTACTAAAGTTTAAAATTATGTATGAGACTCCCACTTGTGGCTTTTAGTGTATTTTTTTCAGATAGCAGGGAACTAACTAGAGATGAAACAGGAGGGCAAGTAAGGAGGATTGGTTAACCTTTTCATAGGGAAATTGGCTTGCATGCTAATTATTTTCATACTGTTTCCAACTCCCTATAATACACAACAGGCATATCTGCTAGTTGTATGATTATTGGCGCTGTTAGTTTTAATTTTCTGGCATATCCTTGGCTACCTGGAATAAATTTTACATAGGAGTTGGGATTCTATCAAGAACTTTGGTAAGAAAACATGTGCAGCATTAAAGAGTCCTAGCTCAGTCTTTAAAAATGACCCATCAACAAACAGAATTAAATGTAGATTGTCAAGTGCTGAAACTAAAACTTTGAGTTAGTTGGGGCTTGCTTTCTTCCAATTAAAGTAATAGGCTGAGGTAGTGGATGGTGTGGCAGGAGTGTTAATTATACATGAGACGCAAAACTTCATAGTTGACGAGATGATGAGTAGAGAAATGATACATGCATTACTCTTAGAGACTGTACAGTATGAGAAACTTTCAAGTGGAAGGGTGTACCTAAAACTACATTCAATATGGTGCTGCTTATTTAGTAACATTATTTAGGGGAATATGCTGTAGTTACAGGTTCCGAAGAAAGCCTTTAGAAGCCATGACTCTCTGATGTAGATGTGACCATGTTATTACATATACTACTACTAACGCATGCTCTCTTTCTCTTCTCTTATGATAGTATTGATGCTAAAGTTAATTTACAGGATATAAATCTTCTTCCACTTCTGAATTTCATGGTTATATATAGGAACAATCAACTTGATGTGGTTATAAAGGGGTTTAGAAGGGTTGGACATTGTAGGACTTGTTGCCTATAATAACCTATTAATTCTAGAAATCTAAATGATGGTTCTGGAAAGGTTTTGGTTAGCTTTAATTCTTTCATCTTGAAATTCTCAAACTTTTGCTAATAAGTGATGTCCTTAGGTGGTATACTGGCCTTTGGTAAAACTGGACCTTTCTCCTAGAAGTTTAAGAAGAAGGATTAAACTAATTTGCCTGAGAACCATTTACCCCTTTTACCTGTAGAACACTACCCTCCAAAGGGGGAAACAAGAAGACAAATTATCTGGTTTATTTTCCTCACCACCTGGACCTTGGTATTAATAAACTAATGATATTTTTCCAGGAGGAAGAGACTTTATCTCTAAAATGTGTTCAGCATGATATTCCTGGCCAAGGATTAGTTAGAGTAAATAGAATCCCATAAAGCTTGGATGCTTGAAGAATGTCACATAAGCTATATAATTCATTGCTATATTAAGTGGGGATAATTCATACTATAAATGCTCATATTCTGTGAAAAAACCCACAAACATAACTTACAGACCTCATCTGTTCTGGGGTAAGAGGTATATGTTCCAGGTGGAATATTGAGTTCCTTCAATGCCATACTTCCTCTGAATGTTATGATTGATTGTATTTTTGAATTAATTTTTTACAGTTTGATACTGGGTAAGATGCTTTATTCACGCAAGTCTGATTTGACAACAGAATCCTGTATGTTACATAAAATTTTTAGGAATGTACTTAGCTAAGAATGATAATAAACAGGGCAAATACATTTGCAAACTCTTTTTGGTCAGGAGAAAATAAAAATTCATATGCGTACCATACCGAAGTGTATCATGTGGGAATTCTCTGGGAATTGTGTTATTCATGGTTGAATAATCATGTACTGTCCAAGTATACTATTAACTTTCCCAAGTAAACATAAACATACATTGAAAAAAACAAAACAAAAAACAGAGTTCTATGACAGCATAAAATTTACTGTAAGGGAATATGGTGTTGGGGATAGTATTTGTAACGGGTACTACATAAAATTTTATGAATTCTAATATTTAAAATGTCCTTAAGTCCTATTCAAATCTATATTTTCTAATTTGGGCTTTTTTAATGAGAAAATATGGATCTTATAGGGTGTTGCTAAGCCTTTGGTGATCAATGTTTCAATTATTGGTTAATGGCCAGTCTTGGCTTCTAGTTTTAGTATGTTTCTTAAGCTATCAAAGAACAAAAGCTTTCAATTTGGACTTCAATTCGATCTGCCCCGCCTTTAGCCATTTTACAATACATTGAATTTTTGGTCCAGAGAGTATTTGAGACTTCTAAGTGATCAGGCCCTATTTTCTTCAAGGACATCACAAGTTGGACAGCTTTGCCAAGATCAGCTCTAATTCAGTTATAAATAGAGAGCCAGTAAACACTTCCAAAAATGCTATGTTTCGGAACATAGTTTAGCAATGGCTTTTTACATAATAAATCTCTTCAATTAAATTTGCAGGTAGTATCACATTAAAAAATTGTATTTTTCAGTAAGGGAGTCTGAGAGAAATATACTGGTTGAGGCAGAGAATGATTGGTATTGGTATTATACCTACAACTATAACTGTGAGTTTACAAACCTCAATTTATAAACTTATAAAGTTGCAGGATTTAAGGTTTAGATATTAGCACCTAAGTCAAGGCGTATTTATATTTATGTCCTCCCATGGTTAATTGTTAACTCTCTTGTGCCAGTTCAAAGGTAAAACGGGGAGTTGTAAGGATCTCTATAATTATTTCTCAAAGTACCATCATTGTATTTTATCTACAGCATCACTGAAATACTTTTGCTAGGGCCAGACATTGTTTTTGTTTTTCAGTGTCTTTCCATTTTGCTTTATCTAAGACATATTGGTTAATTTACTGGCGTTAGGGCAAAGGAGGGGTAGGACTTTTGTAATTTGGCTCTTTGAAATTGGGCCAGTTTTTGATTTTTAAGGTGAGGAAATTCTTTTTGATTTGGTTTGTTTATGAATTATATCTGTTTGGATACAAGGGTCTGCCAAGTCAAATTACCATTTTCATGTTTAACAAATGACAAATAGAGTTGAGGCTCTCTCGCTTCTGCAGCCGGGTTGACATCCAAGTATTACTTAAAGCTCTAATGTAGTCTGGTTTTGAAATGACCTCATGATCTCATTCATAATTTCTCATCATGCTGTTTACAGTTTTGAATTTTTGTTCTATATCTCATATAGAACATGGGTTCTCTTCTGCCTTTTGGGTATCGTAGGGTTCTCTTCTGTCTTTTGGGTATCATAAAAACTTTTTATGCATTAGGTACCTTAGGCTATTCATGACTTTTAAGTGACATCCTTTGTCTGTTTGTCTCCATCTGACTAATCCAGCAAGTAGATCAATTCTCAGAAGTCTGGCAAACCCAGGGCATTAGTATCTAATATAATTCTAAACTCTTGCTGTATTTTTTTCTATCTTCTTTGATTTTCAGAAGTTCTTAAATGTAGCTGTGCAATAAACTAGAGGTTTGTTTTTGCTGTAAATTAAACGACTTTACCTCCAGGAACTTAGGCAGTGCTTAGAGTGAATTAAGGACTCAGTTACAGTCATGAAGAAATGATAATTCATGAAGTACATTTTTCTCAGTATAATCTATGGATGAGGTCTTATAATAAAAAATAAGAGGTGCTTTTTTTTAGACAAACAAACAAATGTATATACACAAGACCATAAAAGAAGTGAAGACACCTTTAATGAGGGTTTCTTAATTCAAGGATTTAGGGAAACCATTTAATTACCTAAATAAATTTATATTAAAGACCTGTTTGCACAGAATATAGCAAATGATTTGCAGGTCCCATTCCTGCTCATCCTAGGGTATACATGGACAGAGATTTATGGCATTTGACCCAAGTCCATTCCCTATGAACAAAACACAAGAATATAGAACAGCAGGTGGTAAAAGACAAGTGGAAGGTACAGGGGTGTCACAGAGCAGTTTCCTGGTTTAAACAGTCTCTTCTTAAAATCTGGCCTGTCTGACTTAATGTGAGTGTGTATAAAATGAGAAGACAGAGACTATCTTTGCCTAGCAGAAAGTAGACAGACAAGGGCACACCGGACAAAGACGATGCAGTCTCCATTTCAACTGAGTAAAAACAGAACAAAACAAAGCAAAACACCTATTAAAGAGTAATCTAAGACCATTGAAGTAGTCTATTAGGAACGCAATATATTAGCTGGCCAGGTGAGGAAACCACCACATCACTGAAGAGCTAATGTAATGAATTCTCTGGGTGAAGAATGAAAGGACTAGATATAAGTGTATGTTGAGGAAACCTTAGACACCTCTTTGTTGGTTAAAAAGGAAATGATGTGGTCTCTTTAGGGACTGGTTATTATTCTAGTGTCTGGCTACTGACCAATAAGGTCTGGAAGGAGCTGGATAGTTTTTTGATCATTGTGTCTGTCTACCATCTGTCTATGTATTTATGTGTGCATCTCGGTGTCATGTATCTATATATCTATGTATTTATCATCTATATATCTAAGTATCTATGTTTTCATGTATCCATCTATGTATCTGTCTGTCTCCCTTTCCTTGGTATTAGCAGCAATAAGTATGTAGTGAGAAAGTTCATATGCACATCCCCGAAGCTCAGAAAAAATAGCTCCATCAAATTCTGATGCCAATATATATCGTCTCTCAACAGATATTGAAATTCACTTATTTTTGGACACCTACTATGTATAGGTGGTATTTTGGGTACCAAAATTATGAAAAGGTTTTGTGGTCTTCAGAAGCATGCCTCTAAGTTGTGAGGTGTATATAAAATACATAATGTTGTAAGTACTTTTAATAATTATTTCCCTTCTTTGAATATAAGTAAAACCCAGACATGCCCTTTATGTGTCTCTAAAACTTCTAAGTTTGAGAGCCGGTAATTCTCCTTTTTTTTTTTTATTTTTTTATTGTTATGTTAATCACCATATATTACATAATTTGTTTTGGTGTAGTGTTCCATGATTCATTGTTTGTTCATAACACCCAGTGCTCCATGCAGAATGTGCCCTCTTTAATACCCATCACCAGGCTAACCCATCCCCCTACCTCCTCCCCTCTAGAAACCTCAGTTTGTTTTTCAGAGTCCATCATCCCTCCTGGTTCGTCTCCCCCTCTGACTTACTCCCCTTCATTCTTCCTCATAAAACGAGTTTGGAAGTTTTCTTTCCATTTCTATTTTTTGGAACACTTTCAGAAGAATAGTTATTAATTCTCCTTTAAATGTTTGGTAGAATTCCCCTGGGAAGCCATCTGGCCCTGGGCTTTTGTTTGTTGGGAGACTTCTGATGACCACTTCAATTTTCTTAGTGGTTATAGGTCTGTTCAGGTTTTCTATTTCTTCCTGGTTCAGTTTTGGTAGTTGATACATCTCTAGAAATGCATCCATTTCTTTTAGATGATCTAATTTGCTGGCATAGAGTTGCTCATAATATGTTCTTATAATTGTTTTTATTTCCTTGGTTTTGGTTATGATCTCTCCTCTTTCATTCATGATTTTATTTATTTGGGTCATTTCTCTTTTCTTTTTGATAAGTCTGGCCAGGGGTTTATCAATCTTGTTAATTCTTTCAAAGAACCAGCTCCTAGTTTCGTTGATCTGTTCTACTGTTCTTTTGGTTTCTATTTCATTGATTTCTGCTCTGATCCTTATTATTTCTCTTCTGCTGGGTTTAGGCTTTATTTGGTGTTCTTTCTCCAGCTCCTTTAGGTGTAGGGTTAGGTTGTGTATTTGAGACATTCCTTGTTTCTTTTTTTTTTTAAAGATTTTATTTATTTATTTGAGAGAGAGAGAACGAGAGCCAGAGAGCATGAGAGGGAAGAGGGTCAGAGGGAGAAGCAGACTCCCTGCTGAGCAGGGAGCCTGATATGGGACTCGATCCCGGGACTCCAGGATCATGACCTGAGCCGAAAGCAGTTGCTTAACCAACTGAGGCACCCAGGCGCCCAAGACCTTCCTTGTTTCTTGAGAAAGGCTTCTGATGCTATATACTTTCCTCTTAGGACTGCTTTTGCTGCATCCCAAAGATTTTGAACAGTTGTGTTTTCATTTTCATTGGTTTCCATGAATTTTTTTTATTTCTTCTTTAATTTCCTAGTTGACCCATTCATTCTTTAGTAGGATGCTCTTTAGCCTCCATGTATTTGAGTTCTTTCCGACTTTCCTCTTGTGATTGAGTTCTAGTTTCAAAGCACTGTGGTCTGAAAATATGCAGGGAATGATCCCAATCTTTTGGTACTGGTTGAGACCTGATTTGTGACCTAGGATGTGATCTATTCTGGAGAATGTTCCATGGGCACTGGAGAAGAATGTGTATTCTGTTGCTTTGGGATGGCATGTTCTGAATCTGTCTGTGAAGTCCATTTGGTCCAGTGTGTCATTTAAAATCTTTATTTCCTTGTTGATCTTTTGCTTAGATGATCTGTCCATTTCAGTCAGGGGGCGCCAGTCAGGGGCCCCTACTATTATTATATTGTTGTCAATGTGTTTCTTTGCTTTTGTTATTAATTGGCTTATATAACTGGCTGCTCCCATGTTAGGGGAATAGGTATTTACAATTGTTAGATCTTCTTGTTGGATAGACCCTTTAAGTAGGATATAGTGTCCTTCCTCATCTCTTATTACAGTCTTTGGTTTAAAATCTAATTTGTGTGATATAAGGATTGCCACCCCAGCTTTCTTTTGGTGTCCATTAGCATGGTAAATTGTTTTCCACCCCCTCACTTTCAATCTGGGGGTGTCTTTGGGTCTAAAATGAGTCTCTTGCAGACAGCATATAGATGGGTCTTGTTTTTTTATCCAATCTGATAGCCCATGTCTTTTGATTGGGGCATTTAGCCCATTTACATTCAGTGTAACTATTGAAAGAAATGAATTTAGTGCCACTGTATTGCCTATAAGGTGACTGTTACTGTATATTGTCTGTGTTCCTTTCTGGTCTATGTTACTTTTAGGCTCTCTCTTTATTTAGAGGACCCCTTTCAATATTTCTTGGAGGGCTGGTTTTGTGTTTGCAAATTCCTTTAGTTTTTGTTTGTCCTGGAAGCTTTTTATCTCTCCTTCTGTTTTCAATGACAGCCTAGCTGGATATAGTATTCTTGGCTGCATATTTTTCTCATGTAGTGCTTTGAATATATGATACTTTATGTGGAAAACCCAAAAGACTCCACCCCAAAACTGCTAGAACTCATACAGGAATTCAGTCAAGTGGCAGGATATAAAATCAATGCACAGAAGTCAATGTCATTCCTATACACCAACAACAAGACAGAAGAAAGAGAAATTAAGGAATTGATCCCATTTACAATTGCACCCCAAACCGTAAGATACCTAGGAATAAATCTAACCAAAGAGGCAAAGAATCTGTGCTCAGAAAACTATAAATTACTCATGAAAGAAATTGAGGAAGACACAAAGAAATGGAAAAACATTCCATGCTCATGGATTGGAAGAACAAATATTGTGAAGATGTCAATGCTACCTAGAGCAATCTGCACATTTAATGCAATACCTATCAAAATACCATCACCTTTTTTCAAAGAAATGGAACAAATAATCCTAAAATTTCTATCGCACCAAAAATGACCCTGAATAGCCAGAGGAATATTGAAAAAGAAAAGCAAAGCTGGTGGCATTACAATTCTGGACTTCGAGCTCTATTACAAAGTGTCATCATCAAGACAGTATGGCACTGGCACAAAACAGACACATAGATCAATGGAACTGATTGGAGAGCCCAGAAACGGACCCTGAACTCTATGGTCAACTTATCTTTGACAAAGCAGGAAAGAATATCCAATGGAAAAAAGACAGTCTCTTCAACAAATGGTGTTGGGAAAATTGGACAGCCACATGCAGAAGAATGAAACTGGACCATTTCCTTACACCACATACAAAAATAGACCCAAAATGGTTGAAAGGCCTAAATGTGAGATAGGAGTCCATCAGACTCCTAAAGGAGAACACAGGCAGCAACCTCTTCTACCTCAGCCGCAGCAACTACTTCCTAGAAACATCACCAAAGGCAAGGGAAGCAAGGGTAAAAATGAACTATTGGGACTTCATCAAGATAAAAAGCTTTTGCACAGCGAAAGAAATAGTCAACAAAACCAAGACAACCGACAGAATGGAGAAAATATTTGCAAATGACATATCAGATAAAGGGCTAGTATCCAAAATCTATAAAGAACTTATCAAATGCAACACCGAAAGAACAAATGATCCAATCAAGAAATGGGCAGAAGACATGAACAGACATTTTTCCAAAGAAGACATCCAAATGACCAACAGACACATGAAAAAGTGCTCACCATCGCTTGGCATCAGGGAAATGCAAATCAAAACCTCAACGAGACATCACCTCACACCAGTCAGAATGGCTAAAATCAACAAGTCAAGAAATGACAGATGTTGGTGGGGATGTGGAGAAAGGGGAACCCTCCTACACTGTTGGTGGGAATGCAAGCTGGTGCAGCCACTCTGGAAAACAATATGGAGGTTCCTCAAAAAGTTGAAAATATAGCTACCATATGACCCAGCAATTGCACTACTGGGTATTTACCCCAAAGATACAAATGTAGTGATCCACAGGGGTGCGTGCACCCCGATGTTTATAGCAGCAATGTCCACAATAGCCAAACTGTGGAAAGAGCCAAGATGTCCATTGACAGATAAATGGATAAAGAGGAGGTGCTGTATGTATACACACACACACACACACACACACACACACACACACAATGGAATATTATGCAGCCATCAAAAGGAATGAAATCTTGCCATTTGCAATGACGTGGATGGAACTGGAGGGTATTATGCTGAGTGAAATAAGTCAATCAGAGAAAGGCATGTATCATATCTCACTGATATGAAGAGTTCTTAATCTCAGGAAACAAACTGAGGGTCGCTGGAGGGTGGTGGGTGGGAGGGATGGGGTGCCTGGGTGGTGGACATTGGGGAGGGTATGTGCTGTGGTGAGTGCTGTGAATTGTGTAAGACTGTTGAATCACAGACCTGTACCTCTTAAACAAATAATACATTATATGTTTAAAAAAAAAAAAGAAGAAGATAACAGGAAGGGAATAATGAAGGGGAGGAAATTGGAGGGGGAGACGAACCATGAGAGACTATGGACTCTGAGAAACAAACCTAGGGTTTTAGAGGGGAGGGGGGTGGGGTGATGGGTTAGCCTGGTGATGGGTATTAAAGAGGGCACGTGCTGAATGGAGTACTGGGTGTTATACGCAAACAATGAATCATGGAAAACTACATCAAACACTAAAAATGTAATATATGGTGATTAACATAACATAAAATTTAAAAAAATCTAAAAAAAAAATAAGTCTGAGAGCCTGTTTCAAATGGAGATGTACCTACTTGGATCCACGGGATAATAAACATAGATTCACATAGATTTCACATTGCTTGCAGGGTCACTTAAAAAGCTTTTGGAATAATCAAATGGGGGCTGTAGTTATGCATTTGGAGTCTGTCTGGTATACCCATTACATCTCCACTTGATGTCAGAATCCCACATAGAGTGTTGCAGCTGTATTGGCAGTTAAGCAAAATGCATATTTCTGTTTAGCAGCATCATTGTGAATCATGGTAAAGGGAAACATTTATCTCTTATAAAACTTCCCACAGATACACATCTCCCTGAACTTTGTGAGTCTGTTTCTAACTCACATGCCAGAGACAGAGCTCATTATTGTTTACTGTAATATTGCTTTCAACATAGGAACTCAATTTCCCATACAACCTGCCAGTGTTTATTCTGTTTATTACATTTAAGCAAAGTACAAATAAAATGATTCTGGGGGGAAATGGAACAAATAACCCATGTTTACTAAGAAACTTAAAATACACGTGATATCCAATGGAAATATAACCAAGTCGGTCACCAGTTTTAAAGGGGCAGAGGAAAAGTTTGCAACAAAACTTGAATTAAATTTATCCCTGGCACTTAACCTGCTGCCTTAATCTTTTCTATTTTACTTCCTAAATCAGTGAAAAGCTTTCTTGAAGATGGTGCCAAAATATACAGACATGTATAACATTAGAATGCTTAGATCAAGTGGTGTGATGAAATGAAAGATCTGGTCATCCTCTGAGTGAAGGCAGAAATACACGTGGCTTTGGCCCTGTGCCTTACACTAAGTTAGAATGTATGAAAAATGTGCAGAGTCTAGAAATGGCTGAACATGATCTTCAGCATTACTAACAAGAATTGAGTGGTCCTTATGTAAGGGAGTATATACTGTGGAGTCTATAGACTAGGCATCTATTAACATCACATTTAAATAGACATGAGAAAGACAAACAGTGGCAGGTGTCTTCTGCCTCAGTGAACAAAGATTACTGTAATCTCTCCCTACTTTCTTCCAGAGTGTCCCAGAGGAGAGAATACTTCATAAAAAGCAATATATGTTCATGATAAAAATAAAAATGACACAATATCACTATCACCCCCTCATGTCTATTGCATGGGGAACTAAAAATCATGTTTACACAATAGTATCATCTGCTATCCGTGGATTTACAATAGGAGCCATAATATTATGCTGTCCAATTCAACATGATTTCTCTGTTTGCATACTCAAATAGTCATAATTCAATTTTCAACCAGAAACAACTTTGTTTTTCTGATTATTCCTGACATCCCTTTCCCCCTTTCCCATTAGTGCTATCGGACTTACTTTTGTGTGTCACACTTGCCTCTTTGGTTCCAATCACACATAATAAGTCACTTTGTTTTCATTTATTCCAACTATATCTCCAATCAAATGTCTACTGATTTGTTTTGAGGCTGTCCATGCCCCATTCCCTGAAACATTGCTCTTAGCAAAGGAAAAAAAAAAAAGGAGGAGGAAAAGAAACTCAACAAAACGAAATAGCCTGAGCATAAAATCCATAAACAGTTTTGTGTGTCCTTTGAATATAAGTATCTGAAAGAATTGATGTTTGTTAGCATGATCCTTATCACACTGTTCCTGTACTACCTTTGAATGCCAAGCTTTCTGTGCATTAAATAAACATGAAATGGCAACATGCTTGTAGAATTTAAATTCCTGTTTAGTTTCAATGGGAAGTTGTTCTTACTCTTGGCATCATCCCAGGTTTTGATATAACAAACAAAGAAATGTAAGGAGAGGAGACCACCAGCAGTCCCTGCTCCTGTTGCAGCCCCAAATAAGGGTGAAAAAAACGAAGGGCAAGATGGGTAACTGACCTTTTGATTGACTCTTCAGAAAATAAAATACACACGGAATCATTAGATTAGCTTTCTGTTTTCAATTAATAATGGAAATGAACCTAGGAAACCTTTCGAGTGAAAAGAGGAAGAAGCTAAATTTTTCATTTTTCTGAAAATGTTTATTATAGTGTTAAAGAAGAAAGCCCTTGGGGCGCCTGGGTGGTTCAGTCGTTAAGCGTCTGCCTTCGGCTCAGGTCGTGGTCCCAGGGTCCTGGGATTGAGCCCCGCATCGGGCTCCCTGCTCGGCGGGAGGCCTGCTTTTCCCTCTCCCACTCCCCCTGCCTGTGTTCCTTCTCTCGCTGTCTCTCTCTCTGTCAAATTAATAAATAAAATATTTAAAAAAAAAAAGCCTACTTTGTGAGCATAGGCAGCCTCTGCCTGTCCATGGCATAGAGGAATTCTCAAGTCAGAGTTGCCCTCTTCTTATAGAAATAATTATCTCTAAAGACTATCGTTCCACACCCTTTATGCTTTACTCATTTCCTCCCCACTTCTTCCCAAGGTCAAGAGAATTAATGGGTCTGGTTTACTTTTAACCAGCTCTCGACATCTTGGCCTAAAAAACTAGAAGTATCTCCCAAGATGGAGCCATTTTGGTTTATTTGTCAAGCCCAGAATCTGGCAATAATTTACCATGTAGCAGGTTTTTCCCTTGACCATCATAAAATTAATCTTTTTTATTTGGTCTGGATTTGTGTATAACACAGTGTCTCTGAGTATCACCTCTGGGGTATCTGTGTGTGTGTGTTTAAATTCCTGTTTTATTTACTTTGCTTAAAAATTGACAAAGGTTTAAAATATAGGGAAGAAAAAGACAAAAAAGAATAATATCATCTAATTCCAAGCAAATTCCATTTGAGGTGGCAGGCACTGCTAGATAACCACACTTCAGTTATCTAGAGACAAAGGCTACATGTAAATCTAATACATTCTAAATTAAGGGTGAATGGCCTATCTTGGGCCACTGGAGACTTTTGCATCTCTCTGTCAGGAAGAGGAGCGAGGTTAACATTGGAGCCAAGAACTGGGACAGCTTTTAGGATACTCAGTGTCCAGGTCTGCAGTTTTTAAACTTCTCTCTATCATCAGCAACTCGGGAATTATCCAGGGAGCTATTGAGCTAGGACTGACTTGGGATGCTGATGAATATTTTTGGAGGGGAGTGGCATAAGGTCAATGAGTACTAGAAGGCACTGTGAAGTGCTACCTGGGCAGACAAGAAAAGAATTAAAGGAATCTTAATTTTCAATTTAATCATGTAAATTCTCTGAACCTCAACTTCCTCCTTACACAATATGCTGCTTATCCTCTTATGAAGACTAAAAGAGAAAATAGGGGCGCCTGGGTAGCTCAGTTGGTTAAGCGACTGCCTTCGGCTCAGGTCATGATCCTGGAGTCCTGGGATCGAGTCCCACATTGGCCTCCCTGCTCAGCGGGGAGTCTGCTTCTCCCTCTGACCCTCCCCCCTCTCATGTGCTCTCTCTCTCTCATTCTTGCTTTCTCAAATGAATAAATAAATAAATAAAATCTTAAAAAATAAAAGAGAAAATATATATAAATGTAGCTAGATCAGAATTCTAGTCAGAGTTAAAGAGGCAAAGAAAGTTAAGTGGCTGATATTCTTATCAGTCAACTAGAAACTGGTTATCTTATTGTATCTACCATTTTGATTGCATTATCTGTGTTAATCATAACACTAGACATCTTATATTCACTGTCATATGTTCACAGATCAACTTAGAAGGCAATTACCTAATGTTCTCATTTTATATAGGAGGACACTAAACTCAAGGAAAGGTAAGTGACTGGTAGAAGACTCAGGTAGCTAGTTTGACTCAGGTAGCTAGACTCGGGTAGTGGCATTGAAGTAATTCAGCCTGAGGTTTTTACAACTGTAAGAAATTTCAATGAGTCTTTACAATAATGTGAGAAATTTCTGTGAGTTTCTCCTCCCTCATGCTGCATTAATCTAGAGTCCCTCTCTGACAACTGAATGAATGGGGAAAGCAAGCAAGGCAGATGTGAGACATCTGTTACAAGGAAGGAGTCCCAGTACCTGATATGTGGTCTGATTTTTGTGTTATGGATCAATTCCAGATTAGCAGTTCAACTTGAACAAATATATATACGATGGAATATTATTTAGCCCTTAAAAAAGAAGGAAATCCAAATGACTTTCATTGTGTTGAGTGGGAAGGGAATTGGAAGGGGTTTCCATCTCTGCTCTGGATTGTTAGGAGATCTTGTGTTGATTCTGTGTAGTTGTCCTTTGGCAACTATAAGAGTTAGGGTATTTTCCCTTTTATATCACCAATATCGGCTTCAGTATCATAGTCTTATCTTTCATTTGGGAATTTTGAATTAGTCAAACTTGGAAATTTGGTCAAAAAAGAGTTGAATAGGGTTTTAGGCTGAATAAGTTGTTTCTCTCCAATGTTATTTTGATTCTGAGGCTTCACTGCTTTCTTGCTTCTTTTGGTCCAAGATATAAAGTAATTTTTAAATATGGGTTGGAGTGGAAGAAAAGGAGAAATCTAGATCACTATTGCTTCAAATGTAACCACTCTTATCACAGGTCTGAGCCTTTTGAAACTTAAAAGAATGGTCTATAAATAAGATTGAGAAAGACCAACCTGGTCAAACACTTTTATTTAGTTCATGTTTTAAAAGTCGATTAGGAATCAATACAAAAGATTTACTGTGGTTTTCATGCTAAGGGGGGAAAGGAAGAAGGGAGAAGAAAGAACTATGTGAAGGAAATATCTTTTTTTTACTTAATTCCCTAATTCCCTAAATGGGAATAGGTAGTGAAATTATCTGGGAAGACAGAGGTTAAACATTTTCATAAAAAAACAACAACAACAATTAAGATTATATTATATGGTTTATTTTTTGCATTCACTGGCACTTGAAATCTTTAGCATATTGTATAGGATTAAAATAATTGAAGCTATACTCACTGAAAACTCTATATCCCTTTTTTCTTTGTTCCTGTGTTTATTTCTGAAGTGGCAGTAATATTTAAGGCAACTTACAAGTTTTTAATTTAATATGAGGGTCCAGTGAAATCAATTTCTTATTCAAACTGGTGGGCCTCTTCCCTTTCCTGTGTAGTACCACGGAATTGCGGCTAGATGAGACATCTTACGTGAGAGGTTTAGGAGAGCTAAGAGCTATCTTCTTTCCATCCGTGGAAGGTCAGTGCAGACCCGCAGGCACTGACGCATGTCATGAATACTGTTGTTTCTCTGTGGAACAACTGCAGGCCAGCAGCTTCTCCAACTTGCGCCAGATCTCCTCTGCCAGTTCTCTCCATTCTGGGCCAGGTTCATGTTCAGCTCTGTGATGAAGGCTGCCCCGTCTCTTCACGTCACTTACAGTACAGAAATGGGACACTGAAAGTCAGTAAGTGATGAACATGGGTTCTAATCCAACCTTATAGGTTCTAACTTCTTTCAGGTTCCAGTTAATACCCTTTTTCTCCCAGTTAGCATCTTTCTTTCTTTCTTTTTTTTTTTTAAGATTTTTATTTATTTGAGAGAGAGAGAAAGAGAGAGAGAGCGCACAAGCAGGGGGAGCGGCAGGCAGAGGGAGAGAGAAAAGCTGGCTCCCCACTGAGCAAGGAGCCGGATGTGGGGCTCGATCGCAGGACCCTGGGATCATGACCTGAGCTGAAGGCAGATGCTTAATTACTGAGCCACCCAGGTGCCCCAGTCATTTTTTTTTATTTACTTATTATTTTTTAAAGATTTTATTTATCTGATAGAGAGAGACACAGCGAGAGAGGGAACATGAGCAGGGGGAGTGGGAGAGGGAGAAGCAGGCTTCCCACCGAGGAGTGAGCCTGATGCGGGGCTCAATCGCAGGACCCTGGGATCATGACCTGAGGCGAAGGCAGATGCTTAACCATCTGAGCCACCCAGGCGTCCCTACCATCTTTCTTTTCTTACCAATTGCCTGCTCCACTGACTGTAAGCAACAGCATCATAGGTAGAAAAAGCAGATTTATATAGTTTCACTGGATTGACCAGCTTCCAAATGTGTAAATGCAAATATATTTATTAATTCTGTATATTTATTATAAATATTATGTATAATTATATTTGAATAAAGTTTATACAGCTCTTCTAGACCTGATTCTCTCATATGTCTTATTAATTTTCTTGTATTATATTGAGGATGAATCAAAATTCTTGTTTTAAAAATTCACTCTGGCTTTTTCCATTCTGCTATTAATATTTATTTATTTATTATAATATTTATCTCTTTTCTTTTTTTTTAAAGATTTTTTATTTATTTATTTGACAGAGAGCACAAGAAGGCAGAGTAGCAGGTAGAGGGAGAGGGAGAAGCAGGGTCCCTGCTGAGCTGGGAGCCCGATGCGGGGCTCGATCCCAGGACCCTAGGGTCATGACCTGAGCCGAAGGCAGTTGCTTAACCAACTGAGCCCCCCAGGCACCCTTATTTATTTATTTTCTAAGAACTCAAATTGTTTTTCTTTTTAAATACAAGTCTTATTTGGGATCATAGACCCACCATTCTTTGTCATCCTTACGAGTCTATTAATTACACCTGTTTGAATTTCTCTTTTAGTATTATTGTTTCTTTGTTCCCAACATACTGGATTTCTCATGAAGAATTTGGTGCCACTTGTTCATTTTGATTGCTTGTTAATTTTGACGCTTTCTGTAAATATTTGGCGATTTGTGGATTTATGTTGGAAATTGTATGTATGTTTCCCATATGCCTAATTGAGGTGTATTTTCCATCTTGAAAGGTAAGAGAGAGGGAGGGACAGGCTCTGGGCAGGGTATGTGGCTGTCCTGCTTCCCATGGTGTTTTCAGGGCTCACCTTTCATCTTAGCCATGCTTTTTCAGTTACTGTTCCAGCCTTTAGGCAAATGTTTCTGCTACCTAATGTTCTTCAAGGGGTGGCAATGTTGTAGGGGGACAGTCCACTCAGTTGACCCAAATTACTTCCTTATTATACCTCCTTTATATTGGCCACGGGTCCTTTCCCTGATCTTCTTTCTCCCACCTTATGCTTGGAACACAGAGCTGCTCCACATAGGTTTTGGGCTATAGGCTCCTTCTCTATCCTGTATCAATTACTTTCTTTTTCAGGGTTTCCCATAATTTCTGGGCCTTTGATAACATTTTTCTTGCCTTAGGGATTTTGTTTATTCCTTTAAAAGGACTTACTGTCTTTTTTCATTTGTTTTAAGGTAAGTGATAAATGTCTGTTCAATGTATTACTTTTATACCTTTTTTGTAATTTTTTTCTTTAAATTTTTTAATTGTTATGTTAATCACCATACATTACATCATTAGTTTTTGATGTAGTGTTCCATGATTCATTGTTTGTGCATAACACCCACTGCTCCACGCAGAATGTGCCCTCTTTAATACCCATCACCAGGCTAACCCAACCCCCACCCCCCTCCCCTCTAGAACCCTCAGTTTGTTTTTCAGAGTCTATCGTCTCTCATGGTTCGTCTCCCCCTCCGATTTACTCCCCTTCATTCTTCCCCTCCTGCTATCTTCTTCTTCTTATTTTTTTCTTAACATATATTGCATTATTTGTTTCAGAGGTACAGATCTGTGATTCAACAGTCTTGCACAATTCACAGCACTCACCAGAGCACATACCCTCCCCAATGTCTATCACCCAGCCACCCCATCCCTCCCACACCCCCCACCACTCCAGCAACCCTCAGTTTGTTTCCTGAGATTAAGAATTCCTCATATCAGTGAGGTCATATGATACATGCCTTTCTCGGATTGACTTATTTCACTCAGCATAACACCCTCCAGTTCCATCCATGTCGTTGCAAATGACAAGATCTCATTCCTTCTGATGGCTGCATAATATTCCATTGTGTATATATACCACATCTTCTTTATCCATTCATCTGTCGATGGACATCTTGGCTCTTTCCACAGTTTGGCTATTGTGGACATTGCTGCTATAAACATTGGGGTGCATGTACCCCTTCGGATCCCTACATTTGTATCTTTGTGGTAAATACCCAGTAGTGCAATTGCTGGATCGTATGGTAGCTCTATTTTCAACTGTTTGAGGAACCTCCATACTGTTTTCCAGAATGGTTGCACCAGCTTGCATCAGATAAAGGGCTAGTATCCAAAATCTTTAAAGAACTTATCAAACTCAACACCCAAAGAACAAATAATCCAATCAAGAAATGGGCAGAAGACATGAACAGACATTTTTCCAAAGAAGACATCCAAATGGCCACAGACGCATGAAAAAGTGCTTAACATTCCTCGGCATCAGGGAAATCCAAATCAAAACCTCAATGAGATACCACCTCACACCAATCAGAATGGCTAAAATCAACAAATCAGGAAATGACAGATGTTGGTGGGGATGCGGAGAAAGGGGAGGGGAACCCTCCTACACTGTTGGTGGGAATGTATTTAATTTTTATAAACAACCCTCCCACCCAGGTTGTTAAATAGGTCTTTTGCTCATTTATTTGTGCCTTTCAGTGCTTTTCCCGTGCTTGATGCATAACAGATGGATAGTAAATGTTCATGGAATTTAATTGAAAGTATCCAGGCAGACCTTGGCTGAGCATACAACAGAAACATTACTGAAAGGGTTTCTAATTTGGGGGAGGATTTAAGTGCCTGAGTCCACCCTGTTCTTTCAATGTTTAAAGTCTATATTTTGAATCACTCTGCATTTATCTGTACCGCTTGCAACTGTCAAGGTAACACCCCCCTTCTTACTTTGTCTCTTTAAACCTCCTTGATAATTAAATAAAAAGAAGAACATAAATAAAGGAATGTGCCCCCAGAACTTTTCATTATTAATGTTCTATGACTAAATTGGAAATCTGCTACTGTACCCCAAGGGGGTGATTAATTTAGCAGACTAGGAGTTTTGATTAAAAAGGAATGAAATGTCTGACACATAGTCTATTTATCAGTTATTATGATATTAAAACACTCTAATCATTGTGGTTCCTAAATTAAGACTTCACAGCCTAAATGTCACTTCATTTTGCTTCTTTAGATTTGGTGATGTTTTATGGGCTTATTATCTGTGAATGTGTATGCATGTGTGTGTGTGTGAGTGGCACACATTCTCACTAATCTTTGAAGAAAAATAATACAGCAAGAAAGCTTTTTGCCACAAGCTGTCTTCCCTATTTCTTCATGTTTCAGGAAATATGGGGGCTACATAAAGAAAATAATCATTTCTGAATTAGCTGGTCATTCCCCAGATTCAGATGTAATTATAAAATATATTCTATTGGTACTAAATGGCCAAAAGTTTCAGTTATTAGAACTTACAATTTCAGATTCTTTTAACACTTAAAATGAAATATTCATGGAATGCACAAAACAAAAATTTTAATAAAATAAGATGCACTAACTCCTAATATCCTATGTCCCATATATTTCCCCAGGGCTAGCAAAGGGTGTTCTTACAGTCTTAACCTCCCACACTCAGGATGGACGTGGCTGAAGGCAGATGCCATGTAAGTGACTCTATTTGACTTTGATTTCACTGTTCTGGGTCTCTGACACCATTACTGTTAAAAGTATAGATCAGGTAGGCTCTGTTCTGCTTCTAGTAGGAGAATATCTGGCTAATGATGGCCTAGTTGTATCAGAATCTTGCGGTGGTTGTATACTAGTTCAAAAACATCAGGGTACTAAGCTGGCTTGTCTCTCCCCTTTAACAAGATAGCCTCATAAGGTGAGTCCTCTTTTTACTTGTTTCTGTCAGAGAGAAAAATCTTGCCAAGAAACACCAAGCATGTTGGTCACAGGGATAATTTGGACTTCAGGGTTATCTTTCCAGAGAGGTATACCATCCCCAGCAGTCTCACATCTGGAGTAAGCCTCAGACCTTATATTTTGATTCTTCTGCCTGTTCCTTTCTAACAGAACAAGAATTGTTACCCTCTAGTCCATCTCTTTTATGGCTGTTCAAACAAACAAGCAAAAACAGTGGTTACATAATAACCGGCTTATTCAGTCCTAAACTCACTCAAAGAAGCAGAGGACTTATTTATTGCTAGTTTGCTTTATGTTGTATAAAATAACAAAGATCCATAAAAAGTTAAAAGTTTGAATTAAAAAGTTTGCATGGCCAAGTCGTGCTGAAAAATGAAAGTGTTAACTCAAATTTATGTATATTCTATAAAAATATACTAAATATCAAAACCAGAATATTTAGAAATTTTTTCTTCTAAGGAGAAAAAACATAACCATAATTTTGTAAACATTCATGAAATCCAATTTGTGATTACTTCATCTCCCATTTCTTAAAATCCTAGTTATTTATGAATATGTGATCATAATAAGTATTAAGATCACCAATTGGGATCACCAGTAGAATGAATTTTTCTTAGTCCCCCTGTGATAAGTTATTATGGATGCTTTTTGCTAATGGATTAGGAAAAGAAGCAAAATATAATAGCGTTTTTCTATTCAGATATGATTATAAACCCCCAAAATAAAATGATAAGTTTATAAAACTGCTAAAACTTATAAGATATATTTTGGTTGAATATCTATATACAAGGGAATATATAAATATCAAAACAGCTTTTGATAAAGAAAAATTATTTACAAAGGCATCAACAACTAAAAACTGCTAGAAAGTAATTTTGTAAGGTTTGAACAAGATCTCTTTCTGAAAGACTATAAAACTTTACTAACAAAGAAAAATTTATCTTTAAAAGGAAAAAGCAGTAAATGAAACTGAATACATTGGAAGATTCAATACTGCAATTATATTATTTCTTCCTAAAAAATAAAAACTTCCAATAAAATGTTCATAATTTTTTACTTTGATTTAACTTTAAACTTTAGAAAAGTTGCAAGAAAATTACATAGAACTTTTATAAGCCACTTTTCACACATTCAACCATTTTCAAAATTTTGCCCCATTTGATTTATTGTTTATTTGTGGGTTTTTTTGTTGTTGTTCTTTTTTTTTCTTTTTTCTTTTAATTTAAATTCAAGTTAGCTAGCAAAAGTGTAATATGAGTTTCACAGGTAGAATTTAGTGATTCATCAGTTTTATCTAACACTCAGTGTTCATTACCTCAAGTACCTTCCTTAATGTCCATCACCCAGTTACCCCATCCTCTACCCACCTCCAGTGACTCTGTTTGTTCCCTATAGTGAAGAGTCTGTCATGGTTTGCCCCTCTCTCTGTTTTTAGCTTATGTTTTTCCTTCCCTTTCCCTCTGTTCATCAGTTTTGTTTCTTAAATTTCACATATGAGTGAAATCATATGGTATTTGTCTTTCTCTGACTTATTTCACTTAACATAATACACTCTGGTTCCATCTATGTTGTTGCAAATGACAAGATTTCATTCTTTTCGATGGCTGAGTAATATTCCTGTGTGTGTGTGTGTGTGTGTGTGTGTGTGTGTGTGTGTGTGTGTGTGTGTGTCCACCACATTGTTTTTATCCATTCATCTGTCAATGGACATCTGAGCTCTTTCCATATTTTGGCTCTTGTGGATATTGCTGCTATACACATTGAGGTGCATGTGCCCCTTTGAATTACTATGTTTGTATCCTTTGGATAAAATCTGACTAGTGCAATTGCTGGATCATAGGATAGTTCTATTTTTATCTTTTTGAGGGACCTCCATACTGTTTTCCAGAGTGGCTGCACCAGCTTACGTTCCCACCAACAGTGTAAGAGGGTTCTCCTTTCTCCACATCCCCGCCAACATCTGTTATTTCCTGAGTTGTTAATTGTAGCCATTCTGACTCATATGAGGTGGTATTTCACTGTGGTTTTGATTTGTATTTCCCTGATAATGAGTGATGAACATTTTTTCATGTGTCTGTTGGCTATTTGTATGTCTTCTTTGGAGAAATGTCTGTTCATGCCTCCTGCCCATTTCTTGACTCTGTTTTTTATTTGTTGGGTGTTGAATTTAATATATTTTTATAGATTTTGAATATGAGCTCTTTATGTGATATGTCATTTGCAAGTATCTTCTCCCATTCTGTAGGTTGCCTTTTAGTTTTGTTGGTTGTTTCCTTTGCTGTGCAAAAGATTTTATCCTGATGAAGTCCCAATAGTTCGTTTTTGCTTTTGTGTCTCTTATCTTTGGAGATGTGTCTAGCAAGGAGTTGCTGCAGCCAAGGTCAAAAAGGTTGCTGCCTGTGTTCTCTTGATTTTGATTGATTCCTATCTCACATTTAGGTCTTTCAAATATTTTTAAGGACCATTAACCATGTCAGAGTAAGTTGGGATATTATGCCTTTTATCCTAAATACTATACAGTGTGTATTTCCTAAGGATAATAGCATTCTTTGACATAACCACAGTAAAATTTTTAAAATCAGAAAATATAGCTTTGCATTTCCTTGCCAGGTTACTTTAATATCCTTTAATCCAGAACACTTTTGGGGTCTGTCTTTGTGTTTCATGGTTTTGATTCTTAGAATACAGGACAGTCATTTTGTAGAATTTTTCTCTGTATTTCCTCAGATTTAGTTTGTCCATTTTGTTGTAAATACCATACAGGTGATGTTTTGTACTTTCAACACATAATATAAGGAGATGCATGATGTTAATTTGTCCTATTATTGGTGATGTTGTCAATCACTTACTGAAGATGGTGTCTTTGGGTTTCTCCACTTTGTGAAGTTACTACTTTCCTCTTTTCAATTAATGGGTAATTGGTGGGGAAATAGGGTAAACAACATGTTCTTCATCAAACATTTACTTACTAGTTTTAGTATCTATTGATCATTCCTGCTTGAGTCAGTTATAACTCTGATGGTTGACAAATGGTAATTAATTAACTGTATCTTGGTTTTATTCATTGGAAGTTATAAATAAATGCTTTTTTATTTTCTACCATTAATTAATTAAATTTATATTTATTTTATGCTCTAATAGAATTTTTTCTATAAATTATAATGCATTACTGTCATTATTTACTCTGATGTTCAAATTGATTTTGTCAGTAGGAGCCCCTTTGGATATATTCCTATAAGTCCTTCAACACTGAATTTTTATTGCCCAGCCCTGGAATCATTTCTCCACAGAGCCCTGGTTCTTTTTAGTGAAGACTACTATTAAAATACCAGTATCTAGGCACAAGAGACGCTCATTGCTATGGAGGTGTCACTGTTTCTATATCTTTTCAGAGGGGGGAGAAAAAACAACTAGGAAAATGTGTGGTGTGTGTGTGTGTATTTATATATACCTAATTCTATGCCTATTTTTGAGTGTATGTTGATGCATCCAATTCTAATCTATTACCATCAGGTTTATTCTAGAACTACTTCCTTTTATTTGTAACACTCTTCTCCAGAAATGAGAGACCTGACTCCTATCATATTATGCTCAATATATTTACTTATTATGTCATTCCCAGAATACACAGAATGTAAACTCAGAATCCCCAATTCAACCCATTTCAGATAATAGCTTGCTAAACCCAGTGACTAAAGTGTCACAATTGTAAGTTGTTTTTATCAATAGTTTGAGAATATGTTAAAAATCCCATGTTTAAAATTTACCTAGATTAGTCTTTTTTTTTCCTAAAGATTTATTTATTTGAGAGAGAAGCACAAGTGGGAGGTGAGGGGCAGTGGGGAGAGGGAGAGAGAATCTCAAGCAGGCTTTGCACTGAGCACAGATGCCCATGCAGGGCTCAATCTCATGATTTTGAGGTCATGACCATGAGATCACAACCGGAGCTGAGACCAGGAGTCTGTCACTTAACTGAACACACCACCCAGGCGGTGCCCCTTGGTTACTCCTTTTTTGAGGACTCCTTCCCTTCCCCCCACTTCCTCTTTGTTCTCATTTTGTGTGGTTATGTTATACATCTGAAGCAGTTTTAGGTTTATTTTTCTCTGCCTTCCATTTGAAGTTTTCCATTCTCTCAGTTTCTATTACATTCCTAGGACACACTATCCCATCTTTCAGTCTTACTTTTTTGATACCCCTTTCCACTTTATTCTTCTCCAAAGCACTTACTGCAAATATATTGCATGCTTTTCTTATTTATTTTCCTTGTTGTCTGAATCAGAATGTAAATTCCAGTAAGGCAGAAGTGTTTGTGCTTTGCTCACTCTGTATCCCCAGTGCTGGTATGGTGCATGATATAGTAAATTTTTAATAAACAATTACTGGATGAATTTAATTACTTGATCTTCTTATCATAACCTCTTCTAGAACATTAGAAAGGAGACAACATAAAAGTTGCTTAAAAATATTCAATAGAATTATGGTTTTAACTTGCATGTTTTCAAAGTTTTTTTTTTAAGATTATTTATTTATTTATTTGACAGAGAGAGACACAGCGAGAGAGGGAACACAAGCAGGGGGAGTGGGAGAGGGAGAAGCAGGTCTCCCACGGAGCAGGGAGCCCGATGCGAGGCTCAATCCCAGGACCCTGGGATCATGACCTGAGCGGAAGGCAGACGCTTAATGACTGAGTCACCCAGGCGCCCCCAAAGTATTTTTCCTGATAGGTTGTTTTCTATGGGGTGTGTACATATGTTTTATTGGGTTAAGGATATTGGAGTTTAATTGTAAAGCGGAGGTATAGGGTAAAAAAAATTATTATTGGAGGCTATGTAATTTTTCATTTTCCCAAATCTACCAACAAATCTTTTTGAGATTCTTACTTTCTCTGATAAACTGCAAGTTTTGGCTCTGCCACTGACTTTCCATTCTCTGGAGTTGCATAGTATTTTAGAGAAAATTGTATAGCAGTGATTGTAGAGAAGTGTTTGCATTCTCTTTGCCCTGGGTGGGCAGGGATTTTTCATTTCATACATCATTACAACTTTCTCCAAAGATTGGGCACCAATTTCACCTCACTCCATTACAACAAGCTACCTGCTCACAAACTCAGCATCCAGGCCAAGCTGAAACAATCTCCACAACATATTGTCTGTAAAACCTTGTAATTTCAATTGTTCATGCTAAAATGTTATGTTATGCATCTCAGTGCATCTCATCATACTAACACGTAGCAATAGGCTAATGAACTGTAACAAAACTTGGTTTCAAAAATGTCAAACGTAATGAAAAAAGGAAAAAAATACAGAAATATATAGGTCCTCGAATGGATTTATATATTCTTTGTGTTTTAGAGTTACATAAGTTTTACACACTTTACTACTAGTTTACTTCAAACACCTTAGTAGTTTAGTATTATTCAGGTAGTCTCTCTGCAATAATACACTGAACCAGCATCAAAAGTTACTGACTCAACTGAATATTCATTCTCAAGTTTGCCGCTGTCAATTAGGTCATATTTTCTCTTTATTATAGTTCACTAAATTCAGGAGGAATCCCAGATAACACATCTTTATTCATTCATTTTTGTTATTTTCTGGTCTTATTTTTGAACATTTACTATGTGTAAAGTTCCAAGAACACCATGTTGAATTTAGCAGAAATGATGTCCATTCTCACATAGCATACAACCTAGGGGAGGAGACAGAAATTAATAAAATAAATCCTCAAATATATATGTAAATCTGAGGTATGGGCTATGAAAGAAAAGTTTAGAGATCTATATAATATTGTAAATCAAAGTTCTAAGAGGTTGAAAAATTTGCTATGGAGTGCCTGGGTGGCTCAGTCAGTTAAGTGACTGCCTTTGGCTCAGATCACGATCCTGGAGTCCTGGGATGGAGTCCCATGTCCGGCTCCCTGCTCAGCGGGAAGCCTGCCTCTCCCTCTGACCCTCCCCTCTTCTCATGCCCTCTCTCTCAAATAAACAAATAAAATCTTAAAAAAAAAATTTGCTATGTATCATTTCTTCCCTGAGAAAATGATTTGACCTAAGAGCAGACAATAGGTGAGGGGGAGGGGACATAACCATATGTTTTAGGAGTGGGCTTGTTATGTGCACAGCTCTAGAGAAAGGAAAAAAAAAAATACTGTGAGTTTAATCAACTAGAAAAGGGCAATATGACCCTGAATTCGGGAAAGAATGCAAAATGGCAAAACTTGAGGCTGGAGATGTTGGTACAACCACGTTATGCTGGATTGGGAACTTTATTTTAAGAATCAAATGACTTTAGTGAGGAATTTCTAAAATTGGAATAAGTTTATCAGATATTCATTTTAGTATGTTCCTTTTAGCTCAAGTGAAAAGAATGGATTTGCAAAGGCCAAAGGTAGAAACTGCAAAGAGTAGGAGATGTAGCCATTGATCTGAGGGTGTCTTAATGCCAGTAGAAATGGAGAGATGTATGCAGATTCAAGAGATGTTCAGAAGGAAGAATAAATAAGATATAATAATTGATTAGACATTAAAAAGTGAAGGGAATGGATGTGTCAAGCATGGTAGATTGATTATATATATATTCAGTACATATTTTTGAGTGCCTATTAAATCCAATAGCTATTCAAAGGCTAGAGCTACAGCACTGAAAACAAAACAAATCTGACATGAATACTCTTGTTCCAAATGTCTTCAAGTTTGCTTTTTTATCCCTTTCAAATATTTCTACAAATGTCACTTTCTTGGTATTCTTTTCAGATTTATGTCCTTTTTCTGATCTTTGCTCAAATTTCAGCTTCTCACTGTGGTTTTCTTTGACTCACTTATCTAAAATTATAATTCTCCACTCCTACCTTTAACTTCATCCTCCCCATAATTTTTCTTGAGTTTATTTTTTCCATGTTTTTCACTATTCCACAACTATATATTTTAGTTACTAATTAGTTCATTGTCTGTCTCCCACAACTGAGATGTACATTACATGAAGGCAAAACAAACAGAAATCTATTATAGGACTTACCTTCTAATTGAGAGTAAAACTACAGAGCTCATCTTAGCTTCAACCTGCATTCCCTATACCACTCTTTTGCCTTTCTTACAAGCACTCATCACCTTCTAATGAACTACATCGTCTGCTACTCTCAATTAGAAGATAAATCCTGTAATAGGTTGGTGTCTGTTTTGCCTAGAACATTGGCTGGCATAGATCATATATTCTGTACATATTTGTTAAAAAGAATAAATGAATGTCCATCTTCAGAGGTATCTCTTTTGTATGCATAAACTGGATACATTCAATTTTCTTATTACGGTTCAGTGTCAAAGAGTTCAGCGTGCTAAATCAATTTTCTATCTCTTGTTTCTTCCTCCACACAACTGAAGACTTCAAAAATCTGAGATCCTGGATTACCTACTCAGTAATCTTGCTTTACGATATGAATATATACATCACTTATACATGTACACACTTTTGGACTTTTCCTAGTTTTCTCTAATTAAAGTTTTAGGTAAATTTTATACCTCATATACTATACAAAAATATGAGTAGATAGCCTTACAATAATTATTTTGCTTCATCTCTCAACATTATATTAAAGCAAGAAAGAAAGCAGATGTTGCTTTTGAGCTGAAATGTGCTAGGTAAATAAATTAGCTAAAAATGCCAAAGGATTGAAATATGTTGAAAGATACTTAGTCTGTCTTGCTAAAGGGAAAGATAATAAATGACTATGCTTTTACTTCTATATTTTTATAGCACTTTCTGTAAAACAAATAATGCATTACTGATACAGCTATTGCCAAAATGGTATTAGAGCAGTGCCATTTTGCCAATTTTTCTTCCTAAATAATGAAATCTTATTTTCTACAAGAACTCATTTGTAAAACACATCAAATAGTTTTAAAATATTTCTTACTGGGGCACCTGGGTGGCTCAGCCATTAGGCATCTGCCTTCAGCTCAGGTCATGATCACCGAGTCTTGGGATCGAGCCCCGCATCGGGCTCCCTGCTCAGCAGGGAGCCTGCTTCTCCCTCTCCCACTCCCCCTGCTTGTGTTCCCTCTCTCGCTGTGTCTCTCTCTGTCAAATAAACAAATAAAATCTTTAAATAATAAGTAAATAAAATAAAATATTTCTTGCTGAACAAAATTTGGTTTTTGGACTTAAATATATACCCTTGGTACATTTTTTGTGTTTAGACATTAAAAAATACCACATAAGTAAGAGTAGAAATATGATTAATATATGTATATGTATAAATTATGAGTGTATATGTATGCACATATATATGTATATACAAATATTTATTTTGTATATATTTGTACATAAAATATTTGTATATATGTGTATGTACAAAAAAGACCTATATATGTATATATATATATACATATATGTATGTATGCATCAGTAATAGTGTGATGATAGTACAGAGCTGCCCTTCTCTCAACTTGATTTTATTATACGACTCATGTTCACCAAACTGTCTCATCATTCTTTTTCATGGGTGAAATTGACGTAAATTAATACTAAAATATATGCCTTTATTGCTCTTAGAAGGCCTGTGACATTAATAGGCATCACTAGGACATAAAATGTTTATAACAAATCAAGGTACCAGGTGGAGGTCAGGGAATGTATTGCAAGTTGGAAGTAAAAATGTGTTGATGTCATTTCCTGAGAGCAGAAGCTTGACAGTGTTTTGCTCTTTAACATGGAAACCTTTCTGTATCTGTGTTTGTCCTTTCATACCTACCAACTACTTTGCTGACTAGTCAATTATTTTACTATTTCTCAGTAATATAAATGAAAAAAAACTTAAAAAAATTTCAAAACCTACCATTCTTTTAAAAAGTATATTCTAACTTCAAGCTTAAACAGTAAAAACTTCAATATACTAATTATATGATTTAGAAGATGTATTAAATAACACTACACAGATATAAAGCCAAACTTTAACACTTATTTGTATATATTTAATATTTCTTAATTAGTACAATTTTAGTTCAAAGAGAAATCTAACTTAATGGCTGGTATGATTCTTGACATTTAAAGTGTTCTGGTCCATTGTTCTGGTCACACTTTATAAAAGACTTTCTACAGATGTTTCAGTATTTTTTTTAATTATAAGTTAATGAACTTGGTTGATATTTCAAAAATGAGAAAGTTAAAAATTAGCAGTTAATATGAACTTCTTTTATTTGAATATCCTTGCCCTTCAACTCTGCGATTTTTTTCCTAACATTTATTCATTTCTTGCCCACTTTACTTTTTGTTATTTAAATATCTTTACAATGGAATTTCTATACTTATTAAATTTATTTATTGTTTTGACATTTTATTCAACATTCTACAAATTTTCTTTATCTTCAGTCTTCTATTAAATTTTTCATTTTCCATGCATATACAGTTTTAAAAATGTTTTTCTAGTTCTTTCAATTCATTTTTTCTATAGCAGCCTAAGTTGATTTATTGAAGAAATGTTTTTGATATTCTCCAGAGTTGCTAGTTATTTTTAATTGTCCTTGAATTCAATGAATTATTTCTTTCTTCTGCTATAATTTGTCTACTTTTGTGTAATTCTTCCCTCCTGTGCAATTGTTTTTTCTTAAATATATGTTGACCACTAGAGTTTTATTTTTATTAATATTTGTGTATAGTATGATTACTATAAGGATTTACTTTTTACATGTGTTTTCTTGCTAATAATGAGCTTTAAATATATGAGCATGTCCTCTGACACTTTATATTAGAATTTGTGGTCTAAATATTGGCAGACAAACTGAACTACTTATTACATATGACAGAAAATGAAGAATTTTAATCTGGTGCACCAAACCAGACATTCAAAGTTTAGTTACTCACTGGCAAATTCCTAATGGATTAAATGGATTTACTTTCATTTTAGGTATGATGGTAAACATCTCCGCTGACAGTGAATCATGGAACACTACATCAAAAACTAATGATGTACTGTATGGTGACTAACATAACATAACATAAAAAAAAAAGTGTTCTCTATATGAGGAGTATTGGTAGGACTGATGATCATTAAAAACCGAGAATTTTTTTTTTTTTTAATATTCCACTCTGCTTTTTATAGACTGTGACTCTGAGTTTGGAATCCCTGCAGAGTCCCATCTGGTATAAAACTCCAAATTTCATTATATCCTTGCCTTGTACCTGTTTTGTTCATGTCTTTCTCTACTCCATTAATCACTTGAACTCCATATGCTCTCTATATTCCAAAATTTTGTCCAAAATTCTAATGGGTACACTCCTTGTTTTGTTTTGTTTTGGCTTTACTTTATTTAGTACATATGTTTACATTTAAATGGGAAGGAAGTGGAGGTAAATCTGTGCCCTCAATCCACAATCTTGTTTCAGAAACTATATACTTTCTATTTCTTAATTTTTTTTTTTTTACTCTTCATTTTCTTTGTTCCCAATGTAAGCAAATATTTGGCTTCCCATAGTTAGCTCTTTACTGTTGTAAGAGACTTTTTTTTTTTTTACTAATGTCATAAAATAAATCAAATTTCTTGATCATGCATAGTATGGTTCAGTGTAAGTGTGAACAGTGAAATAGAATTAGCAAAATGCCTATTATAGCTCTAGCTTTTTTTTTAAACATTTTATTTATTTATTTGACAGAGAGAGACACAGCGAGAGAGGGAACACCAGCGGGGGTGGTGGGAGAGGGAGAAGCAGGCTTTCTGCTGAGCAGGGAGCCCGATGAGGGCTCGATCCCAAGACTCTGGGATGGTGACCTGAGCCATCCCAAGACTCTGGGATGGTGACCTGAGCCGAAGGCAGAAGCTTAAGGACTGAGCCACCCAGGCGCCCCATAGCTATACCACTTCTGTGTTACCTTAAGCAGCTTAGTTAACCCTTTTGTGCATCAGTTACCTAAATTATAACAGATAAAAAATGTGTCCTCTCATTAGAAGGTACATTTTCAAATGTTTAAACGAGTTAATATATGAAAAGCACGTAGTGTAGTTCCAGGTACTAAGTAAGCATACAAAAATATTAAACTGCCATTATTAATAATTATCTTTCAAATTGGAACCCCTTCCCCCAACTAAATCCTTACTTTGGTTTCACTTCATAAGTCTTATTTCTCACTGAATTCTATTAAGCAGCAAAATTCTGCTCAGTCTTAGTTAATAGTAGGCATAAGAAATCGGAAGACCAATTAAAAGAAAGGCAAACAGTTCAATATTATTTACTTCTTTTAAATCCTATCCTTATTTTTAATAAAAACTATTTTCATAGAATAGCTAAATGCTGTTCTTTAGTAAATCTAGCAAATTTTCAGTCATTGCAAACTCATTAAAGAGATTACCATTATTTATTCTGGGAGAGTTCAAACATATTCAAGAAAATTGAACTCTTTCTGTCAAATATTTACAGAGAAATGTCTTGCAATTATATAATACTTGTGGGAGTGAGGAAACCTGTTAATCAAAATAAAGATTAAAAAAAAAGATTTGATTGCAGATTATACATGCAGAATGAAGGACAGTAATATAAAACTGGTCACCAACAGTTTCCTTACAGTGACTTTGATTTTGATTTGATAAAATGTACCTTGAGCTTTTGAAAGAACAATTTGACACTTTTTTTTTTATTCTTTGGTATAGCAAAGATGCAGATTACTGGCTATTTGTTTACAGGTAGCTCTTTTAAAAGATGTGTTTTACCAAAAGAATATATGTGTTAAGAGTGACATTATACTTTCTGATGGAAACAAATTTATAAATATACAATATTTTAAATGAATGAATGAACGAATGAATGAGAGAAAGAGAGAAATTTTACCAGTTATTCAAGGAAGCAAAAGTGCTTATAGGAGCTGCATTATAGAATAAATTTCAACTGTAAGTCTTTAAATAGTATTTGTCATAGGGAAAATGTCTTCCATGCAGTAAATGGAAAAATGGCCTTTTTTAGTCATTTATCTCTATCAACTTTCTGTCAAAAATAATGATTGTGCCTTTCAAAAGTCTAAGCTCAGTAGCTATAAAATGTTAAGAAATTCATACTGATTTTTACGATACTATCTGATAGAATGGACAGGGAAATAGAGAATCACTCATATTTCTTGAGAGATAAAATGTAACAAATAAATATATCTTAATAAATACAGACAGAAGAAACTCAAAATCAGTCAAAGGAAACAAGATTTCATCTTTTCTGTGCAAGTTCTCTTTCAAATTCAAAGATTTGAGTAACATAAATTCTGAAAATTAAACATATCCTGAAAAGATCTTTCAAATTAAAGAGAACAAAAAAAAATATTAGATACATTTACAGTACCATCATAGAAACACTTCTCTTTAGACTTTGAATCCTTTATTATACTTAATTGTACACATAATGACAGAAACTTACATACCATATAATGGACTTGGTAAAGAATGATATAACTATGATAATATAGACATGATCTCCCCTGATTTTCCTTATCATACCAACTCTGTTCCAATAGTATTAAAGGATTAATCAAACATGATTTATTATAAAGGCATTTAACCATTAAAAAGTTATAACTTTTTATATTTTCTTTTACTTTTTCTTTTTAAATAGAAAAAAATATTTCAGTGACCACTTGAGTATAATTTCTCAAACTGCATTCAAACATAACAAAAAAATAAAGAAATTAAACTTGGCATATTTGAAAAATGATGAAACATTCCAAAGAAAACATAATAAGAATTATATGATAACAACCAAAGAGCTAGCTAGCTACCTCATATGTCAGAAGATATGAAAAAAAATTTTGTAAAATCTAAAATATTCAGACAATAAGTCCTTGTTAAGTAATTTTGAAAAACATAATACTGTTTTGCACTATAAGGGAGCGTATATCTGGAAATTACAGTTCACTTAAACTAATTGCCCTGGAGTGAAGTTTTAAAGATTACTGGCCTAATAGCAACTCAAAGACATTCTAATCTCAAAGACAAAACCCCACTTTGGGAAATTATAGATAGCTAACGACCTTCTAAAAGTTATATAAAGAAAATTTTTATTATAATTATGTGCAGAATGGATAAAGCAATACAAATAAGTCATCCATGTCAGCCACTCTAACAAATAGAGTTGTTTGGTCAGGATTTATTTGAGTGAGAGGACTGGGGGATCAGAAAAACGTGTGGCTATGCTGATTTCTACTTCTTTGAGTCTGGTCTTTTTAAATTTTTTAAAAATTATGTTTGGATACAATACAGGAAAATAGTGTCAAAAAGTGAAGCCAAATCTCAGTATTCTGTTTTGTATAATCACTCTGACATTTAAATTGTTTGCCTAACAACAAATTCACAAGAACACTTTACGCATTTATATATATTATGATTGTTCGCATTTGTCCTTAAATTTATCAATTTGTGTCCTAGGCCTCTTGCAGTTCAGGCAGCAGATTAAACAAACAAAAACAATACAACTATATGTGGCAGAGACTTTTTTGGATGAATTTGCCAACTCTTTCTGGAAATGTTCTGTTATTTTTCATTCTAAACAGGCAAAAAGTCCAGAAACTGTAAGAACATGTTAACAGTGAATATTTATTTAAAAATTCTTTACATGTAAAGTGCTTTGTTTATTTTGGTTTGTTTTTGCTCCTTAGAAGAGGAAAAGCTTTGTGGCTGGTTCTTGAGTACATATTGGTATTAAAGGTAATAGGTCAAATAATTTAAAAAAAATTTTTTTTAAAAGATTTTATTTATTTATTTGACAGAGAGAGAGAGACACAGCGAGAGAGGGAACACAAGCAGGGGGAGTGGCAGAGGGAGAAGCAGGCTTCCCGCTGAGCATGGAGTCTGATGCGGGACTCGATCCTAGGACCCTGGGATCTGACCTGAGCTGAAGGCAGACGCTTAACGACTGAGCCACCCAGGCACCCCTAAATCTTTTTATGATATAAACTGCTGATTTATTTATTTCATGGTTATATCAATAGGGTAACAAAAGAATTCATTCAGTTAGAAATGGTAGGACAGCATTTTACCCTTTTTTACTCAAATTATGATTTTTTTTGCTATTTTTATATTATAGTTGAACATTTAAGGTCATTAAGCATGTGTTTTCTAATATGCTTCATCCTCTACCACAAATAATTTGGGACAAAAAAACCTTTTGAACAAGATATTGCATATTATTACATTTGAGTAGTTAATATTTCAACAAAAGTAATAATGTATTCAGTGATTATTCTTTTTAACAATTATTGTAATTCCTTTTACATATGTTGTTTATTCAACTATACTTTTCCTTAGGTCAAATCTCATTTCTTTTAAATAGTTGTAGAAGCTGATAAATTAAAAGTCTAGGAATTTAATTCAATCTCTCTACCTTAAAGGCAAAATGCCTATGTCAACCCCTTTCTTGAAACTTACTTTCAATGTTCTAAAGTCACTCTGATATATATCATGTTTGTGCTTTTAGATTCATCCACACTTTTCATGTGGCAAAATAGTAATTGTAACTCTTAAAGTAAAATTTTAAGTGACTTGTTTTGGAAATGTCTATTTATTTTTAGTTTCTGGTTTTTTATTCCCATTCCAATTTTTAGGGATGGGAGACTCCTGAGTTTCACAGAAATTTTTCCTATATTAATTATCTTTTCCTCTTTTTTCCCTTAGTGCTAGATAATCCCTTTCATTGCTGTACATCCTCCGGTTTGTTATGTATGTCTTTCTTACTTTCTAAACTATAAATTCCTCAAGGGCAGGACTTGACAATTAGTCATTACACTATTTATATAGTCAAACAAGTTTTATTGTAGTTATTGTTTTTATGCATTGCAATAGTCTATATATCTTTCTTTAATGAAATTATATAAACTCTGGTGTTAATTTCCAACTATACTGAAGTAAAGTAGAATTATTTTGCTAGTTTTACTTTAAGGGTACAATTCTTTGCTGCTATATTTAATGTATGGTTTTGTTTTTCTCTTTCTGCATATGTGAGTTTGCATGTGTTCTTGTCTATGTGTTTCAGTAACAAACTTTTTTAAAATAATTTTGTGGCTTGATTGTGTCATAATGCATTTTACTGATATATTTTGGAAAATGTATATGAAATATAAAAATTCTGAGTCATTAAACATTTGTCTGGTTTCCAAAACAAAGTAATTTCAAAAAAAATTCAATTGGATTTAAAGAAATGTCAATATCTTTAAAAATTCTAATTAGTCAAATAATGTTTCTGGTTATCATGTGAACTTCCAAGGGGAACATACTCTAGGGACTTGTCATTCTAATGACTATTTAGGGTTTATTTATTGGATGGGTATCATATTATAATACTCCTTTAACCTCTTCTAGTTGATTATTTTAAAAAGCCATAATGTATAGAGCTACATTTACTTGCAAATACCTAGATATTAAAAATCTTACACTTTTCCATTTGAAATAGAAGTGGGATTTTATATATATATATATAATTTTTATATATATATATCATTAGGGTGGGCATAAAGTTTCCATCAAACATCATAGGATCATTGTTAAACAATTTGAATTTAGATTGCATATAGTCTCAATGGTTTTCAGATTAAGAATATCAGAAAGATAACATGGTATCCTGATCACATATTTATCATGAGGTTATCAATTAGAATGCAAACTTTTTGAAACCAGATTATTATAATTAGTAAATAATTATTCTCCCACCCACAAACTCTTGAGTCACATCCTAATGCCCATGAGAGGGGCCTCATAACTAAATAATAAAATCTACAGTATTAAGAGTAAGTCTATTTGTGGCCACGTTTCAGGGAGCAGAATTCTTACTGACTTCAAGGGCAGAAAGTTTAGTTGTAATGCAACTGTTACAGTAAGAGGTTATCTGTACAAGTAGAATTTAAAGAAGTGGCTATCATCCCGTATTTCAAAACTAAATTCTGTCCTTGAATGGACATAGGCAAACTCTATTGATTTTAGACTATTAGCTGACTGTTTTTTTCTTAAGAGGATTTGATATTTCTGTCATTACCTCTGGAGAATAAGATGTTTAAATGAAATAAGCACAGAAACCTTAATTGCCTATGTGTATATTATAAACATTAATTTCATTTACTGTACACTTTTTAAATTTATGTATATGTCAATGTCATTTCTTTTAATAACAAAGACCTCTATGTTCCTATTTAAGTTTGAAAAGCAATTTTCATTATGTAGGCATCAAATGTTATATTTCCTTTGGGGCTTTTTCAAACATGATCCAAATTTTATCTGGTACCACATAACTATTTTAGACTCAGTTTTGTGGTAATTTACATAGACGACTCACTTTGAAAGAAAAATGCCAAGGTACATAATTCCTGACATTGTGTTAATAATAGTTTCTAAATTTAAAATGTTCTTAATTGAAATTGATACTCTCAAGTTTTTCAAATAATTGGACTCCCTCCAGAGTCAACTGATGTTTTTAAAATTTTCATTTGAAATTTTAGGCCAAATATGTCATCTTCTTTATCCCCTATGTTCATTTCAACCACATGCTGCTGGATAAAATCATGTATGGACCAGTATGGCATGATGGATAACATAAACCCACTGTCTGTAAAATTTCTAACAAGAAGATAGAAAATAGGATAAATAAAGTGCTACTTAAGATATTACTTCTATGCTCAAGCTGTAGGCAGAATTGTAGTCTTAAACTTCTCTCTCCTTCCCCTTTGATAATATTTATGGGCCTAAATAGTAGCTGTGAGAAAGCTATAAATATAAGAATTGGTAACCTTGAAGTATTTTCTCCTCTGTGTTTAATAGTAAAATTCCTTTTTTCAATTTTGATATTGTTCCATCTGCATCAGTAGATATTCTTCTTAGTAAGTTCAACTATACAAACTGTAAGACAGACTTCTAAGTAATTAATACTCAACCTTGGAATTTCACAATCAGAGAGAGCTAGTGGGGCATAGAGAAGTCACTGTCAAAATAACATACCAAGATCCATTATGTTTGTCTGTCTCCCTTGACGTAAACTGTTCAGAGAGCCCTATGACTTATATTAGCAGGAAAGAAAGCTCTATACCTAGGATAAGACATAACTGAATAAATACATGTCAAATCTACTGAATCAAGCTAGTTTAAAAATTAATTTAAAATCTGAGAATGTAATGTTCTTGATATCAGCAAGAAAAAATGATTTACACAGAGTAAATACAGAAGTAGCTAATCTGTGGCTAAATAACTTTGTGGATTACTTTATGATGCAAGTGATAAGAGAAACTCCCAATTGTCACAAGGTTGAAGTGACTTATTTGGATCAGTCTCCTCTCAATATGAAAAGCCTAACATTTCCTTTCAATAATAATCAATGCAATGAATACATATGCAAAAGTACACAGATATATAAAACTTAGTTCATATATACACCTTTTCCAGACATGTGGCTCTTTTCTTAGGTGAGTGTTTAGGACGTTTCCTAAGTGGTATGCTGTGGACAGCTAAGTGGTAGTAAAATATGGAGGAGCAGGAGGCTTGACACTTTGTATCTGTAAACACAATGGCTCTTTCCTCACAAATTAATTTTAATATCTATGGGTAGTTTGTCATGAATTGAAAAGTTTTGCATCAATACACACAATTAGATTTATATGCAAATCTTGGAGTTCTTCTGGAATACAAAGAGGTGTACTTTGAGATAAGGGAAGAGGGAGGAATAAAAACTGAAACTTCAAAATCTCAAGTTATTATTTAACTGGGAAGTGGCTGTGACTTTTTTCTCTCTTCTGCTTTTAGCACAAATATGTACGAATTAGTATTCTTTTTTTTCCCCCACACTTGATATGATAGATAAGTGAAAAAAAAATCCCCAGGAAAACTAAAAAAATGAAATTCAGAAGTTGTTTCCAAAAGCTCGTTAAAGTTTAAACTGTAATTCCTAAGTAGTGATGATATTGTTGCTGTCTGGGTGTTTCCTCTGTTTCTTTCCAAACACCTCTACCTCCATTGTAAGAAAAAGCTTAAGGGGATTTTGTGCTAGCTCAAGACTCCCTCATATGCAGGCTCTCCATCATTTTCTGAAGTGGGTATGCTTGAAAATAAAGATACCACATTGTTTCAGTCCTCTTCTCCATCCCTGTTCTGGTGGCCCTACTTTTCTTGGTCATAAAATAATCTAAGGTTGTGATAGATTCTAGAGAGGCAGTATTGTCCATAGTACCAGACAATCTTAAGCCTCCGTAGTATCTTCCTGGATATACTCCTGTGTGTTCAGAGAAAAAGAAAGCTAAGGGGATGCTGCATTTCTTTGAAACCTTTGTGCTCTGTGTTATGATGGGCAACCATGACTACTTAAAGAGAGAACTTCAAGGGTACTTGGGCTTGCTTTTATTTATTAAATGAGGCTTACAATTCTGTATTTTTGCAAATGCCTTTATGTGATAAGAATCATGACCTTCACATACATATAAATACTGCACTTTATAAATCCCATAACATTTTAAGAAGGGGAGGGAAGCAAGATTAGTACATGATAATTCATTGAAAGAAAAAAAAAGAAAAAATATGCTCTACATTATCTTCAGTCATAGGGAAGGAAAGATAAATCAGTCACACGTAGAGATCAATAGAATGTCTATGAACACTACTGTTAATTCTTATATAAATGACTAACTGGAAGACCTGAAATACAATTAATTGCCTATTGTGGATATTTCCTCAAAGGAGTAACAGATGCTTGATCATCTAAGATTACATCTGCTTCAGGCATACAAACTACATGAAGCAATGATGCCATGAAGGCTCTCAATATCATCAGTCACATTCAAAATGGACAGAAGCAGCAAAGGAAAAGGCGACTCGAAATTAAATAGTGACCTCTCAAATTGTGATTTTATAAGGATACCTGAAATTATTGTCTGCATGAACAGTGACATGTTATAGAAACAGGAAAAAGAGAGTCTGAAGATAGTTTAAAGCTAAATCTTTTAAATATTCTTTTTTTATAGCTGAGTAAAGTGTTTGCTATCTCATAAATGTCAACTGTATCATCTCCCCTCTCTAATACCTTCATTTTCCCATTCTTTTATGATACTATTTCTTTTCTAAGCATAAAGTCTAGATTTCTCTAATGGAAATTTGCCTGAAAGTTGATGATATAAAATTATTTTTCTAGTTTTAGTTTTATTATCTACCATGAAACTCAGCTATGTTTCTGAATTGAGGATTCCAGAAAATTTGACCTTTTCAATGTGAACAGTGCTAGAAATCTAAAGTGATTTTGTTTCTTTTATTCAATAAATTTCTTAAAGTCCCTAACATGCAAAGCAGTTTGTTTTATGTGCTATGAAAATATAAAGATGAATTAGTCAAGGATTATGCCTTTAAGGGACAGTTAGTAAGGAAGACAAAACAGTTCATAAAACTTATTAAAAAGTTTGGTTTCTAATATATGAGCTTCAAGATTCAGAGATATATCATAATTATTAATGATTCTGTCTAATTCTTGGTAAAAATAGCATGGGTCAAAAATGGCAGATGAAAACCAATTAGGAGGTGTGAACTAATAATGCCTGTATCTGAAAAATGAATAGATATAAAAGCAGGCAATACAAATATTTTAAAGAAACACACCTCCTTCCAGTAGAGATTGGAGAAGAATATTAGAGATAATCCAATCCAATTCTCTCATTTTCAAGAAAGGAAAAATGATAACCAGAGTAGGTGACTGACTTATTCATGTATTAATCGCTAAGCCAGGACTAGAAATTCAAGATCATAAACTCTAGTCCAGTGTTCTGTGAATTTTGGAAATACAATCTTTATGTACAAAATGCTACTTTTGGTTTGAGGATATAAGACAAATATGTGAAAAGTGGAGAAAAGTAAAGAATATTTCAAAACTCTATTTCAAAGCGTATTCATAAAAACATCATTGTATTTTATTTATTTATTTATTTATTTATTTATTTATTTATTTTAAAGATTTTATTTATTTTCAACAGAGAGAGAGAGAGAGCAGGAGAGGGAACACAAGCAGGGGGAGTGGGAGAGGGAGAAGCAGGCTTCCCGCTGAGCAGGGAGCCCGATGCGGAACTCGATCCCACGACCCTGGGATCATGACCTGAGCTGAAGGCAGATGCCTAATGACTGAGCCACCCAGGTGTCCTCATTGTATTTTAAAATAGTGCTTTCTGTGAACTGAAGTGGTTTGTGAATAAACAGGAACAGAAAGGTATTATTTATTTCCATGGTAAAAAAAAAGGGGGGGGGCGCACCTGGGTGGCTCAGTCACTAAGCATCTGCCTTCGGTCTGGTCATGATCCCATTTTCCTGGCATCAAGGCCCGCATGGGGCTCCCTGCTCAGCAGGAAGCCTGCTTCTCCCTCTTCCACATCCCCTGCTTGTGTTCCCTCTCTCACTGTGTCTCTCTCTCTCTGTCAAATAAATAAATAAAATCTTAGGAAAAAAAAGAAGAACAAGAAGGGATGAAAGAAATTATGATAAAAGTTGAGAATATAGGGTAAGGGAAATAATTGTAAAATGTTTTCTAAAAAGAGTGAATTTGGTTATTCAGTTTACAGGAGAGGTATTGGTAAAGGAGTATTGTACAGGAGATGGATTTTGTAAATCAAGAAAATACATTAACCATGTCTTCTATTTCATATGGTAGTATTTTATAATTTATAGTTATTCACATAATACCGTCTGTATTTTTGACATATGCTTATATTACCTGTATTATATTTATTGATATATTTTCATCAACTGATTTTTTATTTAGATTTTTAATTGAAATATAATTAATATGCAATGTTATATTAGTTCCAGGTGTACAACATATTGATTCAACAATGCTATACATTACTCAGTGCCCACTGTAATACATGTAATTGCAATCTGTCACAATACATTATTACAATATTATTGACTCTGTTCCCTATGCTGTACTTTTCATCTCAGTGACTTATTTATTTTATAACAGGAAGTTTGTATTTCTTAATCCCCTTTCTCTATTTTATCCCTCCCCTACACACTTTCCTTCTGGCAACCACCACTTTGTCTTCTGTATTTAAGAATCTATTTTGTTTTTTCTTCATTTTGTTTTTTTATATTCTACATATAAATGAAATCATATGGTATTTGTCTTATTTCCCCTAGCATAATACCCTCTCGGTCCATCTGTATTGTTGCAAACATCAAGATCACATTCTTTTTTATGACTGACTAACATTCTGGTGTGTGTGTGTGTGTGTGTGTGTGTGTGTGTTGGGTGGGGGGTGTATTATTGGGACTTTTTTTGTGGCCTGACATGATCTATTATGGAGAATGTTTCATGTGCACTTGAAAAGATTGTGTATTTTTTTGTTTTTTAGATGGACTGTTACATATAGATCTGTGAAGTCCATATGGTCTAATATGTCATTCAAAGCCAACATTTCCTTATTGATTTTCTGTCTGGATGATCTATCCATTGATGTAAGTAGGGCATTGATGTCTCCCACTATTATTATATTATAATCAATTTTTCCCTTTATGTCTATTAATATTTGCTTTATGTAAGTAGGTGCTCTTATGTTGGGTGAGTAGATATTTATAATTGTTATATGTTCTTCTTGGGTTGAGCCCTCTTTCATTATGTAGTACCCTTCTTTGTCTCTTGCTACAGCCTTGGTTTTAAAGTCTATTTTGTCTCATATAAGTATTGCTACCCCAGCTTTTATTTTGTTTCCATTTGCATAGTATATGTTTTCCAACCTTTCACTTTCAGTCTGTATATATCTTTAGGTCTGAGGTAAGTCTTTTGTAGGCAGTATATAGATGGGTCTTCTTTTGTTTGTTTATCTGTTCAGGCACCCTATGTCTTTTGTCTGGAGCATTTAGTCCATTTATATTTAAAGTAATTATTGATAGGTGTGTACCTATTGCCATTTTGTTAATTGTTTTCCAGTTGATTTTGTAGGTCTTTTCTGTTTCCTTTCTTCTTTTTTGCTCTCTTCCCTTATAGTTTGATGGCTTTTCTCTCTCTATTTTGTGTATCTATTACAGGGTTTTGGTTTCTGGTTACTATTAGGTTTGTATATAACATCTTATGTTGTACTTACTGCTATACACTTAGCAGTCTATTTTAATTTGATGGATGCTTAAGTTCAAACACATTCTAAAAACATTATACTTTACCCTCCATGTTTTATGTATACAATGTCATACTTTACATGTTTTTATTTTGTGTATCTGTTAGAAGGTGGGAAGGAGACAGTAAAATATCCCATAAACTTAGAAGGCACTTTGAGACTGGAAAACAAATCATGCCACTCCATTGAGTTTATACAGTTTTATTCAGGGTAACTTACAGAAGAATCTGGTAGAGGATGATCCACAGTGGCCTCGTAGAAATTCTCTGCAAAATCCAGACCTTAGTCCACAGATTTTTTAGAGTGAGAGAACAGCCAGAAGGGTATTGCAATGAGATCAAAAGGTTTACACACACCTCAGATGGCTCATATGCACCTAATTGACATTTAACAGTAATTAGATCTTGTGGCATCACCTATGCATCAGGAAGAGGAAAGACTATGTTAATTATAACAATGGAGGCCAAAGCAAGACTCTTCCCATCCCAATCATGATGGGCATTTCTAAGATTTGTATATTAATCTCCTAGAGGCCAGAACATGTACAAGAGAGACCATTGAACAAACATGAGCGAGATGGAGGGCCAAAGATGGAGTCAGTATAGTCGGTATAGTCACTCCTACATGTATTTCTTGACTAATTTTTGCGGCTAAGTTGATTTTACTACTTTTGTGTTTTAAACTCTCTACTGGCTTTCTAAGTGATTAATCTACTTTTACTATATATTTGCTTTTACCTATGAAATTTTTTGCTTTTGTAATTTTCTTCAAATTATGGCCTTTTCTTTCCACTTAAAGAATTCCCTTTACCATTCCTTGTAAGGCTAATTAGAGATGAACTCCTTTGAATTTTTTTTATCTGGGAAACTCTTTATCTCTCCTTCTATTCTGAATGATGATCTTGCTAGTAGAGTATTCTTAGTTGTAAGTTTTTTCCTTTCAGCACTTTAAATATTATCATGTCAGTCCCTTCTGGCCTGCAAAGTTTCTGCTAAAAATCAGTTGATACCCTCAGGGTTTTCCCTGTTATGTTACAGTTTTCTTTTTCTTGATGCTTCTAAAATTTTCTCTTTATTATTACTTTTTGCCACTTTAATTATTATCTGTCTTGATGTGAACATCCTTGGGTTTATCTTGTTAGGGACTCCCTGTGCTTCCTGGACCAGGATGTCTGTTTCTTTCCCCACATTAGGGAAGTTTTCGGCTCTTATTTCTTCAAACCATTTTTCTGCCCCCGTCTCTCTCTTCTCCTTCTGGGATCTCAGTAATGATGATGATGCAGAGTTTCCTTAACCTGTTCTCTCATTTTTTATTATTCTTTTTTGCTGTTCAGCTTGGTTGCTTTCCATAATCCTGTCTTACAGATCACTGATCCATTTTTCTGCATCCTCTAATCTGTTATTAGTTCCCTCTAGTGTTTTTTTTAATTTCAGTTGTTATATTTTTGAACTCTATTTTTTGTATTTTATATCTTTTTGTCAAAGTTCTCACTGAGTTCATCCACTCTTTTCTCAAGTCCAGTGAGTATCTTTATGACCATTGCTTTGAATTCTTTATCAGGTATATTGCTTATCTTAGTTTTATTTAGATATTCTGCTGTGATTGTGTCTTTTCTTTTATTTGTGACATATTCCTCTGTCTCCTCATTTTGTCCAATTCTCTGTGATTTTTTTTATTTTTTTATTTTTTTTTTTAAAGATTTTATTTATTTATTTGAGAGAGACTGAGAGGTAGAGAGCACGAGAGGGAAGAGGGTCAGAGGGAGAAGCAGACTCCCTGCTGAGCAGGGAGCCCGATGTGGGACTCGATCCCGGGACTCCAGGATCATGACCTGAGCCGAAGGCAGTCGCTTAACCAACTGAGCCACCCAGGCGCCCAATTTTTTTTTTTTTTAATGTATTACGTCGGTCAGCTATATTTCCTGGTCTTGAAAGTGGCTTCATGTAGAAGAGGTCCATTGGTGCCCTGTAGCACAATCCCCCAGCCTGGTCACCAGAACCAGGTGCTCCAGGGATGTCTCCTATGTGGGCTGTATGCACCCTAATTGTGTGGCTGAGCTGCATTTGCCCTCAGCCCAGCCAGTTGCAATGACCAGCTTTGCCTGTTATGGATGCACTAAAAAGGGTTTTGTCCCTGAGCTGTTGAGAGGTCTGTTTGAGATGCTACAAGGGTTGGCAGTCAGGCTAGCTGTCTGCAGTTAGCCTCTCTGCCATGGTATCAGGTGTGTAATGAACAGCAAAGCAAAGATTGCTTCCTGTATGGCCAACTGAGAAGCTTTTGTTGGTGGGTGGGACAAGTGGTCAAACTGAATATTTGCAGTTAGCCTGTCTGTCACAGTTGCTGGTACACCAAATGGCAGGGCTTGTTCTCTGTACAGCCAGTTTAGAGACATGGCTGCTGGAACTGCAAGAATGCTGGAATATGAAGTTATTTCTTCCTCTCCATAAGGCAGGAGTCATTTTGGAGTGGCACAAGTCCCTGCCAGGGCTGCTTGCATGGGTGGGCTGGAATTGCTTTGGAGGGATGCCAGATGAGATGGGCAGATTGGATGGGGCAGGTCTGCAGGGGAACATGGGAGTGAGGCATGTGGTGCTAGCAAGATAGGTAGAAGGTGTTAGGGCTAGCTCCTGCAAATGTCCAGCTATCTAAAATGGGGAGGAAAAGAGAAATGGTACCAGTCAGAATTTTTGTTCCTGAAGAAACCTCCTGAAGATTCCCCCTTGAGCACACATTTTGAGACTAGTAAATAAATCTCCTTTACATATACCCAGGTCCTTTTCAAACTACTGATTCTATGCTGGGAGGTAGATGGAATTTTTTAGAATGTTGGCTTGTCAAGGGCACCCAAAGCCCCACTGGTTTTCAAAGCCAGGTATGGGGATTGATCCCTAGTGCCTGTGGTACCTGGGATCAGGTCTGATCTTCTCACATCTCCAAGCTTGTGTTAAAGTCCCCTATTCTTATTGTGTTATTGTTAATTAATTCCTTTATGTTTATTATTAATTTGTTTTATATATTTATATTTACATGTGCTCCCAATTGTTATATCTTGTTTGATTGTCCCTTTTATGATTATATAAGCTCTTCTTTGTCTCCTTTTCAGTCTTTGTTTTAAAGTCTAGTTTGTCTAAGTATTGCTTTTCCAGCTTTCTTTTCATTTTGATGTCCATTTGCATGATGAATGATTCTCCACCCCCTCACTTTCAATCTGGAGGTGTCTTTAGGTCTAAAATGAGTCTTTTGTAGGCAGCATGTAGATGGGTCTTTTTTTTTTTTTTTTTCAATCCATTCTAATACCCTATGTCTTTTGATTGGTGCATTTATTCCATTTATAGTCAAAGTAATTACTGATAGATATGTATTTATTGCCATTTTATTACTTATTTTGTCAATATTTCTGGAGAATTTCTCTGATCCTTTTTTGTCTTTATTACTTTTGGCCTCTTGAGGGGTCCCCTTTAATATTTCTGGCAGGGCTGGTTTAGTAGTCATGAACACCTTTAGTTTTTGTTTGTCTAGGAAACTCTATCTTTCCTTCTATTCTGAATGATAGCCTTACTGGAAAGAGTATTCTTGACTGCAGATCTTACCCTTTTAGTACTTTGAATAGATCATGCCACTTTATTTTGGCTTGCAAAGTTTCTGTTGAGAAATCTCCAGCTAGTTGTGTGTGTTTTCCCTAGTAAATTAAGGACTTCTTTTGTCTTGCTGATTTTAAGATATTTCTTTATCACTATGTTTTGCAAATTTAATTAGTATTTCTTTGTTATGGCCTGCTTTTGTTGATTTTGATGGGAGTTTTCTCTGCCTCCTGGGTCTGGATATCTGTTTCCTTCCCTAGATTAGGAAAGTGTTCTGTTATTGTTTCTTGAAACAAATGTTCTGCCCCTTTTATCTCCTTTTTCTGGGACTCCTATAACATGAATGTTATTATGTTTGATGGAGTCACTGAGTTCCCTAAGTCTATTCTCCTGTTGCATAATTCTTTCTCTTTTTTGTTCAGCTTCACTATTTTCCAATTTTTTGTCACAAATTGATTCCTCTGCATCTTCCAGCTTGCTGTTCATTGCACCAAGCCTGTTTTCAACCTCATTTATTATATTCTTCATGTTTGATTGATACTTTTTTTATTCTTTTAACTCTGTGATAAGGGTCTCACTGATGTCTTCTATTCTTTTCTCAAGCCCAGTAAGTAACCTTATGATTATTACTTTAAGTTCTCCACCAAGCATGCTAATTATATCTATTTTGTGTAGATCTTCTTCCATGTGTTAGAAAAGCCAGTTATATCTCATGTTCCTGAAAGTAATGGCCTTATGAAGAAGAGGTCCTGTAGTGCCCAGGTCCTGGAGCTTCAAGGAATGCCTCTAGTGTGTGCTACGTCTGTTCTGCTGTTGTTTTGTGGCTGATCTATCCTTCAGAGCAGTTGTCTGCAGAAGCTCTCCTTGCTTGCTGGGGGCAGTGTTTGGTGTCTGGCCTAAATGTTGTGAGTTTTAATTAAGTGTGCTCTGGTCTTGTGAAATGAGACCTGACACCAACTCCACCAGAACTGAGGACCTGCAGAACTCTCTGGTTGGGAGAGGTGGTGTGGGCAGGGGTTTCTGCTGGTTTTCTGGGGTAGGAACCCACTGCACTGGGACTGAGGCAAACTTGACTGAGAAAGGCAGTTCTGCCAAAGTGCAGCAGGTGGGGCTTGGTTTAAGCAAGTTAGGCAGCCAGTGTCAATGCTGTGCTGCTGCCCATAGGTGGCTGTGTGTTTATGCTGATGGGCTAGAGAGGGAAATGGTGCCAACCAGCACCTTTGTTTTTGGGGAGGTGTCTCTATGAATGCTGCCTCTCAGAGATACACTCTGAGAAGAGGGACTGATCTCCCCCCACCTCCCACTATATCCCAGGTGTTCTTCAGATTGCTGTTCCCACACTGTCTCCCCCTGGGTTGTTTGCCTGCCTTCTCTCCACGAAAAGCATAGTGCCCTCCTGGCTCTATCCCAGTCAAGACTGCTGACCTTTAAAACTCCAGGCTTTAAGCCCCAGTGTTTGCAAGAACTCATGAAATTCAGCCCCTCTCATTTTCTAAGCCAATGGCTTTGGGGAAATATTCTCTTTGTGTGTTCCCCTGTGTACTCCTCTCTCTCTTGCCCTTCTCTGGAACCATGGCTCCCTCCCTTCCATAGCACCCATGATTCATTTCTCCCCTAAACCACATCACTGAACTTCTTACCTTCTTTAATGTAGCCCCTTCTCTCCCTTTAGTTGTGCAGTTTGTTCTGTCAGTTTTTAGGTATATTTCTGGTGTATTTCAGATGTTTTGATAGTTATCTAGTTGTGTTCATGGGATGAGATGAGCCTAGGGTCCTCTTACTCTGCCACCATCTTCCTCTCTCCCCATGTCTCTTCCTAAAACTGTGAAGAAAGTTCAAAAATATCTATTTTTCCAAATATGTGGAAGAACTTCTCTGAATAGCGTCTTCTAAAATAAAGGAAAAGGGGTATTTTTTATAAACTGTCACTACCTGGTTTGTTAAAATAAAGTGCTTCCTTGCAATGCTTTCAATATTTTCTGAGAATATTTAAGAGGAATCCATAGGTTGATTAGACAAGAAATTTTATTGCTTAGGGAGAATTAATAAATGCATTTCTTGTAGACCCTAGTTATATTTTGGCTCAAGCCAAAATATATTTTGATCATTTGACCAAATAAAATTTGGTCATTTAATGGGAATTTACTGTGCACCAAAAACATTTAAATCTTGTAACAATCCTACAACTTTGGTATAATTACTATGGTCTTTAAAGCTAAGGAAATTAAGGTTCAAAGGGTAAAGTACAAAAATAGATTATTTTCCCTTGAACCTTGAACCCTGAACTCTGGAGTCTCAGTGGGAAGTTGTCTGGAACCAGACTTTGAACTTCTGATTCTCTAATCACACAGCTTTGGATCTTGGCTTCCCACACAGTATCTCAGCCTCTGCTTACACCTCTTCTGCCAGGAGATCCAGAAATGTTCCTTGTTCCCATTCTAAGGATCCAAGTGTCTGCTGGCTCAGTCTATTGTAGGAAGCCCATCTTGGTGGCCTTGGAAGTAACATGGTGGGAGTATGAGCAAGTAAGAGTGGGAGGGAAAGAGACTGGGTTATCAACTAAAACTCAGAGATAAAAAAGAAAACTAAAGATACGAGCCTAGGCTCACTCTGTTCCCCTCTTCCTCTCTTTCTTCATTCCTTCCTTCCTCCATTTCTTTCTTCCTTCTAACTTTTCCCCATATTTTCCCTTAAACGCACAGAGCGCAGAACGTTCAGTCACTAATCTCTACCTCAGTCTTCATAATCTAGTTGTACATATCAAACTCCATAGAAATAATGTCCTTAACATATATATCTTTATTTTTTTGGAAGTTTATTTTTTAATTAATAAATTTTTATTATGTTACATTAGTCCCTGTAAGTACATCATTAGTTTTTGATGTAGTGTTCCATGATTCACTGTTTGCACATAACACCCAGTGCTCCATGCAATATGTGCCCTCCTTAATACCCATCACTAGGCTAACCCATCCTCCCAACCCCCTTCCCTCTAAAACCCTCAATTTGTTTCCTGGAGTCCATAGTTTCTCATGGTTTGTCTCCCACTCTGGTTTCCCCCCCCCTTTCTACTAATGTCCTCCATGCTATTCCTTATGTTCCACAAATAAGTGAAACCATAGGATAATTGACTTTCTCTGATTGACTTATTTCACTTAGCATAATCTCCTCCAGTCCCATCCATGTTGATGTAAAAGTTGGGTATTCATCCTTTCTGATGGCTGAGTAATATTCCATCATATGTATGGACCACATCTTCTTTATCTATTTGTCTGTTGAAGGGCATCTCGGCTCCTTCCACAGTTTGGCTATTGTGGACGTTGCTTTTATAAACATTGGGGTGCATGTGGCCTTCTTTTCACTACATCTGTATGTTTGGGGTAAATACCCAGTAGTGCAATTGCTGGGTCATAGGGTAGCTCTATTTTAAACTTTCTGAGGAACCTCCACACTGTTTTCCAAAGTGGCTGTACCAACTTGCATTCCCACCAACAGTGTAAGAGGGTTCCCCTTTCTCTACAACCTCTCCAACATTTGTTGTTTCCTGCCTTGTCAATTTTTGCCATTCTAACTGGTGTAAGGTGGTATCTCAATGTTGTTTTGATTTGAATTTCCCTGATGACTAATGATGTTGAATATTTTTTCATATGTCTGTTAGCCATTTGTATGTCTTCTTTAGAGAAGTGTCTGTTCATGTCTTCTGTCCATGTTTTGACTTGATTATTTGTTTTTTGGGTGTTGAGTTTGAGAAGTTCTTTATAGGTCTCGGATACCAGCCCTTTATCTGTAGTGTCATTTGCAATTATCTTTTCCCATTCCATGGGTTGCCTCTTTGTTTTGTTGACTGTTTCCTTTGCTGTGCAGAAGCTTTTTATCTTGGTGAAGTCCCAAAAATTCATTTTTGCTTTTGTTTCCCTTGTCTTTGGAGATGTATCTTGAAAGAAGGTGCTGTGGCCGATGTCGAAGAGGTTACTGTCTATGACTCCTCTAGGATTTTGATGGATTCCTGTTTCACATTGAGGTCTTTGATCCATTTAGAGTTTATCTTTGTGTATGGTGTAAGAGAATGGTGGAGTTTCATTCTTCTCTATGTAGCTGTCCAATTTTCCCAACACCATTTATTGAAAAGACTGTCTTTTATCCATTGGATATTTTTTCCTGCTTTGTCGAAGATTAATTGACCATAGATTTGAGGGTCCTTTTCTGGGCTCTCTATTCTGTTCCATTTGATCTATGTGTCTGTTTTTGTGCCAGGACTATGCTGTCTTAGTGATTACAAGTTTGTAATACAGCTTGAAATCAGGCAACGTGTTGCTTCCAGCTTTGTTTTTCTTTTTCAACATTTCCTTGGCGATTCAGAGTCTTTTCTGGTTCCATACAAATTTTAGGGTTCTTTGTTCCAGCACTTTGAAAAATGCCATTGGTATTTTGATTGGGATGGCATTGAAAGTATAGATTGCTCTGGGCAGCATAGACATTTAACAATGTTTATTCTTCTGATCCATGAGTATGGAATGTTTTTCCATCTTTTTGTGTCTTCTTCAATTTATTTCATAAGTGTTCTGTAGTTTCTAGAGTATAGATCCTTTACCTCTTTTTTTTAGGTTTATTCCAAGGTATCTTATGGTTTTCGGTGCTATTGTAAATGGAATTGATTTGCTAATTTCTCTTTCTACAGTTACATTGTTAGTGTATAGGAAAACAACTGATTTCTGTGCATTGATTTTGTATCCTGCCACATTACTGAATTGCTATATGAGTTCTAGTGATTTGGGGGTGGAGTCTTTTGAGTTTTCCACATTAAGTATCATGTCATCTGTGAAGAGAGAGAGTTTGACTTCTTCTCTGCCAATTTGAGTATCTTTTATTTCTTTTTGTTGTCTGGTTGCTGTTGAACAATAGGCCTGATTAGATCTCATTTCTGCCCTTAGATATTCTATATTGTCATTAATATTTTTCTCAAGCCTAGATATTGCCTTGATAATTGTTACTCTGAAGTCCATTTCTGACATCTTGGTTATATCCATACCCATTATTTCTGTGGCAGAAGCCATAGTCTATGGTTCTTTCTTTTGTTGGGGGTTTCCCCTCTTAGTCATTCTGTTGAGGGGTGGTTAAGGGAATGTACAGAATCCAAATTGTTGACCACAACCCAAGCAAGATGAACCTGTTTGTAGGGACCTTAGTGTTGTTGGCTTCTTGTTCTCCCAGCTTGTCTTCTGGGGGAAGGGCCTGCCACACTGTTAACTCAGGCAACCCTGTTTGGGCAGAGTTATCCTGCTCCTTGTGGGGGAGGATGGGCTCAGTGAAAACCGGTTTTGGGGGGCTTTTGTTCTCCTGAGGCTTTCCCTGGTGGCTTTCGGAGTCTCTTCTGAGAGTCTGAGCAGAAGTGATCATATCTAAACCTCTGCCTCAGAGCAGAGAGATCGCAGTCTGTTCTTCAGTGAGCTTTCCAGGCCACACTGTCTCCATTTCTGACTGTGCTGCTAAAAACCTCAGTGTCCTGGGTTGTGCGCCCCACAGCAGTGCTCCCAGCCCTTGTTCCCAGGGCTGGGCACGTCTTTGCCCTTTTTGCTTCTAAAACTGCAAACTCCCCTGCTTGGCATGCACGCCCCCTCAGCTCCAGTTTTCAGTCTGGGGGGCTGCCTTAAAGTCCTTTCCCTGCTGCTACCGGTCTGCGAGTCTGTGCCCAGTCCCCAGCATGGGATGCTTTTGCGCTCCTGTGTTATTTCACCTTCCTGGTGCCAGCGCTTATGGCGGCTCCCTCCCCCTTCTGTTTATCCTCCAATATCTGCCTGCAGAATCAGCTCCCTGCTTCATACCTCGAGATCAGCCGCTGGAGATATTCTGTTTGTAGAGATCTTATCTTCTTACATCTCAGGCTGATTTTGTCGGTGTTCAGAATGGTCTGGTAAATATCCAGGGTACCGGTTGAAATAGGGTCCCCTACTCCACCACCATTGTTCTGAAGTTCCATTAACATACATACCTTTAGAGAAGCACTATGACTTAGAGAAAACTAAGAGTTTGAATGAATTCTACTTCTACTTTTACTGGCTGTATCAGCTTGGGGATCCTTCATAAAAACCTTTGCATCTCTGTTCCTTCATATAAGTACCTAACTCATATGATTTTTGTGATGATTAAATGAGGTAATATTCGTTAAGTGCTTGGTACCAAAGCTAGCACATAGAAAGAATTAAAAAATATGAGGTTTTATAGTTTCTTCATATACATATATATGTATGCACACACACACATAAAATATAGCAGTCAGTGGAATAGATTGTGCTTGTTAAAGTTTTATTATATTTTCATCCCTGTAATCCAATTAATAAAGATTTTGTTGTACGTCTGGTGAAATGAGATATCAGAATCAATTTCAAAATGTGATGGCATAACGAAATTGGAATCTATGTCCTTCTATTAGGTAAATGATTTCTCAAAAAATTATCCATTTTAATATCACTATTTGGATTCACTAATCCAAATTGCCCTGATATGTTCTTCCCCCATGCATCCAATGGCAATGACTCTTCTTTGGTGGCAAACACAAAGCTGAAAGAAACAGAACTATGAATATTTCATGAAAAATTGACAAAACCATCATTAGCTGAAACTACTCAAAATGGGAAACTTTCAACATTTTAATGAGTGATGGTAGACATATAGATAAATACATTTAAAAAAGGTATTTGCCTTCATATTTAGAGCTATGGAATATCTCCCCATATATATGAGTCTATTTGCTTATTAATCTGAGATCTCTTTGTTCTCTTACTTTGTCAAGTTTCACTAGGCTTTCTCTTTTTTTTTTATTTTTCTTTTTTTATTGTTATGTTAATCACCATATATTACATAATTTGTTTTGGTGTACTGTTCCATGATTCATTGTTTGTTCATAACACCCAGTGCTCCATGCAGAATGTGCCCTCCTCAATACCCATCACCAGGCTAACCCATCCCCCCACCCTCCTCCCCTCCAGAAACCTCAGTTTGTTTTTCAGAGTCCATCATCTCTCCTGGTTCGTCTCCCTCTCTGACTTACTCCCCTTCATTCTTCCTCTCCTGCTATCTTCTTCTTTTTCTTTTTTCTTAAAATATGTTGCGTTATTTGTTTCAGAAGTACAGATCTGTGATTTAACAGTCTTACACAATTCACAGCGCTCACCGTAGCACATATCTTCCCCAATGTCCATCACCCAGCCACCCCATCCCTCCCACCCCCGACCACTCCAGCAACCCTCAGTTTGTTCCTGAGATTAAGAATTCCTCATATCAGTGAGGTCATATGATACATGTCTTTCTCTGATTGAATTATTTCACTCAGCATAACGCCCTCCAGTTCCATCCACGTCGTTGCAAATGGCAAGATCTCATTCCTTTTGATGGCTGCATAATATTCCATTGTGTATATATACCACATCTTCTTTATCCATTCATCTGTCGATGGACATCTTGGCTCTTTCCACAGTTTGGCTATTGTGGACATTGCTGCTATAAACATTGGGGTGCACATACCCCTTCGGGTCCCTACATTTGTATCTTTGGGGTAAATACCCAGAAGTGCAATTGCTAGATCGAATAGTAGCTCTAATTTCAACTGTTTGAGGAACCTCCATACTGTTTTCCAGAGGGGTTGCACCAGCTTGCATTCCCACCAACAGTGTAGGAGGGTTCCCCTTTCTCCACATCCCCGCCAACATCTGTCGTTCCCTGACTTGTCAATTTTAGCCATTCTGACGGGTGTGAGGTGGTATCTCATTGAGGTTTTGATTTGGATTTCCCTGATGCCGAGCGATGTTGAGCACTTTTTCATGTGCCTGTTCTTTTTTAAAAAATTTTATTTTATTATGTTATGTTAGTCACCATACATTACATCATTTGTTTTTGATGTAGTGTTCCTTTATTTCATTTTTCCAACAAACATGTTACCTTTTTATTCCTATGACTTTGTAGTTGACTCAGTATTCACTCATTTGGCAAATGTTTTTAAGCACTTTTCTTTTTTTTAATTTTTTTTATTATGTTAATCACCATACATTACATCATTAGTTTTTGATGTAGTGTTCCATGATTCATTGTTTGCGTATAACACCCAGTGCTCCATTCAATACGTGCCCTCTTTAATACCCATCCCCCCAACCCCCTCCCCTCTGGAACCCTCAGCTTGTTTCTCAGAGTCCATAGTCTCTCATGGTTCATCTCCCCCTCCACTTCCCCCCCTTCATTTTTCCCTTCCTGCTGTCATCGTCTTCTTCTTCTTCTTCTTCTTCTTCTTCTTCTTCTTCTTCTCCTCCTTCTCCTTCTCCTTCTCCTTCTCCTTCTCCTTCTCCTTCTCCTTCTTTTAACATATAATGTATTATTTGTTTCAGAGGTACAGGTCTGTGATTCATCAGTCTTAGACAATTCACAGCACTCACCATAGTACACACCCTTTCCAATGTCTATCACTCAGCCACCCCTTCCTTCCCACCCCCCACCACTCGAGCTACCCTCAGTTTGTTTCCTGAGATTAAGAATTCCTTGCTTAAACATTTCTATGAACACGATTCAGACTGGGCATGAGGAAACAGATTAATAAAGCATGGATCTTATTTTTGAAATACTCTATCATCTATCTGGGCAGGGTTGGGGGGAAACTATGGTATAAGCATGCAATGACTTTATTTTTTTAAAGACTTTATTTATTTATTTGTCAGAGAGAGAGCACAACCAAGGGGGAGCAGCAGACAGAGGGAGAAGTAGGCTCCCTGCTGAGCAAGGGGCCAGATGTGGGACTCAGTCCTAGGACCCTGGGATCATGACCTGAGCCGAAGGCAGACACTTAACTGACTGAACCACCCAGAAGTCCTTAATATAGACTTTAAATCTTCTGCTAGGAACTAACACATATCCCTCCCATTTATATTTCATTGGTCAAAGCAAGTCAGCTACCTTATGTTGTTAGATCACAAAGACTAATCCTACACAAAGGAACCCAGTAGAAAGAGACCAGTCAGAATGGGACAAAGGAAGGGGCAATAAATATTTTGAAGAAGAGACACATAGACATACCCCTGACTCCAAACAAAGAGAAAAAGCAAAGTTAAAAATATACAGTAAAAGTGCTTTTTGTTTATTAAAAAGTGTTATTTTTATTTAAGTAAATGAATATGATTTTTTAAAAGCATAGGCATTTATCCACACACATAGTAAAAACACTCTTGGCCAGGAATATTTATTAAAAAATCAGTTTCTATGTGATGATAGTTGAAAATGTTTTTTGAAAAATAAATTCCTGTTTCCACTTGCAATCCATTTTGAAAATAAATACTCAGAAATTGAAATTGGCCACAAGGAAAGCCACTTTACCAGGATCCTATATCAATAACTTTTGACGACATTTCTGGCTTTACTCTGAGAGCTTTAACCAAAATATATTTTAAGAATGATTTTAGTTTATAAATTAGTATCTGAATGAATTTATTAATTTGTTCCCTCAGTAAACTCATACTTTAAAAAATAGCATAATATTTTGTAGTTGTTAAATCACCCTGAAGAATATAAATTTATATTCTTAAATGAAGTACATTTTCTTTTTTTTTCTGTTAGTTTCTAATTTTACCTTTGAAATCATTTTATCTAATATGTGGAGCTCTTATTCTATTTAATTAGGGTTATTAATGTTTCTTTTCATACTTAAAATAAGAATATTTGATTCCCATGTAAAGACAGAACATCAACTATCTTTTAAACACACAAATGGTACAAATTTTGGATGTTAAAAATATATGCACATTATTCTATTAGTCTCAATATGTATAGTATATTCTTTCCCCTTTTTTCTTTCCTGTCACTTCAATGGATAGTATAATTTAGGATGAAAATAAAACCATTCTTTGAGATCATTTCACAGTATCTTTCTACATTCCATTTTTTGTGGGTAAATTCAGAGAATTGTCGTATTTTAGAATTTCTGGTCAAAGACTTTGTCTAGGGGTTTTTGCTGGTTATATAACTTATTTTAAATATGAGAAATGAATTGGCAAACACTGATGTGGGAGCATTGGGAGGACAGAGCAGGGGTGTTTAATCAAAGGAAATGTAACAGACAAGGGATGACTATCAGATGTATAAGAAAAGATAACAGAATTAAGGAAGGCATTAGAAAATGGGGTTTTCAGCAAAGGAAACTGCATGTGCAGTGGTGTGGTGACAAGCTGGCACACTTCTGGTGAGATGATTACAGTCCCTTCAAATGAGAACTTTGTCACAAAGCTCAGGAACTGGAATTTTATTTTGAGGCTGAAGGCAAGCCACTGGTTTCAAGTATGGGGTTAATATTTTGGAAATATTCTGGCAGCAATGTTGAAAAGCCTCCAACATGGGATAGGGAGACTCCACAGAAGAAACTTACAGTAGCCTGGAAAGGACATCTGAATAGTCAGATTCATAGGACATTCATAGTGGAGAGAGGATGAGAAAGAGCAACAAAAGATAATAAAAACTCTGTGTGTCTGAAATAGTCACTTAGGAGATCATACTTAGCAAGCAAAAACTCACATGTTATGGAACATGAAGCATGCAAAATATGCCCGTAATCAAGAACTCATGAAATAGATTGAAACATGAAACAAATTGCCTTGCTAGTAAAAGCCATTTCAAGTGAGATTCAAGAGGAAATGGTTTTCAAATGACCACTGGGATATTAAAAACAAAGTAGTCAATATAAAGGTAAATTAACTTTTAAAAAATATGTGTTGACAAAGGATTAGATCAATATTATTCATTCATGGATATTCTTGCATGTTTATTCCATTGATGTGCCAACATTTTGGATTGTGCATCCTAATAGTGAAATTTTTTAAAATTTTATATCCCAATATATGTATGTTAACTTCAATAAGTCATATGCATATACCACCAAACTAACAGAATATTTATATCATAAAATACATTAAACATAGAAAGTTAATTAGGTGAGGTATATATCACATAAAATATTTAAATACATTTTTGTTAATACAAAACATTTGGTTTAACTAAAATTAATGGTAATATTTCTGTTGAGAGTGATTGATTACTTCATCATTTTTGAAAATTTGAGTTTACCAATTTAGGGATCTTTACAAAATTTAGTTTATTTTTAATAACATTTTAATGACACTTATAGGTTAAGATAGAGGGGAAAAACATAAAAATACACATAAAAATGTAAAAGAAACATCGTTGACTGCACTTATTAATTCATTATGATAATTTTTCAGTCTCATTTTCCAATTACGTATAATTTTTTGTTGGGATATAGATAGAAAATTTCCATTTTCCCCAATCCTAGAGAGTAATTCTAAACTAAAATGTTTCATTTTTATATTTTTACAAATAAGCTAAACCTAAAAATTTAGTCTTTTAGTATCTAAATATTGTTTCTGTGTTTTGAAACTGTCAGATACATATGGTATGTATCATTTTTAGAAACAAAATTATGTAAAGATGCAAAAGTTTGCAAGTATATCTTTTAAAACTATTCTTTCCATTGGAGACTTCTTTGAACAACAGTGACTTTCTCCCTTAATATTAAAATTCCACCTTTATATTGAAAGGGCAGATTAACTGTCATTATTCTTTTTGAATATACCCTCTTGGCAGCAAACTACTGGCTTATTATTGAGAGGGTCAGAAAATTTGAAACTTACCTTTTTGTAAAATGAATGGAACATGAAAAAATGAGTGACTTCTCGTTAAGCTCAACCCTATTACATTACAAATAATTGTAGAATTTACTACTTAAAGATATTGTTTCCAAAAAAAAATTAATCATTTTGTGGACATCTAATAGCATAAAAACTGCAATATATTGTAATGCTCTGCTAGTGAAAGAATGAGTCCATCATTATCAACCCTTTATATAATTACATGATCTTTAGGAATCCTTCCACATGAAAAGTGACCAATGACTGTAAGATATATGGAACTAGTGAGGGCCACAGTGGCACTCCATCCAATGACTGACTATTAGTAAAGCATAATTTCTTTCTTGGCTTTGGTCAAATAAATATAAGTAGTCATTACATTATTTATTTTTCTTGTTCAATCATTTTTCCATACAAGGAGATTTCAAATCAATGATCAGAAAACATCAAGTCACAAACTATAATACCCCATAATTCTGTTCTGCTAGTGACATGGGTGGTACAGAAACATTATGTAGCTCCATCAGAAACTACAGTCATGCATCGAGTTTGTAAAGTTTTGTGTGTGTGTGCTATGTATCCCTTTGGCCATCTGGTGAAGATTATATATCTATTCTTCAAATAATGCCTTCATATAAAACAATAAAAAGCATTAAATTATAAAGGAGATTGGTAGACTGAAATTTGGTTTTCAAAATATTTAAAACCAAAATTGAAAGAGTAATATATCTGCTTCTTTATTAGTGTATTAAATAACAAGATCTAGGAGTGATTTCAATAATGACTGAAATTTTATAATAAATACAAATATTTTTAAGTCTTGCATAAACTGATATTATATGAATACATCTGTAATTTATATTGTGTATAAATTCACAGGTATTACTAGTAAGCAGGCATACCTGAGAGATAATGCGGATTCAGTTCCAGACCACTGTAATAAAGTGAATATTATGATACAATAAATACTGCAATAAAATTAGTCAAATGAGTTTTTGGTTTCTAGTTCATATAAAAGTTATGTTTGCACTATACCATAATCTGGTAAGTGTGCAAAAGTATTATGCATAAAAAATTGCATATGTTACTTTAAAAATAATTTATCCCTAAAAAATGCTAAACACTGAGTTTTCAGTGTATTATTTGCTTCAGGGGTACAGGTCTGTGATTCCTCAGTCTTACATAACACCCAGTGCTCACCACAACACATACCCTCCCCAATGTCCATCACCCAACTACCCCATCCCTTCTCCCTCCTCCCCTCCAGCAACACTCAGTTTGTTTCCTGAGATTAAGTCTCTTATGGTTTGTCTCCCTCTCTGGTTTCATTTTGTTTGATTTTTTCATCTCTTCCCCTATGATCCTCTGCCTTGTTTCTTAAATTCTGCATATCAGTGAGATCATATGATACTTGTCTTTCTCTGATTGAATTATTGTCCTTAGCATAATACCCTCTAGTTACATCCACGTCATTGTAAATGGCAAGATTTCATTTTTTGATAGCTGTATAATATTCCATTATATATATGTACCACATCTTCTTTATCCATTCAACTATTGATGGACATCTGGACTCTTTCCATAGTTTTGCTCTTGTGGACATTGCTGCTATAAACATTGGGGTACAGGTACCCCTTCAGATCACTTCATTTGTATCTTTGGGGTAAATGCCCAGTAGTGAAATTGCTGGGTCATAGGGTAGCTCTATTTTCAACTTTTTGAGAAACCTCCGTACTGTTTTCCAGAGTGACTGTACCAGCTTTTATTCCCATGAACAGTGGGGGAGGGAGAACTTTTTAAAACTGGAGTCAATCCTCTCACACCCTGCCATTGTTTTATCAACTAAGTTTATATTCTAAATCCTTTGTTGTCATTTCAACAATCATCACAGCATTTTTACCAGGAGCAGATTCCTCTCAACAAATCATTTTCTTTGCTTATTCATAAGAAACAACTCATCATCAGTTAAATTTTTATAATGAGATTGCAGCAATTCAGTCACATCTTCGGGCTTCACTTATATTTCTAGTTCTCTTGCTATTTCCACCACATCTGCAGTTTTTCTTTCACTCAGGTCATGAGCCCCTCAAAGTCATCCATGGGGGTTGGAATACATTTCTTCCAAACTCCTGTTGATATTGATATTTTTGACCTCTTCCCATGAATCCTGAATGTTCTTAATGACATCTAGAATGGTGAATCCTTTCCAGAGGTTTCCCAATTTACTTTACCCAAATCTGTCAAAAGATTCCCTACCTATGTAGCTATAGCCTTATGAAGTGTGTTCCTTACATAATAAGACTTGAAAGTTCTGGTCCATGAACTGAAGAGGGGAAGTTGTATTAGCAACCATGAAAAACATTCATCTCATTGTACACCTTTAACAGAGCTCTTAGGTGACCAGATGCATTGTCAGTGAGTGATAACATTTTAAAAGGAATCTTTTATTTATTTATTTTTTTTCCTGAGCAGTAGCTGTCAATAGTGGTTTGAAAATATTCAGTAAACTATGTTTTAAGAGATGTGCTGTTATCTAGTTTTTGTTATTCCATTTATAGAGTACAGGCAGAGTAGACTCAGTATCATTCTTTTTTTTTTAAGTATAGTTAGCATACAATTTTATATTAGTTTCAGTTGTACACATAGTGATTTGACATTTATATACATTACAAAATAATCACCATGATAAGTGTGGTTACCACCTATAACCATACATAATTATTATATTGACTATATTCCCTACAGTGTACTTTTCATCCTCATGATATTTATTTTATAATTGGATCTTTGTACCTCTTAATCCCCTTCACTAATTTCACCCATATCCACACCCACCTCCCCTCTGGCTATCACCAGTTTGCTCTCTGTGTTTATGAGTCTATTTCTATTTTTTTGTTCATTCATTTTGTCATTTACATTCCAATATAAATCATGTGGTATTTGTCTTTTTCTGACTTATTTCACTTAGCATAATACACTCTGGGTCTGTCCATGTTGTTGTAAAAGGCAAGATTTTATTATTTGTTATGGCTGGATAATATTACACACATACATATGCACCTTTTTTACTTATTCAGCTCCTGATGGACACAGATTGTTTCCATATCTTGGCTATCTTATATAATGCTGCAATAGATATAAAGGTGCATATATCTTTTGGAATTAGAGTTTTTGTTTTCTTTTGCTAAATACCCAGAAGTGAATTCACTGGGTTGTGCAGTATTTCTACTTAATTTTTATTTTTAAGGAACCTCCATACTATTTTCCATAGTGGCTGTGCCAATTTAGATTCTCACTAGCAGTGTACAAGGGATCACTTTTCTCTGTACCCTTGCCAACACTTGTTATTTCTTGTCTTTTGATACTAGCCATTCTGACAAGAATGAGGTGATATCTTATGTGGTTTTGACTTGTCTTTCCCTGATGGTTAGTGATGTTAAGCACCCTTTCACGGATCTGTTGGCCATCTGTATGCCTTCTTTGGAGAAATATCTATTTAGGTGCTCTGCCCATTTTTTAAATAAGATTAGTTGTTTTCTTGGTGTTGAGTTGTATCAGTTCTTTGTATGTTTTGGATATTAACCCCTTATTGAATATATTATTTGCAAATATCTTCTCTGATTCAGTGGCTGCTTTTTTCATTTTGTTGTTGGTTTCCTTTGCTGTGCAAAAGCTTTTTATTTTGGTGTAATCACAATTATTTTAGTTTTTTTGCCCTTGCCTGAGGAGAGAGATACAGAAAAATATTTGTAAGGCTGATATACAAGAGGTTACCGCATATGTTTTCTATCAGTTTTAAGATTTTAGGTCTTACATTTGGGTATTTAATCCATCTTGAGTTTATTTTGCGTATGGTGTAAGGAAGTGGTCCAGTTTCATTCTTTTGTGTGTAGCTGTCCAATTCTCCCAAAACCATGTTGAAGAGGCTGTCTTTTCCCCCATTTTATATTCTTGCCTCCTTTGTCATAGATTAATTGATCATAAAAGTATGGGTTGATTTCTGGAATCTCTATCCACTCCATTGATCTATGTGTCTGTTTTTGTTCCAGTACTGAACTGTTTTGATTACTACAGCTTTGTAGTACAGTTTGAAATCCAGGATTCTGATACCTTCAGCTTTGTTCTTTCTCATAATTACTTTGGCCATTCAGAGTCCTTATGTTTCCATACAAATTTTAGGATTATTTATTATAGTTCTTTTAAATAATACCATTGGTATTTTGAAAGGGATTGTATTGAATCCCTTGATTGAATCCCAAAGATTGCTTTGGGTAGTATAAACAGTTTAATAATATTAATTCTTCCCATCCATGATCATGGTATATCTTTCCATTTATTCATGTCATCTTCAATTCCTTTCATCAATGTCTTAACATTTTCAGAGTACAGATCTTTCACTTCCTTGATTAAATTTATTTCTAGGTATTTTATTCTTTTTGATGTAATTGTAAATGGGATTGTTTTCCTAATTTATCTTCCAGCTACTTTGTTATTAGTGAATAGAAATCCAAAAGATTTCTGTGTATTAATTTTTTATCCTGCAACTTTACTAAATTTATTAGTTTTAATAATTTTTTGGTAGAATACCCAGGGTTTTTTATATATATGGTACTATATCATCTACAAATAGTGACAATTTCATCTCTACCTTACCAATTTGGATGTCCTTATTTATTTTTCTTTTTTGAATCCCGCAGCTAGAACTTCAAGTAATATGTTGAATAAAAGTGATGACAGTGAACATCCTTGTCTTGTTCCTGATCTTAGAGGAGAAGCTTTCAGTATGCTCAGTATGCTTTTAGTATGATGTTGTGAGTGGATTTGTCATATATGGCTTTTATTGGTTTGAGGTAAGTTCCCTCTAAGTTCACCTTGTTGAGAGCTTTTATCATAAATGGATGTTGAATTTTGTCATATGCATTCTCTTTAAGATGATCATATGATTTTTATTCTTCATTTTGTTAGTGTGGTATATTCGATTGATTTGTGGATTTGGAACCATCCTTCCATTCCTGGAATAAGTCCCACTTATTTGCAGTGAATGATCCTTTTAATTTTTGTTGAATTCAGTTAGCTGATATTTTGCTGAGGATTTTGCATCTACATTCTTCAGGGGTGTTGGCCTGTAGTCTTCTTGTTCTGTAGAGTATTTGTTTAGTTTTGGTATCAGGGCAATTCTTGTCTCATAGAAATAATTTGGAAAAATTCCTCCCTCTTCTATATTTTGGAATAGTTTGAAAAGGATAGATATGAACTCTTCTTTAAATATTGGTATAATTCACCTGTGAAGCCATCTGATCCTGGACTTTGTTGGGAGTCTTTTGATTACTGATTCAATTTTATTACCAGTAATTGATATGTTCAGATTTTCTGTTTCCTGATTCAGTCTAGGAAAATTATATGTGTGTAAGAATTTGATTGTCTAATTTGATGACATAATTTTTCTAATTTCTTTAATCTTGTGTATTTCTGTGGTATTGGTTTTAAATTATCTTCTATAATTTCTGATTTTATTTATGTGAGTCTTCTCTCATTTTTTTTCTTGATGAGTCTAGCTAAAGTTTTATCAATTTTATCTTTTAAGTAAACTAGATCTTAGTAGCTATTTTTTAGTAGCTATTTCACTTTATTAGTAGTTATTTCATTTTTCAATTTTTTAGTATTTATTTCATTTATTTCCACTCTAATCTTTTTTTTTAATTTTCTTATTTCTACTAAATTTTGGTTTTGTTTTTCAAGCCCTCTATGTATAAGGTTAGATTGTTTATTTTAGATTTTTCTAGTTTATTGATGTAGGCCTGTATCACTAGTACTTTCCTCTTAGAACTCCTTTTGCTGCATCCCAAGGATTTTGAACTGTTGTGTTTCCATTTTCCTTTGTCTCCACGTATTTTCTATTTCCTCTTTGATGATTTTCTTGACCCATTGATCGTTTAGTAGCAAGTTTTTTAGCTTCCACATTTGTATCTTTTCTAGTTTTCTTCTTGGATTTAATTTCTAGTTTCACATTCTTGTGATTTGAAAAGATGCTGGATATGATTTCAGTCTTCTTAAATTTATTGAGACTTGTTTTGTGGCCTAATATGTCTCAAGGAGAATGTTACATATGCATTTGAAAAGAATGTATATTCTACTGTTTTTGGATAGAATGTTCTGTGTATATCAGTGAAGTCCATCTAGATTAATGTATCATTCAAAGCCACCATTTCCTCATTGATTTTCTGTCTGATCTATCTAGTGATGTAAGTGGGATGTTAAAGTACTATACTATTATTTCATTACTCTCAACTTCTTCATCCTGTTAATGTTTTCTTTATATATTTAGGTGCTCCTATGTTGGGTTATATCCTCCTTTTGGATTGATCTTTTTATATTATGTAATGCCCCACTTGGTCTCCTGTTACAGTCTTTGTTTTAAAGAATATTTTGTCTGATCTAAGTATTGCTCTTCCTCCTGCTGCTGCTACAGCTATTGCTGTTGCTTCTCCTTCTCCTCTTCTTCTTTCTTCTATTTGCTTAGACTATATTTTCCCATCCCTTCACTTTTAGGCTGTATGTGTCTTTAGGTTCTGAAGTGAGTCTCTTGTAGGCAGCATATAGATGGGTCTTTTTTTTTTTTTTTTAATCCATTCAGTCATCCTAGTTCTTTTGATTGGAGCATTTAGAATATTTACATTTAAAGTTTTTATTGATAGATATGTACTTACTGCCATTTTGTTAAATTTTTTTAGTACTTCTCAGTTCCTTGTTTTGCTCTTTCTCCCTTGTGATTTAATGACATTTTTAGTGTTATGCTTGAATTTCTTACTTGTGTTTTGTGTATTTATTGTAGGTTTTTGTTTGTGGTTACAATGAGGTTAATATATAACATCCTAAGTATATAGCAGTCTATATTAAATTGATGGTCACTTAAGTTGAACATATTCTAAAAGCACAATTTTTTACTTTCCTGTCTCCACATTTTATGTATATAATATTTTACATCTTTTTATTTTGTGAGTTCCTTAAGTAATTTTTAAAAATGTAATGGATTTTACAATTTTTTTTCTTTTAAACTTCAGACTAGCTTTATATGTAATTGATCTACTACCTTTATATTTTTACTTTTACTGGGAATATTTTGCTTTCATAATTTTCTTCTAGTTATGGCCTTTTCCCTCCAATTATTAACCGAGTACCTTTAACATTTCCTGTAATATTGGTTTTGTGGTATCTTTGTTTTACCTGCTATTTTCTATGTGGTCTCTCTATCCTTGTTGCACAGAAACTGTACAATCAGCACTCAATTTTTCTTCAGGAGAAATTCCTCTCTATATATGTATAGATTAAGTATATCTGTGTGAGGAGGTGAGTTCAGTGTCTTCCTGTGCCACCTATCTCCAATTTAGCACAATTCTTAAGGGTCCCCGAATTTTTGTAATGGTAAATGAACAACAGCTTTTAACCTTGTTACCAGCTACATTAGGTCCTAACAAAATCATTAGCCTGTCCTTTGAAGTTTTAAAGAAAGGCATGACTTCTCCTCTCTCTTCTTTTAATATAGACTTCTGTCTATATTAAAAAATTGTTACCCACTTTCATTAATTAGCTCAGCTGGATCTTCTGGATAACTTGCTACAGCTTCTACATCAGCACTTGCTGCTTTACCTTGCATTTTTATGTTATGAAGGTGGCTTCTTTCCTTAAACCTCATGAGCCAACCTCTGCTAGCTTTCAACTTTTCTTCTGCAGCTTCCTCACCTCTCTCAGCCTTCAGAGAATTGAAGAGAGTTAGGGCCTTGCTCTGGATTAGGTTTTGGCTTAAGAGAATGTTGTGGCTAGTTTGATCGTCTTTGCAGACCACTCACTTTTTCCATAATAGCAATAAGGCTGTTTCACTTTCTTATCATTTTTGTGTTTACTGGAATAGGATTTTTACATTTTTAATTTTCAAGAACTTCCTCTGCATTCACAACTTGCCTGTTTTGTGCAAAAAGGACTAGCTTTTGGCCTATCTTGGCTTTCAACAAGGCTTCCTCACTAAGCTTAAACAATTCTAGTTTTTGGTTTGAAGTGAGAAATGTGCAACTTGGGGCATCTGGGTGGCTCAGTTGTTAAGCGTCTGCCTTCAGCTCAGGTCATGATCTCAGGGTCCTGGGATCGAGCCCTGCATTGGGCTCCCTGCTCAGCGGGAAACCTGCTTCTCCCTCTCTCACTGCCCTTGCTTGTGTTCCTTCTCTCTGTGTGTGTCTCTCTCTGTCAAATAAATAAATGAAATCTTAAAAAAATATTTAAAAAAAGTGTAACTCTTCCTTACACTTGAACACTTGGAGGCCATTGTAGGGTTATTAATTGGCCTAATTTCAATATAATTGTTGCTCCAAGAATAGGAAGGCCTAAGGAGAGAAAAAGAGATGAAGTAATGGTTGTGGAGCAGTCAGAACACACATTAAGTTCACCATTGTATATGGGTGTAGTTCATGGTTCCTCCAAACAATACAATAGTAACCTCAAATATCCCTGACCACAGATCATTGTAACAAATATAATAATTTAAAAGTTTTACATACTGTGAGAATTATCAAAATGTGACACAAAGAGTACAAAGTGAGCAAATGATGTTGGAAAAGTGATGCTGATAAACTTGCTTGATACATGGTTGCCACAAACCTTCAATTTGGGAAAAGCACAGCATCTATGAAGTGTAATAAGGCAAAATGCAATAAAATGAAGTATGCCTGTAGTCTGTTATCCATATTCATAATGCAAGAGAATGTTTTTTCTGCTAAATGTTGGTTAAAATATAGATGTAGTTAATATTTCCCCATCCTAATTCCTGCAGTGCCTGACTTTTGTCCATAAATTCTAGTTTAAACCACTCGAGAAAAAAGTTGGTCAGCTAATATCAAAGAAATAATATCCTGGATTCAGTAACAACTAGCCATGTCACAATAATTAGATAAGTATGTTAGTAAGTGGAATAAGTAAGCAAATGTTTCTGTTTTATTCAAATTAAGTAGACATCATACTGACTTCCCGTCTCCCAACTTTAATAGCCCTTTTCAACATACTGTAGGTCTGTGTCTATAGCTTGAATTGTTTGTGTATGCCCATGGTGGAAATATGGATATATAGAACATGGAAAATCATTCTTTTAAGCAATGACTATTTTCCCTCTCTTGGTCCTTCCCCATTTTTTTTTCTTTATAGCATCCCACTTTTAATTCAAATAATAAAATTTCTGTATGAGTTGTCTTCAGGAAAAGAATATAAGAGGTTTACAAATACCAAGCATTTACAGAATCAAAGGCAACTCAGGATATAATCAAAATATATAGGAGAAATGTAATTTTAACAGTGGAAAACTGTCCTATTCCAGATTAAAAAAACTAATCCCCCAGTCTTGGAACAGGTGGTGAGATAAAAGAACAATATGAGATCAGAACCCAATTTGAGAAAGAGGCTCTGCCTATTGCTTGCTGGGCAAATAGTAAATTCTGAGAAAATAAACTTCTGTGTGGATGATTCAAGGCCGACAGAGCTTTACAAAGGTTTGGAGATTCTCAAGCCCTAATATGTCATGAAATAAGTCTTAATGGGTAGCAAAGAAATACCCAGGAGATTTTTAGACAAAGAAGATTTGCTTAAGGCATGCCAGTGGTAATCTAGGTGAATAAATAAGACTATGACTTTCTCAGTGGGTAGCCAAAGACCAGTAGGGCCCAACACCCCCTCTGTAAAACAGTCATAACTGGATTCTGCTTCATATCACAGCCACTGTTTCCCACAGATTTATAAACTTAAAAGATAATGTCAAAAGAAAGCAAAGCCAAATTTTCCAATGTAGAAACCTTTCGTAGGTTGGAGCATTGTGGCCTCCTAACACAAATCCTGAATCTTATCACAAGGCACCTGAACATGTGCAAGGACAGGAATCTACAGAGATTAGGAGTTTTCTGGGCCACAAGGACTGTACTTACTTGGGAATATTGGCTTATCAATATCCAGGAAGATGAACAATCAATTAATTATTGCATCTTTTTGTCTAACTGGTATGAACAGAGAAGAGTGATCCAGAAGACAAGAGAGAAAAGTTGAATGTCTTTATGTCTTCTCTCTTTCCTAATACACAAAGGAATAAGTCTAGAATTCATATTTCCATCTATACTTTTTAAGAATCTATGAATTCATGCTTTGACTTTATCTTTGTGCAGCTTTACAGAATATAGCAGGTTTGGGTTTCTGAATCCCATACTCTTTTTTCTTAGATTTTCATCATTTGTTAAAAAAAAAAATCTTTAAAAGCAATAAACACTTGAAGGTACTAAATTCAAGCAAAAATGTATAATAAATTTTTATTTGAAGGCTGCTATTATGATTACAGATTTGGAAAATAATTGTTATTGGAAGGGAGAGAGAGAAAACAAGATCTTATTTAGTGAAATATTCAGAAAGAAAAGAATATGAAAAAATAGATGAAAAGCTATTTAGCAGATGCCTTTTATTTAACATGTCTTCTATCCTATTTAAATGCTTGGTTTGTTTTTGTTTGTTTGTTTGTTTGTTTTTTGTCTTTTATCTTCTCAAGGGAATTTTCCTTGTTGAAAATATGTTGCACTATTCTTTGGATTTCTAAACCATTGCCAAAGTCAGATGACAACACATTTGCAATTCCTGGCACCCCAATCCCCTGCTGTCAGGATTGTAAATTATGCTACTTTTCAACAAAGCAGTGATCCAGTGAGGGGATTAGAGGCATGAATTTTAACCTACAAAATATGAATGTGAAGTTAACATGGTGCTTTTTCAGTGACTATATTCTGAGAATACTGTTGCTAGCAAGATTACAGTTGCAGCTGCTTCTTTCAGTAGTCATCATTGTAAGTGGAAATCACCAAATACCCTATCAGCTGGGTTTAAAGACCTAGTGGCATAGTAAAGTCCAAATAAGTTTATTTCCTAAATATTGACTTCCACCTTATTAAAGCATGCTTCTGCTCTCTGAAAAATAATTGAATAATTGTTGGTAGGGAAAGTTGGAAGGGCTATTGTTATGACTAATTAATAGGATTTATGTCCTCTAAATTGGATCTGTTGTGACAATCTCTTATCATACCACAATATATACTGAGTTTAAGCAGAAAGTTAATATATGATTGCAAACTCTCTCTTTCTCTCATATTTTACATATGACAGATATTTCTTTAAGTTTTTTATGAAATGAAATATACACATATTCTTAACAAATCACAAAGTTTCTTTGGTTGAGATTTAATTTGATTTTTTTTTTTTTTTTTAATGAAGCCTCTATTTCAAGAAGAGAAGTCTGTTGTTGTCAGAGGCAGTGGGGAGAGTGTTCTCCTCACTCCAAGAACTGTGTAAGCCAAGGAGACAGGTGAGAGAAGACAAAGGTTCTCTATCATTGTGAAGAATCATCTTTCTGGGCCTTGCCTGTAGCTGGGAGATGATCAAGGAGAAGCAAGTATGAATCAGAATTGGGAGGCTTCAGCTTTGTTTAACTCCCTTTCTTTTAGTTGAACAAATTTTATTTCTCTAAAAATATATATTATTTTTGCACACATTCATTTAGTGTTGATTAAATTATTTATTGTGGATCCTGTGATTCTTTTTGTAACTATTTGAATCCCATAACATGGGTGCTCAATAGAAGAGTTGGTATTTATTAATTTATGTGGGAATTAGGTGCTTAGTAATTGTTTTTGCATCATCTAATGATTTATATCATATATTTAGTGTTGCAACTAAGAACAAAGAAACACAGACTTCTATGTGATTTTCCAATTTCAGTGGAAGTTTAAAAACTATGCAGCTGTCAGCCATGAGTACTTCTTATGATTACCTATTCAATATGTACGGTTAAATCCTACTCACTCTTAAGATCTCAGTTCAAATATCACTTCAGTGAAATATTTCCCACCTTCCAAGGCTGAATCAGATTTTTTTCATTATAATTTGTAATATGTACCTTAGATCATTTACATTACACTGCCTAGAACTTTCATAATTTTACATTTACTTATGTAAACAATTAACTAATATTAGTCTACACCTCTAGACTATTGAATAAGGAGATGATTTCTTTTGTTTCTCTTCATCATTTAGTAGAGTGCATAATCCATGATAAGAGTTCAATAAATATATTTATTTAAAAAATCAGATTTATTAACATAAATATTGCTTCTTAGGCAGATTATATCATAGAATAAAGATAAAACACTAATATAAATATAGTTGATATAAACATACCAGATATATAATAAAAATAAGCATATGGTGCTAAGGGAGAATAGTGTAAAGTTTAGAACTCTAGTTTGTTGGACTCTAAGAACAGCTTTAAAATAGAACTCTCTCTTGACTATATTCTCACCTCTCCATCTACTTGTACACTCTTGCTCTGCCACTCAGATTCTCTCCATATGGTACATAAACATTTTCAATTTCTTACACTCTTAGAACAATTGATCCCAAACCCTATTCCAGAAATGTATTAACATTGGATATAAAAATAAGATCTCTTCTGTGATGGGAAGAAAGAAGAAAGGGATGATTTGGGATAAAAGGAAATTCTGTGGAAGGGAAGTAAGTTAAGGCAATTTCTACATTATTATCTTTTTTACCCTGATAGAATGCTGTGAAGTTATGCTTGAAAGTAATGCGAGGGGGAAGTTAAGGAGAACACTAAAGATATGCAGCATCTCCTGAGCAAGATGTGACAAAAGATTACTGGGTTATGTGAAAAGATTTCCATGATGAATTCAAGACCAAGCTGGATGTGAATATAATGTGCTTTTTACTAGCACTAATCCAAATGTCTATATGATTTTTTTTCTCCAGAAGTGCTAGTCAACTTTTTCCTTTTCTTGGATAACATAGTAGGAGAAATTTGTTTTTAATTTCACTAAGAATTGTGTGGAGTTGATTAATATGGTGGTTTGCAGTTTGTACAGAAATTGTATGTTTTAATTTTGATGTAGTTAATTTAACCCAGGCATCATTTAACAAGTTTGTCTTTTTTTCAAAGTTGAAAAAAAAATTCTAATAGAAATTATGCATTATGTAATGTATTCTAGTATTTACTGATAATATTATACTTTTTTAACCTAATGCATGAATGCACCAAACTATATAAATGAAACTCTTGATATTGAATCATCCCTCTATTTCCAAGTCAAAATTTAATTTGCCATCATCACTCTATGATATTTTGTGGTATTTTGTTACTTTTATTTGTAATATGGTTCTCTCTCATTTTTTTTTTCTTAGTAGGTATTGTGCATTTAGTTTATTTAAGCCTAGTTTAAGCCAATCCCTAAGCCAATGAATTGTATGCTGAACTCATTAATTGAATTTATAATTTTTTATACCTTATAAAATACTTAAATTCTTTCTTGCATTTTGCTAGAACTCATCTATAAGACCACTAGGCTTTTTTTGTTTTGTTTTGTTTTTTGATGTATATCATAGATAAAACTTTTAATTCCATCAGGGCAGTTAGTCTGTATTCTTACTTCCTGCTGAACAATTTCTAGTTGTTTCCAATGGAAAAAATGCCATCTCATAACTATTATCGAAGCATTTATCCAAAGTTATAAATTATGTGCATAATATGATGTATTCTTTTTGAAACTATTGTTTACACCTTTATTGTTAACAAAATCCTATAAAGTGGGTTTTTAAAATTTTTATTTTAATGATAATTTTTGTTTATTTACTTATATTTTAATGCCAGTATGGTTAACATGCATGTAATATAGTTTTAGGTGTACAATATAGTGACTCCCAGTTTTATACATTACTTAGTGCTCACCAAGATAAGTGTACTCTTAATGCCCTTCACATCTTTCATCCATCCTCCCACCCACCTATCCTCTGGTAACCATCTCTTTGTTAAGAGTCTATTTCTTTGTCTCTCTCTCTCTCTCTTTCCCTTTGCTTGTTTGTTTCTTAAATTCCACATATGAGTGAAGTGGGTGAAATCCTTTTTTTAAAAATTTTTTATTGTTCTGTTAATCACCATACATTACATCATTAGTTTTTGATGTAGTGTTCCATGATTCATTGTTTGTGTATAACACCCAGTGCTCCACGCAGAACGTGCCCTCTTTAATACCCATCACCAGGCTAACCCTTTTTATGGCTGAAAAGTATTCCATTGTCTATATTTACCACGTCTTCATTATCCATTCATCTGCCCATGGACAATTGGGCTGCTTCCATAGTTTGACTATTGTAAGCAATACTGCAATAAACATGGGGGTGCATATATCCCTTTGAGTTAGTGTTTTTGCATTCTGTGGGAAAATAGCCAGTAATGTGATTACTGGATTATAGGGTAGTTTTATTTGTAATTTTTTATAGAAGCTCCATACTGTCTTTCACAGTGGATGCACCAGTTACATTTCTACCAACATCCTCACCAACACTTATTTCTGGTGGTTTTTTTAGCCATTCTGACAAGTAGTTTTGATTTGCATTTCCCTGATGATGAGTGATGTTGAACATCTTTTCATATGTCTGTTGGCCATCTGTATATCTTCTTTGGAGAAATGTCTGTTCATATTTTCTACCCACTTTTTAAATTAGATTATTTGGTTTTAGGGCTGTTGAGTTGTATAAGTTCTTTATATACTTTGGATACTAACTCTTTTTTTTAATTTTTTTTTTTATTTACATACAATGTATTATTTGGTTTAGGGGAACAGGTCTGTGGTTCATCAGTCTTACACAATTCACAGTGCTCACATAGTACATACCATCCCCAATGTCCATCACACAGCCACCCCATCCCACCCACCCCCCCTCCACTCCAGCAACCCTCAGTTTGTTTCCTAAGATAAAGAGTCTCTTATGGTTTATCTCCCTCTCTGGTTTGATCTTATTTCATTTTTTCCTCTCTTCCCCTATGATCCTCTGTCTTGTTTCTCAAATTCCTCATATCAGTGAGATCATATGATACTTATCTTTTTCTGATTGACTTATTTCCCTTACCATAATATCCTCTAGTTCCATCTACATCATTACAAATGGCAAGATTTCACTTTTTGATGGTTGCATAATATTCCATTGTGTATCTATATACCACATCTTCTTTATCCATTCATCTGTCGATGGACATCTGGGCTCTTTCCATAGTTTGGCTATGGTGCACATTGCTATAAACATTGGGGTACAGATGTCCCTTCAAATCACTACATTTGTATCTTTGGGGTAAATACTCAGTAGTGCAATTCCTGGGTCGTAGGTAGCTCTATTTTCAACTTTTTGAGGAACCTCCATACTGTTTCCCGAGCAGCTACACCAGTTTGCATTCCCAACAAGTGTAGGAGGGTTCCCCTTTCTCCACATCCTTGCCAACGTCTGTCATTTCCTGACTTGGTAATTTTAGCCATTCTGACTGGTGTGAGGGTATCTCATTGAGGTTTTGATTTGGATTTCCCAGATGCCGAGTGATGAACACTTTTGCATGTGTCTGTTGGCAATTTGTATGTCCTTTGCAGAAATGTCTGTTCATGTCTTCTGCCCATTTCTTGATTGGATTATTTGTTCTTTGGGTGTTGAGTTTGATAAGTTCTTTATAGATTTTGGATACTAACCCTTTACCTGATATGTTATTTGCAAATATCTTCTCCCATTCTGTTAGTTGTCTTTTGGATTTGTTGACTGTTTCCTTTGCTGTGCAAAAGATTTTTATCTTGATGAAGTCCCAATAATTCATTTTTACTCTTGCTTCCCTTGCCTATGGCGATGTGTCTAGGAAGAAGTTGCTGCGGCTGAGGTCGAATAGGTGGCTGCCTGTGTTCTCCTCAAGGATTTTGATGGATTCCTGTCTCACATTTAGGTCTTTCATCCATTTTGAGTCTATTTTTGTGTGTGGTGTAAGGAAATGGTTCAGTTTCATTCTTCTGCATGTGGCTGTCCAATTTTCCCAACACCATTTGTTGAAGAGACTGTTTTTTTTTTTTCCCCATTGAACATTCTTTCCTGCTTTGTTGAAGATTAGTTGACCATAGAGTTGAGGGTCCATTTCTGGGCTCTCCAATCGGTTCCATTGATCTATGTGTCTGTTTTTGTGCCAGTACCATACTGTCTTGATGATTGCAGCTTTGTAATAGAGCTTGAAGTCCGGAATCATGATGCCACCATCTTTGCTTTTCTTTTTCAACATTCCTCTGGCTATTAGTGTCTTTTCTGGTTCCATACAAATTTTAGGATTATTTGTTCCATTTCTTTGAAAAAAGTTGATGGCATTTTGATAGGGATTGCTTTAAATGTGTAGACTGCCTTAGATAGCATAGACATTTTCACAATATTTGTTCTTCCAATCCATGAGCATGGAACATTTTTCCATTTCTTTATGTCTTCCTCAATTTCTTTCATGACTATTCTATAGTTTTCTGAGTACAGATCCTTTGCCTCTTTGGTTAAATTTATTCCTAGGTATCTTATGGTTTTGGGTGCAGTTGTAAATGGTATCAACTCCTTAATTTCTCTTTCTTCTGTCTTGTTGTTGGTGTATAAGAATGAAACTGATTTCTGTGCATTGATTTTATATCCTGCCACTTGACTGAATTCCTGTATGAGTTCTAGCAGTTTTGGGGTGGAGTCTTTTGGGTTTTCCACATAAAGTATCATATCATCTGCAAAGAGTGAGAGATTGATTTCTTCTTTGCTGATTCGGATGCCTTTATTTCTTTTTGTTGTCTGATTGCTGAGGCTAGGACTTCTAGTACTGTGTTGAATAACAGTGGTGATAGTGGACATCCCTGCCATGTTCCTGACATTAGAGGAAAAGCTCTCAGTTTTTCCCCATTGAGTATAATATTTGCTGTGGGATGTTCATAGATGGCTTTTATGATATTGAGGTATGTACCCTCTATCCCTACACTGTGAAGTTTTAAACAAGAAAGGATGCTGTGCTTTTTCAAATGCTTTTTCTGCATCTATTGAGAGGATGATATGTTTCTTGTTCTTTCTTTTATTAATGTATTGTATCACATTGATTGATTTGCAGATGTTGAAGCAACCTTGCAGCCCAGGGATAAATCCCACTTGGTCATGGCAAATAGTCCTTTTAATGTACTGTTGGATCCTATTGGGTAGTATTTTGGTGAGAATATTTGCATCCATGTTCATCAGGGATATTGGTCTGTAATTCTCCTTTTTCATGGGGTCTTTGTCTGGTTTGGGGATCAAGGTAATGCTGGCCTCACAAAATGAGTTTGGGAGTTTCCCCTCCATTTCTATTTTTTGGAACAGTTTTAGAATAGATATTAATTCTTACTTTAAATATTTGGTAGAGTTCCCTGGAAGCCATCTGGCCCTGGGCTTTTGTTTGTTGGGAGATTTTTGATTACTACATCAATTTCCTTAGTCGTTATGGGTCTGTTCAGGTTTCCTGTTTCTTCCTGGTTCAGTTTTGGTAGTATATACCTCTCTAGGAATGCATCTATTTCTTCCAGATTATCTAATTTGCTGGCATATCATTGCTCATATGTTCTTATAATTATTCATATTTCTTTGGTGTTGATTGTGATCTCTCCTCTTTCATTTATGATTTTATTTATTTTGGTCATTTTCTTCTTTTTGATAAGTTTGGCCAGGGCTTTATCAATACTATAAATTCTTTAAGAACCAGCTCCTAGTTTCAATGATCTGTTCTACTGTCCTTTTGGTTTCTATTTCATTGATTTCTGCTCTGATCTTTACTATTTCTCTTCTCTTGCTGAGTTTAGGCTTTACTTGCTGTTCTTTCTCCAGCTCCTTTAGGTGTAGGGTTAGGTTGTGTATTTGAGACCTTTCTTGTTTCTTGAGAATGGCTTGTATTGCTATATACTTTCCTCTTAGCATCACTTTTACTGCTCCCAAAGATTTTGAACCATTGTGTTTTCATTTTCATTTGGTTCCATGAATTTTTTAAATTCTTTAATTTCCTGGTTAACCCATTCATTCTTTAGTAGGATGCTCTTTAGCCTCCATGTGTTTGGGTTCTTTCCAACTTTCTTCTTGTGATTGAGTTCTAGTTTCAAAGAACTGTGGTCCAAAAATATGCAGGGAATGATCTCAATCTTTCAGTACCAGTTGAGGCCTGATTTGTGACCAAGCATGTGGAACATTTTGGAGAATGTTCCATGTGAACTAGAGGAAGTATATTCTGTTCCTTTGGGATGGAATGTTCTGAATATATCTGTGAAGTCCATCTGGTCCAGTGTGTCATTTAAAGCTTTTATTTCCTTGTTGATCTTTTGCTTAGATGATCTGTCCATTTCAGTGAGGGGGATGTGAAAGTCCCCTACTATTATTGTATTATTGTTGATATGTTTCTTTGATTTTGTTATTAATTGGTTTATATAATTGGCTGCTCCCATGTTAGGGGCATAAATATTTACAGTTGTTATATTTTCTTGTTGGATAGACCCTTTAAATATGATGTAGTGTCCTTCCTCATCTCTTATTATAGTCTTTGGTTTAAAATCTAATTTGTCTGATATAAGGATTGCCACCCCAGCTTTCTTTTGATGTCCATTAGTATGGTAAATAGTTTTCTAGCCCCTCACTTTGAATCTGCAGGTGTCTTTGGGTCTAAAATGAGTCTCTTGCAGACAGCATATTGATGCTTTTTTTTTTTTTTTATCCAATCTGATAGCCTGTGTCTTTTGATTGGGGCATTTAGCCCATTTACATTCAGGGTAAATACTGAAAGATATGAATTTAGTGCCATTGTATTGCCTGTAAGGTGACTGTTAGTGTATATTGTCTCTGTTCCTTTCTGGTCTATGTTACTTTTAGGCTCTCTCTTTGCTTAGAGGACCCCTTTCAATATTTCTTGTAGGGCTGGTTTGGTGTTCTCAAATTCTTTTAGTTTTTGTTTGTCCTGGAAGCTTTTTATCTCTCCTTCTATTTTCAATGACAGCCTAGCTGGATATAGTATTACTGGCTGCATATTTTTCTCGTTTAGTGTTCTGAAGATATCATGCCAGTCCTTTCTGGCCTGCCAGTTCTCTGTGGATAGGTCTGCTGCCAGTCTAATGTTTCTACCATTGTAGGAAACAGACCTCTTGTCCCAAGCTGCTTTCAGGATTTTCTCTTTGTCTCTGAGACTTGTGAGTTTTACTATTAGATGTTGGGCTGTTGACCTATTTTTATTGATTTTGAGGGGGTTCTCTGTGCCTCCTGGATTTTGATGCCTGTTTCCATCCTCAAATTAGGGATGTTCTCTGCTATAATTTGCTCCAATATACCTTCTGCTCCTCTCTCTCTTTCTTCTTCTTCTGAAATCCCAATTATTCTAATGTTGTTTTGCCTTTTGGTACCACTTATCTGTCGGATTCTCCAGTCAAGATCCAGTAGTTGTTTATCTCTCTTTTTCTCAGCTTTTTATTCTCCATCATTTGGTCTTCTATATCACAAATTCTCTCTTCTGCCTCATTTATTCTAGCAGTTAGAGAGTCCATTTTTTATTGTACCTCATTAATAGCCTTTTTGATTTCAACTTGGTTAGATTTTAGTTCTTTTATTTCTCCAGATTGGGATTCTCTAGTCTCTTCTATGCTTTTTTTCAAGCCCAGCTAGTATCTTTATAATCGTCATTCTGAACTCTAGTTCTGACATCTTACTAATGTCTGTATTGATTAGGTCCCTGGCAGTAGGTACTGCCTTTTTTTTTTTTTTTTTTGAGGTAAGTTTTTCCATCTTATCATTTTGTCCAGAGGAGAATAGATGAATGAGAGAAGAAAATGCTAAAATGGTAACAACGACCCCAGAAAAATATACACTAAACAAATCAGAAGAGACCTGAAACCGGGGAGGGGGAGAGGGGAAGAAAGGGGGAAAAAAAAAAAAAGAATATGATCAGACTGGTGAATAGAACAGAGCCACACACTAGGTTTTGGGTGTATTCTGGTCTACTGGAAGAAATTGCCTCTCAAAATTTTAAAGAAAGAAGAACTTACGTATATACAAAAATAAGGGTAAATACGATGAAGGGATGGCTATGACTGTAAAGATGAAAATTAATGAAGATTTTAAAAAATGAATTGATAAGATGTTGGTTAAAAAAGGAAAGATAAATTCAACTAAAAAAATAGAAAAAGAAAAAAATAAAATTTTAAAAATTTACTTTGAATGACTAAAGAATCATGGGAAAAAAGCCAGGACTTCTATGTGCTATATTCCCCTAGCCTTGGGGTTTTTGCCATTCTCATTAATCAGTGAACTTGGTCTTGGCTGGGTATAATCTGCTTGGGTTTGCTCTTGGCACCTTTTGTTCCCTGAAAGCCTTCCATACAGCTTTGGAGGACGAGAGTGAAAATGGCAGCCTCCCAATCTCTGGTCCCAGAGGAGCTGAGAGCTCAGGGCCCCACTCCTCAGTGAGCCCTCAGAAAAAAGCAGTCAATCACTCCTGTTTCTCTGGTCTCTGGTCACACTCCATGCTCACCCGGACTGTGACCAAGTGTTTCTATCTCTGACACACGACCCCATCTGCTGTATCCAAACCCAGCAGATCACAGTTTATAGCAACCCCGAGCTGAGAGCCCACTCCTTGGCTCTGTCTTTGCAGCCAGCTTCTCCTCTCATGATACCTGGCAGCTCTGCCACTCCCAGGCACCCTCGGTCTTTCTGTGACCCCAAGGGTCCTGAGACCACACTGTCCCAGTGAGGGTTCCAAACCCCGTTTAGCCACTGGAGTGACAACCTTCAGCCAAGAGGACTTCTAAAAGTTCCGATTCTGTACTCCGCTGCTCTATCACTTGCTGGTAGCGGCTGATGGAGGCTCCGTCCCCTCATGGTCTATCTTCCCATATATCACCTCGGATTCACTTCTCCGCACATCCTACTTTCCAGAAAGTGGTTGCTTTTCTGTTCATAGAATTGCTGCTATTCTTTTCTTCAATCTCCTGTTGAGTTTGTAGGTGTCCTGAATGGTTTGATAACTATCTAGCTGAATTCGTGGGACCAGACAAATTTAGGTCTCCTGTTCCTCCTCCATCTTGCTCCTCTCAATCTGGATACTAACTCTTTATTGGATATGTCATTTTCAAGTATCTTCTCCCATTCAGTAAGTTGTCTTTTATTTTTGTTGGCTGTTTCTTTGGTTGTGTAGAAGCTTTTTATTATAATATAGTCCCAATATTTTATTTTTTCTTTTGTTTCCTTTGCCTCAGGAGACACACCTAGAAAAACATTGCTATGGCCAATATCAAAGAAATTATTGCCTGTGTTCTCTTCTAGGATTTTTATGATTTCAGGTCTCACATTTAGATCCTTCATCCATTTTGAGTTTGTCTTTGTGTATGGTGTAAGAAAGTAGTCCAGTTTCATTCTTTTGCATGTAGTTGTCCTGTTTTCTCCACACCATATGTTGAAAAGGATGTCTTTTTTCTATTGCATATTCTTTCTTGCTTTGTCAAAGATTCATTGACCATATAATCATGGGTTTGTTTCTGGGATTTCTATTCCATTCCATTAATCTATGTGTCTATTTTTGTGCCAGTATCATACTGTTTTGATTATTACAGCTTTGTAGTATAACCTGAAATCTAGAACTAGAATACCTCGTTTTGTCTTTCAAGATTGCCTTAGCTGTTCAGGGTCTATTGTGGTTCCATAGAAAGTTTAGGATTATTTTTTCTAGCTCTGTGAAAAATGCTGGTGGTATTTTGATAGGGATTGCATTAAATCTGTAGATTGCTTTGGGTAATATATATATTTTTAAATATTTGTTCTTCCAAACCATGAGCATGGAATATCTTTCCATTTGTGTGTGTCATCTTCAGTTTCTTTCATCATTGTTTCATAGTTTTCAGAGTAGAGATTTTTCACCTCTTTGGTCAAGTTTATTTATTCTTAGGTATTTTATTATTTTTGGTGAAATTGTGAATGGAATTTCTTTCTTAATTTCTCTCTCTGCTGTGTCATTATTAGTGTATAGAAATGCAACAGATTTCTGCACATTGATTTTGTATGCTGCAACTTTATTGAATTTATTTATTAGTTCTAGTGGTTTTTTGGTGGTCTTTCAGGTTTTCTATATATAGTATCATGTCATTTGCAAATAGTGAAAATTTTACTTCTTCCTTAAGAACTTGGATGTCTTATATATATATTTTTAAAGATTTATTTATTTATTTTTAGAGAGAGAGAGAGAGATAGTGTATGAGGTGGGGGAGGGGCAGAGGGAGAGGAAGAATCCCGAAGCAGACTCCCAACTGAGCAGAATCTGATGCAGGGCTCATTCTCCGAATGACCTGAGCTGAAATCAAGAGTCAGCCACCCAATCAACTGACCCACCCAGGAGCCCCTGGACGCCTTTTATATCTCTTTGTTGTTGGATTGCTGTGTCTAGGATTTCCAGTACTGTGTTTAATAAAAGTGGTGAGAGGGGACATCCTTGTCTTGTTCTCAAGCTTAGAAGATAGGGTCTCAGTTTTTCACCATGGAGTATGATGTTAACTGTGCGTTTTTCATATAAGACCTTTATAATGTTGAGATATGTTCCCTCTAAACCTACTCTTTTGAGGGCTTTTATCATGGATGTATATTTTATTTTGTTAAATGTTTATTTGTTTTTTGCATCTTTTGAAATGATCATATGGTTTTTATCCTTTCCCTTATTGATGTAATGTGTCACATCAAATATTGAATCACCCTTGTGTCCTGGGAATAAATCCCACTTGATCATGGTGAATGAGTTTTTTTAATGTATTGTTTGATTTGGTTTGATAATATTTTGGTGAGAAATTTTGCATCTATGTTCATCAGAGATATTGGCCTGTAGTAGTTCTTTTTTTGTAGTGTCTGTATGTAGTTTCAGGTTTATACTGGCCTCATAGAACAAATTTGGAAGCTTTCCTTCCTCTTCTATTTTTTGTAATATTTTGAGAAAAATAGGTGTGAATTCTTCTTTAAATGTTTGGTAGAATTCACCTGTGAAGCTGTCAGTTCATGGACTTTTATCTGTTGGGAGTTTTTTGATTACTAGTTCAATTTCATTGCTAGTAATTGGTCTGTTCAAATGTTCTATTTCTCCCTGCTTCAGCTTTTGATAGGTTATATGTTTCTAGGAATTTATCCATATCTTCTAGGTTTTCACTGTGTTGGCATATAATTTTTCATAATGTTCTCTTACAATCATATTTCTTAGGTGTCAGTTTTCTTCTTTTTCCCTTGTGTTTTTGTTCATTTGAGTCCTCTCTCTCTATCTTTTAATGGATCTGGCTAAATGCTTATCAATTTTGTTGATCTTTTCAGAGAACCACTTCCTGGATTCCTTGATCTGTTCTGTTGGTGTTTGTTTGTTTTTTCATTTATTCCTGCTTTAACTTTTATTATTTCCTTCTTTCTACTGATTTTGGGTTTTATTTGTTCTTCTTCCAGGTCCTTTACATGGAAGTTTAGGAGGATTGAGATTTTTCTTGCTTCTTGAGGTAGTCTTGTATTGCTATAAACTTCCCTCTTAGAGCCACTTTTGTTGCATTCCAAACATTTTTGACTATTGTTTTTTCCATTTTTATTTGTGTTCATGCATTTCTTTATTTCTTCTTTGATTTCTTGGCTGACCCATTCATCATTTATTCGAATGATATTTAACCTCCATGGATCTGTGCTTTTCCCAGATTTTTTTTCTTCTGATTGATTTCTAATTTCATATCATTGTGGTCAGAAAAGATACATGGTATGACTTCAATCCTTTTTAATTTGTTGAGACTTGTTTTGAGGCCTAATTGTGATCTATTCTGGAGAATATTCCACATGCACTTGAAAAGAATGTGTATTCAGCTGTTTTAGGATAGAATGTTCTGATTATATCCATTAAATCCATCTGGGTCCAATGTTCATTCGAACCCACTAAATTTTCTTATTGATTTTCTGTTTGAATGTTCTGTCCATTGATGTAAGTGGGGTGTTGAAGTCCCCCACTATTATTGTATTATCAATTAGCTTATGTTTGTTGTTTTATATATTTGGTGCTCCCATGTCGGGACCATTAATCTTTATAAATTCATCTTTTTGTTGCACTGTTCCCTTTATTTATTTTATAGTGTCCCTCTTAGTCCCTTGTTATAGACTTTGTTTTAAAGTCTATATTCTCCAATATAAGGATTGCTACCCCAGCTTTCTTTTCACATCTATTTGCATGATAAATGCTTTTCTATCCCTATACTTTCAATCTGCATTTGTCTTTAGGTCTGAAATGAGTCTCTTGTAGGCAGTATATATATATGTTTGTTTGTTTATCCATTCAATTATCCTATGTCTTTTGATTGGAGCGTTTAGTCCACTTACATTCAAAGTAATTATTCATAAGTATGTATTTGTTGCCATTTTGTTACTGTTTTATGGTTGTTTTCTTCTCTGTTGCTTTCTTCTTTTGCTCTCTTGGCTCATGATTAGTTGGCTTTCTTTAGTGATATATTTGGATTCCTTGTCTTTATTTTTGCATGTCTATTACTGGTGTTTGATTTGTGGTTTGCATATAACATCTTCTACGTATAGCAGTCTATATTAAGTTTATGGTTGCTTAATTTTGAACCCATTCTTTACTCCTCTCTCCCCCCCATTTTAAGTATATGGTATCATACTTTACATCTTTTTATTTTTTGAGTCCCTTGACTGATTTTTACAGATATACTTATTTTTATACTTTTGTGCTTCCTTCTTTTCTTACTCTTAATTATGGTCTTTCCTTTCCACTCAAAGAGTCCCCTTTAACATTTCTTGTAGAGCTGGTTTGGTGCTCATGACTTCCTTTAACTTTTGTTTGTCTGGGAAACTCTCTCTCTCTCTCTCTCTCTCTCTCTCTCTTCTGAATGATAGCCTTGCTGGATATTCTGGACTGTAACTGCTTTCTTTTTTCTTGTTGCTTTAAAAAAAAAATTATCACTACTTTTTGCTATTTTAACAACTATGTGTCTTAGTGCAGACCTCCTTGGGTTTATTTGGGTGGAGTAGTTGTGCCTCCTGGATCTGGATTTCTGTTTCTTTCCCCAGATTTGGGAAGTTTTCAGCTATTAGATCTTCAAATAAATTTTCTCTCCCTTTCTCTCTTCTCCTTCTTATGTTCAGTGAGTATCTTCATGATCATTACTTTAAATTCTCTATCAGGTATACTATTTATCTCTATTTTGCTTAGGTCTTTTGCTGTGATTTGTCCTTCTCTTTCCTTTGGGACATATTCCTCCGTGTCCTCATTTGTCTAACTCTCTGTGTCTGTTTCTGTGTTAGGAAAGTCAGCGATACTTCCTGTTCTTGAAACTCATGGCTTTATGAAGAAAAGGTCCTGTATCTCCTATTCATTCAAACATTGTGGCTTCAGAGGTCTCTCCTACATGTATTGCATGTGCCCTGCTTTTGTGCCTGAACCAATTTTTCCTTCAGTCCAGTCACCTGCAGTGGCTCTCATTGCCTGTTGTGGGCAGTGTTTAGTCTCTGTGGTGTTAGTGAAACAGTCTGAGATTGCCTTGGGTTGAGTGAGTCAGACCAGGTGTTTGCCAGAGATGCAGTAGCACCAAACTGCAAGGTACTTTTCCTGTGTTGTTCCTTGAGAAGCTTTTGTTGGTGGGTGGTGCCTACAGCCAAACCAGCTGTATACTCCCAGCCCCCTAGTGGGACTGTTCTTGGATTGGTTGGACTGGTATATGTGGTTATCTTTCCCTCTCCCCAGGGCAGGAGTCACTTTGGAGTGGTGCTGACTCTTGTCTGGGCTGCTTGCATACTGCCAAGACTTTGGTACCATCCTGGATGGGTTCCAGTCAGGAGTGTTTTGGAGGGGTTGGACCTGCAATGTGTGTGTGTTGTGGGGTAGGAGGGGCGGTGTTAGTTGGTATATTGGTCTTCTGGGAGAAGGGACCTGTTGCTACCATGACTGGGACTGTGGCAGGCCTGGCTGGAGGGGGCAAATCCTTTGAAGCATGGCAAAGCCGGGCCTACTGTTAGTAAGTTAGGTAGGGCATGTGGATACCATGCTGGATCCCACAGGTAGCCATGTGTTTATGCTGGGGGAGTGAGGGAGAGACATGGCACCTGCCAGTTTCTTTTGTCCTGAAGAAGTCTCCCAAGGATTTCTGCTCCTCCAGGACAGGCTCTGGAATTAGTAAACAACACGTTTACTAGACATTTTTTAAACTGCTGCTTCCATGCTATATCTCTGCAGGCTGTTTGTTGTGCTATCTCTTTAAGGATTGGGCCTCGGGGGGGGGGGTGGGCAGGGCTGGATGGCTCAGTTGTTAAGTTCTGTCTCCAGCTCAGGTCATGATCCCAGGGTCCTGGATCGAGCCCCACATTGGGCTCCCTGCTCTGTGGAAAGCCTGCTTCTTCCTCTACCAGTGCCCCTGCTTGTGTTCCCTCTCTTGCTATGTCTATCTCTATCAAATAAATAAATAAAATCTTAAGAAAAAAAAAAAAGATGGGACCTCAGTTTCCTCTGCCCTCCTGGCTCTCACAGAGCCAAGCCCACTTATTTTTAAAATCCAGGTTTTAAGTCTCCTGGTTTTAGAACTCAAGAAATTCAGCTGTTTTTCAAAGCCAAATGTCATGGGGATTCATCTTCCCCATGCAGGTTCCCTGGTTTGAGGGTCTATTTCCTTTCTCTCTCCATGCCTGCAGGTCCCTACATCCTGTGGAAAGTTCTGGGGGTTCATTTAGCTCCCCACTGCATCTCTTCCATGTGGTGTCTTCTCTACTTTCAGTTGTGGAGATTGTTATGACAGCCTTCAGGTCATTTTCTGGGTTATTAACACTTTTGTGAATGTTATCCAGTTGTATCCCTGGGACAAGGTGAGCTTAGGATCATCCTACTCTGCTATCTTCTCAGAAGTCCTGCTGTTTGTTTTTTAACATTTTTTTCATTTGCCAAAACAGGATTGTGAGTTTTTCCCCTATATTTTCAGAAAAAAATGTATAAATATAGTATCTGATAATTCTACTAGTATTTTTCTAAGGTAGTCAATTTCCCTGCTAAGATCATTATTTTCTTTTAGTATACTTTAAGTCTATGAAAGCTTCTCAGAATATTGCTTACTCTGTATTCCTTACCTTTTTTATAAATATCTGTAAATAACCAGTGATTTATGCTTCCATTTCTTCTTTGATTTAAAGCTCATTTTATTCTTTAGAAGAACATTCATTTTTTTCTAATATCAAGTTTTATCACACTGATGTTAGATGAACCTAATCAATTAGATTTATACTTAGAGAAGTAAAGATGTTTATTTATGTGTGTGTGGGGAATTACATAATCAATTTTGACAATTTATAGTTGAGAGAAATATTCATCTTTATAGGGTGAATTCTATGTTTGCATTCATATCATATTTCTCATTTTTTATCTATTGAACTGATATTTTATTTTTGTTCCACTACTGATTATAATAAACATTTACATTTCAGTATCAAAATACAAAGATTCAACTATAAATGCAATTATATCTACTCCTAACAAAAAGAAAACATCCTTAACTTTTTTGTCACCATTATAAAAGTTGTTTCTGATATTATTAATATTGTGATACTTCTGTTTTTCTTTGAGAATTACATTGTATATTTATACCTCTATAATGTTTTTCATGTGGTTTATAAAATACTGTCAAATGCTATAGCATTTTTAATTTAGAATATTGCTTAAGTTCTTGCCTACTTAAAATATAACTATCTAACTCTCATGATAACCCTATAAGCTAAATACTATTACCAAATTTTTTTGTTTAAATATAAGGGAAATAAGGAAAAGACAAATATAGGAGGTTTTCAAGGTAAATCAGTTGGTATAAGACAGAACTGGAATTTGAATGGATGAGAAACTTCTTTACCATCTGTACTATTAACCATCTTACAACAACATAGTGTTTTTATATAGATTCCAAAGGCCTTATGGGTCACTTATTTCTCCCGCATATTAAACCTCTGTGTCAATAAACATGTAGTTAGCTATGACTCCTAAAAAGGCATAAACTAACACTTTTTTATATTGAGACATGGATGCAGGTAAGGTGAAATTGCTAAATACTGACAAATTCAGGTCCAAAATCTAGATGTTGGGTCTGTTTGATATGGCCTGCCAAAAGGCAGACTCATTGCATTAGTGCCAGTATAATTTGTCTTTGTATGCTAATTGAGAGAAAAATGTAGCAAGTCTCAATTTATAGTCCACTCTGATATGATAGATATTACCCTCTAAAATGTGGCTAAAATACCTTGAACTTGGGTGTGCCTTAAATTGAGGCAGTGTGGAGCTGCATTTACTCACTTGTATCCTTATCTGGTTATATATTTGTACTATTCTAAATTGAAAGCAGCATGTTGCCAAACATAAATTTGTGTCATAGTCATCCTCAAATTGAACCTAGACTTTGTGACTGTATATCTTTTCTGGTTCCATTTTTGTTAGGCTGGAATACTTCCTCAAGTAATGTGTTTCAGAGAAATTGTATGGGTGGTATATATTCTGAGACTTTCAAGTTTTTTCATATTTATGTATGAAAAATCTCTTGACAGGGTTTATCACAGTTAGGTTTTGGTCCTCTAGCCAAGAATATGTATCTTCAAGAAGCTAATACTACAGAAAGGAAATGTCAGACTTTTCTTAGCAATCTGTTGTTGATTACAAACATAATTTATTCTTAATTGTAAAAATTTCAGAAGTATTAGAAGAAATTATTTAGATGTAGATCTTTCAAAAAAGTCACACTTGGCATAAGTAAGTTTTTCTGGTTTCCAATGGACTGTTATAAATTACTTCTAGTGTATTAGTAAGGAATTGGCTCAGTGAGTTAGATAACTGAGAGATGATTAATTCCCTGAGAGCATGTAAGCAAATGTGGACAGTAATCAGATCAGTGTTGCATTCTTCAGGCTCTTTTCTGATTTCCGATAATATAATTTTATATCTAATGTGCAAAAGATGATCTTAAAAAGTATCTCTCCTCCATATATGCTTCACTTCAGGTACCATGTATACCCTCTTTCTTATATAACTCAAAATTGTTTCTTTAAACATATAGTGAAGTTTTAGTTAAAATTAGATAACTCTTGTGTTAGTGCATCTCGAGTCAGTTATATGTTACCAAAGATACCATAATGGATAAAACATGATGTAAGGCCCACATGAATATATTGGGCCAAATTTAATCAGAAAAAAAGGAAAACAGGGGTGCCTGGGTGGCACAGTCAGTTAAATGTCCGACTCTTGGTTTCCAGCTCAGATCATGATCTCATGCTTGTGAGATCGAGCCCCATGATGGTCAGTGTAGAGTCTGCTTGAGATTCTCTGTCTCCCTCTCTCAAGTAAATAAATCTTTTTTTTTTTAAAAAAAAGGAAAAGTTTTTAAAAGAAATGTATTTAATATGGGAAATTGTTTGCAAAGATAGTGGAAAGCCCAAAAAGCATAGAGGATCCTGAGGCTACCCAGAGATTAATGACTATAGGAAAAGGCTACCACCCTTAGGATTGGGGAAACTGAAAGAAAGAGTGGGCTTTTCAGAACCTGGGAGCTTAGAGGGTGGATCCTACAGGGCCAGTGCTTAGACCTATGGGGAGAGGTTCTGTGGAGGAGAACATTTTTGCTATTCAGACCCATTAGGAGGGGGTCATACACAGATGTAACTACAACTGCCAAGGCCAAAATGCAAATATTTCCTCTGAGGGTCCTGTTTGTGGCTGGTGGCAGGAACCCAAAAGAATGTGGTGTTAGGTACTCTCTTCTGAAGAGGGGCAGTGACAGAAAAGAAATACAGGAAAATCACTTGTTCCTTTCCCCTTACTCCCAATGTCCCTCGCTTCAATTGGCAGAAGTTAATAGTTAACTGCTGACAAAGATATCTAAGAAATAGAGTTTTTAGAATTCTAGACCCAGCAACTCTATAGAGGGTAGAGGGGTAGATTTAGATCTAAAATCTAATAATGGCACTAGGTACTTAGTCAAGTCAATGAAAGCAAACCAAAGAAAATTCAGAGGTCCCTATAGGCAACATGAAAGATGCACCATGGATATTAGTATGTTACATCATTACCAATAACCACAATGAAGCTCTATCCACTGCAGCCTTCTCAAGGTTACTGCCCTTCAAAGCAGACCAATATTTTCATTTTATTCATTATAATAAACCTATATAACCTTCCTTATGAACCAATCTTGCTGGGAATGCTTACTCTTAGGGAGCAGGGCAAGCCAAACTATATAATGTACAGATGAGGCTAGAATAATTTGCAAGAAATAGTCTTTCAAATGGTGATGTGTATGTTTTAAAGGTAACCTTAACTCTCAATATCCAATTTCTAACATTGATGTTGGCATGTTTTACAGTTAAAATATGATGAATCCCTTATACAAGTTTCCAATTATATACCAAAAAAAAAAAAAAAAAGGTAACCAGATTGAATCTTTTAGAAGTAACAAGGATAATCTTGGAAGGAGTTAGAAATCCTCAATGTCTGGTTCAAAAATCACTATTTCTAGATGCCAGATCTGAAAACAGCATTTAGTATTCTGGACTTTCCTTACTGGTAAACATTCAAACAAGAATAAAGCTCTTATTTCTTAAAATATGTGCAATACTAATGTAGGAAAAACAAATATTGTTTTATATATTTTTGCTTCTCCTCAATACTGATTAAAAATAAAGTTTCTAGTATAACTGCTGATTAAAAAGACAAAACAAATGTTATTCAGTGTCTAAAGAAACTTGTAGATAAAATTTCCATGGAGAAACAAGGTATGTTCTCTACTTTTCATGAGAAAACTGTTTCATTTAATGGATGGTGTGAGCTCTTAAGTGCAATAGAATACCTTTTCCCTTTGTGCTTACCCTTTGAAATATATGCTATGTAAAAACAAAATGTCATCTGATTTGTTTATAACAGTTTTTCCTCAGCATCCAGAATGCCTAAACTATAGTAGACAGCCAATATGTATTTGTTGAATTAAATAGAATATCCTTTTGTGCCATACTTAGGATTTATAAGTGACATACCAACTCAATTGGAGACAAAAAAACTTAATAAAACACTGAAATGTATACACAATTCTATCAGAATTCACCCAACAAGGAAAGAACAATTATAAAAATTTTAAATTGTAGAGATGAAAGTAACCATTAAGAGCCTGGGGTGGAGAGATTAGAATATGGCATGTACTCACTGGATTATAAATGAAAATTTGTATAACTTATAAAATAGGAAGTATTTTGTAAGTGTAATACAACTTATTTTTTTAAAGATTTTATTTATTTATTTGACAGAGAGAGATAGCGAGAGCAGGAACACAAGCAGGGAGAATGGGAGAGGGTGAAGCAGGCTTCTCGCAGAGCAAGGAGCCTGACAGGCTCCATCCCAGGACCCTGGGATCATGACCTGAGACAAAGGCAGATGCTTAACCAACTGAGCCCACCAGGCGCCCCTGTAACACAACTTCTTATTGAAATGGAAGAAGGGTACCACACACACACACAAAAAAACATCTAAAGATTAAAACTTAGTGAGTTACTGTTGAGAGTACAAGTTGAATTCAATAATTTTAAAAATCTAATAAATCATCACTATTAAATGGAGAGCTGAGTCAAACAATCAATAGTCATTTGTTTCAGTTTTCTGCTTTTTAGCATGGGTACAAGTAATAGGACCAAAAATCTGTAAGTTTCAGTGATTAGAAAGATGAAATCTAGGACTTACCAGCAGTTCCAATAAACCCATGTAGGTATCATTATATTTCTTCAATAGATAAATGATTCAATGGAAATCATGTAGAAAATTTTTGAAACTATATTAGCTCTTTCAGGCCACTATAATATAATTTAAGGTTTTCAACTTCAGTGAGCTAAGAAGTATCATAATGATACCTATTTCATAAAATAACCTTCTTGCCAGGCATTCTTTGATGCAAGCCAATTCTTCCAACCACATTCTACTTACTCCAAAATATCCTGTTGCTCCTAAAAATATAGTTTGCCTAAAGACAATACAGACTGTTCTCTGAAATAGGCAAGAAAAGTAGTTTTAGAGATATAGAAGCAACAGAAGGAACATAGACTATGGAGTCAAAAACATAATGATGGTACCAATTACCAGTTGTGTGAAATTTTGCCAGTTACTTAACATTTCTGAACTTCACTCTGTTAAACTGTATCTATCTTTCATGTAGTAGAGTTATTGTGAAGGTTGGATAATATCTACATATAGTGTCTAGTGGATAGTAGGCATCTAATAAATGGTTACTATGTAAAGAAAATTTTATGAGTTTTAAAATTCATTTAAAAAATAGTTCCTGTCCTAATTTAAAGGTGTTCGGCTTTTCTTATAATTTGCTAATGAATCATTGATTGCTCAGCAATGAAGAAATGTACTAAAATGCAGAGGTAACTTGATTAGATATTGCTGATGAACTCCATTAGAGACTACTAAAATATAAAAATTTGCACTTATGGAAATAAAACATGATGGAAATGGCACTTCTGAAATTTAATGATTCACTGCCATATCAAAAGGAGAAATTCGGTTTTAATACAAAGATCAGAAAACACTAAGCCGCAACTCCTTCAGGGCAGTAAGTGAGGCTTATTTAATGTTCTCTAGTGTCTATAACAGTGCCTAAAGAACAGTATTTGGTGCAAAAAAAAAAACCTGAGATATCTTTAGGCATTAGTTTATCTACCAGTGGGTATCATGGCTGCTGAGTGCACCTTTTGGGCTGTTTATCACAGAGATGATTTGTAAATTCCATTTTAATTTCAGTAAGAGTAACACATTCCAAACAAATTTTATTTTTTCTACATGGACAATTTCCAGACTGGAAGAGATCACAGAAATGCTATCTTATTACCATGAAGATTTCAGATGGGTGTTTTAGAAATCTTTCATGGCAGTCTTATAAAAAAAAAAAAAGACCATAAAAACAACATATATTTAAAATTAAATTTGTAAATATATGAATAACTTTGTTCATTTACAGATTAGTGTCAATCTGAAGGAAATTTCAGTCATGCTTTGAAGTGATAATATTCAACATTTGTACCAATCACATCAATGAAGAAATATTTATTGGATTATTGACTCACCCAGAACTGGTGAAAGTATAAAACATTATATAAAAAGCTATAATTTATCTTTATTTTGTTAGGCTAGGGAAATGATTTAATTACAACCAAATAATTTAATGGTTGTTCAATTACATTCATAGAAAATTCTAAGAGAGCAACAGTAACTAGGAGACTTTGTTTTTCCTCTCAAACCAGAGCAACAGGTTTACTGTAGAAGTAATTTGGTACTTTACTTACAAATTTTTCATTTCTTGCAATGAGAACTTTTAAGATCTACCCTTTTAACAATTTTCAGATAAGCAGTATATCACTGTAAACTGTAGTCACCATGCTGTACATTATATCGAGTTTTTGCAAAACTGGAAATTTGTACTTTTTAACCCCCCTCACACCTATCCCAACTCCATTTCTAGCATTTCTCTTTTCTATATCCATGAGGTTCAGCTTTCTTTTTGAAACCACATATAAGTGAGATCATGTACAGCATTTGTAATTTCTGACTTATTTCACTTAGCAAAATGACATGAAGTCCATGTATGTTGCTACAAGTGGCAAGATGTCTCCCTTACTCATGGCTGAATAATATTCCATATTATTAATAATATTCTTTTGATGGACCCTTGGGTTGTTTCCATATCTTGTCTATTGTAAATAATGCTTCACTGAACATGGACTTGCATATATCTTTTAGTGGTTTTGTTTTCTTCAAGTAAAAATCCAGAAGTGGAATTGCTCGATCATATGGTAGTTCTATTTTTCATTTTTTGAGTAACCTCCATACATTTTTTTCTATAGTGGCTTCACCAACCTACATTCCCACCAACAGAGTATAAGGATTCCCTTTACTCCACATCCTCACCAATACTCGTTGTTTCTAGTTTGTTTTTTTTCCCTACATAATAGCCATTCTAACAGATGCAAAGGGATACCTTATTGTAGTTTTGATTTTCATTTCCCTCATAATTAGTGAGGGAGCACCTTTTCCTGTACCATTTGGCCATCTGTATATCTTTCTTGAAAAAAAAATGTCTATCCAGATCCTCTGACCATTTTTTAATCAAATAATGTGGGGTTTTTTTTGCTACTGAGTTATAAGATTCTTTGTATATTAACTCCTTATGAGATATCCAATGCAAGTATTTTCTCCCATTCAGTAGGTTGTTTATTTTGTAAATGGTCTCTTTGTTGTGCAGAAGCTTTTTAGTTTGATGTAGTCCCACTTATTTTTGTTGTCTGCTTTTGGTTTCAAATCCCCTACCCCCCCCAAAAAAAATCATTGCAAAAACCAACGTCAAGTAGTTTTTAGCCTGTTTTCTCCTAGAAGTTTTATGGTTTCAGGTCTTATATTCAAGTATTTAATCCATTTTGAGTTAACTTTGGTGTATAATGTAAGACAGTGGTCCAGATTCATTCTTTTGCATGTGCATATTTCCAGCACCATTTATGGAAGAGACTGACATTTCCCCATTGTATATTCTTTGCTCCTTTGTTGTAAATTAATCGACCAAATATGCATAGGTTTATTCTGGGCCCTCTTTTTAGTTCCACTTGTCTGTGTGTTGGTTTTAACACAAGTGTCATACTGTTTTCATTACTATAACTTCATAATATAATTTGAAATCAGAGAGCATGATGCATCCAGTTTTGATAATTTTTCTTAAGATTGCTTTGGTTATTCGGTGACTTTTGTGCTTTATACAAATTTTAGGATTTGTGTTCTCTTTCTGTGAAAAATGTCATTTGGAATTTTCATAGGGATTGACCTGAATTTATAGATTACTTTGGGTAGTGTGGACATTTTAACAATATTGTTTATTCCAGTCTATGAACACAAAATATCTTTTCATTTATTTGTCTTCTTCAACTACTTTCACCAATGTCATATAGTTTTTAGTCTACTGGTCTTTCATCATCGTGGATATATTTATCCCCAAGTATTTTATTCTTTTTGATGCAATTGTAAAATATTATTTTCATAATTTCTCTAATAGTTCATTATTACTGTATAGAAATGTAACAAATTTTTATATTGTTTTTATAACTTGCAATTTCACTGATATCATTGATTCAAATTTCCTCTAAATAATAATAGGTCATCTGCAAATGGTGACAGTTTTTATTTCCTTTGGATGCCTTTTCTTTCTTCTTGCCCAGTTGCTCTGGCTAGGGCTTCTACTATGTTGAATAATGTCATGAGTGTGGGCATCTTTATTTTGTTCCTGATCTTTGGAGGAAAAGGTTTGTGCTTTTTATCATTAAGTATGATGGTAGCTATGGCCTTGTTATATATGGCCTTTATTATGTTAAGATACATTCCCTGTATATCCACTTTGTGTGTTTTTATTATGAAAGGATATTGATCATGTGATTTTTATCCTTCATTTTGTTAATGTGGTATATCACATTGAATAATTTGCAGACGTTGAACTATGCTTACATCCCTGGAAAACCCTATTTAAACATAGTATATTTTTAAAAATTTTCATTTTTGAAGTATAGTTGACATACAACATCCTCTTAGTTTCAGGTGTATACCATATTGATTTGATAGTTTTACACATTATAAAATAATCCCTACAATAAGTCAAGTTATCCTCTGTCACCATATGCAGTTATTATTGACTATGTTCCCAATGCTGTATATTGTATCCCTATGACTTATATAACTGAAAGTTTGCACCTCTTAATCCCCTTGGTGTATTTCAGGCTCCCAACTCCTAGGAACTCCCCTCTGGTAACCAACAGTTTGTTTTCTGCACCTATGAGTGTGTTTCTGGTTTGTTATTTCAGATTTGATATGTAAGTGGAATCATATGGTATCTGCTTTTTCTGTATGGCTTATTTCACTTTTCATAATAGGTCCATCCATATTGTCACAAAATGCCAAGATCTCATTCTTTTTTGTGGCTGAGTAACATTCCATTAGATGGAGATATTTGTCTAAATATATATATATTCTTTATTCTCTACCTCTATGTTGACACTTAGATTACTTTCACATCTTGGCTATTGTAAATTCAGCTGCAATGAACATAAGGGTGCATATAACTTTTTGGATTGGTGTTCTTGTTTTCTTCACATAATACCCAGAAGGGGAACTGCTGGATCATATGGTATTCCTATTTTTAATTTTTTGGGAACCTCCATACTGTTTTTCATAGTGGCTACACCAATTTTGATTTCTACTAACAGTGTACAGGATTCCCTTTTCTTCATATGCTTGGCACACTTTTTTTTAATTTTTGATTACAGCCAATCCAACAGGGGTAAAGTAATATCCCGCTGTGGTTTTGATTTGCATGTCCCTCATACTTACTGATGTTTAACATCTTTACATGTATCTATTGGCCATTTGAATGTCTTTGAAAAAATGTCTATTCAAGTATTTTGCCCATTTTTAAATTGGACTGTTTGATATTTGATATTGTGACTGTTTTTATATATTTTGGATATTAACCCCTTTACTGGATGCATAATTTGCTAATATCTTCTCCCCATTCAGGTTTCCTTTTCATTTTGTTGATAGTTTCCTTTGTTGCAAAAGTTTTCTAGTTTGATGTAATCATATTTGTCTATTTTAGCTTTTGTTGCCCTTGCCTGAGGAGACTGGTCTCAAAAAAATATATTCCTAAGACAGATCTCAAAGAGCTTACTGCTCATGTTTTCTCCTAGGAGTTTTATGGTTTCAGGTCTTATATTCAAGTCTTTAATCCACTTTGAATTTATTTTTATATATGGTATAAAATAGTAGTCTAATTTTATTTTCATGCAGGTAGGTCTCCAGTTTTCCTAACACCATTTATTGAAGAGACTATGTTTTTTTCACTTTATATTCTCACCTTCTTTGTCACAGATTAATTGCCCATATGTGCATTGGCTTATTTCTGGGCTATTTGTCCATTGATCTATATTTGTTTTTGTGCCAGCACCATGCTGTTTTGATTACTGTAGCTTTGTAGTATAGTTTAAAATCCAGGAGTATGATATCTTCAGCTTTATTCTTCTTTCTCACAACTGCTTTGATTACTTGGGGTCTTTTGTGGTTCCATACAAATTTTAGGGTTCTCTGTTCTAGTTCTACAAATTTTGATGGGGATTACATTCTATCTGTAGATTGCTTTGGGTCATGTGATATTTTAATAATATGTGAACATTTAACACTTATTTGTGTTGCCTTTAGTTTCTTTCAGCAATATCTTATTTTCAGAGTTGTATGATAATTTTAATGTATGGTTGAAATTGGTTTACTCATATTTTATTGAGGATTTTTGCATCTGTGCTCAACAGGGGTATTAGTCTATAGTTTTCTTTTCTGTAGTGTTTTTCAGGCATTTTTATCAGGGTAATGTGAAATAAGTTTGGAAATGTTCCTTCTTTTCTATTAAAAACGTTTGAGATTTTATATTATTCTTTTTTGAATATTGGCTAGGATTCACCAGTGAAACCATCTCATCTTCCACTTGTTTGTTGGGATGTTTTTGATTACTGTATCAGTCTTAGTAAGTTGTATGTTTTTAGGCATTTATCTGAGTCTTCTAATTTGTCCCATTTGTTGGCATAAAGTTGTTTATAGCAGTCTCTTATGATCCTATTTCTTTGGTATCAGTTATAACATCTCTTCTTTTAACTCTTGAGTCCTCCCTTTTTCTTGGTAGTGGTAGCTAAAAGTTTCGTCAATTTTATCTTTTCAAAGAACCATCTCTTAGTTCCTTTATCTCTTCTATTTTCTTTTATTTCCATTCTTCATTATTCCTTCCTTCTAACTTTAGTCTTTGTTCACTTGAAAAAAAATCTTTAAGGTGTAGTTAGCTTCTTTGAGATTTTTCTTTTTCTTGAGGTAGGCATTTGTTACTATGAACTACCCTGTTAGAACTGCTTTGGCTGCATCCTGTGTTTTAGTTTGTTGTGTTTCCATTTTCACTTGTCTCTAGGTATTTTTGGGGTTTCTTTTTTGAAATTTTTTTTTACCTATTGGTTACTTACTAGTATGTTTTCATCTCAACATTAATGTGGAGAAATATTAAAATTATAAAGTGATTTATTTTATATTTAGGCACATTTTCCTAAATAACCTTGAAACATTCTTGTGAATCAAAATGTTTTATCATTATCCTTTATCACATTATAAAATAAAGAAATAAGGCATTAAATGCAAGGAGCTAATATTACAATTTCTACAGTATTTGGTAAGTTTTACCATCACTTAGATGGATTGGTCAAGTTGCAATGCAAATTTGGCTTCAGTGACCATACCTGAGGTCAAATTGCTTTGTGGGCTGTCAAAATTTTGAAATGGAAGAGAAGCTTGGGAAGATAGTGGAGTAGGGAGGACCCTAAACTCACCTCATCCCACCTTTACAACTAGATATCACTCACACCTGAGTAACTAAACCTGAGAGATACCCAAACACTGGCAGAACAAACTCCAAACTAAATGTAGAAAAGAAGATGCATTGGAGAGGTGAGGAAGAGTGAAGAGTGGTAGGGTGCTGACTGTGGGTGTGGAGAGCAGAAAGCACCAGTGAGCCCACACAGGGAAAATGAATCCCCATAATGTCTTGCCTTGAAAACCAGAGGGGTTGATTTCTGTGAGTTTATATAACCAATGGGGTTTGGAGCCTAGAGCTTTAAAAGTCAGCTGGGAAAGCCAGTGATAGTAACAAGAACAGCCTGTAGAAGTGATGGTTTACACAATGCCAGAGGCAAATGGAAGGGAGATCTGTTCACACTGATTTCAGAGCATATTGGGAGACTTACCTGGGAACAAAGTACCTGGAAGTTGCTATTTTCCTGCCCCACCAGGAGCTCTCCTGGGGACTCATCCACTCCAAGCACCATGTCTCTGCTAGCCACCATGCTGCAGGGGATCAAGCCTAGGACTAGTGGCTCAGTTCAAATTCTGCTAATACTGAGGCCCCACCCCTGAGTCCTCCTTCTGTCTTGCCCCCCCTCAGAGTCAGCCTGCCTGGGTCTCACGTCACAGAGGGCAAGCACAGCCCACAACAGGCAGACAGTCAGGGCAGACATCTGGACTGAAAGAAAGGTGAATCAGACACAACAGCAGGATGTAAGCAACAACACCTAGGAGACTCCCCTGAAGAGCAAGGTTCCTGATAAAAAGGATACACTGCACTGCAGAGCACTACAGGTCCTCTTTTTCATAAAACTACTTTCAAGAGCAGAAGATGTAGCTGACTGTCCTAACATACAAAAACAGACACAGGGAGGTAGAAAAATTGCAGAGACAGAGAAATAAGTCCCAAGTGAAAGAACAAGCAGGAGATCTAAGCAAAACAGAAATAAGTAATATGTCTGACAGAGATTTTAAAGTAATGATTACAAAAAATATTGGACTTTGAAAAAGAAGGGAGGACATCAGTGAGACCCTTGACAAAGAGAAACAAAATAACATGAGAGATGAAGAGCTCAATAAATAAAAAAAAAACTACAATAGATGGAATAAATAGTAGGGTACAGGAAGCAGAGGAACATATTAGTGACCTGGAAGATAGAATAATGGAAAGCAATCAAGCTGAACTGCTGAGAAATAAATACTGCATAATGAGAATAGACATAGGGAATCAGTGACTCCATCAAGAATAACATTTGCATTAAAGGGATCTCAGAAGAAGAGAGAAAAAGGGGAACAGAAAAAAATGTGTTTAAAGAAATAATAGCTGAAAACTTCCTGAAGTAGGGGGAAGGAAACAAAGATCCAGATTCAGGAGGCACAGAGAGCCCCCAATAAATTCAACCCAAGGAGGTCCACACCAAGACACATACTAATTAAAATGATAAAAAAAACAAAGAATTTTAAAGGTTGTAAGAGGAAATAAGACGGTTACATACCAAGAAAACCCATAAGGCTATCAGCCAATTTTTCTGAAGAATCTTTGCCTGAAAGAAGAGAATGGCATGATGTATTCAAAGTGCTAAAAGAGAAAAATCTGAAGCCAAAACTACTTTATCCTGCAAGGCTATATTCCTAATAGAAGGAGAAATCAAGAATTTCCCAAACAAAAGTTAAAAGAATTCATGACCACTAAACTAGCCCTACAAGAAATATTAAGGGGAATTCTCTGAGTGCAAAACAAAAACCATAAGTAAGAAAAATAGGAAGCACAAGAGCAAAGAATTAAAAAATAAAAATGATATCAGAAAAGCACAAAATAAAATGATGTAAAATATTCAAATATCAAAAACATGGAGGGGAGAAGAGTAAAGGATGAATTCAAAATTAAGTGGTCATCAGCTTAATATAGACTGCTATATACAGATGATGTTGTATATAAACTGAATGGTAACCACAAATGGTAACCACAAAAAAACATGAAAGGGAGAAAAAGAAAGCATCACAGAAAAACTGTAAAAACAACCACAACACAAATAATAAAATGGCAATAAACACATATCAATAATTGCTTTGAATGTAAATAGACTAAATGCTCCAATAAAAAAAATACAGGGTGGGATGCCTGGGTGGCTCAGTCAGTTAAGCATCTGCCTTCAGCTCAGGTCATGATCCCAGGGTCCTCGAATTGAGTCCCCCATCGGGCTCCTTACTCAGCAGGGAGCTTGCTTCTCCCTCTGCCTGCCACTGCCCCTGCTTGTGCGCGCTCTCTCTAATAAATAAATAAAATCTTTTAAATCTCTGTCACCCTGTATTTTTTTTAAAGACCCAATTATATGCTGCAGACACTCATTTAAGACCTGAAGACACCTGCTTGTTGAATATGAGGGGATGGAGAAAAATTTATCATGCAAATGGTTGTCAAAAGAAAGCTAGAGTAGCAATACTTATATCAGACAAAACAGACTTTAAAACAAAGACTGTAACAAGAGACAGAGAAGGACAGTATATAATAACAAATATAAATATTTATGCACTCAACTTGGGAGCATCCAAATACATAAAACAGTTAATAACAAAAACAGGTAATAGATAGGAAACAATAACATCAGAGGACTTTAATGCCTCACTTACATCAGTGGGCAGATCATACAAACAGCAAACTAACAAAGAAACAATGGCTTTGAATGACACACTGGACTGGATGGATTTAACAGATATATTCAGAACATTCAACCCTAAAACAGTCGAATACACATTGTTTCCATGTACACACAGAAGGTTCTTCATATGTTAGGCACAAAACAAATATCCACAAATTTAAGAAGGTCAAACTCATACCAGGCTTTTTTAAACACAATGCTATGAAACTAGAAGTAAAACACAAGAAAAAATCTAGAAAGACCACAAATACATGGAGGTTAAGTAACATGCTACTAAACAATGAATGCCTTAACCAAAAAATCAGAGAAATCAAACAGTACACGGAAACAAACGAAAATGAAAACACAATGGTCCAAAATCTTTTGAATGCTGCAAAAGCAGTTTTAAGATGGAATTTTATAAGAATACAGGCCTACCTCAAGAAGAAAAATCTCAAACAACCTAACCTTACACCTAAAGGAGATAGGAAAAGAACAATAAACAAAATTCAAAACCAGCAGAAGGAAAGAAACAATAGGAAGGAAATAATAAAGATTAGAGCAGAAATAAATGATGTAGAAACAAAAAAAAAAAGAAAAAAAAGAATCAATAAAACCAGGAGCTGGTGCTTTGCAAAGATCAACAAAATTGATAAACCTCTACACAGACTCATTAAAAAAAAAAAGAGGATCCACATAAATAAAATCACAAATCAAAGAGAAATAACATCACAGAAATACAGTCAATTGTAAGAGAATATTATGAAAAACTGTATGCCAACAAATTAGACAATCTAGAAAAAATGGACAAATTCCTAGAAACATATGACCTTCAACCCAAACTAAAGCACTAATAAATAGAAAATTTGAAGAGACTGATTGCCAGCAGTGAAATTGAATCAGTAATCAAGACTCCCGACAGACAAAGGCCCAGGACCAGGTGGCTTCACAGATGAATTCTACCAAACATTTAAAGAAGAGTCAATACCTATTTCTATTCAAATTATTCCAAAAAATAGAAAAGGAAAGAAAACTTCCTAATTCATTCTATGAGGCCAGTGTCACCCTGATACTAAGACCAGATAAAGACATCACAATACCTCTGATGAACATAGATGCAAAAATCTTCAACAAAATATATTTGAAAAAATTGCTCACCACAATCTAGTGAGATTTATTCCTTGAATACATGGGTGGTTCAATATTCACAAATCAGTCTACTTAATACATCACATCAATAAGAGAAAGGGTAAGAACTATATGATCATTTCAACAGACACAGGAAAAGCATTTGACAAAGTACAACATCCATTCATGATAAAAAAAACCCAAAAAACAAAACTCAACAAAGTAGGTTTAGAAGGAATACCTCAGTATAATAAAGGCCATATATTAAAAACCCACAGCTAACATGATTCTTCATGGGGAAACCTGAGAGTTTTGCCCTTATATCAGGAACAATACAAGATGTCCATTCTCACCAGTTTTATTCAACATAGTACTAGAAATCCTAGTCTCAGCAATCAGACGATGAAAAGAAAAGGCATTCAAATAAGTAAAGATGAAGTAAAACTTCACTATTTGCAGATGACATATTATACATAGAGACTCTACCAAAAAGTTGCTAGAACTGATACACAAATTCAGTAGTCACAGGATACAAAATCAATGTACAAAAATCTATTGCATTTCTATACACCAATAATGAAGCATCAGAAAGATAAATTAAGAAAACAATCTCATCTAAAATTGCACCAAAAATAAGATACCTAAAAATAAATCTAACCAAAGAGTTGAAAGACCTGTACTCTGAAAACTACAAAACATGGATGAAAGAAATTGAGAATGACACAAAGAAATGGAAAAACTTTCCATGCTCATGGATCAGAAGAACAAATATTGTTAAAATGTCTCTATTATGCAAAGCAATCTAAAAATTTAATGTAATGTCTATCAAAATATCAATGGCATTTTTTCCCAGAGCTAAAACAATCCTAAAATGTATATGAACCATATAACACCCTGAATTACCAAAGCAATATTGAAAAAGGAAAGGAAAACTGGAGGTATCACAATTCCCAACTTCAATTTATATTACAAAGATGTAGTAATCAAAACGATATGGCACTGGCACAAATGTAGACACATAAATCAATAGAAGAGAATAGAAAACCCAGAAAGAAATTCACAATTTTATTGTCAATTAATCTTTGACAAAGCAGGAAAGAATAGCAATGGGAAAAAGACACTCTTCAACAACAACAAAAAAGTCTTCCCAACAAGTTGGGAAAACTTGTCACCTAATGCCAAAGAATAAAATGACTACTTTCTTGCACAAAATGCAAAAATAAACTCAAAGTGAAATAAACTCTAAATGTAAAATCTGAGACCATAAAAATCCTGAAGAGAACACAGGCAGTAATTTCTCTGACATCAGCTATAGCAACATCTTTTTCTAGATATATCTCCTGACACAAGGGAAATCATCAAAATGAAAAATTTTTGTACAGTGAAAGAAACAGTCAACAAAACTAAAAAGCAACCTACTTCATGGGAGAAGATATTTGTAAATGACATATCCATTCAATAAAGGGTTAGAATCCAAAATACAAAAAGAACTTAGCCCGGTCAACACTCTAAAAACAAATAATCCAATTTAAAAAATGAGCAGAAGACACGAACAGACATTTCTCCAAAGACATCTAAATGGCTGGCAGACACATGAAAAGATGCTCAACATCACTCATAATCACAGAAATGCAAATCAAAACTACATTGAGATACTACCTCACACTGGTCAGAATGGCTAAAATCAACAACACAAGAAACAACACATGTTGGCAAGGATATGGAGAAGAAGGAACCCTCTTGTACTGTTGGTAGGAATGCAAACTGGTGCAGTCACTGTAGAAAACAGTATGGAGTCGCATCAAATATATATTTATTTATTTATTTATTTATTTATTTATTTATTTATTATTATTTTTTAAAGATTTTATTTATTTGAGAGAGAGAATGAAATAGAGAGAGGCAGCATGAGGGGGGGAGGGTCCGTGGGAGAAGCAGACTCACTGCTGAGCAGGGAGCCCGATGCGGGACTCAATCCCGGGACTCCAGGATCATGACCTGAGCGGAAGGCAGTCGCTCAACCAACTGAGTCACCCAGGCGCCCCTGCATCAAATATTTAAAAATAAAAGTACCCTACAACCCTGTAATTGTACTACTGGGTTTTAATAAAAAAAAAAAAAATTCAAAGGGATACATGCACCTCTATGTCTATAGCAGCTTTACTAACAATAGCCAAACTATGAAGCAGCCCAAGTGTGCTTTGATAGATGGATGGCTAAAGACTATGTGGTATATACATTATTATTATTTAGCCATAAAAAAGAATGGTATATTGCCATTTGCAATAAATGGATGGATTACAGAGTATGATATTAAGCAAAATAAGTCACAGAGACAAATGCCACATTATTTCACTCATATGTGGAATTTAAGAAAAACAAATGGGCAAAAGAAAAAGAGAGACAAACCAAGAAACAGACTCTTAATTATAAAGAACAAACATGGTTACAGGAGGGGAGGTGGGTGGGGGGATGGGTCAAATAGATGATGGGAATTAAGGAGTGATGAACACTGAGTGATGTATGGGATTATTGAATCACTATATTTTACCTCTGAGACTAGTATAACACTGTACATTATATTGGATTTAAAAACATACACACACACACACACACACACATAAAATAAATGATAAAGATGTTGATGGAATTAAAAAAAAGATTTGAAATGAAAGAACACCAAACACAGAAAACCTAACCCTGGCCATGGGCCCTTCAGCACAATAAAAACACCAAAACCAGTCTCCTTTTCCCCCATTTTCTGAAGCCATATTCATACCAGCTTGAGAGGCCTGCCTAGTTTTCCATAGAAAAAAATATAAATATACATTTTCATTACTTCTTGCTATGCATATTTATGTGTGGCATCGTGAGTTTGAACATCTGGACCAAATTTGGGAGGGCTTCCATCCTGCCTCTGCAGGTAGCTAAACTCCATATAAATAAACTACAGAATAGTATCATTATTGTTAAAAATTATAGAATTAAAGATTAATTAGTTTCAAGGTATACACAGAGTGGTAAATCTCCCTTATGAACAGTAATGTGCTTTTTATCAACAAAAAATTTTCCAGAATTTTCCTACATATTTTTGGTGCAAACTTCTCTTGTTAGCATTCTCTTTAGAAAAAACAAAAACAAAACAAAACAGAAAAACAACTAAATTTCTTGAGCAACATTCTTTCTTGAACAATTCCTTAACATTTCTGTTCTTTTGAAATGCAACAGTTTTATGCATCTTAAAAGAAATTATAGATGTAATACTCTATTGAGTTGAGCATTAAAAGAACATTCATCCTTGCTTCCTATGACACACTTATACTATTAAATTTCTGTAACAAACTAGAATTTTAAATAACAATCATGTTCCATTTATGACCTAATTATTTCTGATGAAATAATTTCCAGTTAGACTTTCACATATTATGAGCCATACTTAATACATTTTTTTCAGCACCTATTTATGTTGTTTTACACCATAAATTTCACTTAGCAATTCGATTCTGTCTGACATGCAATGGATGGGGAAAAAAACCTGAATGTATAAGTAATAGTAAGATATTGACATGAATTTGGATGTAGTTTTAGAAGATATATTTTAACAGGAAATAAATCTACACAATTATGACAGAATTTTATATGAAAAAACACTCATTTGTTGTGATTTCCTATGTTGGAAATGCAGAAACTGATATTGTCATGGGTCTCTGAAAATAGTTTCCCTTGAAATTTGGCTCATGGCATTTCTCTTGCATTTATATACATGCACTGAAAACTCCTTAAAAGTCCCTGTTGTGCCTTTTCATCAAATTCCTAAAAAACCTAAGATCACACACACACACACACACACACACACACACACACACACACACACACACAAACAGGAAAACTAAACTCTAGAAAATTTTTCTTCAATTCTTAACATATAAATATAACATGAAATGACCTAGTAATTCTGTAAAGCTGTGTATATGAGTTAGTTTTGGTGGAACAAATTGAAATTATACACACACAGAAAGATGAAGCATTGTCAAGCATTCAGTCTAAACATGGTCAATTGGATATGTAAACTATTGAGAATATATTAAGAAATTTCTCTCTATATATGTTTTAATGAACCCAAATCCTATCAACATCAGTTCATGTTTGTTGACATTGTGACCTACAACCAGTGACCCACTACTTTAAATGGGAATATTCAAAACACTTATTTTTGGTACATGACAATTTTTCTTCATTTTGCTCTGTGAGAGCCAAGACCTTGTATGATTTATTCATTGCTATTTCCATCATTTTACCTTTAATTAAATTGGAGCTTTGAAAAACAAAGCAAGTAGGTAGAATAGGAAAAAAATATATATAGGCTGGAGAAATGACCAGACCCTAGTATAAGCCTATAAAATTATGTTATCATTGTATTTGTTAATTTATGAAAGGTAACAGTAAAAAGGAGAAATAAATAAATATAGAAGAACAGGGCAGTTAAGAGAGGCTTAAAGTATCCAGCCAACACTATGTATGTGTCAATATGTTGATTGTCTGGTGAGACTGGAAGCACTGATCAAAAATTAAAGATTGGGAGGAGAGCTAAGGTGGCAGAGTAGTAGGATGCTGGGTTTGCCTCAACCCTCAAACATAGCTAGATAAATATCCGGTCATTCTGAACCCCCAAGAAATTGCTTGAGGACGGACAGAACAAACTTCACAACTGGGAGGGGGGGAAGAGGCCACATCATGGAAGGTAGGAGGTGCAAAGATGTGATTTGGGGGATAAAAGGATCATGGGTGCTATGGAGGGGAGGGAGCCCTGATCATGGAAAGAAGTGAGAGAGAGAAGAGCACACAGGGGATCACACAAGGAAAACACTTCCCCAAAGCCACTGACTAGGAAAATGAGGGGCTGATTATCATGAGTTTTTACAACCTGCCAAGCTCAAAGACTAGAGTTTTATTTATTTATTTTTTTAATGTTTTATTTATTCATGAGAGTCAGAGAGAGAGAGAGAGAGAGAGGCAGAGGGAGAAGCAGGCTCCCCGCAGAGCAGGGAGCCCGATGCGGGACTCGATCCCAGGACTCTGGGATCATGACCTGAGCCAAAGGCAGACGCTTATCCATCTGAGCCACCCAGGTGCCTAACACTAGAGTTTTAGAGATCCATGCTGTGGCTGGTGTTGAGCCCGGTGGGTGCTGCAATGCTTCTGTGGAGAAGGAGGACAGAAGCCTGGGAGCAGATGGTGCAATTTGAGGCAGTGGGCATTAACTCCCCTCTCTGGGGATGAAGGAGAGGGCTGGCATTATTTCCCTTCCCTGCCAGCCAGCATAAACTTCAGTAAGCAGCAGAGTGCCAACACTGGTGACCTAAACTGCTTACACCAAACCCCACCCCACTGTGATCTGCAGGTGTTTCTTTACTAGGGCAGTGTGCCCAAGAACCAGAGCAGCGGGCCCCTCCTCCAGAAGACCAACACAAACCCGCTGCCTGCACCAAGTCTACTGATGAGAGTGCTGCAAAGTTTCAGCTCTAGTAGAAATAGCATCAGGTCTCTTTTAACAATCAGATCAAAGCACACCTAGTTAAAACTCACCATACTCTGGCCAAGGTCCAAACACTCCCCACTGCAGGCAAGAGCAAAGTCTGCAGAGGACTGACCTGAGGGAAAGAGCAGTTAAAACACAGCAGCAGAGTACACACGGAATACACCAGAAACACTTCCTGAAGTGCCAGGCCTTGGACAGTATATGACCTCTTCTTAATAAAACCATTACTCTTAGGAACAGGAAACATAACAGGCTTTCCTAACACACAGAGGAAAACAAAGACCTAGACAAAATGCCAAGATAGAAGAATTCATCCCAAAAGAAAGAACAAAAAAAGGTCACAACCAAGTATCTAATTGAAGAAAATGTAGGTAATATGCCTGATCCAGAATTTAAAGCAATTTAAAGTGCTTGAAAAAAACATAGAAGTCAGCAAGGAGTCCCTTATCAAAGAGACAGAAGATCTAAATACTAGTTAGGCTGAAATGAAAAATGCTGTAACTGAGATATGAAGATGACTGGATGTAATGACCACAAGGATGGAAGAAACAGAGGAACAAAAAAGGATATAGAAGATAAAATTATGGGAAATAATGAAGCTGAAAAGAAGAGGGAAAGAAAAATATTAGATCATGAATGTAGACTTAGGGAACTCAGCATCTCCATAAAGTGTAATAACATCCATATTGCAAGTCCCAATAGAAGAGAGGGAAAGGAGGTGAGCAGGTTTATTTGAGGAAATTATAGCCGAAAACTTCCCTAATCTGGGTAAAGAAACAGACACCCAAATCTGGGAGGCACAGAGAATTCCCATCAAAATCAACAAAAGCAGGGCGCCTGGGTGGCTCAGTTGGTTAAGCAACTGCCTTTGGCTCAGGTCATGATCCTGGAGTCCCAGGATCGAGTCCCACATCGGGCTCCCTGCTCAGCAGGGAGTCTGCTTCTCCCTCTGACCCTCCTCCCTCTCACGCTCTCTGTCTCTCATTCTCTCTCTTGCAAATAAATAAAATCCTAAAAAAATAAATAAATAAAATAAAATTGTTTAAAATCAACAAAAGCAGGAAAAACCAAGACATCCTGGTAAATTTGCAAAATACAGCTATAAGAAAAAATCCTAAAAGCAGCAAGAGGAAAAAAAATCCCTTACTCACAAGAGAAGACAAATAAAGTTAGCAGCAGACCTCTCAAAGAGACACTTGGTAGTCCAGAAGAGAGTGGCACAATATATTCAGCATACTGAGTGGGAAAAATATGCAGGCAAGAATACTCTATCCAGCAAGGCTGTCATTCAGACTAGAAGGAGAGATAGAGTAAATAAAAATAAAAACTAAAGGAGTTTGTGACCACTAAACCAGCACTGCAAGAAATATTAAAGGGGACTCTTTGAGTGGGAAAGAAAGACTAAAAGCAACAAAGACTAGAAAGGAACAGAAAATCTCCAGAAACAACAAGTGATACAATGGCACTAAATTCATATTTATTAAAAATCACTCTGAATGTAAATACACTAAATGTTCCAGTCAAAAGACATAGAGTGTCAGTGTGGATAATAAAACAAGACCTTACAAGAGACACTTTTAGACATAAAGACACCTGCAGATTGAAAGGGAGTGGATAGAGAACTATCTATCATGTTAATGGACATCAAAAGAAAGCCAGAGTAGCCATACTTATATCAGACAAACTAGATTTTAAACCAAAGACTGTAAGAGATGAAGAAAAGCACTATATCATAATAAAGGGGTCTATCCACCAAGAAGATCTAACAATTATAAATATTTATGCCCATTCAATTAATAACAAACATTAAGGACCTCACTGATAATAACAGGGCACTCTAACACCCAACTCACAGCAATGGACAGATCATCTAAGTAGAAAATCAACAAGGAAACAAGGGCTTTGAATGACACGCTGGGCTTAACAGATATATACAGAACATTTCATCCTAAATCATCAGAATACACATTCTTTTGGAGTGTACATGGGATATTCTCCAGAATAGATCACATACCGGGTCATTAATCAAGCCTCAACAAATACAAAAAGACTGAGATAATACCAGACACATTTTCTGACCACACACTGAAGTCAAGCACAAGAAAAAAATTAGAAATGCCAAAAATATATGAAGGTTAAAGAACAACCTACTAAAGAATGAATGGGTTAACCAGGATATTAAAGAAGAAATTTAAAAATACATGGAAACAAATACTATCTAATCAAATCCAACAGTACATTAAAATAATTATTCACCATGATTAAGTGTGATTTATTCCTGGTCTGCAAGAGTGGTTCAATATTCACAAAACAATCATTAGGATATACCACATTAATAAAAGAAAAAATAAGAACCATATGATCCTCTGATTAGATACAGAAAAAGCATTTGATAAAATACAGCATCCATTCTTGATAAAAACCCTCAACAAAGTAGGGATAGAGGGAACACATCTTAACATCATAAAGGCCTTATACAAAAGACCCAAAGCTAATATCCTCAATGGAGAAAAGTGAGACCTTTTCCCCTACAGTCCGGAACAAGACAGGGATGACCACTTTCACCATTGCTATTTAACATAGTACTGGAAGTCCTAGTCTCAGCAATGAGACAACAAAAAGAAATAAAAGGCATCCAAATTGGCAACGAAGAAGTCAAACTTTCAAACTATTTGCAAATAATATGATATTCTATGCAGAAAACCTGAAATACTCCACCAAAAAATTGCTAGAGCTGATACAGGAATTCAGTAAAGTCATATGATATAAAATCAACATACAATAATATGTTTCATTTCTACATACCAATAATGAAGCAGCAGAAAGAGAAATCAAGGAATCAGTTCCATTTACAATTATACTCAAAACCATAAGATACCTAGGAATAAACCTAACCAAAGATGTAAAAGGTTTGTACTCTGAAAATCATAGAACACTCATGAAAGAAATTGAAAATGATACAAAGAAATGGAAAAACATTCCATGCTCATGGATTGGAAGAACAAATATTGTTAAAATGTCCATACTACCAAAGCAATCTACACATTTAATATAGTCCCTATCAGAATACCAACAACAGTTCTCACAGAACTAGAACAAACAATCCTAAAATTTGTATGGAACCACAAAAGTCCCCAAGTAGCCAAAGCAATCTTGAAAAAGAAAAGCAAAACAGGAGGCCTCACAATTTTGGACTTCAATCTTTAATATAAAGCTGTAGTCAGTAAGGCAGTATAGTATCAAAAAAAAAAAAAAAAAAACAACAGACACACAGATCAATGGAACAGAAGAGAAATGGGCCCACAACTATATGGTCAACTGATCTTTGACAAAGCAGGAAAGAATATCCAATGGAAAAAAAGGCTCTTCAACAAATGTTGGGAAAACTGGACAACAACATGCAGAAGAATGAAACTGGACCACATTCTTATACCACACACAAAAATAAATTCAAAATGGATGAAAGACCTAAATGTAAGACAGGAATCCATTAAAATCCCAGAGAACACAGGGAATAACCCTTTTGACATAAACTGTAGCAACTTCTTTCTAGACACATCTAGATGTGTCCCTAGATGAGGCTAGGGAAACAAAAGCAAAAATGAACTATTAGGACTTCATCAAGATAAAAAGCTTTTTGCACAGCAAAGGATCAACAGAACTAACAGGCAACCTTTGGAATGGGAGAAGATATTTGCAAATAACATATCTGATAAAGGGTTACTATCTAAAATATATAAAGAACTCATCAGGGGCATGTGGGTGGCTCAGTCAGTTAAGCCTCTGCCTTAGGCTCAGGTCATGATCCCAGAAGTCCTGGGCTTGAGCCACATGTCAGGCTCCCTGCTCAGCAGGGAGTCTGCTTCTCCCTCTCCCCCTCCCCAACCCCTACTCAGGTGCTTTCTCTCTCAAATAAATAAAATCTTTAAAAAATACTCATCAAATTCAATACCCCAAAAATGAAGAATCCAGTTAAGAAATGGTCAGAAGACGTGAGTAGACATTTCTCCAAAGAAGATATACAGATGGATAATGGAACATGAAAATATGCTCAACATATTTTCAACTTTCAATAATATGCTCATTCATCATCAAGGAAATAGAAATCAAAACTACAATGAGATATTACCTCACACTACTCAGAATGGCTAAAATTAACAACACAGGAAACAGATTTTGGCAAGGATGCAGATTAAAGGAAAGTCTCTTGCACTGTTGGTGGGAATACAAACTGATGCAGCCACTCTGGAAAACTGTGTGGAGATTCCTCAAAAAGTTAAAAATAAAACTACTCTATGATCCAGTAATTGCACTACTAGGTATTTACCCAAAGGATACCAAAAAACTGATTCAAGGGGCACATATACCCTGAGGTTTATAGGAGCATTATCAACAATAGCCCAAATATGGAAAGAGTCCAAATGTCCATTGACTGATGAATGGATAAAGAAGATGTGGTGTGTATATAAATGAAATATTATTGAGCCATAAAAAAGAATGAAATCTTGCCATTTGCAATGACATTGAAGGAGGTAGAGAGTATTATGCTAAGTGAAATAAGTCAGAGAAAGACAAATACCAAATGATTTCACTTATATATGGAATTTAAGAAACAGAACAGATGAACATTGGGGGAAAAAGAGAAGAGGCAAAGTATATAACAGACTCTTTAAGTATAGAGAACAAACTGAGGATTACTGGAGAGGAGGTGGGCGGGAGATGGGTTGAATGGGTGATGGGTACTAAGAAGGGCACTTGTGATGGGCAGTGGGTGTTATATGTAAGTGATGAATCACTAAATTCTACACCTGAAATTAATATTACACTATATGTTAACTAACTAGAATTTAAATAAAAAGTTGAAACAAAAAAAAAGTTCAGCTTTTATTATACTCCCTAACTCTGCCAGGCAGAATTACTTACCTATCTTTTCTGCTTCATACCATTTTGTTCAGTCATAGTAGTGTTTTATATTATATTTCTGTCTCCTCAGAAGGACTGAGACCTTCTGAATGAATATATAGTATATATCTACACTAAAATATTCTATTAGCTTTGTATAGTGAGATCTTTTAAAATATTTTTTTTTCCTGTGTAAAAAAGAAATTAAAGAAGATTGGACAACATGGGCTTAGAAATGCAAACAAGCATCTTAGGCAGCACAATGTCAGTGATGTATATTAAGGCAGAATTCAGCAAATTATGACCCACAGGCCAAAAGTGGACCATTGCTTTTCTTTGAATGGCCTACAAGTTGGAATGGTTTTTACATTTTTAAATGGTTGAAAAAAATAAAAAAGAATTATTTATATATTGTCTATAGCTGTTTTTATACTATAAGAGGGGATTTGAGTAGTTGCTATAGAGAATAGATGACCCACAAAAACTAATGTATTTACTCTCTGGTTCTTTAGGAAATGTTTGCTGACATCTGTTTTAAGCCTATGATGACAGAGCAAGGGTTTTTATGTTTAGTTCTACCAATAAAGGTCCTAGACTTAGCAAGATGGCTGTCAGCTACAATGTCATTTCTGGCTAGAGTGAGAGTAGAGAGCAAGGCAATTTCAGACATATGAATTTGTTGTTCATAAGACGTTAAAACTCCACATCATTTTTTGAAGGAGTTTTTTCCTTGTAAAAAGAGTCCCAAATATGAAAAGAAAAAGTTACATCCATTCCATTATATAAAATCATAATCATATCAAATCATAATTTAGAAAATTAATGTCTTAATCCAAAAGGTTATAACCCATTAAAATAATAATCCCCTTATCTATTAAGACATGTATTAAAAATAATAGCACTTCTATACATTTCTAGAGGAATAAAAAAAAAACCTGAAAAACTTTACCTCATAAATACAATTGATGGAAGAGTTAATGATTGTTTAAATGTCTCCTTCTCTAAGATATATGAGATATCCAGGTTCTAAAAAAATGGGTACTCTTTCAAAGTACTTTAAATCTCATAGAACAATAAAGAAAAGAAATGTAATAGAAGTTCCAAAAGTTTTTTGTTTAGCAGGCTTCCATGCTATGCAGTTTAGCTTTGCATGATTTCCCCACAGCCTTTGCAGAAATGTTATTAACTTCAGAAAATTGTTTCTCCTCCTGCATGTTGAGAGAAAAAGCAATTTGAAATGTTTATTTTATGTTTGAAGTTTCTATTCATAAAGAAAAGGCAAAAATATTGTTGACTTCAATTTGTTGCTCAAACCACCAAAAGGGCACATTCTTGCAATTATTTACTACAGTTCGAGTCTGATAAATAAAAGTAATCTCATATTTTCTTCATTGATTAATACAAATTGATGTAAAAGGTACGTTGCATTTCCGTGAAGAGAAAGGAAGCCACTGCCATTTTCATTTTCCCCTGGCGGTGGATGAAATACCTTGCTCCTAAGTGGAGGTCAAGAGAGCTCTTACATCCTAATAGAATGTAGGAGAGTTGAGATCTTGCTCATTTACATTAAATGAGCTGAGACCTACTGCTAATTACTAAATTTTGTGTACTGATACATAAAGATACTCTGCAATAAAGAAGTAGATACACTATCCTGCAAATGTCCTTTTATGTACAGCTCAATGGATGACAGGCTTGAATGGGTAACTGTATGTGGTAAAATGGCTTATTTTGTACCTTAGTATCGTTTATTGGCTAATCAAGTTACACACAACTTATAAAAACCATTGGCTATTTACACTTTGGTAAACTGCAAACCCAAACACTCTCAATAAGGTAGTAGGTATCCATTTCTACATAAGATTTCTATTGCCTCAAGAACTGTGTTCTCTGTGTAATGGCTTACACTCCACTGACCTGATTAAACTTATTCTAATTATACTGTATTGAATGTGTCTCTATAATGTTCACACAAAAACAAAATCACACCCTTCTATAACTGCAATTATTAGAATTAAAAAAATTTGAAAAACTTATTTTTCAGAATTCATATTAATACAAGTTGAAGTCTAGTATAAAAACAATGAAGAGGGGCGCTTGGGTGGCTCAGTTATTAAGCATCTGCCTTTGGCTTGGGTCATGATCCCAGAGTCCTAGGATCGAGCCCCGCATCAGGCTCCCTGCACTGCGGACAGCCTGCTTCTCCCTCTCCCACTCCCCCTGTTTGTGTTCCCTCTCTTGCTGTGTCTCTCTCTGTCAAATAAATAAAATCTTTAAAAAAATAAAAAAAATAAAAATAAAAACAATGAAGAGGGGTTCTGGTTCAAGATGGTGACACAGGAAGACACTGAAGTCACCTCCTCCCAGACACTCTGAATATATAGATACATATGAAAAAATTTTCTCTGAAAAAAAAAAAAAAAGCTAAATGACTCCTACACATTGAGGAAACTAGAAAAAAAATCCCACATCAAGGCAGATAAAAGAGGCTGGGATGAAATCCCATCATGTACTCCACCCTTAGCATGGCCATCTATAATCAGGAGGAATTCAAAACTGGAGTTTCTCCCTGAGTAGTGAAGGGTTTGAATCCCACCTTGGGAAACTCAACTTTTGAAACCTGCACCTGAGAGATGAATCTCCAAAACATCTATCTTTGAAAATCAACAGGATCTGTGTCCACAAGACTGTTGTAAATTGAGAAAAAACTCTTAAAAGGGTCATACATTTGGATTCACCCACTCTAGGGCCCAGTGTAGAGTCAACCAATTGAGAATAATCCAGCCTTTATGTGAAAGAGGCTTATTGGCTTATATCTGAGTGTCACCCTGACAGACACAGGCATCAAATATAACATACATCTATGGACCTACTGGGATGGAGGTTTGTGAGCACTGTTATTGTACTTTCCCTCTTCCATGCTTTGGCTTGATAATATCTCCCAGAAAAGAGCTGGTACCCTCCTTAGTGGCCCCAATTTTTGATGCTGCTGCTCAGGGGACATCATTAGATCACCTCGCTCTGGTAGCAAGCAGGGCTTAAGCAATGAGGGTTCTATTATATGAAGGACTACAACCAACATAGAAAGAGTTCCTAAACACAGAGCACAGCAAGGGTCAATAGACCCAGAAGTCCAGTCTTTCTATGCAAGAGGCTTATTAGTTTATCTTGATATCTGTAGCCTGAGAAGGCTTCTAATTAAATACATATCTAAGGGCCTCCCATAATCCTCAGAGATCTGGAGGGCTTGGTACTATCTTTACACTCGTCCTCTGCCACACTCCAGAGCATGATTATCTTCTAGAGGGGTACTTATATATGTGACAGGTTCCCCAGTTTATACTTCTGGTACCCTGATTGTTGTAGCTACTGACCAGGAGACACCTTTTATTTATTCATTTTTATTTTTTAAGATTTTATTATTTATTTGACAGAGAAAGACACAGCGAGAGAGAGAACACAAGCAGTGGGAGTGGGAGATGGAGGCGAACCATAAAGGACTCTTTACTATAGGAAACAAACTGAGGGTTGCTGGAGGGGAGGTTGGTGGGAGGATGGGGTAAATGGGTGATGGACCACAAGGAGGGCACTTGTAATGAGAACCTGGTGTTATATGCAAGTGATAAATCACTAAATTTTACTCCTGAAACTAATATTACACTATATATTAACTCACTACAGTTTAAGTAAAATCTTGAAAGAAAAAAAATATATATACTAGAAGGACACCTGGATAGCTCAGTCGGTTAAGCATATGAGTCTTGATCCAAGCTTAGGTCTTTATCTAAGGGTCATGAGTTCAAGCCCCATGTTGGGCTCCATGCTGGTCATGGAGCCTACTTAAAAAAATATATATATATATATATACTATAGAATTTGAACAGCAGACTAGATGAAGGAGAAGGAAGGATTAATACCTTCAAAGATAGAAAAGTGGAAAGCACTAAATTAAAGTAGCAAAAGGGAAAAAAAGACAGAAAAACATGTAAAAATAGCCCAAGAAACTTCAGGCACACTAACATTCACATTTTAGAGATTCTAGAAGGAGAGAGAGAGAGAGAGAGGCTGAAAACTTCCCTACCTTGGAAAAAGAAATATATATCTAGACCCAGGAATCCCAGAAATTTCCAAATATGAGGCATCCTAAGAAATTCACACCAAGACACATTATAATTACAATGCCAAGAGTTAAGAGGAGAGACTCTTATAAGCAGCGAAAGTAAAACAACTTGTTATATACAAGGAAATCTGCATAAGACTACCAGCAGATTTTTCAGGAGAAACTATGTAAGTCTTAAGGGAGTAGCATGATATATTTAAAGTGCTTAAAGAAAAGGCAAGAAAAGAAAAAAACACAAAAAAAATCTTCTAGGCAAGAGTACCTGTCAAACTTGTTATTCTGAATTGAAGGAAAGAGAAAGAGCTTATCAGACAAGCAAAAGCTAAAGAAGTATGTCACCACTAACCAGGCTTACAAGAAAGGTTAAAGGGACCTCTTTAAGCTAAAAAGAAAGGGTACTAATTAGTAACAGGAAAACATATGAAAGTATAAACCTCACTGATAAAGGTAAATATATTTTAAAATTTAGAATAATCAAAAATTATAATGGTAGTGGATTAATCACTTATAAAGCTAGTATGAACATTAGAGCACAAAAGGAAATGAAATAGATGATGACAAATATAACATTAAAGACATAAAATGTGGGGAAGGGGAAGTAAAAATGTAGAACTTCAGAATGCATTCAAATTTAAGTTGTTAACAACTTAAAAGATGTTATAAATATGATTTGTTATATGTAAGCCACATGGTAGGCACACACCAAAAACCCATAGTAGATAGAAAAAAGTATACCACTAAGGAAAATCTACAAATCATGAAGGAAGAGACCAGGATAAGAATAATGGAACAGAAAAAAAATGCAAAACAGACAGAAAGTACATACCAATCAATAATTACTTTAAATATAAATGAAGGGTGCCTTGGTTGTGCAGTTGGTTAAGCGTCCAACTCTCGGTTTTGGCTCAGGCCGTGATCTCAGGGTCATGAGTTCGAGCCCCATATTTGGCTCCATGCTCAGTGCAGAGTCTGCTTAAGACACTCTCTCCCTTTCCATCTGTTCCCTCACCACCATGTGCACTCTCTCTCTCTCTCAAATAAATAAATAAATCTTTAAAACAATGTAAGTGGAGGGATGCCTGGGTGGCTCAGTCAGTTAAGCATCTGCCTTTAGTTTGGGTCATGATCCCAGGTCCTAGGATCAAGTCCCACATCAGGCTCCTTTGTCAGTAGGATGCCTGCTTCTCCCTCTGTCTGCTACTCCCCCTGCTTATGGTCTTTCTCTCTCTGACAAATATATAAAATCTTTAAAAGAAATGTAAGTGGAATAGATAGTCTAGGCAAATAAATTACAGTGGCTGGATAATTTTTTAAAAAATGATCCATCCAAATACTGCATACAAGACAATCACTTCAAGATAAAAATACATATAGACTGTCAGTGAAGGGATGGAAAAAGATATTTCATGCAAATGGAAACCAAAAGAAAGCTGGGTAGCTATCCTTATATCACACAAACTAGATTTTAAGACAAAGACTGTAATAAGAGACAAAGAAGGGCATTGCATAATTATAAATTATTCAATCTAGGAAGAGGATATAACATTTGTAAATATTTATGCACTCAACATAGAGACATATACATACATATATATATGTATTATACATCTAATACATAACTGATATCAACAGACCTAAAGAGAGAAATAGACCAAAATACAATAATAGTAGGAGACTTTAATAACCCGCTGATCATCAGTGGATAGATCATTCAGACAGAAAATTAATACAGAAACAATGGTCTTAAATGACACATTAGACTGGATAGACTTAACAGATGTTTACAGACTATTCCATTCCAAAACAACAGAATGCACATTATTTTCCGATGCACATCAAACATTCTCCAGGATGAATCATATGTTAGGTCACAAAACAAGTTTTTAAAATTTATAAAGATTACCATCATATCAAGCATCCTTTCTGACCACAATGGTATGAAACTAGATATAAGTTATCTCAATTCCACAAAGAAATTTGGAAAATGCACAAATATGTGGAGATTAAACTACAGGCTACTAAATGAACAATGGGTCAAAGAAAAAATCAAAAGAGAAATAAAATGTACCTTCAGACAAATAAAATGGAAATATAACATACCAAATTTTATAGGATGCAAAAGGGAATTTCCTAGCAATAAATGCATACCACAAGAATGAGTAAAATCTTGAATAAATAGTATAACTATACAACTCAAGAAAATGGGAATAAAAGAACAAATATAGCCCAAAATTAGTAGAGGAAAGTGCATAAAGATCAGAGTGGAATAAATGAAATAAAGACTAAAAGACAAATTAAAAAGATCAATGAAAGTAATTGCTGGTCTCTTGAAAAGATTACAAAAATGACAAACTATCAGATAGACTCCCAAGGGGGAAAAAGAAAAGAGAGAATTCAAATAAATAAAATCAGATATAAAAGAAGAGATAGTAACAACTGATAACATAGAAATATCATGGAACACATCAAAAACTAATGATGTAATGTATGGTGATTAACATAAAATAAAATTAAAAAAAGAAATACAAAGATCTTAAGGGACTGCTATGAACAATTATATGCCAAAATTTGCCATATATATACAATCTACAAAGACTAAACATACAATCTACATAGAAACATACAATTTTAGAACCATACAATCTACAAAGACTAGACCATAAAAATATAGAAAGCCTAAACAGACTGATTACTGATAAGGAGATTGACTCAGTAATAAAAAACATCCCAACAAACAAAAGTCCAGAACAAGATGGTTTCCCTGGTTAAGTCTACCAAACATTCAAATAAGAATTATATACTAATCCTTCTCAAATTCCTCCAAAAAACAGAAGAGGAAAGAATACTTTCAAAATCATTTAATGAGGCCAGTGTTACTTTGATACCAAATACAGAGATGGAAGTCCCAAGAAAAGAAAATCCCTGATGAACATAGATGCAAAAATCCTCAACAAAATATTAGCATGTCAAATTTGACAATGCATGAAAAAGATCATACACCATGATTAGGCGGGATTTTTCTAGAGATCCAAGAATGGTTCAACATCTGTATGTCAATGTGATATACCAAATTAACACATGAAGAATAAAAATCATATAATCTCAATAGATACAGAAAAAGCATTTGACAAAATTCAATATCTATGATAAAATGTCTCAAGAAAGTCAGCATAGAGAAAATGTTTCTCAGCATAATAAAGGCTATATCTGAAGAACACACAGTTAACATCATATCAACGATGAAAAACTGAAAGCTTTCCAATATCAGAAGCAAGACAAGGATGTTCGTCTTGCTTTCTCAACACAGTTCTAAAAGTCCTAGCCAGAGGAATTAGACAAGAAAAATCATAAAGGCATCCAAATTGGAAAGGAAGAAGTAAAACTGTCATTATTTGTGGAATACATGTTATACATATAAAACCCTAAAGACAGCATCAAAAACTGTTAGAATAAACAAATTTAGTAAAGTTGTAGGATACAAAATCAATACATAAAAATGTGTTGATTTTCTATACACTACTTATGAACTATCAGAAAGAGATATTAAAAAAACTACCTATTTACAATTGCATTAAAAAGAGTAAAATAACTAGGAAAAAATTAAAGCAAGGAGGTGACAGACCTGTACTCTGGAAATTATAAGACATTGATAAAAGAAATTGACAAAGACACAAATAAATGGAAATATATTCTGTGCTCAAGAACTGATAGAATATTATTAAAATGTTCATACTACCAAAATCAAACTATAGATCCAGTGCAATCCCTATCAAAATTTCAAATCATAATTTTCAAAACATACAATCCTAAAATTTGTATGGAACCACAAAAGTCAAGCCAGATAGTCAAAGCCATCTTGAGAAAGAACAAAGCTGGAGGTATCACGCTCCCTGATTTCAAACTATATTACAAAGCTATAGAAATAAAAACAGTATGATACTAACATAAAGAGACACGTGGATCAATAGACCAGAAGAGAGAGCTCAGAAATAATTCCATCCATAAATGGTCAATTGGTTTATGACAAAGGTGCCAATAATATTCAATGGGGAAAGGACAATTTCTTCAATAAATGGTGCTGGGAAAACTGGACAGGCACATAGGAAAATAAAAGTGTATCATTATCTTTCACCATATAAAAATTAACTCAAAATGGATTAAAGATTTGAATGTAAAATCTGAAACCATAAATATCCTAGAACATATCAGTGATAAGCTTCTTGATGATATTTTTTTGCATCAGACACCAAAAGTAAAAGTAAACAAGTGGGACTTCATCAAACCATGAAACTTGTTCATAGTAAAGTAAACCGTCAACAAAATCAAAAGGCAACCTATGGAATGGAAGAAAATATTTGCAAATCATTTATCTAATAAGAGGTTAATATCTAAAATATCTAAAGAACTCATAAAACTGAATAGCAAAACAAAAAAAATAACTATTTGATGATTTGATGAAAAATGGGCAGAGGATCCAAACAGACATTTTTCCAAAGAAGATATACAGATGGCCAATAGATACAGGAAAAGTTACTCAATATCACTAATCATCAGGGAAATGCAAATTAAAACCACAATGAGATGTCCGTTTGTATCTGTTAAAATGGCTATTATCAAAAAGACATGACATAAACAAGTGTGGGAAAATATGTGGAGAAAAGAAAACTTTGTGCTCTGTTGATGGGAATGTAAATTGGTACAGCCATCATAAAAAATAGTATGAGGTTCTTGAAGAAATTAAAAATAAAACTACCATATGATCTGGCAATTCCACTTCCAGGAATTTATTTGAAGGAAATGAGAACACCAACCCAAAGCAATATGCACACCCCCATGTTCACTGCAGCATTATTTAAAATAGTCAAACTATGAAGTAACCTAAGTGTCCATTGATGGATGAATGGATAAAGAAAATGTTGTAAATATATACAATGGAATATAGTTCAGTCATAAAAAAGAAGGAAATACTGCCATTTGTGATAACACAGATGGATGTTGAGGGCATTATGCTTACTGAAATAAGTCAAAGAAGGACAAATAACATATGATTTTACTTATATATGAAATCTAAAAAAAATTAAAAACCCAAGTTCATAGATACAGAGAACAGATTGGTGGTTGCAAGAAACAGGTAGTGGGGGTGTGTAGAATGGATGAAGGGCGTCAAAGGTACAAATTTCCAGTTATAAAATAAATAAGTCATGGGGATGTAATGTACAACATGCTGAATATAATAACACTGTACTGCATATTTGAAAGTTGCTAGGAGAGTAGATGCTAAATGTTCCAATAACAAGAATAAAAAATTTGTCACTATGTGTGGTGACCAAAATTAATTAACCTTGTTTTTGATCATTTTGCAATATGTACAAATATCAAATCATTACACTGTTGACCTGAAGTTAATGTATTATAGGTCAATTATACTTTATTTAAAAATGAAAAAATTCAACATATATATATATATATATATATAAAAATCAAGGCAATTGAAAGTTTTCTTTGACTACTAATATTCAACCTTCATAAAGTTAAGGATCTTGTCTCGTTGAAATTATAGTGATGGGTGTAGTTTCTCCTGATACATAACTATTAACTAAATGAATAATAAGTGAATGATTGAGTAAAATATATTTTCTAGTTCAGTGAAATTTTATTCTTTCATTCTGCTTTAGGTTCCTTACCTTCCTAGTTATTTTATTAGTACTATTCATGTGTAATAATGATTTCCAAACATTTGACTGAAATAAATTTAAAACTCCATCTGTAATCTGATGTCTAAAACTATCTGGATAACTGTTATCATAGCTCTACAGCATTGATACTTTTATTTCTCTAGTCAATAGTATATATCCATTTATTACTGGTTGACCCATTTCTGGAGCACCACTGTTCTAGGATTTTTTCAGACACAAAAAAATCTAAAGACTAAATGCCTGTTGTCATTGGGTCTATCACATAATTAGGGAACTCATGTAAAAATTTTCTAGAACTCATGTGAAAATAAGTCAAAATATTAGGAAATTAATTAACTATATTGAATTCTTTATAAAAGTTCAAGTAGTTAATATCTATATTAACTAAAGATAGAGAACTATATATTGATATGTAGCTATACAGATAATAAATTCTTATAAGTTAGGATAAAGCTGTACAGATTTATATACATACATGTTTACTAGTTTTAGCTGATCAAATTTTGTAGCTAGACTTCGATGTTATTCTCTCCATATTATATGACACATTGTCCATTTCTAATACATGTAATTGTAGAGGACAGAGAACAAATCTGGTAATGTGGTAATAAATTTGAAACACCTGGGTTTGAATCTCAGCTATTCCACATTTATCATCTTACTTTATAGAAGAGAGTTTAATTATCTCTAATCATTCATATTGAAATATATAATCAGATTTTAATGTGTCAATATTAATTACTGTCAAATATAACAGGAAGATAGTCAGTGATTCATTCTTACATTTTCCATTTGTATTTAGAGGATTGGTTTGCTTTAATTTTGTTTTGCCTTTGTGAATTCTGTAGTTGTTCTATATAATTTGCTGTTAGGTAAAATATGTTCCTGTGACTATATTTATTTTTATTTTGCCTTTTTCCTACAATCACAATATGAATATAGAATTTATTGCTTGTTTAAAAACATTTTATAAAATATTTCATTATAATTTTTAAATCAATTATTATGAAATAAGTCAATTCTAAGCTTTTCATTTTGAAATTTCAAAATAAAAAATACATTAAAGGATCTTAAAAGGTATACCCAAAGCAGTAATCCTAGGCTAACTTAATTTTCTAAGCTTTTTAGGCTTTTGGTTACCTTTCTCTGATTATCTAAGTTATTTAAGAATATACTATTTAGATACTATACAATGTGTGAAGCAGCAGGGGAAAAAATGACCCATAATCACTCATTCCAGTAACAACCACAGAAACCATCTTGGGTCTTTTCTCACAGTATTATTTTCCATTATTTTTCTCTTGATGTACAATATTTTTTCCAAAATAACCTTAAAATTGGCATGTCTATATAAGCATTATGTTCACAAAATCAAGAGCTACATTAAAAAAACTATTATAAATATTGAATGTATGCAGTCTTAAACCAGAAGTATGTATAAGGCAGGAACAAACCCAAGAAAATGGTAAAAATATTACCTGTATATGAATACATCTATAAACAGTTCAACACTTACTGTGGAGATGTGTTTATTCACTTAAGAACACTTGCAAAAAAAAAGAAGAAGAAGAAGAAGAAGACTTGCAGATCCATACAAACATAATCACTACGATCAATCTTTAAGCTAATTCCTGCACTCCTTGATGCATTAAGACATGACCAGTACATGTTATCAGCCTCAGTCCCTTCATAATTGGTTAATCCACATTAGAGTCAGTAGTACTTAAGTATTTTATATCGAGTATTCCCAGGAAGTAGCCTGAGTTCTTAATTCTCAGGAAGACCCTTTCCTTATTCTAGTCTTGAAGTTATTCACATGATTTCTATCACTCTTAAAGAGCTGATCTGTTCTTTCCATTCTGAAAAGCACCCCTAAATATGTTGTGAAGAGGACTAGATGAGTGTGAGCCAAATTACTGCAATTCTGTATTAGAAACAACTGTTAGACCTGGGAGCATTATAGTAAGTAGGTTATATACAAAAAGTGGCCAGATGCAAACCACAGTTATTTCAAAGATAAAAAACAGAGCCACTTCAATAAACATAATTTAAATCAATTCTTTGGGGGCCAGAAAATAAATCCGGACACAAAAACCAAACATTCTGAAAATCCTATCTTGGTCATAAACTTACAAGGCAGTTATCATTTGCTACAGTTTGGTCTGGATCAGGTTGCAATTTGTCTTAATCCCTTCAGCTTTTTGTTAGGTTATCAAAGTTTTTTGAATGGGTTATTTCATTTAGTAGATCTTTCTGAATACTGTGAACTTGGTCTGTGATGATTTAATGTCTAGTTCCACTGAATTATTTTCTCAAAACTCAAACAGTGAAATCTTTGGCAATGTGGATAGGTAGAAATTTTTCAATGAAACAGATGCCAAGAGAAGGATGATCAGTAGGATAGTAACTGTTCTCTACATTTTTGACTAGCCCATCTTTTGTCTACTGAAGAACACAGTGTGCTGCTAAGAAATTGCAGAGACTGGGAAACCCCCAACTTCTGTGTGTTTGTCTGTGTATGTGTGTGTGTGAGAGAGAGAGAGAGAGAGACAGAGACAGAGACAGAGAGACAGAGAGAGAGACAGAGAGAGAGAGATGTATTTATCTTCAGACTCATTAGGATTTTTTCAACTCTGAGAATTGATAGTAATTGATTAAATACCATCATTCTAGATAGTATAAAGTAAAATCCCACTTTTCCCTAGACAGTATCTGTTATGCCAGTTGTTCTGGTCTATTTATTAAAAGCATCTCATTTCACTTTTGAAAATTATCTCAGTTTGTAAAATAAGTTATATGGTATCTAGTTCTAGGTGATCACTGATTGGCCAACGTCCTCTGGAAAGTTCTCATTTGTTAAGAAATCAAAGTAATCTTGAAATCTCAGGGTTACAACAGATTCTAACCCACAACTAAATTAACCCTATATCTGATATTTAAATTCCCTATTCATCTTGATAACATGTCATTTTATTAAGAAAAAAATCATAGTATCACTCAAAGACAACTTATACTAATAGAATACAAAAATTAAATGGAGGTTTTGACAACCAGATAAAAGTGGAGTAAAATCCTTTAATGCATTTTAATTATAGCTTGCTTTTATAACAAACTTTGAGAATTTCCTGTTTCTCCATATAAACAAAGTGCCACTCATTGGTTCTACACCAATACTTGCACAATGTCATTGTAAATAAAGTTCTGATAACATACCTACTAAAAATTACTGAGCTCAATATTTGTCCCAGGTATTGGTCTGAACATTGATGATAAAAGATAGAACAAAAGGGGCACCTGGGTGGCTCAGTCAGTTAAGCATCTGCCTTCAGCTCAGGTCATGATCCCAGGGTCCTGGAATCAAATCCCGCATCGGGCTCCCTGCTCAGTACAGGAGCCTTCTTCTCCCTCTCCCACTCCCCCTGCTTGAGCACTCACACACACACATACTCTCTCTCCCCCCGTTCTCTGTCAAATAAATAATAAAAGCTTAAGAAAAAAAGGAACAAAAAAGACAAATCTTGGCTCTCATGCAGATTGAATTTCATGGACAAAAAGAGTATAAAATGAGTAAGTAAACAAATAAGAGGTAAAGATTTTTAAATCTAGAAATATACTCAAAATTAAAGCCTTATGATTTTTGTAGCCCATACAATATTTTTTGCAGAAATAATTAGAAAATTACAAAATGAATGATATAGGGGAAAAGGGAGAGAAAGATCATTTTTGTTAGCATTCTATCTACTCTTCTATTTCTTGTTGTATCAAGCTAAATCAGCAAAAGAAGCTTCCCTGTATTATAAGTTAGGTATCTTGTGAGATGCAGCAGAGAAGCCTTCAGACTGAAATGCACAGAGTACTACTTTATATTTTCAAAATTTTTCTTGTAGAAATATTTAAAAGTGAAGCCTTGTGAAAAGAGAAAACTTAAATGTGAAATAGATAAGATTTTATCTTCCTCAAGCTTTTTCCCCCTTTTCTTTTTTCTAATTAATACTTGTCTTTATTTATTTATTTTTTTTGAGAAGTATAATCTAGGCTAGTTTGACAGTCATAAGTATCTTCCATTCACATAGCTGGATTCATCCCAAGGGTTTCACAATCAACTGTTCATTGGGGTCAATTTATTTCACAGTTTCTACTGTCATATGTGTTTGAGAGAAAGTGAAAATATTTATTGAATTGCTTAAGGTTATGTTTAGTGAATTTGTTAGCCAGCATGCTATGGTATTCCACATCCCAATCAGGAAGCCCCTTTACAATCTCAGGTGTCCTGTCTTTCCTCTCAAAATACACCTAGCCTAAGTTTCAGGTGTTCTCTATATCTTTAGGGGAATGCTTTCTCCTTATAATTATTTCACTATTCTTCTAGATGAAGAGATGGTTATTGTTGTGAGTATCCGTAACTAATTCAATATTCTTTGGGGTGTCTTATATTTGGATTTAATTGTGCTACTCCTGCAGGCTACTGGATAATTAGTTGAATATAATGTTTTAGTAAGTCTGGACTTCTCTGTTCTCTTAAATTAATAACTATTGGTGGTTCATCAGCAAGATTTCCAAAAGATGGTGAGAATTGTTTCAGTAATGCAGCATGGCACTTTTTTATTTTGTTTATCTGTGGGTTACTTAACTCTATTAAGAAAATGAAATGGAAAGCTTATCAAGTTAAACTTGATAGCTTCCTCTTTGTAGTTGGTAGTGGGCATTCTTCCATGTTCCTTTCTTTTGAGGACACATACTGACTTAACTCTCTCTCTCCTTTTTCAAGCCCTCTTAGTATTTGACATACTCATGAGAACAATACATGTTTTCTAAAGATGTTATTGGACTCAAGGACCTAAGTAGTAAGAAGGATAATATCTTTGGGTGAATAGAGAAAGGCAGGTAGAAATGAGGAGGTGAAGATTATGAAAGAAAGATCTGATGATCTAAGAGAAACAGTCACCAACACAACTCAGACAATACAAACAATAGATATAAATCATTTATAACATTCTTGAAGCTAGTACTCAAATGTAAGGAGAAAGGTTTATGCAGAGAAATATTTTATTAACTCATAGAACCATACTTTACTTATAGCTCATATTAGCAATGCTGATTATCTGTCCCTTCAGGAGAAGTAATTCCTTAAAATAAAGATTGCTTTATACCCATGAATAAAGCAAATATGCTGATTATGGTTAAAGTATGAGCATTTATCCTTGCACAGTTCAGAACTCCACAATTCCAAACTGAACACCACAGGAAACCAAAAGCCTTTGTCTGAATTTCATGGAAGCAGATCAAAATGATAGTGTTAACTCCAAACTCAATAAACATTTTATCCTTAAATATTTCTTATGAATTAGTATAGTCCTCAAAAGTGAGATTAATAAAAAAAAAGGAGAGGCAAAAAAGTACTGGTAATGATGTGTAATTATAGTTGAAATGTATTGGAAGTTCATGAGGAAAATTTTACATTTTTATTCAGGTAAAAACTTATATCATAGATGATAGATTTTTCATATACATTTTTCTCCCAGCTCAAAATACCTCAGTATTCATATTTAGACATTATTCTACTACTTGTTGATTTTTAATCAGATAATACTATTCTTTTCATGAATGAGTGTGCATACTTTTCATTTTATAGATACTTAACAAATACACTGGAGGAAAGGAATTTATATATCCTAAATACTCATTAGCTTCATTAGGGTAATGCTCAACTTATACTGGCATTTCTATTAATGACATAGACTCAAGACTTTATCTCATATACAGAGCAAGCACTTCTAAACCACGAATCTCTCCCTTTCTTTCTGAGATTTGTCTATTAAGTGTCCTTTTGGTGTTTAATTATTCAAACTAGAGAACACGAAACCTAAGTATATTTTTTTGTAAAAGTGTCTATGAATAATAAGAACACTCAAAAATGAAAAAAAATGTTTTTAAAATATAGCCTTTAGTGAGATATTTATTAGATGATAGGATCATGTTCATTATCAATCTATGCATATATGGATCTTGTAAATTAAATATCAGTAAGGAATTTGAACTCTACTTCAAGATGGTAGACCAAATACCCATGTTTGATTCCATTCTTATAACCCCACTTAAATGAGAGAGAATCTTTTAAATAAAGGTGTGTGCGTGTGTGTGTGTGTGTAAGCAAAACAATTGCCAAAACAAAGAGATTCTATTAATTAAAGAGGATGTATGTTATTTCTGGAAAGTAGAAGATGAAAGTATCAGAAAAATGGATAAATCAGAATGAAGAAACTTGTAACCAAAAAAAAAAATCTAAGCCTTCTCTTATGGAAGATTATATACTTCTAAACAGAAACTAGAGAACAAAATTGGATGCAAATATTACAAAAACCACAAAAGTACTTTTTGGGGGAACTTCCAGAACATCAGAATAAGGCTTTCTAAATCCCCACTAAAAGTTTGCAAATACTGGCAAACATTGTCAAAATCAAATGTTTTAGAACTCTGCAAATAACCAAAGCTCACAACAATTTGAGGAGTGTTTTTTTCAAGGAAATAGCTAAATCTTTGTAAGCATTTATATTTCTTATTACAATCCCCACTCCCTTGCAATATGGTAGCCTTAAAAAACAGCAAATTTGGAACAATGATAGCTGTGAAAATCAGAAGGCTAGCTGCTACTGGAGAGAAAAGATGCGTTTGGAGTCTCATAAAAATATTCTCAGAGAATTGTCACTATTGGCCTTGCTAGACTATTTCTACAAAACTATATATAGTTTCCATAGTATCCATAGGGGATTTTGAAAATATCAACATATTTCTGGGAATCTACAAGTTTATGGTCATGAACTGGTGTGTGTACATGCCTAGGAAATTCCTAAGAAGGTCCTAATCTCTTGTCCTTGACTGACCTTGAAATTCTGCATACGTAGAAAGTGAAACCGAAGACAGAGCTATAAAATACTTGTCATATCACCTAACACTTACCAAGCACACACGCAGAAACCCTCAGCAAAGGCTGGGAGTCTTACTGGTTCAAGGAATATAAGAAAAACTATTAGCCAATCAATGAGCTAATTGAGCATAGATTTCTGTGCCCACCCATGACAAAGAACACAGATTTATAGAATTAGTTCAGGAGCGTAACTATGTGAATTAATGATAATGTCAACAACATGAAAAAAATCCCAGGGAGAGGGAATCTGATTTCAAGTTGCACATTACATCATTTAAAATTACCAGTGTTGTACAAAAATTATGAGAATGGAAACAAACAAAAATATTTGGCTCCTACACAAGAAGAAAATGATTCAACAGAAACCATCTAATGGGCCTAGATACTGAACTTACTAGATAGGATTTTAAAGGAGCATTATAAATATGTTCAAGGAACAAAAGGAAACCATATGTAAAGCATTAAAAGAAAATATGGTAAAGGTGACTCACCAAATAGTGAATATGAAAAAAGAGGTAGGAAAAAATGAAGTTTCTAGGATTGAAAAGTACAATATTGAAATTTAAAAAAAAGTGGATTAGCAGTCTCAGCAGCAAATTCAAGGTGAAAACAAAAGAATCAGCCAACTTGGCTGGAGAAATATAACCAATATATTAATACACCCAAAGCTCCCTATGGATATCACATTCTCTGGGGTTTTTTTTAAAGAATTTTGTCATCCTCTTGTTTGTGCTATATAATATAGCCACCTCAGGAAACTGAGATTATCCAGTAGGAGAAAAATGAACACTGCCCCAGAGACCTGTGAGACAAGGTATTTGTTTCCTTAAGCTACCATAACAAAACATGACAAACTTGGTGGCTTAAAATGACAGAAACTTATTCTTTCTTTCTGGAGGCCAAAGCCAAATCAATGTATTGCCAAATGCTATATTCTATCTGGGATTTAAAAGAGAATCTGTTGTCTGCTTCTTCAAGCTTCTGGTGTCTGTTGGCATTACTTGCGCTGCACAGTATCAGTACCTGTGTTCATATTGCCTCCTTATCTTCTATCTATTCTCCTCCCATATCTCTCAAAAAACAATTGTCACTGGAATTATGGGCCACCTGGATAATCCAGAGTGATCTCATCACCAAGATTATTAGCTTAATTAGTTCATGAGCAAAGTTCCCTTTTCCAAGGTAATATTTACTGATTTCAAGGATTTGACATGGATATCTTTTGGGAGACCAGTTTTAAGCCTAACACAGCCATCATCAAGCATAACAATATTCACTTAATGGGAGTTCCAGAAGAAGAGAAGCCAGAGAAGGGGGCATAAGGAATACTGAAGAATTAATGGAGCAAAAAACTTAACAAATTTGATTAAAAACTTTATATCCATACCAAGAGACTCAGTAAGTTCTAAGTAGGTTAGACTCAAGGAAATCTACACCTACACATATTATAGTCAAATAGCTGAAAGTAGAATTTTGAGAGTAGCTGGGGAAAAATGATTCATAATGTATAATAAATAATTAATAAAATAAACAACTGTTTTGTTATTGAAAACTGAGGTTTCCAGAAAGATTATTCAAAGAGATGAAAGAAGCAAATTGTTGACAAAAATTCTATGTTCAACAAAACTATTTTTCAAAAATGAAGGATATAAAAAGAATGATGAGACTACTGTGAACAATTATATACCAACAAATTTGATAACCTAAAAGAAATGGAAAATTCATGGAAATATATAACCACAAAGATTGAACCATGAAGAAATAGAAAATTAGAACAAATTACTAGTAAAAAGATCAAAGCAGTAATCAAAACCTCTAAGTCCACGACAAGATGGCTTCACTGGCAAATTCTACCAAACATCAATGGAAAATTAATGCCAATCATTCTCAAACTCTTAAAAAAAAAGAGAAATGAAGGAACACAGTCAAACTTGTTTTATAAGGCCAGAATTATGCTTATACCAAAACCAGACAAGGACTCCACAAGAAAAGAAAATTATACACCAATATCCTTATAACATAGGGGCAAAAATCCTCAACAAAATATTAGCAAGCCAAATTCAACAACATATTAAAAAGATCATACACCATGATTAAGTGGGATTTATTCCAGGGATGAGGGGTAGTTCAACATCTGCAAGTCAATAACTGGGATACATAACATCACAAATGAAGAATAAAAATCATATGATCATCTCAATAGATGCAAATAAAAACTTTTGACAAAATTCAACATCCATTTACAATAAAAACTCTCAAGAAAGTGGGTACAGAGGGAATGTTCTTCAATTTAATAAAGGCCATTTATGACAAGGCCAGAGATAACATCATACTCATTGGTAAAAAGCTGAAAGGCTTTCCTCTAAGATCAGGAGCAAGACAAGGTTGCCCACTCTTGCCACTTCCATTCAACATAGTATTAGAAGGCCTAGCCGGAGCAATTAGGCAATCAATCAATCATCAATATAAAGGAATAAAGACATCCTAATTAGAAAAGAAAAATTAAAACTGTCACTATTTGCCGATGACATATTACATATAGAAAACCCTTAAGACTCCAGCAGAAAGTATTAGAATTAGTCAAAAAATACAGTAAATTTTCAGGATAAAATATCAATATACAAAAAACTGTTGTGTCTCTATACATTAATAATAAACTATCAGAAAGAGAGATTAAAAGAAAACAATCCCATTTACAATTGAATCAAAAAGAAGAGAATAGGAATAAATTTAACCAAGGAGGTAAAAAAAACTACACTGAAAACTATGACATTAATGAAAGAAATTTCAAAAGACACAAATAAATGGAAGGATAATCATGCTCATGGATGGGAAGAATTGATATTGCTAAGCTGTCCATACTACCCCAAACAATCTATAGAATTAATGCAATCCCTAGTAAAATTCCAGGTGTTTTGCTCATTTTTTAATCAGGCTGTTCATTTTTATTATAAATTTTAGGAGTTCTTTTTTATATTTTATGTAACAGATTTTTATCAGCAAAATTTTTTCCTAGTCTGTGGATTATCTTCTCATTCTTTTGATATTGTCTTTTATAGAACAAAAAAAATTAATTTAAATGAGGTCTAGCTCATTAATTCTTTATTTCAGAGATTCTGATTCTAGTATTGTATCTAAAATGTCACTGCCTTACAAAAGGTCATCTAGGTTTTCTCCTATGTTATTTCCTGTGAGTTTTATAATTTTGCATTCTACCTTTAGGTCTGTGTTCCAATTTGAGTTATTTTTTTTTGTGAAAAGCTAAGGTTTGGGCCTAGATTCAGTTTTTTGCATGTAGATGTTAGTTGTTTCAGTACCATTTGTGGAAAAGAAGGTCTTTTTTCCTTTTTTTTTTAAAGATTTTATTTATTTGAGAGAGAGAATGAGAGAGAGAGAGAGCACATGAGAGGGGGGAGGGTCAGAGGGAGAAGCAGACTCCCCGCTGAGCAGGGAGCCTGATGCGGGACTCGATGCTGGGACTCCAGGATCATGACCTGAGCCGAAGGCAGTTGCTTAACCAAATGAGCCACCCAGGCGCCCGTCTTTTTTCCATTGTATTGTTATTGCTCCTCTGTAAAAGATCAGTTGACCATATTTATGTGGGCTTATTTTTGTGCTCTCTAGTTTGTTCCTAATTGATTTGTCTTTCATGAGTACCACACTGTCTTGATTACTGGAGCCTTATAGAATGTCGATGTTAAGGAGTGTCAGTCACATGACTTTGCACAGTTCTTAGTTCTTATTTCAATCTTTATAGACTTTTGCAATTCTCTTCACATTGATCTTGTACTTATATTTTTAGATTTTATGCCTAAGTATTTCATTTTGTGGGGTGCTAATGTAAATGATACTGTGTAATTTCCAATTCCAACTGTTCATTGCCGGTATGTAGGGAAGTGACTGACGTTTTAACATTAAACATCTCCAAACTTGCTACAATCACTTGTTAGTTCCAGCAGAGATTTTGTTGTTGTTATTGTTGTTGTGTGTTTACACTTTTGGATAGTCTACGTAAACCATCATGTGATTTGCAAACAAAGAGTTTTACTTCTCTTTATCTGTATACCTTTTATTGCCTTATCTTGTCTTATTGCGTTAGCTAGGATATCTAAGGCAATGCTGAAAAGCAATTGTGAGAGAGACCTCTTTGCCTATTCCTGATTTTGGTGCAAAAACTTCAAATTTCTTGCCATTAAATATAATGTTAGCTATAGGGTTGTTTTTTGGTTGTTGGTTTGTTGGTTGGTAGATGTTCCTTATCAAGTTGAGGAAGTTCTTTATTCCTAGTTTGCTGGGAGGTTTTATCACAAATGGGCATTTTCTACATCTACTGATAAGACCATGTGATTTTTCTTATTTAGCCTGTTGATATGGATTAATTGATTTTTAAATGTTGATCTAGCCTTGAATGTCTGCAATTAATTCCATTTGGTTGTGGTGTACAATTCTTTTTATTTATTGTTGGACTCAATTCACTAATATTTTGTTGAGGATGTTTATATTTAAGTTCCTGAGAGTTACAGTCTGGAGTATCCTTTTCTTCTAATAATTTTGTCTGATTTTGATAATGCTGACCTCATAGATAAATTAGGAATATTGCCTCTGCTTTTATCTTCTGGAAAGGATTATAGAGAATTGATATAATTTCTTCCATAAATGTTTACTAGAATTCATAATGAACTCATATGGGCCTGGTGCTTTTAGTTTTGGAAGATTATTATTTTTTTATTAAGTATAAGCCTATTCAAATGTTTATTTCTTTTTATGTGAGTTTTGGCTGCTTGTAACTTTAAAGCAAGTGGTCTGTTTAATCTAGATTATCCAATTTGTGAGCACAGAGTCATTCATAATATTCTTTTATTATCATTTTAATATTTTTGGGATTTGTAGTGATAGTCCCCCTTTTATTTCTGATATTAGTATTGAATTGTGTCTTTTTTGCATCTTCTTAGTTGCTTAGCTAGAGGCTTATTGATTTAATGGATTTTTTTTTAAAGACCCAGCTTTTGGTTTTATTTTTCTCAATTTTATTTTTAATTTCATTGAGGGATGCTCTAATTTTTATTATTACTCTTCTTCTGCTTACTTCAGGTTTAATTTGCTATTATTTTTCTAGTTTCATAAGATGGAAGCTTAGGTGATTGACTTTAGATCTTTCTTCTTTCCTAATATATGTATTCAATACTGTAAATTTCCCTCTAACACTGTTTTCTCTGCTTCCCATAAATTTTGATATTGTGTTTTTATTCAAAATATTTTTTGGGTCTTCCTTGTTAGTATGGTGGTATCCCTGCCTATCAAAATGTTTTTAATCTTTGAGATCTCCTTTGACCTATGCTCTGTTTAGAATTTTGTTGTTTAATCTTCATGTATTTTGGGATTGCCCAGCTATTTTTCTGTTATTGATTTCTAGTTTAATTCCATTGTGGTCTGCAAATAGACACTGTATGATTCTCATTCTCCTGAATTTGTTAAAGAATGTTTTCTAGCCCCAGATTTGGTCTATCTTAGGTGAATATTCCATGTGAGCTTTAGAAAAATGTGAATTCTAATGTGGGACAAAGTAGTCTATAGATGTCAATTACATCCAGTTGATTAATAGTGTTGTGTTCAACTATGTTGTTACTGATACCTGCCTGTTGGGTCTTTCCATTTCTTTTTTTTTTAATTTTTTATTGTTATGTTAATCACCATATATTACATAATTTGTTTTGGTGTACTGTTCCATGATTCATTGTTTGTTCATAACACCCAGTGCTCCATGCAGAACGTGCCCTCCTCAATACCCATCACCAGGCTAACCCATCCCCCCACTCACCTCCCCTCCAGAAACCTCAGTTTGTTCTTCAGAGTCCATCATCTCTCCTGGTTCGTCTCCCCCTCTGACTTACTCCCCTTCATTCTTCCTCTCCTGCTATCTTCTTCTTTTTCTTTTTTCTTAACATATGTTGCGTTATTTGTTTCAGAAGTACAGATCTGTGATTCAACAGTCTTACACAATTCACAGTGCTTACCGTAGCACATATCTTCCCCAATGTCCATCACCCAGCCACCCCATCCCTCCCACCCCCGACCACTCCAGCAACCCTCAGTTTGTTCCTGAGATTAAGAATTCCTCATATCAGTGAGGTCATATGATACATGTCTTTCTCTGATTGACTTATTTCACTCCATTTCTGATAGAGGATTGTTGAAGTTTCCAACCATAATAGTGGGTTCATCTCTTTCTCTTTGCTGTTCTGTCAGTTTTTGCCTCACACATTTTGATTCCCTGTGATTAGGTGCATACACATTAAGATTCACTATGTCTTCTGGGAGTATCAACTATTTTATTATTATGTAATGTCCCTCTTTATCTACAATAATCTTCCCTGAAGTCTGCCCTGTCTGAAGTTATTATGTAGCTGCTCTTGTTTTCTTCTGATTAATGTTGGCATGTCATATCTTTCTCCATCCTTTTACTTTTAATATTTATATGTCTTTTTATTTAAAGTGGGTCTCTTGTAGACAACATATAGTTGGCTGTGTTTTTTGATCCACTTTGACAATCTAAGTGGCTTATTTAAATATGACATTTAAAGTGATTATCAATATGGTTATTTTATAACCTACCATATTTATTACTATTTTCTATTTGTTGCCTTTGTTCTTTGTCTCTATTTTTGTCTTCCACATTTTTCTGACTTTTGTGCTTTTAACTGATCATTTTATATGATTTCACTTTCCCTCCTTTCTTCTTAGTATATCAGTTATACTTTTCACTTTTTGGTGGTTCCTCTGGAGTTTGCAATATGCACTTATAGCTAACTCAAGTCTATTTCAACTAACACTATAACCCTTCATGGCTAGTGCATGTACCTAGTATCATTGCTGTCATTTATTTCACTTATATATAAACATTTATATATTAAATTCTTATGCTTAAATGCATAAGCTTTGTACTTATGGTATATATTATATATACATAAGCATGCATAATTGAATACATCATTGCTATTATTTTGAACAAACTTATCTATTAGATTAAAAAGAATAAATTTTATCTTCAATTATTCTTTCTCTGATGCTCTTATCTCTTTTTTGTTGTTGTTTAGATCTAAGTTTTTGACTTACATTCTTTTCTTTCTTATGAACTTCTTTTCACATTTCTCATTAAGCTGGTCTAATGACAACAAATTCCTTCAATTCTTGTTTGCCTGAGAAAGTGTTTATTTTTCTTTCTCTTTTGAACAATAATTTTATACAATATAGAATTTTTGAATTTCTATCTTTCTATATTTAATGTACATTATCCATCTTTTCTTGTTTATTATCTATTTTTTTTTTTGTTATAGCTGTTGGCATATTAGTTTAAGAACATTCCTGGTAATAATTCCAACATTCCTGAAATATCTGTCTCTGTTTCTGGTACTTGTTCAGTTTCTTCAAACTGTGTTTTTTCCTGTGATTATGACTTGCAATTTTTTGTTGAAAGACCAAAATGATGTAAGGAGCCAAAGTAAATATGCTTTTAGTGATAAGGTATGGGGGAGGGAAAGTATTTGATAGTCTTATGATTAAGGCTCAGTCTTGGGGTGAGTCTGTACCCCTGGCCTGTAAAGTCCACTAGTTCTCAATTTCCTCCTCACCTTAGGTGGTTTACAATTCTTGGAGAGATCTAGAATCATACATTTTGCTTCCCTTACATGGAAGGCTACATGCAGCTGGAGTTGGGTTTTTCTCTTCCCTTGGGTAGGTCAGGTTGTGATCTAACCACAGCAGGTTAGGGTCAGGAAAATAGTTTCTCCTGAGGGAAGGCCTTGTTGGGAACAGAATGTTCTGGCATATTTTAAGATGGTTAGTTTCCCCTGCCCACTGCCAAACCACAAGGGGATTTTTTTCCTTCAATATTCACCATAATGACTTGGTAGTTTCTGGAGATAAAATCCACAAAAGTGTGAGGGCCTCTGTAACACTGGACTGTCCCAAAGTTTTTAACTCACTTGTCTACACTGAGTTTCCAGCACAATAAGAGTTCAGATTTTCCTATCCTGACTCTGCTTCTCATGGATGTTTCTTCTTGTGGGTTTCTGCTCCATTAAATGTGATTTTCTGTATCTGACTTTCTGTCTTTCCAATTTTGGGGGTGACAGTTTGCTCTATGATCTCACTTCTCTGACAAGGAGTTGTTGATATTTATATTTGTTCTGCTTTTTACTTTAAATGTCTTTTCATAAATATTTTCTGTTCCTTTTTGATTTGAAAGATGACTACATAAAGCAAAACTATAAAATTATCTTGGGGTTTTAGTATAAAAAGATTAGGTGCTACAGCAAAAATAGCACATACAAGTGGAGTATAATAGACTCATAGTGCAGCAGATTTATTGTATACTATTCCAATTAAGTAAGTATAAATGTGAACTTCACTGTTTTAGGATAAGACACTAATTGTAATTCCCAGATCAACCTCTAAGCAAATAACTCAAAATACATAATAAGAGGGGAAAAAATATTTAAAATGGTTTACTAGAAAGTATGTTTTTAAACAAAAACGAACAAATAGCAAAATGACAGATGTAAATCCTCTTATAAGTAACTATGTAAAATGCAAATAGATTAAACATTCTAATCAAAATCAGAGATTGGCAGCATAGATTTAAAAGGAGGCAGGAACGAAGAGGCAAGGCTCACATTCATCAACACACATTGCTAGTCTTCTGGGGGGACAGCAAAATATTTAACTGCTGAACAGCAAATCCCATTTGACTGTTTAAGTAAAAGGTAACGATTAATATCAAGCTAAGAGTGTGTACCTTTCTATATTTTATTAAATAAAATACACTAATGGCATATGTATGAAATAAAATTGCATTTTTGACAAAGTTTTCAAAAAATAAAAAAAACAAAATAAAACAAAATGTTATTCAACTATATGCTGTCTATGGTATACATACTGTAGGTTCAGGTTCAAACACACACAAAGGTGAAAATGCAATAATAAAAAATATTATATTGTTTGCCACACAAAAATAAGAGAGAGGTGGGATGGGATACATTATCAGAAAGAAATAGACTTTGAGACAAAAATTTTAAAGACAGAGGGACATTTTATAATGATAAAAGTTAATCCACCAGAAAAATGGTGTAATTATAGAAGATATGTGCACCTAACAATAGTCCCCAAATACATAAGACAAAGTATGACAGAATAGAAGAGAATAATAGGCAATTCAAGGACAGTTAGAAACTTTATTATCTCACTTAAAAAAATGGAGAGAAAACTAATCAGAATTCAACCAAAAAAGTAGGAGACTTAAATAACACTATAAACCTAGTCCTAACTAACACACATACAATGCTCCCAACAACAACAGCATGATAAATGTTTTTCTCAAGTGCACATGTAACATTCTTTAGATAAACTTCATGCTAGCTCATTAAACAGGATGCAATATAATTAAAAATCTGAAATAATAAAAATATGTTCTCTGACAATGGAATTAAAATTAGAAAACAAAGAAATTAGGAGAACTTTGGGCGCCTGGGTGGCTCAGTCGTTAAGCGTCTGCCTTCGGCTCAGGTCATGGTCCCAGGGTCCTGGGATCGAGCCCTGCATTGGGCTCCCTGCTCGGCGGGAAGCCTGCTTCTCCCTCTCCCACTCCCCCTGCTTGTGTTCCCTCTCTCGCTGTATCTCTCTCTGTCAAATAAATAAATAAAATCTTTAAAAAAAAAAAGAAATTAGGAGAACTTTTTTTTTAATAGAACAACCATGATCCAGCAATTGCATTACTAGGTATTTACCCAAAGAATACAAAAATAATAATTCAAAGGGATACATGCATCCTGATGTTTATAACAGCATTATCTACAATAGTCAAATTATGGAAAAAGCCCAAGTGTCCATTGACTGATGAATGGATAAAGTACTATATATATATATATATATATATATATAGTGCTTATATTATATATATATTATTATATATATTATATATAAGTATATATATTATATATTATATTATATATATAAGTACTATATATATAGTACCTCTTATAGTATATATATAAGTACTATATATATAGTACTTCTTATAGTATATAATAATAATATAACAATAATAATATAAGTACTATAATAATAATATAATAATATAATATAAGTACTATATATATATATACTATAAGAAGTACTATATATATATATAATGGAATATTAGCCATAAAAAAAGAATGAAGATGGAGCTAGTGAGTATTTTGCTAAGTGAAATAAGTCAGAGAATGACAAATACCATATGATTTCATATGTGGAATTTAAGAACCAAAACAAACAAGCAAAGGGGGAAAAGAAAGAGAGAGAGAGAGACAAGCCAAGAAACAGACTTTTAACTATACAGAACAAACTGTTGGTTCCCAGAGGGGAGGGTCGTGGGAGGGATGGGTGAAATAGGTGATAGGGATTAAGGAGTGCACTTGTGATGAACACCGGGTGTTGCATGGAAGTGCTGAATCACTATATTGTATACCTGAAACTAATATTACATTGTATGTTAACTAACTGGAATTTAATACAAATTTAAAAAACAAAAGAAATTAGGAGAACACCTAAAAATCTGGAAATTAAACAACATACTCCTAGAAAACCAACAGAAAAATGAAGGACTCAAAGGGAAATCAGAAAATACTTTAAGATGAGTGAAAATAAAACACAAAATACTGAATCTAATGAGATTCTTCTAAAACTGCTTAGAGAGAAACGTGTAATTATAAAAACCTATATTTTAAAACAAAAAAGATCTCAGGGTGCCTGGATGTGTCAATCAGTTAAGTGTCTGACTTGATTTCAGCTCAGGTCATGATCTCAGTGTCCTGAGACTGATCCCTGCGTTGGGCTCTGTCCTGAGCATGGCGCCTGCTTAAGATTCTCTCTTGCCCTTTCCCTCTGCCCCTCCTCCCCTGTTCACTCGCACTCTCTGTCTCTCAAAAAATAGAATAGAATAGAATTGCATAGCATAGCACAGCATAGCATAGCTTAGCATAGCATAGCAAAGAATAGAATAGAAAGAAAAAAAAAACTAGAAAGATCTCCAGTCAGTAACCTGACTTTCCACCTTAAGGAATTAAACATGATCAAAGTAATGCAAAACAAGGAGAAAGAAAAGAAATAATACAGATTAGATTATAAGTAAGTGAAATAGGGAATAGAACACCATTGGAGGAAAATAACAAAACAAAAAGTTGGTTTTCAAAAAAGGTTAACAAATGATAGACCTATAGCTAGATAGGTCATAGAAAAAAAGAGAAAACTCAAATTATTATAACCAAGAATAAAAGAAAAGACATAAAAATGACTTACAGAAATGAAAAGGATTATAAGGGAATACTATGAACATCCATGTACTAAAAATTTAGATCAGTTAGGTGAAATGAACACATTCTTAGAAAGACAAATTAGCAAAACGACTCAAAAAAAAAAAAAAAGACAAACTGATTAGACCCATAACAGCACATTTGTAATTTGTAACAAAAATGCATTTTACAAAGAAAAGTCCAGGCCCAAATGGCTTCAGTGGTGAATTCTAACAAACATTAAAGGAGGAATTGACACCAATTATTCACAAACTCTTTCATAAATAGAAGAGGAGGGAATACTTTACAACTCATTTTATGAGGATGGTACTACCCTAACACCAAAACAAGACAAAGACATCACAAGAAGAAAACTTCAGACCAATATTTCTTTAGCCATAGAAGTAAAAAGCTTCAATAAATTTCTAGCAAACCCAATTTAGGACTATAAAAAATGTTACTTTATTCCAGGAATGCGAGGTTGGTTTAACATTTGAAAGTCAATCAAGGTAATAAATATATTAGTAACCAAAGAAAAATAAATTAGATTTCATTAATGAAGACTTTTGTACTGTGAAGGACTCCATCATGAAAAGAATAAACATAAACAACCCACATCATTGGAGAAAATACTTGCATATTATGTATCTGATAAGGGTCTAGTTTCCAGAATATATAAAGAAGTCTTACTAAACAGTAAAAAGACAAAGCTGATTTTTTTAAATGGGCAAAGGGATTTGAATACGTTTTTCTAAAGTACATACACAAATGGACAGTATGCACATGAAAAAAATGATCAACATCCTTAGTCATTAGTGAAATAACAGAGTATAATATATAAATATATAAATATAATGATAGTATAATATAAATATATTATAATAAATAAGTATAACATATAAATATAATAATAAACAGAGTAATGAGATGCCACTTTATACCCACTAGGTTGGCTATAATAAAATGATACATAAGGGCAAGTGTTGGTGAAAATGTGGAGAAACTAGAATCATAATATACTCTACTGGTGTGTCTGTAGAATGGTACAGCTACTTTGGAAAACAGTTTGGAAGTTTGTCAAAATGTTAAGCATAGAGTTACCATGTCTAAGCAATTCTACTTCTTGGTATATACCAAATAGAAATGTAAACATGCACATGCAAAAATCATTTTATAATTAGCAAAACTGCTAACAATCCAAATGTCCATCAACTGATGAATGGATAAGGAAAATGTGCATTTTTTTGCAATGGACTATTATTCAGCAATAAAAAAATGAAATACTGATACATGCTACAACATGGATAGACCACAAACATTATGCCAAGTGATAAAAATTCACAAAAGACCACAAATTTCATTATTCTATTTATAGGAAATGTCTAAAATAGACAAATTTATAGTGTTAAATTAATTAAATGAGGAGACTGGGATGGCCTTAATGCCTTGGTAGCCTAGTAAGCAAACTAAAACCTAAGCCCAGAGTCAATGAACTCAACTCCAAGACAATTAAAATTAAGAACAACCAATCACAAAAGACTCAACCTGGCTATCCTAAATAAAGCACCTGTTTAAACTAAGGCAATTAAATATTTTTTTTTTATCTGCTTCTGCATCTTCTCTACAAAAACATCTCTCCTAGCTCCTGTTGGTGGAGTGCTCCTAACTTTTGGTTTGGTACTGCCCAATTCTAACTGGTGTGTGCTCAAATAAACTCTTAAAAATTTTAATAAGCCCTAGTTTGCCTTCTACCAATAGAGACAGAAAGTATATTGATGGTTCCCAGGTCTGGGGAAGAGAGAGTTTGGAGGAATATGAGGAGTGACTTCTACTTATCAATGGGGTGTTTTTGAGGTATGAGGATATTCTAAAGTCAAACTATTTTTTTAATAGCTATACAACTTTGAATATACAAAAAAACCCCACCAGATTATAAGAAAAATAATTCAACATTTGTGCATTTTTATGTATGCAAATGTTACTCAAAACCCTTTTAACATTTAATCTAATAATAATAAAGCACAGAGATATGGAGTGGATAAAAACATAGATGAAACATCATAATGTTAAATATTTTTACTATGTTTTAATAGCTCTGATGTGGCATAAAGTATATCAACTCCACAAAAAAATTGCTTTAGGAATTATCATTATGATGATCAGAAGGACTGTTTGTGGAATAGCTAGGCAGATTTTCCCTGTGAATATTTGGAGCAGATACTTAAATATTTGCCTTCATGATAATAAAGCCCTAAGAACAGCAAACTATAACACTTTCCTAGAGAAAGACCTCTTAGGGAGATTGGGTGATGAGATCAAACATCAATGTAATTCAAACTATCTTACCGGGTATAAATAAAGAATTTGTACATAAGAAAAAAGAAAAAAACTAATTCCAGTGGCAAAATAGAGAAAACCACTTCACTTCCAGATTAAAACTTTTAGTAGTCATAACATGGTTGGGAATTCCCATCGCTTGTATGATATCTACCCACCAATCCTACGGGACAGCTGATTAGTTGGCACTCTGCTTAAGAAATAGATAAAAATAATTACAGAATAAAATTAGTAAAGGGGTTAAGATCAATTTGTAAGCCAGGTGCATCTATTCAAATCTATGATCTGCTGTTTAACAGTCATGTGGCCTTGGCACATTCTGACACTTTCTGTATAATTTTCTTAATGTAAAAGATGGTGATGACATAGATCAATGGAACAGAATAGAGAGCCCAGAAATGGACCCTCAACTCTATGGTCAACTAATCTTCGACAAAGCAGGAAAGAATGTCCAATGGAAGAAAGACAGTCTCTTCAACAAATGGTGTTGGGAAAATTGGACAGCCACATGCAGAAGAATGAAACTGGACCATTTCCTTACACCACACACAAAAATAGACTCAAAATGGTTGAAAGACCTAAATGTGAGACAAGAGTCCATCAAAATCCTAAAGGAGAACACAGGCAGCAACCTCTTCTGCCTCAGCCACAAGAAATTCTTCCTAGAAATATCGCCAAAGGCAAGGGAAGCAAGGGCAAAAATGAACTATTGGAACTTCATCAAGATAAAAAGCTTTTTCACAACAAGAGAAACAGTCAACAAAACCAAAAGATAACCGACAGAATGGGAGAAGATATTTGTAAATGACCTATCTGATAAAGGGCTAGTATCCAAAATCTATAAAGAACTTATCAAACTCAATACCCAAAGAACAAACGATCCAATCAAGAAATGGGAAGAAGACATGAACAGACGTTTTTCCAAAGAAGACATCCAAATGGCCAAGAAACACATGAAAAAGTGCTCAGCATCACTGGGCATCAGGGAAATCCAAATCAAAACTTCAATGAGATACCACCTCACACCAGTCAGAATGGCTAAAATTAACATGTCAGGAAACGACAGATGTTGGTGGGGATGTGGAGAAAGGAGAACCCTCCTACACTGTTGGTGGGAATGCAAGCTGGTGCAGCCACTCTGGAAAACAGTATGGAGGTTCCTCAAACAGTTGAAAATAGAGCTACCCTATGACCCAGCAATTGCACTCTGGGTATTTACCCCAAAGATAAAAATGTAGGGATCCACAGGGGTTTGTGCACCCTGATGTTTATAGCAGCAATGTCCACAATAGCCAAACTGTGGAAAGAGCCAAGATGTCCATTGACAGATGAATGGATAAAGAAGAGGTGGTATATATATATACAATGGAATATTATGCCACTATCAAAAGGAATGAAATCTTGCCATTCGCAACAACGTGGATGGAACTGGAGGGTGTTATGCTGAGTGAAATAAGTCAATCAGAGAAAGACATGTATCATATGATCTCACTGATATGAGGAATTCTTAATCTCAGGAAACAAACTGAGGGTTGCTAGAGTGGTGGGGGTGGGAGGGATGGGGTGGCTGGGTGATAGACATTGGGGAGGGTATGTGCTATGGTGAGCACTGTGAATTGTGTAAGACTATTGAATCATAGACCTGTACCTCTGAAACAAATAAGACATTATATGTTAAAAAAAAAAAAGAAGATAGGAAGGGAAAAATGAAGGGGGGGATATTGGAGGGGGAGATGAACCATGAGAGACTATGGACTCTGAGAAACAAACTGAGGGTTCTAGAGGGGAAGGGGGTAGGGGGATGGGTTAGCTGATGGGTATTAAAGAGGGCACATGGGCGCCTGGGTGGCTCAGTTGGTTAAGCGACTGCCTTTGGCTCAGGTCATGATCCTGGAGTCCCGGGATCGAATCCCACATCGGGCTCCCTGCTCAGCAGGGAGTCTGCTTCTCCCTCTGACCCTCTTCCCTCTCGTGCTATCTCTCATTCTCTCTCTCTTAAATAAATAAAATCTTTAAAAAAAAAATAAAGAGGGCACATATTGAATGGAGCACTGGGTGTTAAACAATGAATCATGGAACACTACATCAAAAACTAATGATGTAATGTATGGTGATTAACATAATTTAAAAAAAAGATGGTTATGATAACATGCCAGCCTTCTATGGTCATTGATAATATTAAATGAGCTAACATTTGTGAAATGCCTTATATATAGCAAGAGCAGTATTAGTATTAGCCATTATTATTAATAATATTAACTACCTTTGAAAGAGTACCCATTTCCCATTAATAAATATGAAATGCCAGTTAAGGATTTAGCAGACATTCATGGTAGATAAAGAATATGAAAGAAAAGGATCAAGATGAAAAAACAAAATAACTAATCTAAACATAATGCATACAAAATTAGGACAAAGAAAAAACCTTACAAAAGACATTTCATTTAGTATTCCTAGAAATATTTAGAAAAGAAAAGGAAGAAAGAGAAAAGTCAGTTATGCATAAGAGAAATCAGGAATAAGAAAATTTATGTAATTAAAATATGATTTCTGACATTTTTCATCAATAGAGTACCAGTAATAAAATAAAAATACATGAAGGTTGAATATATGATATAAAAGATACAATTAAGTGACCCAAAATATAAAGCACAAAGTATAAAAAGAAAAGAATCATGGTAAAAAGGTCACATAAAATGGAGGAGTCAGAAAATTCAACATTTTTCTAAAGAATTTTAGAAGGTGAGAAAAATTCCAGAAGAAAATCAATAGAAAAGTAGTAAATGATTTTAAATTCCATATGTAAAATAAAATACACAAAAATATCCAAGAACATTTAAAAAAATAAGTACTTCAAGTAAGAGAAAATAAACATACTCTACCTGATGTCACAGCATGGTAAAGTTACAGTAATTAAAAATGAGTGCTTTTGGTTTAAGGTTAGAAAAATGAATTAATGGGACAGATTAGATCTAGATAGGAAAGCATGTATAAATGATAATGTTCCATATGGCAAAGATGATATTAAATTAGTGATTGTATGATAGTTGGCTACACACGTATATATAACAAAAATCCAGAGCTTGACTTTATAACAATCATATGCCCAAACATAGGCATAAAAATTATGGTGGATTTTTGGGGTGCCTGGGTGGCTCAGTCAGTTAAGCATCTGCCTTTGGCTCAGGTCATGATCTTAGGTCCTGGGATCAAGCCTCATGTGGGGTTCCCTGCTCAGCGGGGAGCCTGCTTCTCCTTCTCCCTCTGCTTCCCCTGCCCCCGCTCCTCTCCACCCTCCTACTGGCCCCCTGCTCATGCTCTCTCGCATCTCAAATAAATAGATAGAATCTTTTAAAATTATGGTGGATTTAAAATATACACACTTTCAAAACCTATATACTATTGGAAGAAAATACGGAGAATTAAAAAAAGTAGTTTATGGCTGTAAACATACTAAGCATGTTATAACCCAAAGCCATGAAGGCAAATATTGTTATATATTAATAAATAAATATTTAAAATGTTACATAGCAAAAGACACAAGAATTAAAATTTAAGAAGAAAAGAAAGAATGAAGGTAGGAAGGAAGGTAGGCAGGAACGAGAGGGGACCGAGCAGAAGGATGAAGAGCATTAGCAGTAGCAAAACAGAGGCACAATTGCTAGATTTGTTTAGTGCCTATTAAGGGGCAAGCATTATGACAGATTCTTGATGTACACCATCTCTAATTCTAAAAATAAAATAAATTAATATTATAGATATTATTGTCTGCATTTTAAAGAGAAAAGAACCAAAAACTTTGTTTAAGGAAACCATGTGGTATAAATGAAGAAGTATTGCCAAAAAAAAGTACATTAACTTGAGACAGATGGATATAATTCATCACAGGCATATTTTACAAAGATATATACATCATTTGATAATTACATTTCCAGATGCGTAGTGTTCAATATAATAGCCAATGTCCATTGCTGTACATACACTTGTCACCAAATACCCATCAGTAGGTAATCAATTAGCAGGTTAGTGTGGCATGGGTAAGATTCAATATCCACGTACCTGTTTGCTGAATAAATTCTACTTTAACAATTTTATTATTATTATTACTTGATTTGCTACAAATTTTAAAACATCATACAGATTTTTTCAATTAAATTGTAGGTCATTGTCAGTAAATTTCAAGAATTTTCAGCCATACTCCCCATGTAAGCGCTTGTGTACATGCATACACACATACCCCCGACACACAAACCACAGAGGTTCTTCATTCTAATAAAGTACATAATTTTATATTTTGTAAATGTCCATATCTAAAGTTAATAAATAAAAGAGCAAATAAAAAAATCAAAGGATTTTCAGATCCATAGGTGTAGATAATTGATTTTATGATATCCACCAATAAATGACATCTCCTGGTGTCTATACCCTTGTGTAGTCCCAAGTGACATGATTTGGTCAATGTGACATCAGTAAATGTAAGGCAAATAGAAGTGTAATAAGGTTTTTGTAGACTGGTGGCTTGTGACTTCAGTCCTGAAAAAAAAAATGCATAAAAATATTGGGAAGAAAGGCCCTCTCATTTCAGCTACTCTAGTTGAGTCAAGTGCCCAGCTGACCCACTAGGGAGATGCAGTTGCAAAGTGAGCCCAAGTAAGACCAGCAGGAGAACCACTCAGTCAACCAACAGACTTGTGAGAAATTATACATTGCTCTTAAGTCACTAAATGTTAGGATGATTTGTTATGCAGCAACAAATAATTGAGGCACTTATTATCTGTTTTTTACTCCATTACTTGCTCGTTGGGAAATGTTGCATAAAGCTCTTAAAATCTCTGAGACTTTTCCTCATCAATAAAATCAGAATAATAATTACAGCCAACACTTGCATAGAAATTGCTATTTCATCCTCATCTCATTTAATCCTTATGGCAATTCTATGAGTAGTGCAGTTATTGTCTCTATTTCTTGGAAGAGGAAATGGATGAGAGGTAAACAAATGTGTCCAAAGTTACACATCTATTAAAAAAGTGGCTTTAGAGTCTGTGCTTTCAATTTTTATTCGATACAAATTTGTGCAAGTCTTTAAACAAGAAATATGCTCTCTCTCCCTTTCTCTTCCTCCCCTACCCCTTTCTTTTTTCATAAGCATCCTGCTTATCAGGTTTGATATATATCAATTAAAGTTTAAATGTGACCAGTAGTTCTTTTTGGTCAGTTGTGGGATTTCTCTCTCTAGCCATCTATATTTCTGTGGTTTTGCTGGAGGAAACTTTCTCTCCTGTAAAAACCTGCATTCCTCTATTGTACTCTGGAGAGCAGTCCATCTGTTTCCTCTGGTTTATACACAACAAGCTCTGCTCAGGAACCTAAAAGGACGTAAATCTAGAACTACAGGTCCATGTTTGTCAGTGTCATATAATACAGCTCCTGTTCAGTAATTATGTATGATAAACATCCTGATTATAATACATCTCATCCACTAAGGTGGTCTACTAACACACACATAATATGGTTTACTGACATAACTAGGCTATACACAGCTTTTTAATGTGCTGTTTCCTGAACAGAAAGACTTCCTTTAATCTTTTTCAAGATTGTTCAAATGATGGTGCCTTGCATACTGAATGTGCCATTTACATTCAATTAAAATTTGAGGCCTCAACCTCTCCAAACTAATTTGCTCCAAATAACTTGGCTTTCATTTCAGTGGTCCATTAAGAGACAATATTTTTTAGGCTCTACAGATTTATATTGACAAATTATGAAAATTGTACTTCTAAATAATTTTATTCTTAGATTTTCTCTAATCAGTCTTTACCCACATGTTCTAGTAAGCAATATTTGTTCATTGGGGTATGCTAAATCAGACTTCATAAAAGTGAACAAAATGAATTCACATCCAACATAAGTGAATATAATGTTGGCTATCTGTACCATAGAAAAAAGACTTGGGCTAGGTAAGACCTTACCCCCTCTAGGTATTTGACGAATTAGAACATATTTTTTAAATATGTCAGAGAAAACTGATGAATCATAATATTACATGGTTGTATGAAGTTTATGAAATGGGAATAAAGCCTTCTTCCTTGAAATGATTTTAAAAATATGTTAAATCTAAGAAAGTGACCTATATGTATTCTTTTAAAAGTATTTGGAATCCCAGGAATATACAGCCTTTTAGATGCTGCAGGATCTAGTTATGACATCTAGCACACCTGGATTTTTAATAAAAATTACCTGAAAATCTTATAATTTGAGCAATATATTTGAACTTGAAATGAATAATAGCTTCTACGGGAGAACTGAAAACTCCAAGTCTATGTAATGAGATTTAAGCAAATATTACATGCAAGATCTTGTCCTTCTTTTTTCCTGTTCTCTTTTACTCTATAGGTAATAATTCTATTTGCATGCAAAAGAAACCTGACATGTTTCCTTAGAGGATCTCCAGAGAATTTGCATTCTGATTTGCTCTTTCTTTACCAAGAAAGACTTACCACATCCACTTGTAGTCCATATAAGGTCCCTAACACCAGAGGAAGGAAAGAAAGATAAACATTAGAAAAATAAATGTGGTTCTGAAATAATATTTACATGATACTGTTTTCCTGATCTACCATTAAAATGTTTCCTTACAAATATGAGATATGTCTATTTATCTATGAATCTATTCCTCAACATCTCCAAATTAATATTATCCAAATAACTATATTTTCCTCTTAGTTTTTCCTATGCTTCAAGAATATTTAAAAGTTATTCTATAAGCTATATGCATTTATTATCAGTACATTATAAAATATACTTTTTTCTTTGGTATTTTTTTATTATGTTCAATTAGCCAACATAAAGTATATCATTAATTTTTGATGTGGTGTTCAACAATTCATTAGTTGCATAAAATACACTTTTAAGTATACTTTTAAAAATTTTTCCAGAAGAAATTTTGTTTGATAAATCATTTTACCTACATTTTTTATTAACAAATATTTGTTAATGATTATATACTTAGAACAAGTTAAATAAATGAATGAATATGCAAATACATAAAAATATATGCACATATGAATAAATGAATATGTAAATATATAGTATATGTGCTGCTGAAGCGAGCACTGAATATGTAAATATATACATAAATGTATCTACATACATCTGTACAGGTGTGTGTCTCTATGTGTGTGCATGTGTGTGTGTGTATTCTTTTGTGCCTTTGTTTAAGATATCTTATAAAATCCATGGAGAAAAAAATATTGTTGGTTAATATTTCAAAGAAAGAATGGAAATAATCTCTAGATACCTCTTATAATAAATTATTTCACATTTCCCATGGAGAATTGGTAATAGAAAAAGTGCAAATATTCACATATACCTTTTTCCATTGATCATTCTCCATTTTTACCATTCTTTAGATGATTTAACTATCTTATGCTAGTTTATCCTCCATAGATCCTGCTTTAAAACAATCCTTACCTTGTATTATTTTTATTTGTTTATTCACTCATCTTTTCAACAGACTCTTAAAATATATCATACAAACGCTTATCCATTTGCTCCATAAAAGAGATTCTAAATAGTTAATCATCATCAAATCCTGCTTTCTTCTCCCAGGAGATTGTAGGTTAAGTAAACTTGTCGGCCAAGATGAAAAGACTGAAAATGAGACTACTGTAGGAAATCTCAGGGTACCTTCAGGTGGAGAATGGAGGTTAAACAGCTTCTGAATCTTTACCATCTTATATCTGGCCTCTTGCCTCAAATCTATAAATGTGCTCCTCCTTATATGCATAAAACACTTATTATCTATCTGACAACCATGGAAAAACAATACTGGAGTATCTTCTTTGACTAATCTTTGAATTTATCACAAATTATATTTTAAATATTCTACTTTATGTGTACATTTAATATTAAGACTTCTTACTGAAATATTTATGATTGAAAACAATGATTGGTAAATAAACTGCTGGGAATACAACAAAATAAAAAGCTTTTGTGTAGCAAAGGAAACCATCAACAAAATGAAAAGGTACCCTACTGAATGGGAGAAGATTTTGCAAATGATAACTCTAATAAGGGGTTATTATCCAAAATATAGAATGTATTTACACTACTCAACACCAAAAAAACACAAATAATCCAATTAAAAATGGGAAAATATGAACAAACATTTCTACAAAGAAGACATACACATGGCCAACAGACTCATGAAAAGATATTCAACATTACTCATCATCAGGGAAATGCAAACCAAAACCACAGTGATATTTCACCTCACTTCTGTTTGAATGGCTAAAATCAAAAACTCAAGAAACAAGTGTTGCCCACGATGTAGAGAAAAAGGAATCCTCTTGAACTTTTGGTGGGAAGGCAAATTGGTGCAGCAACTGTGGAAGACAGTATAGAAGTTCCTCATAAAATTAAAAATAGAACTATCTTGCAACCCAGCAATCACATCTTGGGTATTTACCCAGCGAAAACAAAAACACTAATTTGAAGGGCTATATGCACCCCTATATTTATAGCAGTATTATTCACAATAGCCAAATTATGGAAGCAGCCCAAATGTCCATCGATAAATGAATGGATAAAGAAGATATGGTATATAGGTATGTATGTGTACACACACACACACACACACACACACACTGGAATATTATTCAGACATAAAAGAATGAAATCTTGCCATTTGCAACAACATGGATGGATCTAGAGAGGTATAATGCTAAGTGAAATAAGTCAGTCAGAGAAAGACAAATACTGTATGTTTTCACTCATATGTGGAATTTAAGAAACAAAACAGAGGAAAAAAAAAATGAGACAAACCAGGAAACAGACTCCTAACTGTAGAGAACAAGCAGACGGTTATCAGAGGGGAGGTTGGTGGGGCTACACCAAGACTCTTCCAGGAAATTTAAGAGGCATGTCCCCCCAATCCATTTAGTTTATAAGCCTTCTATGTCTTTTCTCATAATTTAAATCTACTTACCTGTTTCTAATCCTATCTCAATGTGGATATTTTATTAGGTTTATCTTCTATGAAATTCCATTTGTATAATTTAGTTAGCTATACTTAATACTTAACTAAGCTACACGATTTTTGGCCACCATAAATATTGTAATAATTCACCACTGGAAATTCCCTGATGGTACTTATTAATCATAAAATTTTGATAGTTAGCGTTAATGCTCTCCATTGACATCTTTCCATTGTGTTCCACTATTTTTATTTTACCTCTTTCTATTCCTTACTTTCACTTATTATTGTCCTTCCTCCTACTAGAACCTGCAAAACCTTTGACTTTTCCTATTTTTTTGACCCAACCTCCCCCACACAACATGCTTATCATCTGAATTCACTTTAATTTTTTATACATGGAAATTTATGAAAGAATATGTCAACTAATCTCTTGTCAGGATTTGAAATATCTTCCATCCATGATGATCTATTTTCCTGATTCTTATTTTTAATAATATAAAAAATAAAATCATCCTAATAATAAACCAGATAATCCTTTGCTTTCTCTCTGATGTTGCCTGGCACTGGCAAAGAAAATCACTTAACCATGATACTTAGAACAAATTCATATTATTTAGGTTCAGTTATGTTTCAGTCTGCCTGACATACCATCTCTTAATCTCTAGTTTATTATCATATTTAGAAGAATAGTTAAGGAGCACTTGCGTGACTCAGTTGGTTAAGCATCTGCCTTTGGCTCAGGTCATGATCCCACGGTCCTGGGATCGAGCCCAGCGTCAGGCTCTCTGCTCAGCAGGGAGTCTCCTTCTCCTTTTCCCTCTGCCTGCCTCTCTGCCTACTTGTGCTCTCTCCCTCTCTGCCAAATAAATAAATAAATAAATAAAATCTTTAAAATAAAAAAAAAAATAAAAAAAGAAGAGTAGTTAAGATCTTTTAAAATTTCCTTATAAAAACTCCCAACAAACAAAAGTACAGAATCAGATGGTTTTGCTGGTGAATCCTGCCAAATACTTAAAGTGCTAATACCAATATTTCTCAACTCTTTCAAAAAAAAAGAGAATTTGGGGAGGAAACACTTACAAACTCATTTTATAAGGCCAGCTTTCCCTGATACCAAAATCAGACAAGTATGCCACAAGGAAATTACAAGCCAGTATCCCTGATTAAAAAAATCCTCAACAAATTATCAGCAAATTCAATTCAACAATACATTAAAAGGATCATACATCATGATCAAATGGAAATTTTCCAGGATGCAAGGATAGTTTAACAATCAAAAATTAATCCATGTCAAACACCACATTAAAAATGAAGGATAAAAATCATATCATCACCTTAATTAATGCAGACAAATTATGTGATAAAATTCAATATTCACTTTTGATAAAAACTTGTAATAAAGAGGGTTTAGAGGAAATGTATCTCAACGTATTGAAGGCCATATATGACAAGCCCATAGCTAAGATCATATTCACCTACAAAAGCTGAAATCTTTTCCTGTGCAATCAGGACAAGAGAAGGATGCCAACTATTGCCACTTTCATTCAATATAATATTGGAAGTCCTAGCCAACACAACTGGTTATTCAAAGAAATAAAAGGCATCTAAATTAGTAAAACTGCCACTATTTGCAGATAACATTATTATATATAAAAAAATTCTAAAGACTGCACTAAAAACCATTAGAACTAATCAACACTTTCAGTAAAGTTGGAGGATACAATATCAAAATACAGAAATTTGATGTGTTTCTGTTCACTAATAATGAAGTAGCAGAAAGAGAAATTTAAAAAATCAAAAAGAATAAAATATCTAGGAACAAATGTAACCAAGGAGATAAAAGATTTATACTCTGAATACTATTAGTAATACTATTATGGTAATATTATTAGTGAAAGAAATTGCAAAAGACACGAAAAAATAAAAAGGTATTCTGTGCTCATGGATTGAGAGAATTAATATTGTTAAAATGTCCATATTACCCAAAATAATCTACATATTTAATGTTATCCTAATCAAAATTCTAAGAGCATTTTTCACAGAACTAAAACAATCCTAAAATTTGTATGGCATCAAAAAATATTCTGAACAGTCAAAGCAATTGTAAAGAGAATGAAGTCAGAGGAATCATACTTCCTGATTTCAAAGTATATTGCAAACCTATAACAATCAAAATGGTATGGCACTGGTATAAAAACAGATACATAGATCAATGGAAGAATTATCACAGAAATAACCCTCCACATATGCGGTTAATTTATAACAAAAGAGCCAAAACACTGTAATGGGGAAAGGACATTTTCTTTAATAAATTTTGTTGGTACCTGGACAATTACATGCAAATTAATGAAACTAGACCATTATTTTATACTATACACAACACTTAGCTCAAAACGGATCAAAGAAATTGAATACAAGACCTGAACCATAAAACTCCTAAAGAAAACATAGGCTGTAAGCTTCTTTATATCAGTCTTGATAATTTTTTTTGATTTGACAGCAAAAGCAAAGGCAACAAAAACTAAAATAAACAAGTGGTACTACATCAAACTAAAAAGCATCTTCACAGGAAAGGAAATCATCAATAAAATAAAAAGGTTACCTACCAATGGGAGAAAATATTTGCAAATCATATATCTGATAAGTAGTTAATAACCAAAAAAATAAGGAACTCATACAACTTAATAACAGAAAAAAACAATTCAATTTAAAAATAGAGTAACTGAATAGACATTTTTTCTGAAGAAGATATTCTGATGGCCAATGGGTACATGAAAAGATGCTCTATATCACTAAAATCAGAGAAAAGCTAATCAAAAACAAAATGAGATAACACTTCATACCTGTTAGAATGGCCATTATCAAAAAGACAAGAAATAAACAAGTGTTGGCAAGGATAGAGAGAAAAGGGAACCCTTGTACACTGTTAGTAGGAATGTAAATTATTACAGCAACTATGGGAAACAGTATGGAGGTTCCTCAAAAAGAATTAAAAATAGAACTCCATATGATTCAGCAATTTTACTTCTGAGTACTTATCTAAAGAAAATAAAAACAGTAACTTGAAAAGATATATGCATCCTTGTGTTTATTGCAGCATTATTTATAATAGTCAAGATATTGGAAAACAACCGAAATGTCCATTGGCGCAATATTATTCAGCCATAAAAGGAAGGAAATCTTGCTAGTTGTGACCATATGGATGGAACTTGAGAACATTATGCTAAGTAAGATAAGTCAGACAAAGATAAATATTGTGCAATCTCACTTCTATGTGGAATCTAAAATAAAAACAAAAAACAAAAAACAAAAAACAGAAAGCTGAGTTCATGGATACAGAGAAGAGATTGGTAGTTCCCAGAGGCAATTAGTGGGGGGTAGGTGAAATGGGTGAATGTGGTCAAGAAGTACAAATTTCCAGCCATAAAATAAATACATCATGGAAGGTAATATACAACTTGGTGACTATAGTTAATAATACTGTATTGTATATTTCAAAGTTGCTAAGAGAGTATATCTTAAATATTCTCATTCTAAGAAAAAAATTATTTCATAAGTATGTATGGTAATCAATGTTAACTAGATTTATTGTGTTATCATTTATAACATATAGAAATATCATATCTTTCTGTTGTATACCTGAAAATAATATCGTTTTATGAAATATTCTATCTCAATTATATCTCAATTTTTAAAAAGCCCCTGGATCCTTTTCTTCAATCATATTATCTTTACTACTCAGTAAAGTAAATGTTATTGTAAAAAAAAACAAAAAACAAAAAAACTTCTCATCTCAGGCTACCTTGCCCCATACTTTGTGCCCTATTTCAAGAAAGTTAAATTAACCAAATTATTTTTCTCTGCCTCAGCAAATCTCTATTACTTACAGACAACCATTCACTTTCCTTCACACCAATCTCTAAATGATTTCTATGTATGGCAAAATAATATATCTCTTACTGTTAGAAAGAATAAGCACATTTGCTTTTGTTACCAATTCCAAGAATCCCCCATATCCTGAGATTAGGTTTGCTAGTGTGTGGGGGATTGTTGATAGATTTGGAATTAGAAAGCTAAAACTCTGAGTTAAGAAGCCCCAAAGATAGCACTAAATCACAGATGTTTTTGTTTTGAAGAATAGTCCTTTTGAGAGAGACAAATATTAAGGGTAAATTATCTCATGGGTGGTGAAAGTTATCTTTTCAGAAACAGATTGTGAGATATGATTGCAGAACTGTCCAGGACATAGTCTCTATTCTAAGCAGTGTCCCGAAGAAGACAAACAATAAATGCACATGAATGTCTCAGAGACTGAACAGTGAGAGGTGTAATCTCTCTAGTCCTATTCAAATTGGATTGAATAAATCCAAAATAAATTCAGATTAGATTATCCTTTCATAAAGATAATGTTGTTAAGGCCCCTTACTGGGCTACTCTATTGAGGCGGTGATCTCTAAAATACAGTTTATATGGAATACCCCATCACCAGTATGTGATAGAAGTAAAATTGATTTATCAAATATATCAAAAATAAAGGACCAAATTTTTTATGTTTAAAAAAGATGTTAACTCTATAACCTATTTGGTAAAGAATCTCAAGGAACTAAGACACGTTGGTTCCACCCATGATAACTTATATCAAAACATATCAGACTTTTTTGAACTCTCACTTCTTATATTCTCTTCACTCCTTCTTCAAGATTACACACAGAACTATACTTCTAAGGACCAGATTTGTTTGTTTCTAATTGCTTTAATTCTCCCAGAACATCATTGAAAATATATTTATATATCCTTTTTCTTTTCCCAATCTCAGTTTTCTGCATTGAAAAAATGTTCTTAGAGTCAAAAAAAAAATTGTATCACATATCACATATTTTACATCATCTTTTCTGTTCTCATACTGTTTGGTATATTTTTTAGGAGACAAAATATTGCAGTCACTCATACTACTATTCTAACATGAGCCTAGAAAGATTTGAAGTTTTCAACTAACTTAAAAATTGTGCATTATAAAACTATAACTTATACCAAAACAAAGAAAAAGTCTCTTTTTAAAGATTTTATTTATTTGAGAGAGAGAGCATGAGAGAGCACAAGCAGGGGGAGCAGCAGAGGGAGAGGAAGAAGCAGGTTCCCTACTGAGTGAGGAGCCTGATGCAGGACTGGCTCCCAGGACCCCAGGATCATGACCTGAGCTGAAGGCAGGTGCTTAACTTACTGAGCCACCGAGGTGCCCCAAGAAAAAGTCTTTTGTAAATTTGGTCTCCATTACCCACGGCACACTACTCTAAATTGATTTAAGATCAATGAGTAATATTACCACTGCAAACTAAAGAAAATGACATGATGTTTCCTTAAATAGGGACATTGAAAGCCCAATAGCTAAACATACTTACTGTCCAAAGGAAAATCCTCATACATTTAAATGAAATATTAATGATAAAGGTTGGATGAATGTCTATGAGATGTCTTAATATTGCTTTAAATTTATGCCAAACTTAGTATATTAGTATATAGCATATTAGTTCTACAGAGAAACATAATCAAGAGAAGATACATAAAGATTTATTGTATGTAAGAATTTATTACAAGGTATTGGCTCACATGATTATGGAGACTAAGAAGTCCCATTATCTATCTTCTGCAAGTGGGAGACCCAGGAAGGCCAGTGATATTATTTGAAGGTCTGAGAGTCAGAGAGCCAATGGTGTAGATTCCAGCACAGGTTTGAAGCCTGAGAATCAGGAGCGTGGAGAGCAGGAAGATTGATATCCCAGCTCAAATAGGCAGAAAGTGAATTCAAGTTTCTTTGACCTTTTTGTTATATTCAGGTCTCTAATCAAGTGAATAATGCCCACCCAGAGTGAGGGGGGCCATCTCCTTTACCGAGTTCACCAATTCAAATTCTACTCCTTTTCAGACATACTCAGAAATAGTGTTTAACCAATCTAGGCATCCTGTGGCCCACTCAAATTGACACATCATAAAATTAACCTTCACACTTGGGTTCCCTCTTTCAAACCCTAAAGATTAGTTCAGTGTCTGATACAGTTAATTTCAATAATTGTTAGTAACAATGATTCTTCTTCAGCATTTTTTTTTATTATTCACTCAAACTTACTTTTCTTAAGTCTCTGGTGTCTGACACTATTTCTCTCTTCACTCTTCTGACAGTTTAGGGCCAACTTTTAAACGAAGCTGATTAACTTCCACCTGTTTTTTTAAAATGCCTGTAAAAAATTTACCTATTATTTTCCTTTGGCTTTTGTTGAAGCATGTTAGTTTTCTAAGGCTACAGTAAGAAACTTATCACATGTTTTCTTTAAAAGATAGAGAAGAAACTTTCCTTGCCTTTTCAAGCTTTTGGTGGCCACAAGTCTTCCTTGGCTTGTTAGCTGTATCACTCTAGTCACCTCCCCTATTGTTCCCTACACTTCTTCCTTATGTGTCTCCTCTGTGTATCTGTTTCAGTACATCACCCTCCTTATAAGGATGCATCATTGAATTTAGAGCTCACCTTAATCCAGTAATCCAGTATATCTTAACTATTTACATCTGAAAATACCCTATTTGTAAACAATGTCACATTCATAACTACCACATATTAGGACTTGAACGTATCTTTTTGGGGTTCATACTTCATCCCACTGCGTGCAGGTGGAATTTCCCAGAAAAAGATTTTGAGATGCAGTTAGGAAGCTTAATGAAGTATATTCTGAATCAAAAATGGTAGGGAGTAAAGGAAGCAGGAGTGGGCAAAGAGAGAATTTGAACTGTGATGCAGTTACAACTGTGACCTCAGTCATTTGGGAAATTCTAGAAGAAAGGCAGTCCTACAGAATTATGCCACATTATAGCAAAAGGACCAGGTCCTCAAATATCCTGATTAAACAGTCATTGGATATGAGTCATCCTTGGGGATGACATTTGACACTGAGTAAGGCAGTTCTCTATAAGCATAAGCAATTTCCAAATAAAACTTCGGCTGACAACTATCAGCCAGCAACACCCCCAGCAGCTAGGGAAATGAGTGCTTCAGTTTTGAAACAAGTGTGGACAGAAGTTTTAGGGTAATCCAGTGAATTCTACCCCTATACCCCTGAATCTACATTGTTTTGTTACATAAGTTCTGGACAGAGCTAACCTAAGATTCTAGTGGGCCTCTTTATCAGGAGGATGTATAAGATTTGTGAATAAACTGTATGCCACTATGGCTGATGTTGAGGCTACAACTAATCCACGCTATTTCCCTCCTCTACTACTCAATACAGATTCCACTCATCCTCAGCTAGCACCTCTGCTGATCTGGATGACCTGTCAGTTAAGGTTACACGGATTCTCATTTCTAAGAAGTTTGAGCCCTTAGTCACCATACCATTTCTTTTTCCTATCCAAACTGGGCAAGGAAATACCAAAACATGCTTAAGTGAATCACTCAGGTATCAAACAAATTCTTCCCTCTGCTCTTGTCTAAAAGCAGTTCCACCTCCACTTGAGGATGTTAGTTATCCTGCCGGGATGGTGATATCCCCTCTTTGCCTACTGGTCTCTTAGCACAATAAATCCAAGATATCTGCACAATATCTAAAGTTAAAGTTTAATGGGATTCTAGCTATATGCCCTGAGGAAAATATTCCCACTCTGGGTACTAGAGGAGCAGGTATAGAAAGCTAGATGTGTCAGAATGTCACAGTCATTGAAAGTGATGGTAGGTGGAGCCATTCCTATTTCCGCATCTTTTTTCCCGACCCAACACACATAATGATAATAGTGTGTGTGTGTGTACACTCCATCTCTAAGGACAGTAGGTCATCCTTGTGGGTTAATATCTCCAAGCTGGTTCCTCAATACATCTTAAAAAGTGTTTCTATCATGCTGGTAGTTTTCTTGGCAGTATAGCATGCAATAAAACAAGGGATACAATAGTTATTTGGCAATTGCAACGCTTGTTTTCCTATGCAAGGGGACCTTGGGTCTGATACTATATTCTATAGTATCAAACATACCCTACACCCTTAGAAGTAATGTTAATAGAAGACCTGGGGGAAGGAAGTGCAAACCCATGCTTGGAATATGTGTTGATTCCAGTTAAGATGAATTGTTGCCCATCCAGGATGAGAGGAGTCCAATTTAACAGTACTGAGTGTAGCTTAATCAACCATAGTGAAGGCAAATCTATGCACCTTCTAGCCCTGGCCTACAAAGGATGCCGAACACAGCTTCTTAGTGATCCTGATGCCCCTCTCATCAAGACATTCCTCATGCCTTTGTGAAATGAGTGTTCTTGAAACCCTCTTGGAGAATATATTCATCAAGTTTTTCAGCATTACATAATGTAACCATATTAACATGTCTACTTTAGATCTTGATTACTTTATACAACATCTGTCAAGGTAGCACTATCCTTTATCTGATCTATTATGGGTCTTCTCTTTCTTCAAGCTTCCAAGAACCATACTAGAACATCATCCAGATGCTTTATCAGGAAAGTGTCCCCTTATCAATATATTCTCCATTTTCCTTATCCATAATGTAACGTGGATAAAATGCCATCCCAACTCAGAATAATCCAATCTTATGTCCCATCTCCTTAACCTAGAACCTCAAGATCATGTTTCATAAATATTATCTTGATTCTAGCTAATAAATATTGACCAGGTCTGTATTACAGCTCTTTTAGCAGATCAGACTATTTCTGGCTCAAATGTGTTGTGACTTAATTATCGTTCTGGTGATCATCAGAAGTAAGAAGGAAGATCTTTAAGGTGGGGATATGTTGTTTTACAAGGCAGAAACACTGTAATGTCTTCACTTAAGTGGGAAGCACTAAGTTAATAGAAAGGTAGACAATTTCTGCAGATTCAAAGTTCAGAAGAATCTAGATATTCAAAAATCAGATATTTCCACACCATATTTTGAGATCCCGCTTCCTCCCAATCTGGGCCTTGACCTTACTAGGTAGACCAGCCAGAATCTAGAATTCAAAGAACTGGAGAAGACTGAGAAACAAACTTTTCCAAATTGCTAATAATTCATTTTTTTTACTTTTATTTTTTTAAAGATTTTATTTATTTATTTCACACAGAGAAAGAGAGCACAATTAGGAGGAAGAAACAGGAGAGGAAGAAGCAGGCTCCCCACTGAGCAGGGAGCCCGATGTGGGGCTCAATCTCAGGACCCCAGGATCATGACCAGAGCTGAAGGCAGACACTTAACCAACTGAGCCACCCAGCCACCCTGCTAATAATTTAAATACACGAGAATTTAAATGATTATCAAATGATGTAACTGATGTATAGAGTATTGTACCCTATGCAAATGTGTATAAAAGAATACACATTTTCAAATGAACATAGAAAATTCCCAAAATTTGTTATATAAGTGTAATCATACAAAGTTTTTCTAATATTGGGATTAAGCTAGGAAAAGACAAAGAGAACAAGAAGTGAAAATGTCTATGAGTAGCACACTGGACAAAAAAAAATTCACATTGGCTCTTCACAAAAGATGTAAAATCAAAATTCCTTTATTATAAACCTAGAAACTGGAAAAAAGAAAATCACATCTTATGCAAAGGAAGTAATTGAAAGAAAATAATAGACATAATAGCAAAAGTCAATTAAATGGAAAACAAACTAGAAAATGAACAACACCAATGCTGGGTCTTGGAGGAAAGCAATAAAATTCATAAATAGATAGGCAGATCAAAAAGAAATATGAGAAAGCATTATTAATATCAGTTGCAAAATTATGATATCAATATAAATGTTTCAGATATTAGAATAGTAGAGATATTAATTATGTTAGAGATTTTTATCAATAAAATTGACAGTTTAGCTAAAATGCAGAAATACTTTGGAAGAAACTTTAATAAAGCTGGGAGAAGTATAAAATAACAGTGATATTATTTAAAAGAAAATAAATCTAAGATTAAATATCTTCCCTTCAAAGAAATCTCCTGGACCAGATAGTCTTGTTGTTAAATACTCACAAGTATTTATTAAAAAAAAAAAAAGGTTCAACCTTACACAAATTCTTTCAGCAAATAGAAAATGAGGGAAACCTTAACTCTTTTATATCAGACAAGCATAAACTTGGCCCCAAATTTGTCAAGGATATTAAAAGAAAGGAATATTACAGGGTAATCATTCTCATAAGAATAGCACAAAAAAACCAAAACCAAAAACAAAAAGAATATTGCAAAAAGTTTTTGAAGTTATCTAATAGTATCCAGGGATATATAAAACTACTTATATGTCATAAACAATTGGGCTTATTTTATGATTGCAAAGATAGTTAAATATTTAGAAATTAATCAGTATCATTCATCACATTTGAAGATAAAAGGAAAAGATTATCTCAATGTGAGAGATCCAAAGTATTTGATGAAATACACATTCATGATAGAAACACTTAGCAATCTGTGACTATAAAGTAACTGCTTTATAATCATCATCATCTTCCCTAATGATATTAACATACAATAAGCATTGTACTTAAAGATGAATTATAACATGATTTCTCTTATCTAGATTAAGAAAAGTATCTCTATTGCCACAGTGTTTATTCAAGAATGTAGGGGAAGTTTTAGAGCAATATGGTAAGGAAAATATATATACAGAATAAGTTTTGAAAAGAAAGAAAGTGGCACTGTTTCCACATGACATGATATCTAAAATAACCTTAAATCACGCAAAACTATCAGATACAAATGAGTTTGACAAAGTCACAGGCTAAAGTTAATAAAAAATAAACTATTTATATACCACTGAAAAAAACATAATTTTTTTAAAGATTTTATTTATTTATTTGACAAAGAGAGACACAAGGAGAGAGGGAACACAAGCAGGGGGAGTGGGAGAGGGAGAAGCAGGCTTCCCACAGCACAGGGAGCCCGATGCAGAGCTCGATCCCAGGAACCTGGGATCATGACCTGAGCCAAAGGCAGATGCTTAACCGACTGAGCCACCCAGGTACCCCAAAAGTATAATGTTTTAAAAAAGATATTCTTTATTACATACTAGGAATGAAAAATGTCAAATGCAGTCAATCCCCATAGCAAGTGATTTTCAACAAAGAAGAAAAGAAATATAATGGAGAAAATGTAGTCTTTGTATGGATGGTGCTGGAAAACGATATCCATACACAAAAAAAAGAAAACCTAGACACAGACCTTACACTTTTCTCAAAAATTAACTCAAAAGAATGATAGACCTAAATGTAAAATGCAAAACTATAAAACTCCTACAAGATGATATAAGATAAAATCTAGATGACCTTAGATATGGTGATAACTTTTTAGATACAATAACAAAGGTAGGATCAATGATAGAAAGAATTGATAAGCTGACTTCATTTAAAATGGAAAACTGCTGCTCTGCAAAAGACCCAGTCATGAAAATGAGAAGGTGCATACTGGGAGAAAACATTTGCAAAAAACAGATATGATAACGAATTGTTATCTAAAATATTCAAAGAACTCTTAAAACTCAACAAGAAAATAAACAACCCCAGTGAAAAATAAGCAGGGGCTCCTGGGTGGCTGGGTAGGTTAAGCAACTGCTTTCCGCTCAGGTCATGATTTCAAGGTCCTGGAATCAAGCACGGAGTTGGACTCCCTACTCAGCCTGCTTCTCCCTCTCTTCCTGCCCCTCCCACTGCTTGGGCTCTCTCTCTCTCTCTCTCAAATAAATAGAAAAAAAAAATAAGCAAAAGACCTAAGGAGACATCTTACCAAGAAGATATACAGATGGCAAATAAGCACATAAAAAGATGCTCATCATATGTCATTAAGAAAGTGTGAATTAAAACAATGAGATACCACTATATACCTATTAAAATGAACAAAATCCAAAACACTGACAGCATCAAATGCTGGCAAGAATGTGGAGCCACAGGAACTCTCATTCACTGTGGGTGGGAATGCAAAACAGTACAGCCACTTTGGAAGACAGTTTGGTGGGTTCCTACAAAACTAAAAAAAGAAAAAAGAAAAGAAAAACAAGGTGCAAAAGTGAATCACATTAAGGTATTGACTTATCCTTTAATTTAAAAAAAAATCTGAAAGTGAATTTAAGAACAGGACTGACAAAATTAGCTTCATAATTCATGTATGGTACACACTAGTCAATCTGTGGCTTTGCTTTCCATGTCCTCACATAAGTATCACAGATGAGATTCTGCTACATAATTCACTTTTTCACACCCAGGCTTGCCATACAGCCACAGTGAAATCTAATGGATACCTATGCCTTCCTCTGATAACTATGTTTAAATTAGTGAGGTTTTATCTATAAAAAGTTGTTTTCTTTTTCTTTTTTTCAAGTTTTAACACATTTTATTTGACAAATACTATTTTTGTACATTTTTCAACAGTTTATTTTTCTATACAAAAAATACTTTAAAAATATTTTTGGGGGGACACCTGGGTGGTTCAGTCAGTTGAGCATTGGACTCCTGATTTTGGCTCAGGTGATGATCTCAGGGTTGTGAGATCAAGCCCAGAGTGGGGCTCCACGCTGGGTGTGGAGCCCACCTAAGATTCTCTCTCTCCCCCTACCTCTGCTCCCCCTTTCTTTAAAAAAAAATATTTGGACTCCTATTGCATTAACATATTTGTATATATCTTTGTTTTTGCTCACTACCATATGACCTGCCAGTTGCACTCTTGGGAATTTATCCCAGAGAAATAAAAACTTATTTTCACCTAGAAACTTGAGCATGGATATTCACAGAAACTTTGCTCTTAATATTTGAGAACTCTAAACTACCCAAACTTCTTACAATGATTGAATGGTCAAACAAACTTTGGTCCATTTATATCATGGAATACTGCTTAGCAATAATAAATAATTATGATATTTACAATAACTGAAATGAATGTCAAGGAAATTATGCTGAGTGAAAAAAAAAGTCAATTTCCAAAGAATGCATAGTGCCGGGTTCCATTTATAAAACAGTGCAGAATTACCATAAGTGTAAGATGGATAATGGATCAGTGTTTGTCAGGGGTTAAGGATGAGGGGAGGAGGATGTGGATGTGGTTCTACCATGGAAGCAGCCTGTGGTAATGGAAGACTTAAATTTCTTCATTTTGATGGTGGTTAAGCAAATCTACACGTGTGATATAATGGTCTAGAACTACACACACAAGTGCACGTATACCACTGGTAAGGTATGAATAATCTCTATACTTTGTACCAATCTCAATTTGCTGGTTTTGACCATGTACTATAGTCATGCAAGAGATCATTTATGTGGGGGGAGGCTATATTAAGGGTACACAGGACCTCCCTGTACATTTCTTCATAGCTTCCTGGGAATCTATAATTATTGTAGAATAACATAATAAAAGGTAAAAAAAGAATAATTTAAAACTAGGTATTCAAACATATACCCATATCTTAGTTGACTTTTTTTCCTATTGTTTTAATACTTAGTACTCTCCTTTTAGAAATCAGATATTCAGGGTGCCTGGGTGGCTCAGATGGTTAAGTGTCTGCCTTCGGCTCAGGTCATGATCCCAGGGTCCTGAGATCGAGTCCCGCATTGGGCTCCCTGCTCCTTGGGAGCCTGCTTCTCCCTCTGCCTCTCTCTCTCTGTCTCTCATGGATAAATAAATAAAATCTTAAAAAAAATAATAGAAATCAGATATTCATCTATATTTTCTTACAGTTTTTTATGCTTTAGGTTCAGTTTTCTTTAGAAATATTACAGTAAAGCAACCAAAATGATTCAAACACTCTAGGTTAATGTTAGTTGGAGAACATGGATAATGTTACCAAACAAGGAAATATCTACGAGTATGATTTACATACAATAATACAAAATACTATAAGTGTGTTTTACTTTCTTTTCACTGCCTTTTTGCCAGCTTGTCTTTAAAATCAAATCACATCCTTCCTAACTGAAAGCTTTCTGGGATCATTAATATTAGAAAAAGATTACTATGAGGTCCCATAAAGTTGGGCTTAATTTCTAAATGGCTTTATAAATGGTTAGCTTTATGCTTTCATTTGAATGGTATCCAGGAAACTTTCCTTTAAAAATATTTGGAATTCCAAGAGTTCATCATTTTTACTGTTAAGGATTCATGACCTTCATATTGTTATTAAAAATAAAAATCAGTGAATGAGGGTAAAAGCAGTATGTGCATGAAGATTATACAAAAAATTCAATTCAGAAGCCCATGTAACAAACAATTTAGTATTTATTGTAAGTTTACACTCAAGGCCTCAGTGGAACATACTTTATCAACTCCTTATTTGCAAGTAACCATTCTTTCTCCTGCAAATAAAATTCCACATTAACATTTCTAATATGATTTTCAAACATTTAGCCATTTCTGACAACCTTCATCCTCACAAATTTCAAGTAAATTTACATGTTACCAAACTCATCTCTGATTTCAATTTTTTTATACAACTGTTTGTAAGTAAATGACAAAAAATATAGTATCTTAGCATGAAAGAATCATAAGACACAATATAATGCTACCTAGAAGCACAACAGGGGAACTCAACATGAGCCAATCTCAGCTCATCGGCATTGCCACAAATGCAATGCCTCACTTTGTTTTATGAGCATCTAGAGCCAGATGCTATAAAATAGCTGTGAGGGATTACCTACTTGGGACCCATGTGGACTACACCAGGAGTAACACAAAGGTCTTTTCATACTATTATCCATGTAATATGAATTCTGTACAGCAGAATTCAGAAATATAGGAAGTGCTTTTTATATTATGTCCTGAGGAAGCATTTGTTCCAAATACTAATATTCATTCTACCACAGCATTCCCTAGAAATCTCATTCAACATTGCCACACATGTTTGCAATAATAACAGTTTTACTGGCCAATGTTCTCAGCACCAAGAGCACAAAAGTCTATGCTGGCGAAGTACATAGCATCTATCCACGTGTGTGGGTGCTTGATTCCTGGCAGTTTACCTCAACTGTAAATAGGACCAATGGCCAGAAATCCTAGCTTGCAAGTTCTCTCACCTCATTTGGAAACATTTATTTCATTCTAACAGTCCCTCTGGTGTACAGAAAGAAAAACAAAGTCATAGTGAGTTTTTAAATAAAAACATGGTACACCCTGCCACTTCCCTTGAACAACCACATTACATATTTTACTATTTTTTTCATTTAATTCAGAGTTGAAGCTGAGATGCCCGATTGATAGGAGTTTGCAAGAAACAAATACTAAACTTCAATATAAACAGATGTATCTTTGGGGAAAGCTTAGGAATATGCTTAACAGATAAATCAATAGATTGTTTTTCATATTTTTTGAAGTGCAAGGTATCATTATAGGAAACCAAATATCAAAAACATGTCCGTATTTTTGGTTTAGTACTGATGTCACCTAAATGTCTTGTGGTGAAAACTCTGATTTTTACTCTATGCTACTCGTGTGCCATGAAACAAAAAAAAACACAAACTTCCCTTTATTTTCTTATTTTATTATTCCTATTTGGCTATAATTTAGTAGTGATTTGAAATAGAAAGCCACTTTTTACATTCAAAAATTATTTTAACTGTGATCAAGTGGTTTTCAATAAAATAGAAAAAACAACCTTTTAAATAACATGAGCTTCCTTTGGTTCCTACTATCTTAATCCACAATAACAATGCAAACTGACTTTAAAATCCACTTCTGAACTCATTTTTTAAAATGAATAGTAATAGGTCCTAAACAATAGAATCATAAGAAATTAGAGGTTTTACTAAGAGTTATTTAGATGAAAAAATTAGTTTCATATTAGCACATCTGTACCTTGACAATCAAATGCATGAGTGCATCATAATTTCAGTGAATTATGCAAAATGCTAATTAAAAAGTTGAATTCACTAATCATCTCTCAGGGTCATATCTAGAATTAAATTTGAGTAAGGACAAACAATTCCATGAAATGCATTTTCATCATGTAGTTTTAGAGCTACTTGGAAATGCATACCAGAAAAACAATTTTTGTTTTTATATAGATGTTAATTGATTTTGTTGTGTTCAACCTATCAGAAATTATTGATTACTCCCTTATAAATTATGGCTACATACTGTAGCTATGAATTTCAGAAAATGGTACATTATAAATATACACAATTATAATAAATGTAGGTTTTGTGCATTAAATCAAAAACTGATTAAGCAGTAGAAATTTCTCATATAATTTTCTACATCTAACATTTACCTTTCAAGCATAAAGCATATAAATAAAATGTTTTATATATTTCCCATTTATGATATTTTCAATTTTTCACCCTTTTAAAAATATTTCAAAAAATAACTCATTATGTTTACTTCTAAGTATTGTTTGGAACATCTGGATGTTTTAGAACATGGTACTATACTTTCTCAGATAAATATCTATATTCATGATAGATGGATAGATATTGAAGAGATAGGTAGATTAGATAAAAATTATAAATTTTTACAATTGCATTTTGAAAATGATATATGCTTCTTTAATATCTCTTCTAAACTTTGAGATTTAGTGCTAAATATTGTTTCTCTCTGTTCCTCAATCATACCATTTTGTTTGTCAAACAAAAGCTATAAAGAATAGCAAAGATAGAATAATTTTATCCCTCTGTTTCTGCCTATACTAATTTTTCCTTATGTTTTAAGGGCCAGATAAGATCCTACATCCTTATGAATAGAGTAGGTAGGAAAGGAGATGGTGGACACATTCACTCACTGTCTTCTATTGGACAAAGTGAGTAAAATAAAATAAAATAAAAAAATAATAAAAATGAAGATAGTCTGGTAATAGCTCTTCCAAAATGCTGAGTCAATGTACTTCATATGAGAAAATATGGGTGTATAAGTTGAATTAAATTCAGGTCACAGGATTTATGAAGTCCAAATTGGTTGTAGCAACTTGATGCTTCTCATTAAGTACCTGAAATTTACTATTAATTTTGAGATGCCTTTGGCAGTCAGTGTAAAATCATGTCTAGTGAAGTCCTACTTTTCAGGATTCATTTGGCAATGCCTCTTTTGATTATTAAATTTAAGTGCTTATTACCTACAATTCTATAAAATGTTTAATGCTCCAAGACAGGTATTTGTAGAGACTCAAAAACCTCTGTGTTGTAAGGACAAGGTAGATTCTGCCAGACATTTTAATGCCACTGCTGGTCACTCAGGCTATAATTGGCTCTAATAAGCTCTCTCATCCAGCTGTAACATTCTTTACCTGCAGCTGAGAAGCACTCAGGAGAGTGGAAAAACCTCTCCTATTGAGTATTTGAAAACATCAGCTAAATCCCTGCCAATATGATCATTATAAATGAGCTGCAAAACCATTAACTCTGATGGGAAATGGTTTGTGGGAAGTGAGATTTGATCCAAACTAGCCCCACAATAATACTAATCAATGTCCAATGAAAACACATTCCAATATGTGAACAGTAGACTGGACAGACTGGGTGAGAGTTCAACTTTTTCTGTTTATTCAGGTTACTTTCCACTTTACATATAGACTTAGGGTTTTTGAGGCTCATGAATAAAATGCTCTTTCATAAATTCAGAACTTTCAGGTTTATTCTAAAAACTTAGGGTGATAATAATGGAATGATCTCACTGCTGTATAATTTTTCCCTGTGGATAAAGAAATGATATATGCACATTCATTGAAAACCCCATACAAAAGTCTGAGAAAAGCTGTCTCTCCCATCTTATTTGACTGATTTGAAAATATTTTCCTGATTTCTCAAATGATAAGAACTAGTAAAAGAAGATGATATAAATCCTGATGAAAGGAGGAAGAAGCTAGGGCTTAATTCAAAACAAAACAAAAATTGAAGATCATTTATTTTGTTATTTTTATTAGAGGATGATTACATTAATTATATTAATTCTTAACTGTTACTGTAATTCCTAAGACTTTATTTTTGGATTAGTGTAAAAGAAAGAACAGGTAAAAACTTATCACAATAATGTTAATGTGAAACTAAAATCAGGAGTAGAATGGAAATCAAAGGAGTGGCAAATACAGTTTATTTGCATTCACAGCTGGATAAATTGTTCTGTTTCCTGTGGTTGTTTCTCTCATCTAAAAGTTTCTGTTTCTTCCTTATTGGAAGCTCCATGGTTGAGCTCATTTATTTTATATCTCTATAAAAATGAGCTCTAAAATTATGACTGCCATAATGCAAAGGAAGACAGTTTAATAAAAACAAAACAAAAAAATAAATTGCCCTTTCTTTGATGACAATTGAATCTCCAGTAGTAGCAAGTCTTTTTTAAGTATATACAGAGAGGTATATATGAGCTCTAGAAATACAATAAATCTTAATCTTTGAAGGACTCTTACTTGAGGGGCCTACAATAAGTATGCAAACAAGATATCATTAAAATGTAGCATATTATGTGGGGTATATAGTTGAAAGGAGAAAGCAATAGCTACTGTAAGACCTTGCAGGATTTTATAGAAAAAATGCAATTATGTTGATCTCAATGGAATGGTGAGATTTAGACCTGAATAAAATAAGGTAGGAGGTATTTCAATTAACATTGCTATGATAGACTTTGATTAGGGAATAATGCAAAAGCAATTTGCCTATAACAAAAGATTGGTGGAGGGCAGATACAAAACATATGTCACCATCAAATTCTATTTTCTCTACAAAACTTTGTGTGATTCTATGAAATTATCGGGTAGAAATGGGATTCAAAAGAGAGTCCTAAAATACTTTTAAAATCTGATATTCTTTTTATCAGATTAATCTTGATTAGGCATTTTTGTTCTTTTACATTCTGTTGGAATATATAATACATATCTACTTATATTTCTAATCATACTTTCTTATTAAATTTGGCCATTTTTTAATTATTTCCCAGTCATTTAAAATTGTTTCCTTTGTTTGAAAATCAAACAAGTTTCAAAAGGATTGTCAAAGTACATCCTTCCAGATTTATTAAAACTGACTTGCTTCAATAACACTGCTTTCAATTCAGTATTAGTGACTATTTAGTTTAGAGCAATTTAAACCAGAAGAAATCTGGTGAAAGAATTAGATAAGCAGAATGTAAGTGAACTATGGTTTCAAATATCTTGTATTTTTAATGAAGATAATTGGGCAATTTATAGAACTATAACAAGTCTCTTACTCAAGCAAATTTAAAGACCTAAAGACGTTAACATGTGAAGCCTTTAATTATGTGAGATTCAACACTCTTGCATTAACTCATTTTGATATTTAATTTAAATCTGCTACAAATAAACTTAGAAACTTCTAGAGGTTTGTATGTAAAATATACACCATAAAGTTAATACTTTTAATAAACAAAACATTGTTATCTTTAGCATTATGCATTATTCTATGAAATGAAAAAAATCCACACTGACCTGCCTTCAAATGGTATATTTTTATGGTATCTATTTAAGGGAAATTTTTCAGAGATGGAGCAATTTAAACTTGAATATTTTTTCAACTTTTATTTTTTATTTTTTTAAAGATTTTATTTATTTGAGAGAGAGAGAATGAGAGATAGAGAGCATGAAAGGGAAGAGGGTCAGAGGGAGAAGCAGACTCCCCACTGAGCAGGGAGCCCGATGCGGGACTCGATCCCGGGACTCCAGGATCATGACCTGAGCCGAAGGCAGTTGCTTAACCAACTGAGCCACCCAGGCGCCCTTTCTTCAACTTTTAAAAAATTGTTGTTGAGTGTTATCCTGAATTTTTAGCTTCTACACTCTACTTCTTCTCATTGAGTTTTTCAGTATTTCCTTCTGGAGTGCTGAGACCAGACAGCTCTGCTTTCTGATTTCTAAGCCTCCCATAGCATTACTATATCCGGCTGACTAGGTTCAGTGCCTGGATCATGGTCACCCCTGAGGCTTTCACTCTTCTATTTGCTCATCCCCCTTGTTGTAATACCTTCTCCAGTGATTCATAAAAGCCAGGTTACAGTTCTTCAGTGACAAAGATATTGTCAGCTCATATACATATATGTCTTCTCCCCAAAATGAATGCATGAGGAATTTCAGTTTTAGCTTCAACATATAAAGAGCATAGAACTCCTCACTCCTCTCCTACAACAAAAAAAATGCTGTACAAACTGAAAATCAAAACCTTTTCTTGGACCCAACAGAGAACAGAGATAACAGGACATACCACCATTCTGAAATTTGGAGAGACCAGGGAAACTACAAATATACAGCTTCTAAGAATTGCTTACCATGACCAGAAGTCACTGGCAGCCATAAAGTGGTAGAACACTTAAATGCTAATGTTGAATTACTGGAAGCTGAGTGCAGAATATCATGACAGTGAGAAACTTCCAGAAAGTCTACAGTCATTGACAGGCCTCCACACTCTCACTTCAGGAACTTGAGGAGGTTTTCCTGGTAAAAATTTGAAAAAGGTCTCCTCTTGGCCCTGGCCCTATGGCAAAACCCTAGACTCTTCTAACAAAGACTTAATCTCTATGGCAAGAGATTTACCAGAGGACAACTGTGAAACATTTCCTTAGCTGGAGAAAGGAATTCTGCCCTACTTCTGGCTGCTCTAGTCTTGTATTACCTATGGAAAACAAATAGTCAACAGAGGACCAGGCTTCAAGAAAATGGATTGAGATTACTGCAGCCAGAAAAAAAAACTAGAGGATAGGAGGGGATAAAATTTATTCTGGTGGAAGGAGAAAAATACTTGTAAAGAACACACCTCTAAGCCACAGACCCACTAACAAAGAATCAGAAGAATATAGAAATCACCACCACCACACCAGTAAGCCTCCAATATTATAACAATGGATTACAGTTGACAGAGCTGCAAGACATGGAATTTCTTTGAACAACACCATAAAGGAAAGCAAGAAAGCCAAGAGGGAGAACAAAAACAAGCATGCTAAAGCCATTCGAAGCCTCTTATACCTATAATTACAATAAACATTAAACAGAGTCCAGCTCATATCCAGATGGATATAAATCAGCTCATTGGAGGCCTATTTACTTCCATACCTATTTCCCAATATACCCTTTCTGATTTTCAAGAAAATACACATACACATGAGTACATACATATACAAATCCAAAGACATAAAACAAGCATCAGAACCAGATTCAGATATGACACAGTTGTTGGAATTATAACAAGGAATTCAAAATAATCATGAGTAATATGGTAAGGGCTATAATGGAAAAAGTAGAATATATGCAATATAAAATGGATAATGTTAGCAGAGAGATGAAAACTATAAGAATCAAAATAAAAAGCTAGAGATGAATTAGTGAACTTGTAGTCAGTAAAAACTTGCAAAACTGAAACTTAAAGAAAAAAATGAAAATAATGGCAGAAAAGGAGGGGAAAATATGAAGAAAAAATCAAAATGTAAAAAAACAGAATTCTTAATCTCAGGAAACAAACTGAGGGTTGCTGGAGTGGTGGGGGGTGGGAGGGATGGGGTGGCTGGGTGATAGACATTGGGGAGGGTATGTGCTATGGTGAGTGTTGTGAATTGTGCAAGACTGTTGAATCACAGACCTGTACTTCTGAAACAAGTATTATATGTTAAAAAAAAAGATAGTAGGAAGGGAAAAATGAGGGGGGAATTGGAGGGGGAGACGAACCATGAGAGACGATGGACTCTCAGAAACAAACTGAAGGTTCTAGAGGGGAGGGGGTCGGGGGATGGGTTAGCCTGGTGATGGGTATTAAAGAGGGCACATACTGCATTGAGCACTGGGTGTTATACACAAACAATGAATCATGGAACACTACATCAAAAACTAATGATGTAATGTATGGTGATTAACATAAAAAAAACACAGAAGTGGTGAAACTTAAATATACCAATATAAACACATCAAATATAAAGTATAAAGAAGCCAGTAAAACACAGAGACTGTAAGACTGCTTGGAAAAAACATCCTGGGGTCAATAATATTCTGCTTAAAATTAATGACACAAAATCACAGATCCAGAAAGCTCAGAAAATACAAAGAGGACTTAGGACACACACACACACACACACACACACACACACACACACACTCACACACACAGGTAAATCATAAATAAACTTCAGTAAACAAAAGACAAATTGAAAATCTTAAAGCCAGTGGAGAGGTTATCTTACAAATAGAAGAATAAGGACATGAATTATAGCAGGTTTATTGTCAGAAGAAAAAAAACCTGCTAACCTAAAATTCAAATCCTGTGAAATTATCTTTCAAAAGTAAAATATAAAGGGGCACCTGGGTAGCTTAGTCCATTAAGCAACTGCCTTTGACTCAGGTCATGATCCTGGGGAGCCTGCTTCTCCCTCTCCCTCTGCAGCTCCCTCTGCTTGTGCTCTCTTGCTCTCTCTCTCTCTCTGTCAAATAAATAAATAAAATCTTAAGAAAAAAAAGTAAAATATAAATACTCAAATAGGTAAAGTGAAGGGATAGTGAAAAAGAGCTGGACTAGCTATATCAATTTCAGACAAAGGAGACTTAATTCAGAATGAGAAATATCAGGGATAAAGTAGGACATTACATAATTCTTTAAAAGGTCAATTATTGAAAAAGTCAAAACAATACTAAATGTTTATATACCTAACAGCAGAGTGCAAAATACATGAAGCAAAACTGATGAAACTAAAAGGAGAAATAGACAAATCCAGTATTACAGTTAATCTTTAACATCCTGTCAGTAATTGATCATGTAATCTAAGGATAAGAATAGAGATAATCTAAATAGTATTATCAATCAACTTTATCTAGTTGACATTTATAGAATTCTCCATCCAACAACAGTAGAATACACATTCTTCTAAAGCTCATATGGAGCATTAACCAAATAGACCATATCCAGGGCCATTAATCACACCTTAACAGATGGAAAAGTATAGATATACAAAATATGCTGCAAGACCAAACTAAAACTCAAGTAGAAATCAATAACAAAAATAGTTAGAAATTTTGTAAATTTTTGGAAATTTTTGGAACACTCTAAAATAATCCATGTCAAAAAAGAGAGAAATTAAAGATAATTTAAAATTTTTGAATTACATAAAAATAATTTTTCAAAATATTTGAGATCCAGTGAAAGCAGTGCTTAGACATATTCATAGTTAAATGTACACATTAAAAAAGAAGATATAAAAATCAATAGCCTAAACTTTCATCTTAGGAAACTATATAAAAAGTATAAAATTAAACATACACTAGTAGACAAAGGTAAAAAATAATTAGACAAATAAAACTGATAAATCCCTAGGCAGGCAGGAATAAAACAGGAGGTAATACTACTCATCTCATGAACATTAAAATGGTACTAAGAGGATACTATGAACAACTTTTCTCTACAAATATGAAAATTTTCATGAAATGAACCAATTTCTTAAACGACACAATCTTTCAAAACTCACCTAAGGAGAAATAACCTGAATAGCCCTATATGTATTAAATAAAATAAATCAATAGACATAAACATTCCCAAAGAGAAAACATCAGACAAGATGGTCTCACAGAATTCTACCAAGCATTTAAGACAGATATAATATCAATTCTATACAATCTCTTTCAGAAAATAGACAAAAGAAAACTTCCTGTCATTTTACATGGCAAGCATTATTCTGGTACCAAAGTCAGATAAAGACATTACAAGAAAGGAACTAAAAACAAATATATACCTAACTGACTTAAAAACCTATGTCTACACAAAAGCCTGTATGAGAATGTTATAACAGATTTATTACCCTCATGGGAAGCATCCAAGACGTTCTTCAATAGGTGAATGATTAAAAGCAATAAAAAATATGGTATATCCATATGGTAGAGTACTATTTATCAATGAAAAGAAATGAGCTATGAATCCACAAAAGACACAGGCATATCTAAAATACATATTTCTAAGTGAAAGAAGCCAGCCTGAAGAGGCAATGCAATGTATAATTCCATTTTTATGATGTTCTGGAAAAGATTTAACTATACAGACTATAGAAAAAAAACAGCAGTTTTCAGGAGCATGGAAATTCAGGCAGAGAATTGAACAGGTGATGCACAGGGAACATTTTAGGGTTGCAAAACTATTAGGTATGCTACTATAGTAGTAGATATACAACAGTATGCATTTTCCAAAATCCATAGACCTCAAAGTACAAATAATTAAACTCAAAGTATGCAAGTTAAAAAAAAAGTAAATGAGGAGATTGGAGAATTCCATAATGGAATGCAGACTATGACAAAAGATTGCAAATATATAACAAATTGGTTTTTTATATAACTTCACTAAAGAAGTTGGGGGAAAAGGTAATGACTCAAGTAAATTTGGCAATGAATAGAAACTGCTAGACTACATACAGACTAAAGAAAGTATACATGCATTCTGTATTCTAGTTTACAAAGTTATTTCCCATGGGAGTACAGGTTAAAAATCTTGAAACTGCTATACTAATATATTGGGAATAAATAAGTAAATGAATGGTAGATGGGGGAAACAAAGTTTCTCCCTTTTGGAGTGGGAAATTACATATACACACACTCCTCTGAGAAGGCCTGGAAAAGTAATGCCCCAGTAGCAATAAGGGCACACAATGCCCAGGTCTTGATTTTAATATCATTCTTCAATGAATGGCAGCGGGCCCTTTGGAAAAATTGGATTCTAGAATTGTAAGGAAGAACTCAAAAAGAAAAATTTTGCAGTTGTGTCAAATGAATGCAGGATCCACTAGAAGGAGCTCCCAATAACCTAATCTGAAACAATTTGGGAAATCAAAGAAATGGTGTAGTATTGGATAATGATTCAAAACAGAAAATATCCATGAATCCATATTGTTATAAATCCATAATGAGGTACATAAATGAATGAGGGAGAACAGACAAATCCCTAGCATGGAAGATACCAAATTATTGATGTAGATACTCCTCAAGGAGGTGCAGCATTATTCCCATCCCTTAAGTTTGGACTAAACACATGTTGCTTTCTAATGATTATAGTACGGAAGAGAGGAGGGGAACAAATTTTACAGCAGAGACACCTGACAAACACTACCTTAGCCAGATGTCCAAGGTTAATAGCATCAGTGATAAGTCATGTTAATAGCATATATACCCTTTATCTGATGAGAATGGCACTATACTTCTCTGGTATCCCTTCCAAAAATGCATAACTACAGTCTAACCATGAGAAAAACATGAGACAAATCATAATTGGAGAACATTCTACAAAATATTATACCAGTGGTAGATATATCCCGTAAAGTGGTAAGTACGTTTATTTATTCGGCTCATTCAATCAGTCAATTGTTTATTGAGCACTATGGTCTGGTCAGTTTTAGATGCTAGGATTATAGCAGGAACAAACCTAATAATGTCTCTACAATCATGGAGTTTACATTCAAATGAAGGAAACTGAAGTGAGTAAGATACAACATGGCATCCTGAATGAGATTCGAGAACAGTAAAAGGACATTAGATAGAACATAACAAATGCAAATCAAGATTGGATTTTAGCCAATGACAATGTGTCAAGATTTGTTCATTAATTTGACAAATGTGCTATACTACAATGTTATCAATAGGACAAACTGTGTGCAGAGGACACGAAAAGTCTGTAATGTCTGTGATTTTTTGTAAATTTATAACTAATCTAAAATGAAAGGTTTAATAAGATTTTTTTTTAAAGGATACATGGCATCTCAGAGACTAATTCAGTATTGGTTCTACATCCATCATGTGTTCTAGTGGAACCAGCTGTCTTCTCTGCTTATTAAAATCTTGATAGGGTTCTTTTTTAACCAGAGACCACCGCTAGCCCATGCAATATGGTTTTATACCTTTGATCTTTAAAGAGGCTTATAGGCCACAGCCTCAAAACTTTTTCCCTAGGAGGTTTCTTTCTCCTCCTTATATATTTGTGTACGCAAGTGAGTATGTTGGGTTTATGGACATTCCTAACTCTGCCAGGTCATATCCAGTTGATTGTTAGAAAAGGATTATCTATCTTCTTCCAATAGATCCAAACCCCAGATTTTCCTAAACAAAAAAATCCCATCATAGTAATTCTTCACTTTTGAAATGTGTTTATATTTTATTTCATCACTTTTGTTGATCCTTCACATTAGGATGTGAGCTTCAGTTATTTCTGTTTTTCTTCTTTAATATGCCACCTGGGCAGGAGTGGAGGGTGAATGTGAGCAAAAGGATACTAAATTTAGGTCAAACATAAATTATGTTAACACGGTCTTCTCTGTTAATGCCTCTAATTTATCCACATCTATGTTCTCTAATAAAGGATGCAATTCATATGCAATAATAATATTCTTGTGCCTGTTCTGTCCAGCAGGCAAAACAGCTGTGTCCAACTGAGGGACAAACACAAGGCACCACTGTTGTCATGCTAAATCAGCTGCAATTACACAACATCTGCTTTCTGTTCAGATTACAGATCTGTGATTTTCTAGTCATCATACTACTTTTTATGTCTCCAAACTACCTCTTTTATAAAGTCAAATATACTTAAACCTGTTCCTTCCCCCTTATTCATTCTTCCTACTTCAGTATAGAACTACTATGTCTAACACTTTTATCCTAATAATTGTTTTCAATATACTAGTTAAAGTGTATTCTACTTTGGAAATTTTAGGAAGAACAGCTGAATAAGGAAAATATTTTAGGACTGATTTTCCATTATACTTTTAAATCATGTCATGCCATTGCTTGCCAACTCTTCATAGATTCCAAAGTGGTAAGTACATTCATTTATTTATTCACTCAGTTAACAGTTTGTTGAGCACTATAGTCTGGTGAGTTTTAGGTGCTAACAAACCTGACAGCATCTCTACAATCATGGAGTTTACATTCTGATGAAAAAGGTGGAAGTAGATGAAGTATAATATATAGGACCTGATAAGGATGAAAATGAGCAAAAAAGAGCGATTAAAAGTTTCAGAAATTGAGCATAAGGTACAATTTTATATATAGTAGTCAAGAAAGGAAAATGACCTTGAAAGTTTACTCTGTTCATGGATAAATACTGTTTTAACTGGAAGTATTTCTAGACATTTTTTTCCATATCAGTGATCAGTTGTGACTTACCTTCACAGAGGTAACACACACATTACAATCAATGGTAGAAAATGTCAATAAGGTAAATTGATTCACCCTTAAGTTTAATGTTAGAGAGTGGCTCAGAAAGTATACTTCCCTAAGACATGACATTTCATGACTTAAGTGCTATCCATATGAAACCTACCTGCTCCCTATCTTCCATTAAAAATAACTCACCTGAGTTAATCCTACATGTTCTTTCAATCCTTATTGAAATATCACTTTCCCAGGGAAACTTTCCCAGCTCTCACCCCATTCAGCGTCAGGTTTGAAATGATTTGATAGTTTCCTATGTTTACTCATGGAACTGTCAACAGAATTTTAATTATATCTTATTTGTATGAATGTATATATTTAATACCTATCTCTTCTATTGGGATGTAGCTTTAGGACAGCAGAGGTATAGGTTTTGTTCCTGATAAGTTCCCAATGCTTAGTAGAGTACCTGAAAAATCTTTGGCATTTACTGATTTTATAAATAAATTAATTCTTTGTCATCATTGAAAGGAAAGAAAAACTTGTTAAAGGTTTGGATTTTTTTTGCCAGGTTTGATTCTGTTTCCTTCTCATAACATTTTGCTGCAATATAAATAAAATAGTTGTATCAAATTTACCATGATGATATTTTTATATTTATTGTAAAATAAAGTACATATTTAGCAGCAAGTTTTCTTATAAAATGTGTTTTTGTTTCTTAAGATGGCTCGGAGAGGCAGTCCAAGAAGGCAATTATAGGAAAACCTGAACACTCCTCCTCCCACAGACACACCAAATCTATACCTACATATAGAGCAATTTCTTTTCAAAAGGAATGGAGGGCTGATTGTACACCTTCTGCACAATAAATGATAGAAGAACTGTATGGGGAAGGGCAGGAAAGATAAGACATGAGAACAAGAGCCCTGACCCCAACATAGCAACCTGCACAGGGAGGCATGCCACTGAGGGGATTGCATGCAGACTCACCTGCCCTGGGGCACAGTGAAAAAAAAAATCAGTTTAAAGGGAAACTAGACTATAAGTGAGGAAACCCCATTTACTAAAACTAGAGCATTCACCAAGTTGGTGGGGGAACTGCTGGAACTTTCTCCAGCATTGGAGGTGCCAGCAAGTGCTATTTTTTACTTTCCCACTCCACCTTGATGGTGTGAGTGGAAGCTGGGTCCAGGCACTCTAGCCAGCCTTCTAGGATTGCCCCAGCCTACCCCAGACTCCTGGCCCATACCAGCTCCAGCTTCCCCACCCAAGGTGGATGCAGCATGGCATGGGGCTGGGAACACCTGGCATGAACACAACATAGACATCCCACCAAGGGAACTGTGGCACAGAATGCTCCAAGACACTTTTGGGCCCTGTCCTCTTCAGCCCTAGCTATCCTGCCAAGGTGACTCCGGGGTAATATACTCTCAACAACCCCCAAGGCTGTATCCAGTCTGCCAAGGCAGCCCAAGCATTGTACACCATGGGTCCCCCCACAGCCCATGCCCACTCCAGTTCCCCATGTTTCCAAGGCACTACTAACATAGTGCAGTGTGGGACACTCCCTATCCTATGCCCAATCTAGCCTCCCTGTCAAGGTGGTCCTAGTGTGTTATACCTTGGGATCCCTGCCACCCCCCAGCTCCAGGTCTAGTTATCCTGCCAAGGTGGCATCAGTGTAGCACACTCCAGGCCCCCCAAGCCTGCAACCATTCCATCTCCAGCCATCTCATCAAGATGGCCCTGGGGTGTTGAGTCCCAGGATACCCTGGCTCACTTGCTATAGCTCCAGCCAGCCTACCAAAGCAGCAAGATACATATATTCTACACAGAGAATGCTCTTACACAAGGCCACTCCTTCAAGCCTGGGAGAAGTTTTGGAGCTAAACAAGACTTTTATGATTTAGAAACAAATGCAGACCACCCTGATTCCTTGGGTTGCAGGAAGAATGGGTGGCTCCAAGGTGTTATGCTGTTCCCAGGCATAGGAGCCAGGAAGCCGGCAGCGAGCAGCAGAGGTCTTGGTGCTGGCTTTCTGCTATAAACTGCAAACTGCCCTGTAGTCCTGCAACCACTTTCCTGGGATGGACCAGCAAGCCTGATGAGACACTCCCTGGGAGGAACAGTGTGGTCCACGCCTGGGGCATCCCTGAAATTTGGAGTTTTGAATCTGTCAGTGCCTAAGATAAAAAGGCTCAGACATGGGCAGGGTGAACGCAGGGTTCAGAGGAAACTGGGTAAACAAAAAGGGAGGACTCACTGAAGAATAGAGGGCATGAATGTTCAGCTCTGAGGCTAAAGAGTAGGGCACAGCCATTTTCATCCTGCCGAAAAGCCTTCAGGGAACAAAACAGTGCTACCTAGTGGACTAGAGCCATGTACACCAAGCCCTGCCCCGGTGTGCATCAATGGATAACATTTCCACTGAAACAAGTAGGCCTGAGAACCAGGGCAGCAGCCCCCTACCCCAGAAGACCAGCACAACTAGCTCACACCAAGTTTATTGATTGTAGAGTGCTATAAAGCTTCAGCTCTATGGGAAATAGGATCGAGATTCCTTTTTACTTTTCTTCTTTATTTCTTTTATTTTTTTCCATTTATTTTCTTATATTTCCATTTATTTTCTTATATTTCTTATTCATTTTTTAAAATTTTTATTTATATGTATACTTTTCATATATATATATATACGTGTGTGTGTGTGTATGGTCTACTTTTATTTTTTTTTTCATTTTGGGATATAGATTTTTTTTTTTAACAAGCAGACCAAAATACACCCAGGATATAGGTTTTTTGTTGTTTTCCTATTGTGTGTTTTTTGTTTTTCTTGTTTTTTTCTTTTTTTTACTTTGTATGTGTGTGTGTGTGTGTGTGTGTGTGTTGTTTTTGTTTTTCTTGTTTGTTTTTGTTGTTCTTGTTACTCTTTTTTCTCTTTCTTCTTTTGTTTTCTGGACAAAATGACAAGATGGAGGAATTTACCCCAAAAGAAAGAACACGAGGTAGAACTCATGGCCAGGGATTTAATCAATACAGATTTAAGTGAGATGTCTGGACTAGAATCTAAATCAAAGATTACAAGGTTACGAGCTGCGCTTGAAAAGAGCATAGAAGATACTAGAGAATCCCTTACTATAGAGATAAAAGAACTAAAATCTAGTCAAGCTGCAATTAAAAATACTAAAACAGAGATGCAAACACAAATGGAGGACATAAAACAAGCATGGATGAAACAGAGGAGCGAATCAGTGATATAGAAGCTAAAATTATGGAAAATAATGAAGCTGAAGAAGGAAGGAAAGGTAATCGACCACGAAGGTAGACTTAGAGAACTCAGCAACTTAGTAAAATGTAATAACATTCAAATAGATAAATCAATTAATAACAAACATAAAGAAACTCATTGATGATAATACAATAATAGCAGGGGACTTTAACACCCCACTTACAACAATGGACAGATCATCTAAGCGGAAAATCAGCAAGTTAACAATGGCTTTGAATGACACACTGAACTGGATGGACTTAATAGATATATTCAGAACATTTCATCCTAAAGCAGCAGAATACACATTCTTCTCAAGTGCACATGGAACATTCTCCAGAATAGATCACATACTGGGTCAAAAATCAGCCCTCTACAAGTATAAAAAGACTGAGATCATACCATGTGTAATTTCAGACCACAAAGCTATGAAACTGGAAGTCAACCACAAGAAAAAATTTGGAAAGATCTCAAATACATGGAAGTTAAAGAATATCTTACTAAAGAAGGGATGTGTTAACGAGGAATTTAAAGAAGAATTTAAACATACATTGAAGCAAATGAAAATGAAAGCATGCCAGCCCAAGACCTTTGGAATGCAGCAAAGGGAGTCCTAAGAGGGAAATATATTGCAGTACAGGCTAACCTCAAGAAGCAAGAAAAGTCTCAAATACACAACTTCACCTTACACCTAATGGACTTAGAAAAGGAACAGCAAATACAACTTAAAGCCAGAGGAAGGGAAATAATAAAGATTAGAGCAGAAATAAATTATACAGAAATTTAAAAAAATAACACAGTAGAATGGATTAAAGAAAATAAGAGCTGGTTCTTTGAAAGAATTCATAAAATTGATAACCCTTAGCTAGGCTTATCAAAAAGTAAAGAGAAAGGACCCAAGAAGATAAAATCATGAAAGAGATGACAATCAACACCACAGAAATACAATTATAAGAGAATACTATGAAAAATTATATGCCGACAAACTGGGCAGTCCAGAAGAAATGGACAACTTCCTAGAAACTTACAAATTACCAAAACTGAAACACCAAGAAATAGAAAATTTGAACGGACCCATAACCAGCAAAACATGGAAACAATAATCAAAAATCTCCCAACAAACAAAAGTGCAGAGCCAGGTGGCTTCCCATGGGAATTCTACCAAGTATTTAAAGAAGAGTTAATACCTATTCTTTTTTTAAATTTTATTTATTTATTTATTTTTTAAAAGATTTTATTTATTTATTTGACAGAGAGAGTCACAGCGAGAGAGGGAACACAAGCAGGGAGAGTGGGAGAGGGAGAGGCAGGCTTCCCGCCGAGCAGGGAGCCCGATGCAGGGCTTGATCCCAGGACCCTCGGACCGTGACCCGAGCTGAAGGCAGACGCTTAATGGCTGAGCCACCCAGGCGCCCCTTAATACCTATTCTCAAACTTTTTCAAAAAACAGAAATGTAAGGAAATTTTCAAACTCATTCTATGAAGCCAGCATTACCCTGATTCTAAAACCAGACAAAGACGCCACTAAAAAGGGAATTACAGGCCAATATCCCTGATGAACATGGATGCAAAAGTTCTCAATAAAATACTATCAAATTCAACAGTAGATTAAAGGAATTATTCGCAACGATTAAGTGGGATTTATTCCTGGGCTGCAGGGGTGGTTCGGTATTCACAAATCAATGTGATACATCACATTAATAAAAGAAAGGATAAGAACCATATGATCCTCAATAGATGCAGAAAAAGCATTTGACAAAGTATAGCATCATTTCCTGATAAAAAGTCTCAACAAAGTAGGGATAGATGGAACATACCTGAACATCATAAAGACCACAGATGAAAGACCACAGCTAATATCATCCTCAATGGGGAAAAACTGAAAGCCTTTCCCCTATGTCACGAATAGGACAAGGATGTCCATTCTCACTATTACTATTTAACATAGTATTGGAAGTCTTAGCCTCAGCAATTAGACAACAAAAAGAAATAAAAGACATCCAAACTGGCAAGGAAGAAGTCAAACTTTCACTATTTGCAGACAACATGATACTCTATGTAGAAAACTGAAAGACTCCACCAAAAATTTTGCTAGAACTGATATATGAATTCAGCAAAGGATATAAAATCAATGTGTTGAAACCTGTTGCATATTTATTCACCAATAATGAAGCAGCTCAAAAGAAATCAAGGAATAAATTCCATTTCCAATTGCACCAAAAGCAATAAGATACCTAGATAAATCTACTTAAAGAAGTAAAAGATCTATACTCTAAAAACTATAGAGCACTTAAATGAAAGAAACTGAAGAGGACACTAAGAAATGGAAAAGCATTCCAAGCTCATGGATTGGAAGAACAAACATTGTTAAAATATCTATACTATCCAAGGCAATCTACACATTTAATGCAATCCCCATCAAAATACCATCAGCATTTTTCACAGAGTTAGAACAATCCTAAAATTTGTTTGGAACCACAAAATAACTTGAATAGCCAATGCAATCCTGAAAAAGAAAAACTAAACTGGCGGCATCATGATTCCAGATTTCAAGCTATATTACAAAGCTGTAGTGATCAAGACAGTATGGTACTGGCACAAAAACAGACAGATAGATCAATGGAACAGAACAGAAAATAGAAATGGACCCACAACTATATGGTCAACTAATCTTCAAAAAAACAAGAAAGAATATCCAGTGGAAAAAAGACAGGCTCTTCAAAAAATGGTGCTTGGAAAACTGGACAGCAGCATGCAGAAGAATGAAACGGAACCTCTTACTTACACCGTACACAATAAATTCAAAATGGATGAAAGACCTAAATGTGAGACAGAAAACCATCAAAATCTTAGAGGAAAACACAGGTTTCTACCTCTTTGACCTCCACTATAGCAGCTTATCTTTGACATGTACCAAAAGCAAGAGAAACAAAGGCAAAAATGAACTATTGGGACTTCACCAAGATAAAAGGCTTCTGCACAGCAAAGGAAACAATCAACAAAACTAAAAGTCAGCCTACAGAATGGGAGAAGATATTTGCAAATGACATATCTGATAAAGGGTTAGTATCTAAAATCTATGAAGAACTTATCAAACTCAACACCCAAAAAACAAATAATCCCGTTAAAGAATGGGTAGAAGATATGACTAGACAGTTTTTCAAAGAAGACATCCAGGTGACTAACAGACACATGAAAAGATGCTCAACATCACTCATCATAAAGGAAATCCAAATCAAAACCATGATTAGATACCATCTCACACCTGTCAGGATGGCTAAAATTGACAACACAAGAAACAACAGGTGTTGACGAGGATGCAAAGAAAGGGAAACCTTCTTGCACTGTTGGTAGGAATGAAAACTGGTGCAGCCACTATGGAGAACAGTATGGAGTTTTCTCAAAATGTTAAAAATAGAACAACCTATAATCCAGCAATTACACTACTAGGTATTTACCCAAAGGATACAAAGTACAGATTCGAAGGGATACATTCACCCTGATGTTTAGCAGCATTATCAATAGTAGCCAAACAATGGAGAGAGCCCAAATGTCCATTGACTGATGAATGGATAATACACACACACACACACACACACACACACATACACACACACAAATATATTATTATTCAGCCATCAAAAAGAATGAAATCTTGCCATTTGCAATGACATGGATGGAGCTAGAATGCATTATGTTGAGTGAAATGAGTCAGAGAAAGGCAAACACCATATGATCTCATACGTGGAATTTAAGAAAGAAAATAGATGAACATATGGGGAGTGAGGGAAGAAAAAAGGAGAGAAGGAAACAAGCCATTAATGACTCTTAACAATAGAGAACAAATTGAGAGTTGATGGAGGGAGTTGGGTGGGGGATGGGCTAGATGGTGATGAGTATTACGGAGGGCACTTGTTATGATAAGCATTGGGTATTGTATGTAAGTAATGAATCACTAAGTTTTACTCCAGAAACTAATACTGCACTGCATGTTAACTAACTAAAAAGTAAATTTAAAAAAACAAATACAGGGAGTCAAATAAATGAGGAGAAAGAGATATGTTTCCAATGAAAGAATTGATAACCTACCCCCCCCAAAAAATACTCTATTGAAATGGAGATAAGTAAGTGACCTGACAGAGTTCAAAGTAACAGTCATACAGAACTCACCAAGCTTGGGAGAAGTATGGAAGAACAGAATGAAAATGGCCACAAAGAGTTGTAAAAAAAAAAAAAGAAAAAGAAAAAACAGTATCATAAAGAACAAATTAGTACTGAAAAATTCAATAACAAATTAAAAACGCACCAGAAAAAAATCAACAGCAGATTAAAAGATACAGAAAAATGGTTTGGTGATACAGACTACAGAATAGTGGAAGTTACCCAATCAGAACAGCAAAAAGAATAAAATAAAATAAAAAGATGATAGCTTAAAGGTCTTTAGGATAACACAAGTATACTAACATTTACATTATAAGGGTCCCAGAAGGAGAAAGGAGAAAAGGGCAGAAAACCTATTTGAGGAAATAATGGCTGAAAACTCCCACCTGAGGAAGAAAACACACTGAGATTCCCAATCAAGATGAATCTAAAGAGATCCACACCAAGATTTATTATAAATTAAAATGGCAAAAATTAATGATAGAAAAATTTAAAGGCAATAAGAAGAAAACAAATAGTCACATACAAGGGAAACTCCATAAGGCTATCAAGCTGATTTTTCAGAATTTTTTACAGATCAGAAAGGTGTGGCAAATATATTTAAAGTGATAAAAGGGAAAACTTACCACCAAAAATACTATACCCAGCAAGGATATCATTCAGAAGTGAAGAGAAGATAAAGAGTTCCCTGACAAGCAAAAGCTAAAGGAGTTCATCACCACTAAACTGGCTTTATAAGAAATATTAAAGGGTCTTCTTTAGTAAGAAAAGATTACGATTAAAAATAAGAAAATATATGAAAGAAAAAACCCTCATTTGTAAGGCAAATATATAGGAAAAACAATGGATCAATGGTTTAAAAAGATAGCATAAAGGTTAAAGACAAAAATTATAAAATCAAGTAAAACTTACAATAAGTAGTTAAGGGATACACAAAATTAAAGTTGTAAAATATGCCAAAAACATAAAAGTGAAGGAGGGAATAAACATGTAATGCTTTTAGAATGCATTTGAACTTAAATGACTATCAGCTTCAAACAGACTGCTATAGATAGATGATAGATGATAGACAGGTAGATAGATATAGACATATATATGAACTTCAGGGTAACCACAAAACAAAAACCTACACTAAATACCCAAAAATTAAAGAGAAAGGAACCCAAACATAACAGTAAAGAAAATAATCAAACCATGAGGGAAAAGACCAGGAGAAGGAGAAAAGTATAGAGAACTACAAAAGCAACCAGAAAACAATCAACAAAATGGCAATGAGTACATATCTATCAATAATTATTGTCAGTGTAAGTGGACTAAATGCTCCAATCACAAGACATCAAATTGCTGATGGATAAAAAACAAGATCCATCTATATGCTGCCTACAAGAAACTCACTTCAGAATTAAAGACACCTACAGACAGCAAGAGACAGAAAAATATATTCCATGGAAATGGAAACAAAAGATGGAGTAGTAATAATTATATCAGACAAAATAGACTTTAAAACAAACACTATATCAAAAGACAAAGAGGGGTACTACATAATGCAAAGTGGTCAATCCAAGAAGAGGATATACCATTTATAAATATTTGTGCAATGAACACAGAAGCACCTAAATACATAAAGCAAATATTAACAGGGAGAAAGGGAAAAATTCACAGTAACACAATAATAGTAGGGAGATTTAATACCCCACTTATATCAATGGATAGGTCATCCAGATAGAAAACAAATAAAAAAACATTGGCCTTAAATGACACATTAGACTAGATGGACTTAACAGATATATACAGAACATTCCATCTCCAAATTGTAGAATACAAATTGTTTTCAAGTACACATGGAAAATCATCGAGGATAGATTACATACCAGGCCACAAACCACATCTCAATAAATTTAAGAAGACTGAAATCATATCAGGCAACTTTTCTGACCACAACAGTATGAAACTAGAAATCAACTATTAGAAAAAAGCAGGAACAAATAAACAAATATGTGGAGGCTAAGCAACATGCTACTAAACAGCCAATGGGTAAATGAAGAAATCACAGGAAATCAAAAAACACTTTAAGATAAATGAAAATGGAAAGAAAAATTTCCAAAATCTATGGGAAATTGCAAAAGCAGTTCTAAGAGGGAAGTTCATAGTGATAAGGACCTACTTCAAGAAACAAAATCACAGATAAAAAATCCAACTTCACAGCTAAAAGACCTAGAAGAACATAGTTAGTAGAAGGAAAAAATAATAAAGAACAGTGTGAAATTAAATTAAATAGAGACTTATAAAACAATACAAAATATCAATGAAACTTAAACTTGGTTCTTTGAAAAAATAAGTAGGCAAAACTCCAGGCAAGACTCATCAAGAAAGAGAGAGAGTACCCAAAACATAACATTAGAAATTGAAGGGGAGAGGTTCCAACTGACACCACAGAAATGTAAAGGATTATAAGAAACTACTATAAAAAATTATATGCCAAAAAATTGAACAACCTAACAGAAAGGGATAAATGCCTAGAAACACACTACCATCTAAGACTGAATGGTAACAAAATAGAAAATCTGAGTATATCAATTAATTAAAAGTAACAAAATTGAGGGGCGCCTGGGTGGCTCAGTTGGTTAAGTGACTGCCTTCAGCTCAGGTCATGATCCTGGAGTCCCAGGATCAAGTCCCACATTGGGCTCCCTGCTCAGCAGGGAGTCTGCTTCTCCCTCTGACCCTCTTCCCTCTTGTGCTCTCTATCTCTCATTCTCTGTCAAATAAATAAATAAAATCTTAAAAAAAAAGATTAAAAAAAAGTAACAAAATTGAATCAATAATTTAAAAACTCCCCCAAACAAGTCCAGGACCAGAAAGCTTCACAGGTAAATTCCACCAAAACTTTAAAGAGTTAGTACCTATCTTTCTCAAATCAGAAAAGAATGCTTCCCAACATATGATGAGGCCAGCATTACCCTAACACCAAAACCAGACAAAGGAACCACATGGGAGCATGCGTGCACGCGCGCGCACACACACACACACACACACACACACACACACACATACATCGATGGAATGGAATAGAAAGCCCAGAAATGAATAATGCATATATAATGAATTAATCTATGACAAAGGAGACAAGAATATACAATGGGGAAAAGACAGTCTCTTAGAAAAAATGATGCTGGGAGAACTGGACAGTGATTTGCACAAAAGTAAATTCAAAATGATTAAAGACTTGGATGTAAGACCTGAAACTATAAAACTCCTAGAAGAAATGACAGGTAGTAATCTCTGTGATGTTGATTATAACAGTAATTTCTTGGACCAGTCTCCTCAGGCAAGGGTAACAAAAGTTAAAATAAACAAATGGGACTATGTCAAACTAAAAAGTTTTTGGACAGCAAGGGAAACCATCAACAAAATGAAAACTGAACCTATTGAATGGGAAAAGATATTTGTAAATCATACATTCAACAAGGGGTTAATATCCAAAATATATAAAGAATTTACACAACTTAGTATCAAAAACACAAACATTTGAATTTTAAAATGGTCAAAGGACTTTTTTTTTTTTTCCAAAGAAGATATACCGGTGACCAATAGGCACATGAGAAGATACTCAACATTACTAATCATCAGGAATATTCAAAACCACAATGAGATATCACCTCACAACTGTCATACTGGCTGTTATCAAAAAGAGAAAAAAATATCAAATGTTGGCCAGAATGAAGAGATAAGGAAACACTTGTACACTGTTGAGGGGTATATAAATTGGTGCAGCCACTATGGAAAATAGTATGGAGGTTCTTCAAAAAATTAAAAATAGAACTACCATATGATCCAGCAATTTCACTTCTGGGTATTTATCCAAAGAAAAACACAAATTTGAAGAGATACATGCACCGCTATGTTCATTGCAGCATTATTTTCAATAGCCAAAATATGGAAGCAACCTAAATGTCCACTGTTAGATAAATGGTGTATAGACACACACACACACACACACACACACACACACACACACACACACATACACAATAAAATATTATTCAGCCATAGAGGAATAAAATCTTGCCATTTACAATAACCTAGATTGGTATAGAGGATATTATGCTAAGTGAAATAAGTTAAAGACAAATATCATATGATTTTACTAATACATGGAATCCAGAAAAACAAAACAAATGAACAAAACAACACAGATTCATGGAATCAAAGCACAAAGTGGTGATTGCCAGAGGGGAGGGGTAAAAAGGGATAGGTAAAGGAGGCAAAGGGGATTAAGAGATACAAACTTTCAGTTATAAAATAAGTCAGTCACAGGGATATAATGTACAATAGAGAGAATATAGTAAATGTTGTGATAACTTTGGTGACAGAAGAACACTTCTCGTGGGGATCATTTTATAATGTATAAAAATATCAAATCACTGTGATGTACCCCTGAAACTATAAACTGTAAATCAGTTATACTTCAATAAGGAAAGATAGTTTAAAGACAAATAGTTAAGTAATATGATATAACTGACTTACACTCCTAACAAGAAAATATACTTATCAAAATGTTCACCACTATGTTTTAAAATGTTAAATCAAACTTTACTTTTTCATCATTCTAAATATCTCCAATTATTTGTTTCTCATAACTCATAAATTTTAAGAAAACTGTCCTTATTTGTATTAATTTATATTTATGTGCATATTATTTTGGAATTTTTTCCACCAAGTCAGAAAACAAATTTATGAAATGGTAAAACCAATATTGAGTTAGTTTTTTTCAATTTCTTCATTTTCCCCTTAAAATGAAAAGCATGATATAATAATATCACACTCAATGACCATTTAGTATTAAATTTTTCCTTTTCAAAAATGAAATTAAAATGTTTATATTTTAGATACATTGGAGCACAACAAATAATTTGAATAAACGTTTAAAATAAAACTGGAATCTACCTTCTCAAGACTCTTGTGAAACTGTTTCCTAGTATTGTACCATTTTGGAATATTTTGGTTTAAAAAAGAAGTTGAAGAAACAGTTTGTTGTGTTCTGCAAGTTGCACTGGAACACAAGGCAAGAAAATCTGATTTCATTTCTGGTGCTCTTATCCCAAGATTCTTTTCACGTGCTCAGACTATGGAGTATTACTCCCTTGTTTAGCTGATGTTATCTGTTTAATGCCTTTCTTCCTTGTTCAATGATAGTCTTTAAGAGTCTGAATTACTCTAGGGTGCCTGGGTGGCTCAGTTGGTTAAGCGACTGCCTTCGGCTCAGGTCATGATCCTGGAGTCCCGGGATCGAGTTCCACATCGGGCTCCCTGCTCGGCGGGGAGTCTGCTTCTCCCTCTGACCCTCTTCCCTCTCGTGCTCTCTATCTCTCATTCTCTCTCACTCAAATAAATAAATAAAATCTTTAAAAAAAAAAAGAGTCTGAATTACTCTAGCACAGTGCCTCAATAGTGTTCAATAAATACTTGAATGTTGACTGACACACTTACTAACTTGACCCAAATAGATTTTTAAAATTTATAATATGGAAATAAATTGCATCACCTCATAGTATTGTCATATAGAACAAATAAGAAAAAAAAAGATTGTTTTCATAATATCCAACAGTATGAAGGAATAGAAAATATTATTATTCTAGCTAACATCACTTTTAACAAGGACAGGGAAATTTTTTTTTATGTCTTTCATTCTAAATTTATTATGAACCCCCACCTGCCACGGGCAAAAACTAAAAACAACTTAAATTTTACAAGCAGCATTTTGTACTTCTGAGGTATTTAAATTTTTTTGGAAGAAAAAACTGTATTTCAACAGACATAAATCCAATAGAATTCTTAAATTTTTAATGGTTTAACTTTTTTTCTTATCTTCATTGCCACTTAATAATCGTTTCCACTGCAACAATTTCCAAGGAGTCTTCCATCTCTTGTTTCTTTGACCTTGCTAAACAAAGGTTTGTAAGGTGTTTGCCTACCATAGGTTTAAGTTTTCTGCTTAGTTTCTATAATTTAGTACATGCACCATCTTTAAGCTTTCTGTATCACTCCCCAATTCTAATCCATGTTTTTACTAAGAAGTGAGGCTTTCCATTTACTATGCTCTTTCCCCTATCTTGCAACATCTGTCTGTGTTTCAAGTTCAACATTTATTAATGTTTGAAGCTAGGCAGCATTTATTGGTGTCCAGCTGGAGACCACTATCTCTGTTTTAGCTTTTTATGTGTATGCTCACTTTAATATCTGTCTTTGAGCTGTGTATACAGTTAGAGATCACAATTTCTTTTAAATTGTAAAATATTTTAATTGGTATTTTTCTCTTCATATGACACAATACAAAGTACATTATTACTTTTTCCTCTCTCTGGTAGATTGCATTAATGATCCAAATTTTTTGCTCAGCCTATATACCTTCTTTTTACTCTGAAACTTTGTAGCAGCTTCCTATGCAGGCAAGGTCTAATTCTTAGCCCCTGGACAGCACCATGTGGCTTGTTTCAGTCAATGAGATGTTAGTTATCTAACCAAGTTGTCTTAAAAAGACTTTGCACAATTAGCCCACAGGTCTCAGGAGGAATGAGAGACACATAAAATAGAGCTGCCCAAACTAAGCTTTTCTTCAAAAGCCCAACCACAAATTGACCCTCAGATGCATAGACTAGCTACATAAAAATCAATTGAGCCAAATCTAGATTAGATGAACCATGACTAACCCTTAGGCTTGAGAATAATAATAAATGACTGTTGTTTTAAATCATTAAGTTTTGGGATGGTATTTGATGCTGAATAAACCACTGGTATGGTCTTATAGCGACACTGAATAATCATTTATTTTTATACATAAAATGTTCATAAGAATGTAATATTACAACTTTCAAAGCTTCAATAAATTTACATTGTTTATTTTCATATTATACCTATCATTTCATCTGATCAATATATGTGCTTTATATTCAAAAGAAAAAAAGTCTATTTTCTCCATCACTATAAACATATAAGAAAACAAACTTCTGAGATTATTAGCTAAAGGCTATGTTCTGCTTTCCTGTACGTTCAACTGTAACTTTAATTTTATTTATCTGAGAAACAATTGTTAATTGTGTTACAGTCAACTATGAGAATATATAAATAAGACATGTGTATTGATCATTATTAATGCCTATAATTTTAAATGTTATAATATTAGAGCTTTATAGGTTATGATTCAATAGATCTTAAACCAAGATTTAGTCTTGGGTTTAAACCAAAACTAAATGGGTCTAAGTGGGGGCAGGGATAAATACAATTCATTTTAATTTCAAAAACATGAGATGATAGTATTGAGAAAAGTTGGCTGTAAATATTTGTTAAATTGTGAAACATTCCCCAAATTATGAGTGTATTGAGAGTGAATCTGATAAATCAGAGTAAAAATAAGAAAGAAAAAAAAACATACTCTATAAGCTACTATTGCATGTGTTGGCCATGTCAGTAAATCAGAAAGCTTCTTGCATATTATGCTTGCTGGCCTATGGAAAGCTGTCCTCATGAAACTGACTGTACGGACAGCAAACACATAAAAATTACAAAGGACTGAAGTATTCAGACGAATTTAACTAAGTTTTAAATAATGTTATTACCATGCAAGTAAAAATTGAGAAATAACTAAAAACAAGTTTTAAAAATGTGATACATGTTTATTTCTTTGAATTCTCAGTAAAACTGAATTTTTATAGTTACAAATTTGAACTCATTAAGTATAAAAATATTAGTTTCACTAATATGCGTGTGTGTGTGTGTGTGTGTGTGTATAATTTTGAAGGTATTCACCTGATTATGAGTAATGTAGGCATACGGCATAAACTGGGAAAACATAAGAAAACATTTAAAAATTGTAATCACATAATGTGCAATCATCCAAAGAGATAAAATTTTAATGATTTTGAATATTGTATGTTTGAAATCAGTGTTTTATAATTTTGAAGTTCAAAATTTGTTGCTCAGTATATTTATTTTCCAATTTTATAAAATACTTTCTACAGATTTTGTAATAGCTGCATACTGTTCCATCTTCTACGAAGCTAGAAAAACCCAATTTGGTAGTTTAGGATACGAATAGAGCCATATTATTCTACTTAATCACTTTGACCTCTTTCCAACCTTATTAGGAAGAAATCCATTGTTTTTCTCTTGAGACTACCCTGGCCTGAAATCATTGAAGAACACAAGCATGACTTATTTAATCCAAAATATTCAGTGATGTTTTCAAATATCAGGCCGAATGGTAACTACAAAGCCAATCTCAGTGTTTCGTCACTGTCATGAGAAGTTGCTCACAGGCATTGATCATGTACAGGGTGCAGTAGAAGCTTGTCCAGTGTAACAAGTATTCCCTGGCTGAATGTGTAACAGCATTCTAAACAGTCTTAAGGGTTAACTTGCTTTAAGCTTATGCACCCCCTGCTTGCTGACATAAGTCCTTTGGTTTGTAGCAGAGCTAAACTACTTTCCTTCAGATGTTGCAGACAACTGGCCTTGAGGAATGAATGACCAGACTTCCCCAGAAGATAAGGCTTGACCACATTTGAAAATAGCTGTCACTGGGGGACCTTGCTGGCTCAGACGGTAGAGCATGCAGGTCTTGACCTCAGGGTCATGAGTTTGAACCCCACATTGGGTACAGAGATTACTTAAATAAATAAACTTAAAAAAATAGCTGCCACTGATGCCCGCAATTCTGTTCAGAGTCATGAGCACAAGCTCCACCTGTACTTAGCCCCCACCATTTCCCTGGCCTTCCCCTTAAAAACTCTTTGGCTTCCCCTGGACTGGGAAGACTATCTTTGCGGCATTAGTCCACCATCTTTCCAGGTTGCTGACTCTGTGAATAAAACAATCTTTCCTTTCCCACCATTACTTGTCTCTTTAGTATTGATTTTTGAAGAGTGAACAGCTGAACCTGAGTTCAGAACCAGTTGTCTGTCTCATAACAGTCGAGGTCCCTGGTTAAACAGCAGATTTTTCCATCCTTCAGCCTAAGGTTTATGTCTATTTTTCCTTAATAACTCATACCCAGAAACTGTTTTCAAGGAAAGATTGTTCTAGAGCGAGGCTTCCAGTATTTACACAGGTTTTATTAAGAAACAACATTACCTTCATATGTCTTCTATTAGCCATTCTCCAAAGAAGACATGCGAATGGCTGACACATGAAAAAGTGTTCAACATCATTAGCCATCAGGGAAATACAAATCAAAACCACAATGAGATACCACCTTACACCAGTTAGAACAGCAAAAATTGACAAGGCAGGAAACAGCAAATGTTGAGGATGTAGAGAAAGGGGAACCCTCTTAAACTGTTAGTGGGAATGCAAGTTGGTACAGCCACTTTGGAAAACAGTGTGGAGGTCCTCAAAAAGTTAAAAATAGAGCTTCCCTATGACCCAGCAATTGCACTACTGGGTATTTACCCCAAAGATACAGATGTAGTGAAAAGAAGGGCCACATGCACCTCAAAGTTCATGGCAGCAATGTCCACAATAGCCAAACTGTGGAAGGAGCCGAGATGCCCTTCAACAGATGAATGGATAAAGAAGATGTGGTTCATATATACAATGGAATATTACTCAGCCATCAGAAAGGATGAATACCCACCATTTGCATCGACATGGAGGGAACTGGAGGGGATTATGCTAAGTGAAATAAGTCAAGTAGAGAAAGTCAATTATCATATGGTTTCACTTATTTGTGGAACATAAGGAATAGCGTGGAGGACATTAGGAGAAGGAAGGGAAAAATGAAGGGGGGAAATCAGAGGGGGAGATGAACCATGAGAGATGATGGACTCTGGGAAACAAACTGAGGATTTCAGAGGGGAGGGGGGTGGGGGATGGGTTAGCCTGGTGATGGGTATTAAGGAGGGCACGATTGCAAGGAGCAGTGGGTGTTATATGCAAACAATGAATCATGGAACACTACATCAAAAACTAATGAAGTACTGTATGGTGACTAACATAACATAAAAAAAAAGAAAGAAACAACATTACCTCATGCCCATTTAGGTTCATATGTTGTACTTGAGTTCACCAAACCAAACCTTTTTCTTTCCCACATTATGTGACCTTCCACTTACTGTGTTATGCTTATCAGAAGAACTTTTTTTTCCAGTTCATAAGGTGTTTATAAGAATACTTGGGCAAATTTTTCTAACTTGAAATTCTAGAAGTGTCTCTTCCTATAAAGAGGTATCTAGGGTTTTCTATATTAATTGAAATACTCTCTCATCCATTGTCTTATTCAAGAATTATTTACTGAGTTCCTACAATGTGTCAAGTACTTTTACATCCTTTGCAGATACAACAGTGTGAATAAAAAGTGTCTGCTGCCCTCTTGGAGTTTATGTTCTAGAGGTAGAAACCACAAACAAATTGACTAATTGAAAGTATGAGGAAATACTAGGCAGTAAGAAGTTCTTTGGAGTACATAACACTTGCACTAATAACTCAATCAAGAAAGAATGAATCATAGAATGATACTGGCTGAAGTAGGTTTCTGGCAGGTTTTAGCTAGTCTAATAACCCAAAACCTGGAACATGCTTTGTGAGTTCTAGGAGGAGAAAGAAGACCAGCATTGATGAGGCCACTGGTTTGCTGCTCCGGGGGAGAAAAAAAAAGAGAGAGAGAGATGCAGGATATGTGGACAAAAATGTAGGCTTGTAATAGAACAGGTAGGGTCTTCTATGCCAAATAATGAGTTTAATTTTGTCAAATGCAATGGAATGCCACTGAAGGGCTTTAAATAAGAAAGTAGTGTTATTGTTTTATCAAAGAAACTACTCTGGCTGTTTTGTGGAGAATAAATTGTTCATGAGTGAAAATGGAATCAAGAAGAATAATTAGGAGGCTATTATAGCAATTGAAGCAAGAGATAATGGATTATAGACACTGTAAAGAAGGAGAAAATTGGATATGATAACTAGCAAGAAAAGATTTGAATGTAGCAATGACAAGTAGTTTAAATTAAGTAAAATAAAATATGGTCATAATGAATAAATAGATGGGAATCTTAACAGAGAGAATAGAGATAGCAAAAATATAAAAATTCAAGAAGTGAGAAACACAATTTCTGAAATTAAAAAAAAATTCTATCTGATTACAACAGTGGGATGAGGGGGTGAAGACTAAAAATATGAACAAGCAAAAAGAAAACTGAATTTGAATTCATATCTTTTCAGAAGTCTAGCTTATAAAATTGTATAATTACTATGAGCCAGTTCAAAAGACTTCAGACTACATTAACATTTTTATCTGTTAAATGGCTATCTAATACTACCATTAATTCATTAATGTACTTTGGCTACTTATTTACTTTATTAATTTATTTTGCATCTTGCTCAAAAAGAGGATCAGGAGTCTTATAGACATTAACACAATGCAGCAAGATAAAATGATAAAGAGGGAGAAAAAGTAGAAATTACTAAAAATTTGGAAAATGTGATCAAATTCTGGTAAAGACGTACCCAAAACATTGGATTTAGAACCAGACTGAAATCTGTAACTAACTAGATGTGTGAAATTGGCCAAGTTACATAAAATTTGGTATCCTCTTTTCTCATCTATAAAATGGGAATAGTAATACATGTCAATAAGGTTGATGAAGATGTTAGAGAAAATATATGCAAAATACCAAGAACCTATAGGTATAAATCACTGATGAAGAAGACACTTGAAGTAATGAGCACTGGGTGTTGTATGCAACTGATGAATCACTAAATTCTACCTCTGAAACTAAAAATACAGCATATGTTAATTAAATTGAATTTAAATAAAAAAGATAAATCTTTAAAGCCATCTAATAATGGTAATATTATTGCTATTGTTATTGTTTACAATTTAGACACTAGTCTACAATATAACATCTTGTAACATATACTTAATATGTAGAATAGTGAGAATTGTTGATCATGGGCTCTAAAAATTACTTGGCATGTCAAGGTTGCTAATTAAGGCAGAAATTTTTTCTTTAATCATTACCTAACTTGAAATCATTAAAATCCCTGTATAAAAGTCAAGGGTAAAATCACCATGGAAACACTATTAATTTGTTTTGAGGTGTTTTAAGACTTTAAAAAATTATCTTTAAAAATGATAATTTGATTTGGACATTTTCTGATCATATATTTTGATAAAAATATTGATGTTTAGTTGTCTATTAAGGTATGTCTTAAACACACACACACAAAACAAAAATAAAAAGCCAACCATACATATAAGGAATCATGAAAGGTTTCCATTATTAGTGGCAGAGGAAAAAATTAACTTTGTGAGAAAATAGCTTTCCAAGTAAAGTCTGTACCTTATACCTTTAGTTCATAAATTTAGACCCATAATCAGATCTTCAAAACTAAGGCCTATTATATTTTTTTCAGAAAAATAAAAGGCTTACTACAAGATTTAATCTTTAATTCATTTATTTAATTTATTGTTATTAATTTATTATTTAATTTAAATCTTTAGAATTTCAAACAACTTCATCTACCTTTTGATCTTTTTATTTCTTATTAAATACCCTGAAGTTTCCTTATGCTGATAGTTTTTTATCATATTCATTCATTAGTTCATCATATACTTATTGAGTCCATCTTTGTATCACACATAATTTTTAATTCTAGGAATTCAGCAGTGATCACATAAACCAAAGAAATCTCTACCTTCATTGAGATGCATTCTAATTTACAAAGTCTGTTGATTGTATCTCTGTAGAGAAGAGTCAATCTTAAATAGGAAGATCATAGAAGGACTCACTGAGATAACTTATGAAAAAAAGCTAAATGTGTTTGCCCATACATTATTTCCCTGTATGGAAAACAAGGGGAATAAATCATTCTAGGCTAAAGAAACACTAAATTCAAAGGTTCTAAGATGAGTATATATGGTTTGTTGAGGAACAGCAAGGAGGTAGTGTAGGGAGGAAGTTGTAAGATTTGTCATAGAAGTAATGTGGGCCCTTGGAAGCCATTATAAGTTCTTTGGTTTTATTTCTGAGTGAAAAGGGGAAGATGTTGGAGTGTTTTGAATAGAAATGAATATAAAAATAATAAGTAACTTTATTTTTTGTATAGGTTCATTCTAAGTACTAGGTATAGACATTAGGGATCCATATAGGGAAATGGACTAGTTAGGAGAAAACAGAACTGTTTCAAGACAAGAGTGGCTTGGATCAGCGTGAAGGTGGTGAGAAGTAGAGCTAATAGGCTTTACTGATTGAGTATAAAAGAGAAGAAAGAGAGATGTAAAAGATAATTTAAAAAAAGCTTTGGCAAAAAGAAAATGAACTGGAAAAATTGCACGAGCAGTCAGTTTCAGGATAAAGGGGATTATGTTTGGACATGTTAAGTTTTAGATGTCTATTGAATACTGATGTATATATGGCAAGAAGAAAGATGGATATGCAGATTTAGGATTCAAGCAAGAGCTGGTCTAATGATATAAGTGTGTAAGTCTTACTATTTCCAAGGAAATAGTTATAGGTATACAATTGTAGAACCAAAGACTCAGCCTTGAGGACATGACTTTAAAAATTAGAAATGAGAGGAGAAAGAAGAGAAGGAGACTGAGAAGAGGAAAGCCAGGAGGGTGCAGATCCTGAAAACTAAGGAAGGGGGAGTAATCAAGTGTATAAATATTACTGGTAAGCCAAGGAGGATGAGATGAAAATTTTTGTTGGATTTAGCAACTGGAGATAATGTGATCCTCCCAAAAAGGATTTTTAGAGGGAAACAGAATGAAAGTCTAACTGGATTGGATCCAAGAGAATGGTAAGATATGAATACCATCTTATGTACCAATAATTCTCTTAAACTACTGCTCTATAAAAGGGATGAGAATAAAAAAGGAACAGTAACTGGAAGGAAATATAGAGTCATGAGATTTTTTTAAATATTTTTTAAGATAATGGGAGAAATAGAGGTATGTTGATATGCTAAGAATTATCTATTAGAAAGGGAAAATATTGATGATGGTAGGGAAAGTGGGGAGAAAAAATGACATACCCTTTATTTGGTAAGGGAGATGGCCCATAGTCACAAGTGGAAAGTTTTGTTAAATAAGAGAGCATAGGGAATTCACCCAGAGAAAGAAGGAATAAGTCAGAGCTTATAGTCACTGCTGTTCCTATGTGCAAAAATGTAGCACTGAAAACCACAACAATAAGTCATTTGCTCACAATTCTGCAACTGGGGCAGAGACTGCAGAAAATGGTTCACCTCCTTGAGAATGGCTGCCCCACATGGTTTCTGTGAGGGCTAGACTGTCCAAAAGGGCCTTTTCACCCTATAATCAATGTCTCTATCTGTAACTGAAGACTGGTCATACATATCTCTTATTTTCACACGGTTCCTTTGCCTGGCTCATGGCCATCCTTCAACCATGGTGGTCTCAACGATAGTAAAATTGTACTATAATGGCTGACTTCACCCAGAGCACAAGAGCAGAAGCTTTGGGACACTTAGAATATCACTTCTGCCACATTTTATAATCAAAGCAGTCACAGGGCCAGCCCAGATTCAAGGGGAGGGAAAACAGACTATATCTCTGAAATGGAGGAGTAGCAAAGCCATATTGAAACAGAATTTGTGGAATAGAAAATATTGTTGTCATTATCTCTGGAAACATGATCCACTGTGATACAACATAAGGTTGTAGTAAGCACTTAAAATTCTTTAAATAACATGAAAGAACTTAGTAATTAGGTAAATACTCAACAAAATAAGGATGGGATTATCATGTTATTATTTTATGATATACCATTTATCTCTCCATTATACTCAGTCCTAAAATTCCCCTTCCTTCAGGTTGGAGATTTACTTCTATTTGAGAGGAACAGAGAATCAAATCATGATATACAAGGTAAAAGTTTAAAAATGAGTTCAAGCTAGTACTTCTTATGACTCCAAATTCAATATGGGAAAAAATAATTACAGATTATTTTCATTGCAAAGTGGGTGCTCAAATATTTATTTTTATTTCAAAGCACTTTATAGTTCATTGGCTTCAGCTATAGTATGAATGATCTTAATTGTTGAGAGCCAATGACTTTAGAGAAAAATAACTTAAACCTGTCAATATATTAGTTCTTAAACTGAGAGATTATGAATTCTGTTAAATCATGTTCTCCAAATTTTAGCGGTGTGATTAAATTATTACAATGGGAAAAATGAATATATAAAGACAAATATATCCCCATCAAGAACAACATGGTATGTTACATTGGTTATGGAGCACTTTAAGTTAGTCCAATTGCATTATCTTCTTTGACTTAACACAATTAGTTCTATATTCCTGGGTAAATCAACCAAGATTTCAAGATTTATCAATTTTGTAATCAAAAAAACAGATTTCTAATTTCTATAATATACTAAGATTTCCAGACTACCTAGGAAATTATCTTAGGCATTAAAATTACCCTGGGTATATATTTTTATACCACATATATATATTCCTTTTATATTTCTGCATAACCAATTATATGAGTAACACAGGAACTAAAAATGAGACTTGTTTATTAGCTCAGAGGTCTATAGGTCAGAATTCTAGCACAGAATGCTGGGATTCTCCGCTCTAAGTATCACAAGACTGAAATCAATGTTTCAGCTGGGCCATATTCTTGTGTGGAAAATTACACTTCCAAGCTTATTTTTGTTGTTGACAGAATCCAGTTCCTTATGGGCGGGCACAGAACTGAGGTCTTCATTACCTTACTATGTGGCTACTTTATTATCAAGCCATCAATGGTATATCAGATCTGTCTTATATTTCAAATCACCGAGTTTTTCTGTAGTCAGCTAGAGAAAACTTTCAGCTTTTAAAGGGCTCATGAGATTAAGTTAGGACTCCCCATATAATTTTTCTATCTAAAGGTCACCTGGGACCTATAACACAATCATGGTAATAAAATCTACTAGAGACACTTTTCTGAGATTATACATGGAGTGGATATCAGGGATGGAAAATCTTCAGGGACATCTTAGAATTCTGCCTACAACAATGTAAAATGGCAATTTCTCTACTAATAGCAAATTTGTACACTTAAACATTTCCTCGGTATCCCCAGCTTTTGATAACCAACATGCTATATATACCTTAAACTTAGGCAATGTTATATGTCAATTATATCTTGGAAAAAAAGAAACCAGCAAAAAAAAAAATGACACATTCTCCTAGTCTCAAAATGATTCCTCCTGCTTTTTCTGATCCAGACATGAAGATTAAATGAGGCATGGGAATTTTTTTTTTCCTGTAATGATTATTTACACCACTGTAATGGCATTTCTACTGAGGTAATCTTTTTTTATTGCAACCTTAGCAGTGAGAAACAATTTTCTTTTTCTGTTTTTTTTTCAACTTAGTAAATTACACATCTTACAGAGTTAAAGGAGTTGTAAGATAATTAATAAGAAACAAAATAGATCAAGTTTATGATGTTGATTATGCTTGAAGTACAAACTAGAGAATCTAATTGGGGAACTTAAAAATAAACTAACAGAAGTGTATGATATAATCTCACTGAAAGGGTGGAGTAAAATGTGAGCCAAAGGAACTATGAAAAATGATGTTTTTAATGGCTGAAGAATTATACATAAATGTTGTAACTATTTCAAGGGTTATCAAACCAATTTGTGAGCAAAATCTGGTCACCACCTTATATGGCCAGCAAGGTAAAAATGTTTTACATTTTAAAATGTAAAATATAAATCTAGCACTTTACAAAAAATGTCTACCAACCTGTACCCTAGTTCATAATTTTTTTCCACATAGAAGTAATGGTTACCAATTCTGAAATTACCTTATATATATCCAAGGTTTAACAAATAACCATATAAATTATAGATAATGGGAGCCAGGTTTTTCACTGTCAGAGAAAGAATTTACAATTAAGCAAGAGGGGAGACTAGAATGAATCCCATGGTGTTGGATTAGAATAGCTATATGAATTCATGTTTATTTTAGTATAGATAGGAGATAGATTAATAGAGTGATGGAGGGTGCCTGGGTGGCTCAGTTGGTTAAGCGACTGCCTTTGGCTCAGGACATGATCCTGGAGTCCCGGGATCGAGTCCCACATCGGGCTCCCTGCTCAGCAGGGAGTCTGCTTCTCCCTCTGACCCTCTTCCCTCTCGTGCTCTCTATCTCTCATTCTCTCTCTCTCTCAAATAAATAAATAAAATCTTAAAAAAATAATAGAGTGATGGATGATAGATACAGGTAGATATAGATGTCTGAGTGTATGTATGCATATTACTATACACACTTATATTTGTTTGATCTGCCAGCTGAGAGGGCCCAGAAGCAGTGACACCCCAGTAACAATGAACAAACTTATTCCCAGATCTTGATTTCCAAATACTATTCTCCATTAAAATGAACTGAGGACATGAGGCAAAGAAAATACAAGATGAAACTGAAACATAAAGTAAGAAAACACATCTGGGACATTGGTCTTGGCAATGATTTTTTGGATATGACACCAAGAGCACAAGCGGTAAAAGCAAAAATCAACACGTTAGACTACATCAAACTAAAAAGCTTCTGCGCGGCAACAGAAACAATCAACAAAAGGAAAAGACAACCTACTGAATTAGAGCAAATATTTGCAAACCATATATTGGCTAAGGGGTTAATATCCAAAATATATAAAGAACTCATAAAACTCAATAACAAAAAATAAACAACCCAATTAAAAAATGAGCAAAGGAACTAAATAGACACTTTTCAGAAGAAGACATACAAATGAGCAACAGTTACATGTAGGTGTTCAACATAACTAGGTGTTCATCAGGGAAACACAAATCAAAACCACAATGCAATATCACTTCTTACCTGTTAGAATGACTATCATTAAGAAGATAAGATATAACAAGTATTGACAAGGATGCAGAAGAAAGAGAACTCTTGTACGCTGTCAGTGGGAATACAAATTGGGCCAAACACTATGGAAAACAGTATGACAGTTCCTAAAAAATAAAAACAGAACTGCCATAGGATACAGCAATTCCATTTCTGGGTGTATACCAAAGGAAATGAGAAGAGGATATTGAAAAGATATCTGCACTCCCATGTTTATTGAAGCATTATTCACAACAGCCAACATAGAAACAACAGAAGTGCCCATCAACACATGAGCGGATAAAAAAGATGTAAGATGTATATACACACAATGAAATATTATTCAGCCCCGAGAAAGAAGGGAATCTTGCATTTGCAACAACACTGATGAATTTTAAGGGTATTATGCTTAGTGAGATAAGTCAGACAAATACTATATGGTATCACTTAGACATGAAATTAAAAAAAAAAAAACTTGTAACAAGAGAGTAAAATGGTCATCACCAAGGACTGGTGGACGGGGGGAGAAGAAGAGATGTTGTTTGCAGGTACAAACTTGCAACTAACAGACAAAAAAAAAACAAAAAACAACACATCTCCTAGAGATATAGTAATTATAGATATCAATGTTGTATTATAAACATCAAACTTGCTAAGAAACTATATCCTAATTATTCCCACCACAAAAAATAAAGGGTAATTATATGATGTGATAAACATGCTATCTAATGCTACAATGGCAATCATACTGTAATATATAATTGATTTAAGTTAATATGCTGCACACCTAAAACTTACACAATGTGTTTTTTAATTTTTAAGAACTTACACAATGTCATATAAAATAAACAAATAAATGAATACATGATAAGGGGGCAAGTCAAATGTACACAGGAGCCAACATGAAAGATATTTCACTATTTGAACAACAAAATAAATAGCAATAGTATCCTATAATAACTTAAAGAATAAAAAGATGTGATTCCATACTGATATGAAAATATTGAATATCAAATAAATGAGGGAAAGGGACAACCCATTCTTATAGAAGGATTTAAAATAATATATTCTGATATGTTTTATTCAGGAGGTGGCAATTATTTACTACCTTTCTTCCCTACACCAGTATGGGATAATAAATTTAATGACTCACATCAAAGAAAAGAGAATGAGACAAAAAAATAAAAAATAATAATAGAAAGTAACTTCTTTACAGCAGAGAGTACCAGCAAACACTGCCTTACCCAAGTAATCCACTTTCATATCACCTTTGATATCATGTTGATATCATGTACTCTCTGATATAATGTGATGAGAATGGCATTTTACCTGCATGGTCTTCAGCCCTATATCTCTAACCCTGTGTAATCCTGGGAAAGCATCAAACAAACCCTATTGTAGGATTCTCCACAAAATACCTGGCCAGTATTCCTTAAAAGTGTCAATATAATAAAAAAAAATTTTTAAGAAACTCAAATTAGGAAATATAAAGACAAATTGCAACATGGTATCCTGGATTGGATCCAGTAACAGAAAAGAAATATTGGAATTCAAATTAAATTTTTAGTTTAGTATTGTAACAAAATCTTAATTTTGATAAATACACTATGATTATGGGAAGTGTTAACGTTACAAGAAGCTGAATGGAGGCTATATATTATCTTTGTCATTCTTCTATAAATCTAAATTATTTCAAAGTAAAATACTTACTAATCACTTTAAAATAAATTAATACATAACAATTATTTTCCAATAACCATTGTTTTTTCTATAATTTGATAGCTTCACATTTTCCAATATAACATGTAATTTGAGCATGACATTTATTTTACAATAAATTAACAACCTTTTTTCTTTCCAACTCTAAAGGCAACAGCATTCTAATGGGGCAGGGGCAAAATTTTTTAAAAAGCACAATGTCTTTATTAAAGAGTCAAATAATTTTCCTTTACAAAAAAACACTTATCTATGCCATACAGTGATTCATGTTTGTGAGTATTTCTTATTGACAAAATCCATTAGCACACTGGCATATAGGTGCAGCCCATCAAATCCCCTAACTTTCATTTCTTTGATTGATGGATTTTTAGAAAAAAATAAATGTTTTGCTAATACCAGACTGACTGTCACATTTGATATTGGTTCACTGAGAGGGTATTTCCACATTCCAGATTGTGACAAAGGAAAATGTGTTTTGTACCAAAACTATGTTAGAAACCTTAAAAGGTTCAGAAGCTCATTTCAGATAAACTCTTCAACCTTACAGAAGACGCGATATGCTACAGCTACAAAACTGAGCTGAAAATTTCCTGGGTACGTGGTTTCTTATGAGATTCCTGAACCATGTCTTTTTCCCCCTAGCAAGGTTTGCAAATGAAACAATCTTACATCTGGAAGTCAGTAAATCCAGTGGCAGTGTTCAGGGCAGATATTTCATGTGCTTGAGGATCCATGAGCCTCTTTGCCTTGCATAAGATCCGTTAGCTATTGCCCTTACTAAAGTTAGAGGGTCTAGACAAAACAAGGACCAAAGACACTAAATAATTCTGTTCTTAGTTTCCATTTTTCCAATTCTTCATCAATAAGTCATAAAGCAAGTAAGAACATGTTAGAAGTGAAATGACTTAACACTATAAAAAATTGAAAACTTTTACTTTTTCTAGAGACGTGTTACTACTTTGTAATATTTTCAATTCTATTTCTTCTGACTTGATAATTACATTAAATTCCACACACAGAGAAAATATTTTTAAAAAGAGTAAAGCTTCAGACCAACTTGGTAAACTTCAAATCAGAATGAACATGATTATGGGTTTGATTATGAGAAGCTGTCTGGCCTTGTCATGCAGTCTATTATATTTCTTCCACTTCTGAACAGTTTCTTGTTTCTATCTCACCCATACTTCTCTGACTGCTCTCTCCATTTTGCTCAGGAAATACATTCAAATTCCTCTTTTTTTTTTTTTTTTTTTTTTTTTACTGATTGTAATTCCACCTAAATCTTCTCAGCTTTTCCTTAGGCTTAGAACTCTTCTGCACCAATACTTTTTGGTTTCTTCCTTTTATTTTTTTTTCTTCTGACATCATCCAAGCAGCTTCTAAGATATAGTTCCTTCATAATTAATGACTGGGCAGTATTTTATTTTTTATGCCTACCATGACACCTGTTTCATGTAAAAAAAATGTAATGAACTACATGAAAAAATAGTATGTTATTTTCAAATTTTCATTTAACTTTAAAAACTAGAAAATGCAATGCTAACCTTGGGACTGTGTAATTAGTGACAAAATGTCCAGTTTATATTCTCCTCTGCAATGACCTTGGGGCCAATGCCATTGTGTTACACATAAAGAACTCTTAGATTTGTTCTACAGAATTGTGGAGAGGCAGTTGGAGTTGGTAGTATCAGACCCTAATTAGACTGATTATTTCCAACATGTTATTGATAAAGAGGTTACCATGTTATCATATTCCCTTAAAGAGATCAATCAGTAACATGAGGAATGGTAAAGGATTTTGCCAGAGTTGAAAAAATTTGGAAGTCCAAAATCTCAGAGACAAGGGAAGTGCTGATAAATGATGTGATATTCTGTAGCCACTCTCCCTCTCAGTACCTCTGCCATTATTGATGTATGGAAAGGCCAAAAATCTAGAGAGTAAGTTTAGGCAGAGAGCTTTTTTCAAAGGAGCAGAGTTTTGGCAAGTTCTCAAGAGTGGAGAGCCATAAATTTGAGTTTGGACTGTAAAGGTAGTCAGGAAATTGGGATACGGGTATTCACCCTAAGAAGGCAATCCCAGCAAAGTGATATTGACACTGTGCCAGTTTTCCACTTGAAGCATGCCAAATGCTTGAGATGCACAGGGCAATAGGATAAGAAGTTACTAAGAGCCACTGATGTGTGAAGCAGTTTTACATAGTCTGGTAACATAGAGGCAAAAAAAAAAAAATTGCCTGAAATTTCCAAAAAGAAAAGTGTTGAGAAAATATTCCAGACCTCAGCTGGAAATAGATGTTGGCTATACAGTTAGGAGTGTACGCATTCCCTAGAAAAGTTCAAGTGTACACCCTTTCTATAAAGCCATAACCCAGCTTCTACTGAACTCAGTCTCTCTTGTGTTCACTCGTTTTGTCTGCCAGAGGACAAATAGAAACCTCTCAGAGGAAGAGAAAAAATCATATACAGTCTTTAAAATTTTAAATGACTGGCATTCTATAAAAAATAATTAGACATGTGAAGAAAAAGAACTAAGAGAAAAAGAAAGATAATATCAACAGACTCACAGATGACCCACTTTGGGGGATGATCACAAGTAAATTTTAAAATCCAGTATTATAAATTCAGAACTCAGATGAATTTAACAGCAGATTGGGCATATCACAAAAAAGAATGAGTGAACTGAAAGAAGGAAAGCAAAAATATACTAAATTTGGACAAGTATAGAAAAGAAATATAGGACAGAAGTAAATTAGTAATATATATAATTAGATTCCCATAAAGAGCAGAGTGAAAATGGGGAAGAAACAATATTGCATTGGACACCAAACAAGAATTTCCAAATCTGTTCATAGGTATACATCAAGATAGATTAAGAAGCCCATGGGGTGCTTTGGTGGCTCAGTCACTTAAGCATCTGACTTCATCTCAGGTCATGATCTCAGGGTCCTGGGATTTAGCCCAGTGTTGGGTTCCCCACTCAGCGAAGAGTCTGCTTTGCCCTCTCCCTCTGCCACTCCCCAGACTCTCTCTCTCTCAAATAAATAAAATCTTAAAAAAAAACCCTAAAAATATGAGGCAAGATAAATACAAAGAAAACAGCTCAGCCTATCATATTAAAGCTTATAATTCAGTATATTAAAAAAAATAAGGTATACGAACCATATTCTCTTCACAGATGAAAAAATTTATAAAAGTCAACACATATTCATGATAAAAATATGAATCTTAGCAAATTAAAATTAAAAGATAACTCTCTTAAAATATAAACAAAAAGTTACAAAAAGTTTCAACAATTAAAATTAATGGTCAAATGTGGAAAGCTTTTCCCTAGAGACTGGGGAACAGAAAAGAATACCCCATATCATCACTTGTATTTGATGTGTCTCAAAGTTACTAGCTAATGTAAAGGAAGGCAAAAAAAAAAAAAAAAAGTTTTAAATCCTACAAACTGGAAAAGAAAAATATAAAACTATCATTGCTTTCAGAAATTAACAAAATAGCAATTACATTTATAATTGATACTATACAAAACAAAACATATCTAATAAACTATGTAATACTTTTATTCAGAAAACAATTTTAAAATACTGAGAGAAAGTAAAGAACCCTTAAACAAATGGATAAGCTCTGTACCTGGATGGGAAGACATAATCCCAGTGAAATATCTTTTCTTTTCCTTTCTTTTTTTTTTTTTTTTGGTACACAGACAAGCTGGTTATTTGTCTAAACTGGATAAATATATTCAAAAAACCTGTGAAGGGCACTCTCATATTTGGCTTAAATATTGTATATATATATGTGACCTCTATGTAATTGCCACTTAAGTCAAAATTTAGGGTGTTTTCAACATCCTTTTTTTTCCCTTGTATATATTCCCAGGCCATGGTACTCCCCAGATGTAACTCTATTCTGATTTCAAACTGTGCTTGAACTTCATATAATTCACTAACTGTACTTGAATTTAAACATAAAACTGTATATGTTTATGCGTCTGACTTCTATTATCCATTACTATGTTTGTAAATTTTATCCATCTTGTTACATGTGACATTTGTTTATTCTTTCCTACCGCTGTGAAGAATTATTTTTAAGTATATCATTATTATCCATTCTCCTTTGGTATGCAACTGGATTGTTTCCAGTTTTTAGCTATTACAAATAAAACTCCTGTGAACATCTTTTGCATGGATTTTTGTGGACTTATGCCCTTATTTCTTCTGGGTATATAATTTGGAGTAGAACTGCTGATCATAGGCTGAACACTGAAACAACTAAATTTCCAAAGTGCTTGTACCATTTTGCTTTCCTATGAGCAATGTATGAAAATACCAGTTTCTCCTCATTCTCATCAATATTTGGTATTTGTCTTTTTTTATTAACATATAATGTATTATTTGTTTCAGGGTACAGGTCTGTGATTCATCAGTCTTACACAATTCACAGCACTCATCATAGAACATATCCTCCCCAATGTCCATCACCCAGCCACCCCATCCCTCCCACCCTCCAATCAAGAAATGGGCAGAACACATGAACAGACATTTCTGCAAAGAAGGTATTGTCTTGTTTTAAATTTGTGTTATTCTGATGCATGTACAGTAATATCTCATTGTGGTCTTAATTTGCATTTCTCAAATGATTAATGATTTCCAGCAATTTTTTTTAAATTATTTCAATATCCTTTTTGTGAAGTATCTGTTCTAGTCTTTTCCCTATTAAAAATGGATTGTTTGTTTGCCTATATTATATTTAGTCACATATTGTATCCATATATATGTGCATATGTACATATTTGTGTGTATATCTAAGTATATATAGGTGTATGTGTATATATGTATGTATATGAACCTTTTGCTACATATATATAATGTGAATATCTCGCCCAAGTCTAATTTTTTTAAAACGTTTTTCAGTCATATCATTTGGTGAGCATGATTTTTTTTAAGTATGTCAAATTTTTCCAGCATCATTCACTGAAAAGACCATTCTACACACATTGGATCATACTGTTGCCTAGGTCATAAATCAAGTGTGCAGATATGTGTACGTGTGTGTTCCTGGACTCTATTCTTTCTCATTGATCTATTTATCTAACCTTATGCCAGTCCCATTTTTCCTTAACTTCTATAGCTCTATAGTAACTCAATTTCTGGTTAGGTAAGTTCTCCCAACTTAGTTCTTCATTTTGCTTTAGTGGCACATATAAGAATGTTCATGGAAGCATTTTTTTTATTTTTAAAAGTTTATTTGAGCAGAAGTTAATTCCAGTCAGGTAGCACTAAACTAGAAGTGCTTAGGAATGCTCCACTACAAGGAACCAGGGATAAGACTTTTATAGAGAAGATGTAGAAGCGAAGCAAGGAAATTATTTGGGTATAGCTTAAGCAGTTGCCTTATTTGGGAAAGCCTAGTTGCCTGTTTGTGATTAGTTGTACTCAGGTTTCGATTTCTTTGTCATTTACAGGCTTAAGACTTGGTTTGCTTACTTGGGCTACTAAGTCATTAAGGCTACCTCAGTGTAATGGCATCTTTATTTATTACTAATTGCCACTAACAAGTAGCAGAAATGTCCATCGTCAGTAGAATTTATATACTTAATTGTATATGCACATAGTGAAATTCTGTACAACAATGAAATTAATTTATATATGTAAAAAGATGGGTGAATCTCACAAAGCACTTTGTGAATATTAGACAAAAATATACATTTCATGATTCTTTTATAAAAATTTCAAAACAGCTATGAGTAATTGAATGCATTAGAAATCAGATTAACAGTTATTTTATGACAGGGTTGAGGGGAGATAGTGACTTGTAGCCAACTTGGGGGCAGAAGTTTTCCAAGGAGTTGGTAGTATTCTACTTCTTCATCTGAATGTTAGTTAGAATTGTGAATTTACCCTGTTGAATTCCATGCTAACTGTACACCTATGATTTATGTTGATTTCAGTAAATAATCTTCAGTTTGAAAAAAATAAGATTTTGTAAAATAAACAGAAATAGTAATTAAAAATTCATATTATGTTTCCATTAGAAATTATATAAGCAGTCCAAACTTTATGGAAATCATAACATTTCTATCTCATTCCCTTCTTAAATCATAACCTATTATTTGAGCAATCTTGTATTTTTTTTTTTTAACTTCAGCAGAGTTGAGAATGCATTATCCTGGTCTACTTCACAAAATGTTATAAAATTGTTTCTGGCTTCTGTTTGTTTGTATTCTGTTGCCTTACTAGCAATGTTCTGTTTTGAATGTCAACCAGAGTTGTGGAAAAGAATTCAGTGATATAAAGGAAAAAATATTAAGCCAGAGCTTTATGCTTCTCATTGACTTGCTAACTTCCAGAACTGTTTGTTCTCAATATAATTCTTTATTTTTTCCCTGGTTTGTCAGGCTTCTAGACAAAAGCACTCTAAAATTCAACAAAAATCACATGGAACAACAACAACAAAATGAGTTGTTCCACATTATTTAATAACCAGTACATCACACATCTTACAGTAATCTAAAATTTTCCGTTTTTTTTTTTTTTTCCCAGGAAAATAAAAACAAAAAATCCTTAGCTATCTTTTAAAACGATTTTTTGGGCACCTGGGTGGCTCAGTTGGTTGAGCATCTGACTTTTGATTTCGGCTAAGGTCATGATCTCAGGGTCATGAGATTGAGCCCCATGTCAAGCTTTGTGCTCAGTGCAGAGTCTGCTTGTCCCTCTCTCTCTGCTCTGACACCCCCTTCTCTAAATGAGGAAATAAAATCTTTAAGGAAAAATAAAATGATTTTTTCTACTCTTGCCATTATTTCATTGTATCTCCAAGAAAAAAAAAAAAAGGAATTCACAAAGCATTTTGTAAAACTGGTGGCTGAACTGCTGAAAGGGTTAGTTAACTAGAGAGAATTTAGGTTAGTGGCCAATGTAAAAAAATTTACATTTTTGGTAAATGTTTTAGGCAATGCAATTGTGAAATCAATATATTTGTAATTCCCAAAGCCAGGTTCAAATTCTAAATATCGCTAATAAATTAGAGAAGTAAGTCTACTTCATACAAATCAAATTTCACCAAGAACTGTTGAGGGTATACAATAGCCAAGTACTATCTAATGCTTTGTTGATAGAAATGCAACTGAACTGGCATAGGCATTGCAGAATATTACAGATGTGAAGTGACTCAGTACTGGCATATAAAGAAAAAGTGGTAGCTTATTTAGGCCTCTTATGTATACGATAATGTAAGGATTAGTTTAAATTATTTTGTGTAAACATTCCTATAACCCTACCTGTCCATTGAAATATAGTATATATTATATATTTGGCACTATTTCTCGGGGGCTTCAAACAGGGGCAAGCTTAAAGCAATTATGTTGTGATTATTTATAGAGTTAGTCCATCAATTAGCATTAAGTTTAACTTAACAGCAAACAAAAAACAAATGAGGGTTATGAAAAACAGGTGACTTCTCAGCAGTCATAAAGGTAATTAAGTACATAACCAGGATCTGACTACGTATTTGTCTGAATTCAAATCCCTTCTACATCATATTTATTTGCCTTAATGAGGATATCAATGGCCACTGTTATTATCTGAGTTATGTGAAGAGATGAAGAGGGAGAAGTTATAATTCCTTTTATGTAGTTCTCTCTCAAGAAAGGTTAAATAAATCTATGATAATTTTGTACAATTGTATAAACGATTTTTAATCATCTGAAAAACTTCAAGAGATGGCTCTACTCTTACTGACCTGTTAAGAGATCTTTATATATTTTGGATACCAGATATATCATTTGAAAATGTTTTCTCCCCATTTGTAAATTATCTTTTCACTTTCACTGTGGTTGTCATTTGAAGAACAAAAGATTGTAATTTTATGATGTCCAGTTTGTCAGATTTTTCTTCCATTGCTTGTGTTTTAATGTCACATGTAAGAAATCATGACCTAACCCAAGGACATGAAGATGTTTCTTTTTTCCTTTTAAGTGTTTAATAGTTTTACAAACTAAGGGTTGCTGGAGTGGAGTGGGGTGGGAAGGATGGGGTGGCTGGGTGATGGACACTGGGGAGGGTATGTGCTATGGTGAGTGCTGTGAATTGTGTAAGACTGTTGAATCACAGACCTGTACCTCTGAAACAAATAATACATTATATGTTAACAATAGAAGAGAAAGAAAGAAAGAAAAAGAAAGAAAGAAAGAAAGAAAGAAAGAAAGAAAGAAAGAAAGAAAGAAAGAAAGAAAGAAAGAAAGAAGAAAGAAAGAAAGAAAGAAAGAAAGAGAGAAAGAAAGAAAGAAGGAAAGAAAGAAAGAAAGAAAAAGAATAGATGATAGATAGATAGATAGACAGATAATTTCGCCTATAAAGAAAAGAGTTTAATAGTTTTAGCTCTTACATTTAGGTCTATCATGCATTTTGTCTTAACTTCTGTATATGGTGTTTGGTAGGTATCCAGATTCATATTTTGCATGTGTATACTCAGCTGCCCAAACACTGTTTGTTATAAAAACTATGTTTCCCAATCGAATTATCTTGGTACCTCTGTGAAAAATCACTTGAACATAAATGTAAGAATTTATTTCTGAATGCTTAATTCTATTCCTAGTTTGTTACCGTTTTTATCATAGGTAGGTATTGGATTTTTCTGTGTCTATTGAGATAATCGTGTGTTTTTTTGTCTTTCACTCCAAGCTAAATATTATAACTTAAGACTCTATACAGTCGCTTTTACTTCTGATTTTTTATAGTCAAGTACTGGGGGTATGAATGTGAGCAAAAGTCATATTCCTTCAGGCTAGATGAGATGCTTGGGTGAGGTAGGCAGAAAAACAGCTCCCAAAAGCATTCATGTCCTAATCACTGACACCTATAAGTATATTACTTTAGTCATGGCAAAAGGGACTTTGCAGGTATTTTTATCAAGGACGTTGAATTGAGGAGACTGTCCTAGATTAGTAGAGTGGGCCCAAAGCAATTACAGAGTCCTTTTCAGAAATTTTTATACAAAAAAACTATAGAAGAGTTTCTTGAAGGTCCTTAGATTAGAAGATGCTACAGTCCTGTCTTTGAAGATGGAGGAAGTAGGCCGAGCCAGGAAATGTAGGTGGTTTCTAGATGCTGGAAAGGGCAAGGGGATAAATTCTGCCCCCCCACCTGTCTCCAGATGGAATGGAGCTCTGACATTGATTTTAGCCCAGAAAAACTCATTTTGTACTACAAACCTCAAATCTGTAAGATAACAAATATGTGTTCTTTTAAGCCCCTCAGTTTGTGGCAATTCCTTGTAACAGCAATAGGAAACTAATACAATAGAGAAGATAATATAAAAATGCGATGCTTAAGACCTAGTTTGGGTTACCTCAGCTTAAATGGACAAGCTTGTGAAAATACTTTGTCACAATTTTTAAGCCTTTTGGACCTTCTTTATTGAAAACTGTGGTGGTTTCCTACAGTCAATGTGAAATCCTTATAATACTTCTGTATGCTACTGATCTGCACACATAGGCAGTTTTACATGCATTCTTTAATGTAGAGATAGAGAAAGAAAGACATAGAAAGGTGGAGAGACAAAGAGAGAGAGAGACTCTTAGAGGCGTATATATTTTACCTAACTTGTTTTTTATAACTCCAATTTTCAAATTAGTGCACTTTAAAATTCTGGTGGCTTGTTGTTCTTGTTTTAGCTTTGTTTTGACAAAGCAAGATATTATTCTACTATGGAATAAAACATTTGACATCTTCAAATGGTAACCAATTTGACTGATTCATGAGTTTAGGAGAACTAAGATGTATGGCTAGGCTCTACTTTGATTCACTTTAGAAACTCCTATCTATAAAATGCATTCATTCCACTGCTATGCACGAAAAGGCCTCCTACTGACAGAGGAGGTCTGAGCTTGTCCAGGGCTGCTTGTGACTACCTAATTCAAACCCAATTTTGGCATCACTGAGGCTTTTTTGTCATAAATCTAAAGCACCATTTTCTAACTGGCTTACTCGATAAGAATAATGTTATTTTGATTTCCATCTGTCTGACAGAGACACTTGTCTCTCTCAACTTGTTACAAATGTAAGCCTCCCCGGAAAAAAAAAAGTATAATTTCATGAATCATAAAACCCCAACAAAAATTAGAGGAATTTTTAAAGACAAAATCACTAGTTGGTAAACAAGAGTATTAGACATGTTTGTCATGTGACACTAGCATTTTATCTGACATGAGTACTCTAAAAATGGCCAATACACAGATAAACAGACACTGTGTGCTGAACCAAGCCAAAATGAATGTCCTGTTATATCAATAGAATTATTATTATGCAATATGTACATCCTACTGGTTAATGCAATAAGAATCAATTCCAAAGGAATCAGTAAGATTTTGCCACCTCACTTCATTCAGTTTTCTCCTGAGTTCACAAGAAGGCTGTCCAAGCTCATAAACTCACAGCCTTCTAGTTTTGTCCTCTGTAATGCTGCAATCACTACACACATCTGAATGAACATTAAGCACTTGAAAATTTGCATTGGATACGCAGCCTTCTGAGATGCATCTAATGTGCACATTCAAATTAACTCTGCTATCACACCTGGGCCTACTGTCCATGGCTATAAGCGCATTTTCAAGGGGGATTTGAAAGGCAATTCATTAATTTAGTGTCATTCTCCAAAATCAACACAATAAAAACATACAAAGGAGTGGCAGATTTGATGACTAATTCAGCCTAGAACTAGAACATCTGCCACAGAGCTAAGCTGGGTTTGTTTTGGCTTTTGTTTTGAAACATTATTTTTAAAGCCCCAATCTGTTTAATTTGAAGAGGTTTGGGAGCAGGGAAAGACGACTGAATATCAGAGTCCTGCAAACTTAGGTTTGTAGCACCATCAACAACAAAAGCCTTAGAATTTAAATTACAAGACCAACAAAATTCAAATCTTGGTTCTATCACCTTTATAGTTATTTGTCCTTGGGAAGTTAATTAACTGCTTTCATTATCAGTTTTCTCATCTATAAACTGGGTATAATAATATTTACCTCACAAATTTTTCAGGAGATTTCAAGGATAAAATGTTTATGAAGAACTTATCACTAGTTCTGGCCTGTAAATGGCAATCAGTAACTATTATTTGAATCTGAATCTAAAGAGAGTTGGAAAGGCACATCTACACATTTAAGCTTACAGAGACTGAACTTGCATATTGCCTAGATAAATAAGATTTCACATATAACTGCCAGTCATAATTTCTGCATTTACCTGCTCTAAAAGCATAATAAAAATTCCAGGTAGGCACTCCTTAAGACACTGGGAAAAGCACTAAGTAAGTTTTATTCAGTTCTATCAAACCCACACTAAATAAACATTCACTCTAAGTGAAAAGAACGATTTTCAAGGTAGGATCTCAGCCCTTCTTTCCGTAACACTGCCTCCTTCAATTCCCTCCATTACCAAGATTCTGTAGGCAAATTTGCCAAAGAGTGTGAATGAGATACTTAGTGTAATTGTCACTGGGTGTTAGTAAATGCAGCAAAATTAATAGAATTGTTAACAGTGAGTTGCAAAACTTTACCTATACCCTAACTTTTATGTGCTGAGAAAGTATTCATTTTTGATCTTACTTTGTTTACTCATTACTGCCTCATAAGAATTCACTCATGCTCTCATGTGAAAAAACATTAACTTTATTTAGCTATAAACCATATACTTAATCTTGTGTAATAATGTAAATCATCTCCTTAAGTGATGTTCAATCTCATTTTAATAAAAATAAAATCAGAATTTCAGAATGTGTTTCAACCCTATGGCCCTGGGGCAGGGGGTGTGGGGGGAGAGGGGCAGAGACAGGGCGAAGATGGGATAGCACTAGTGCGAAGATGTCATCCTTTGGTTTAGGCCTTGTCCTCAGAACCCTCTGGTCCCTGTCTCTTCACTCTTCTTCCTGCTGGAAGCTGAGCTTGGTATAGAGAGTGAATTAATCTTTCTCTTGGATTGGACAGAACTCATTAGCACTCTCAAACTGATTCAAATACCTTTTGACGCTACATAGCTACCAGCCCCAAGGTTCCTCTAAAGAGGAAAAAACAGGCCAGCAGTCCCCCCGCAGGGTCTATTTGTTGGAGAGAGAAAAATGGCTATCTTGCCTTGCCACTGTAGACTTCAGAGTAAGTGTGCTACCTTTCAACTCAGCATCGAGTCATGCCAACTGCTACATTAAAACGAAGTGCCTTGAATGAGAGAAAAAACTCTCAACTTCCATCTTCTTAGGTTGCCCACCACCAAGATGAATAGGTATAGCCCTATGGAGAGTCTAGGTATCTGGGGCGCCTGGGTGGCTCAGTCGGTTAAGCATTGCCTTCGGCTCAGGTCATGATTTCAGGGTCCTGGCACCAAGCCCCGAATCAGGCTCCCTGCTCTGCGGAGAGCTTGCTTCTCCCTTTCCCTCTGCCACCCCTCCCCCCTCACTCATGCTTGCTCTCAAATCTTTTTTTAAAAAATGTCTTATGTTTCCAAGACAGAAAAGAAAATGGTGTTTCTGTTTTACAGCATTCCTACCCTCAAAAGGAGGACCAAATGTGAGGTTTGTAACATTTAGATGTTTCAAAACCAAGTGGCTGGCTGGCTGGCTCTGAGTGGCAATGCAAATGCAATTTATATTGCTTTTGGTCTCCTACCAACTATATGCGTATGCGTGCTCGTGTATGTGTGTCTGACACCCACCATCTCCACTCTGGACAACCCTGTGCAATGTTGAAATACCTGTTTTACTTGTGGACACTAATAACACAGAGGGAGTATCTGAAGTTCTACAGGACTTCCTAGCTTCCTGGAAGCAGGTAGGAATTCCCAGGAAGAGAGTGTAATAAATAAAAGCCTGAGAACAGAATATCTAGAAAGGCTTATTCAGTGTAGGTAAAGATGAAATATTTCTATTGCCTGCTATTTCTTCAATTCCTACACTCTGCCTTTGAACTCTATTAAATGATTTTGCAATTGGAAATGCCTACTTTTGTTCTTTAAGTCCCAGAGCTTTATACCTCCTTTATGAGAGAGATGTCTTCACATTCTATTTCACATTATACCCATGCTTTGCCACTTTGAAATAAAAATGAGGTTTCTGTTCCTTATTCTTCTTAGCTCCCTTGTAATAAGTCCTTCATATCATTAGATATGGAATTAGATAATTTCCACATAACATTTCTGGATTTTGCAAAATAAATTTTTAGTTCTGACACCACAACAGTAAGGAAAATCAGTGTCTGACTCCACATTTCACAATTTTTATTTCTTCTTGCTCACCATTCCTGTTATTTTTACTGAATTACATGCCTTTGCTTCAAATATATTCTTGATCAAATCTCTTCTTGTTCTTTGGAACTCCCTTTGGAGGAAAAAAGAGAGAATAGCCTTTGCTGTAGCTTAGTTCACCAAGATGTACACCTATGCCCTTGTATGAACTACCAGTAAAAAACAAATATTCCAAAAGGTGGGAAAATAATTTTTAAAATTATATTTGAGGGGCACCTGAGTGGCTAAGTGGATTAAGCATTTGCCTTCGGCTCAGGTCATGATCCTGGGGGTCCTGGGATCAAGCCCTACATCGGGTTCCCTGCTCAGTAGAGAGCCTGCCTCTCCCTCTCCCTCTGCCACAACCCCTGCTTGCATTCTTACTCTAACAAATAAAATCTTTAAAAAAATTATATTTGAAAATAAAAGTCAATTGACACTTTGAGACTCCAAATTATTTTACAGTTGAGTGTATGTGTATGTGCTTATGTTTGAGTCTATTCTAGAATGAGGAAATCCATCATTACAGTGGTTAAGGCTGTTAAATTTCTAATCTGGTTCTTATTGAGAATTTGAGCCCCTCAACTTCTTCTACCACTCCAATTTCATTGTTGTCTATTTTACATATTGATCTTGCACATAAATTTTCTAGGAAAAGTATTCTTATGCCTAGAAACAAAAAGCTTGATACAATTACTTGTTTTAATAAAAGTTGATAAAACTACCCTTCCGTGTGGTGCCATTGCCCTTCTAACAGAATTTTAGGGTACTTGCATCGATTTCAACTAATACATTTGACATACTTTTGACTTAACAAAAGTCAAAAGTCAAGGATGATGGAACCATCATCCTTCTGGTTTCATTCATAAATAAATATTTCATCTAGACATCTATCTCTTTGGATTAAATATAATCATAAATCTAAACTTTTCTCCCCTTTGATAACTCAATCTTGCAATAAATCTTCTAAGTCATATATGATGTATCTTAGGGTCAATCATTTTATTTGTACTAAACAAAATTGCCTGCCTCTTAGGACTGTTCTATAGCTTCCGACCTAGGAAGAGTTTTAAATCTAGCTCCATGCTTTATATCTCATTCTTCTGTTTTTAGTAGTCCAACTCATTTTAACATTTTTTTTCTTTTATTTTCATTTCTACCTAAGTTCCTAGGTTGTCATTTTAGTCAACTTCCAAAATGGTCTTAAATTGAATTTTCCAATGTTAGGATTGTTTTATGTGGTACATGCCCCTCATGATTGCCACATTTACTAAAAAACATTTTTTTTTAGTATAATTAAGTTCCAAATAGTATTTACTTGAAATTCAAATTTAACAGTGTTGGTATTATATATGGCAACCCTATCTTTTTCAGATCTCTGAAAATTTCCAAATTTGACCCTCCTTCTTAGGCTCTATATTGTCACTTCCATATGTATTAATTATGCTACTTTTATAGGGTTCCTCCATTAAATAATCTTCATGATATAGGGATAGCCCCCCCCAAAAAGAGGAAGAGACAGACAACAGAATATAGATAGGAGGGAATGCAAGATACTTATAAGAAATCTATACGAAGCAAGTCCACATGGATAAGTAGTAATGTAAGAAAACCATGCAGAAATTATAACTGAAAAATTTCCTAAAAGATAGAAACAATATATAATTAAGTAAGAAGGGGGGGTTGTCGTTGTTCAAAGCTGCCACATTTCTGAAGGAACTTTTCAAGATAGCTAGACCAGGTCCACATAGCTGCTTGAGGTTGAGTGAATATGGATTCAAAACCACATCCATCAGATTTCAGGGCCCAAACTCTTAATTAATGTGAAGCCACATAAAGGGCCCTGTTCTTTGATGACTTATGTCCATGCATGATCAAAGGTCATTGTATCTGCCCCTCACTAAGTACTACTTTTTCTCCTTTTCTTTTTGGAGTCTATTTTCCTAAAGATATTTTCATGTATTTCTTATTAATATTTATGAACATTGTATTGATTAAACTAAGCAATACGTGCTTGGTCAGTTTTGCAAATACTTCAGTTTTTCCAGGTTTCTTGCTTGATTACATTTGATTATATTAAGGTGTTCTTTTTTAATGTACATATGTTCAATAGATTTTTTAAAATGATTTTTAAACTTTCTTTTATGCCTCCAAGATACTCTAGACAAAATATAAGCTCATCCATATTTTTTTTATTTTCTTAGTTAACTATTTAATATGTCAGGAATTTATCTTGGCCTTTGGTATGAAGAAACAGAGTATTTTCACTGTCTCCAGTAACCAATCATGATTCTTCACTGTTAATTTAAGTAAGGACTCGTTTCCACTAAATGTGTTCACAGTTCTGCATTGTACTTATATCACTTTTTGAACAGTAGACGAGTATACAGCTTGTACTAGGACTAATAATATCCCACAGCTCTTGGTTTTACTGTTAAATGTTATAGCTATAAATATCCTCCAGCAAGCATGGTCCCTTTTTCCTCTGTCATTATTCTTAATCCTTTCCATTTGAATGTGCTTCCATAAAATATGTAATACCTATGATTTTAAATACAGTACTCCAAATGTGATATCCTGTGGACTATCCCTGTTGATGAGCATTACACCATATTGGTTAAGATTAAATATACTGGAGTCAGAAGGCCTCACTTTGAATCCAGGCTCTTCCATTTACTACCGGCATGACTTTATATAAGCTAGTAAGCAATCTAGATCTGAATGTCTTCATGTACACATAACACAGAGATAATAATAGTTTTCTATTAGGTCTTTGTGAGAATTAAATGGTGTATTACAAGGTGGAAAAAGCATGAAGCAGAGGGTGGAGGGAATGGTAAATGTTCATAATAAGTCTGTAGAACATAGTTCTTAAGAAAACAAGGTTTAAATTTAGAGTCATGTGGATTTGAAGCACGGTTCTCTCATTTACTGCCTTGTAGGACTTTTAAAAAGTTCCTTATTCACAACATGAATATAGTTTTGTCAAGCTCATAATGTAGTAATTTTGGAATGTGAGGTAGTAGTTAAGTGTGGGCTTTGGGACTAGACAATTTCTGTTCATGTTGTAGATGTAACGCTTGCAAGCTCTGTGATCTGGAAAGCCTTACCTTGGCTTGCTGCTCTATGAAGTGGGGGTTAACAACTGTGCCTGCCTTCTAGGTTGTTATGAGCCTATAATAAGTTAACACGTGTTCACCACCTAGAAAAGCACTTAACAGGTAAGAGGTGCTCAGTACAGTATTGCTATCATTAGTAAATTCTGCTCTTGAAGGATCCTTGATACTGACATTTTCTCATTTCCTAGCAGCAGCATATTTCTTTTTTCTTTATTGATTTGTCTAACATTTTGTATATATTTATCTTATTTTCTTTTTTGCCTTATATTATATGATTTTCTTTAAGATTTTATTTATTTGAGGGAGAGACAGAGAGAGCACAAGCAGGGGGAGGGACAGAGGGAGAGGGAGAAGGACAAGCAGACTCCCTGCCAAGCAGGGAGCCCAATGCAGGGCTGAATCCCAGGATCCTCAGATCATGACCTAAGCTGAAGTCAGATACTTAACGGACTGAGCCACCCAGGCACCCCTGTATGATTTTCATCTCTTGATCTTATTCTACTCTAATCCTTTTCACAATAATGTTTCTAATTCTTCTTCCTTTTATATATCTCATTCCACATTCACTTCTCAAGACTCATTGAGGAAACCGTCTTTACACAGAGAACCCATTTAATTGAGGAGGAAAAGTGGTTATAGATAATAAGTAGGACACTGTAAATCATTGCCTACCTTTCAGATGAACAGTATTAAGAATCAAGTTATTTTTTCCAATTACAAAGAATCTAGTTAAATACCTCTATTCACAATATGATTGTCTAAATAGTTTAATGTGATGATTACAGACTACATTTATTATATATTTTCATGGCTTACTCTAACCAAATATGATTATTATAGTATAGATATTAATTTTCAAATTGGGGTTCATGACTCATTAGTGGATCATGAAATCAATTTAGTGGGTTAAGACTTTCATTAATAAATAGGATTGAATAAGGCAGAATAAAATGTAATTGACTAGAACAGAATAGAGCAAATTACCATTATGCATTGTAAGGGGATGCATTTCTTTATGAAACATTTTTTAATTCCAGGTTTTTATATGAATGAGTATATATGTGTGTGCTGAGTATCAATGAAATGCATTACTTACTGGAAGACATCCAAAAACTTTTGGGAGACACTGGGATAAATGTTGTTAGCTCTGTAAAAATAATAGATCAGCAACACAATATTTTTGCATTATATCAATTAGTGTTGAAAACAAAGAGTTGATACTAACAGTTCAGCAAGTCACAGACTGTTCTGCTTTAAGTATATGTAATCATTCTTTTCCAGCTAACTATGATCTCTATGTGTATCATAAAGACTTTTGATATACCAATAGCAAATGGATTAATTCCAAGCTGGCTTCTTGTCACCACTTACTAGGACAAATCTTCCCTACCTTCTGTCAGTCATTCTGTGCCACTCTTATTTGATATTGTTTATATCCTTAACATGATCCAAACAATATGAATTTGATTAATTTCATGGTTCAAACACCTGCATTCTGAATTAAAATTCTGGGTAGAAATAGGACAGCGTGTGGGGTGGCAATCCTTATATCAGATGAATTAGATTTTAAATGAAAGACTAATAAGAGATGAGGAAGGACACTATATCCTACTGAAAGGGTCTATCCAGCAAGAAGATCTAACAATTGTAAATTTCTATGCCCCAAACATGGGAGCAGCCAATTATATAAGCCAATTAATAACAAAAGCAAAAAAAAAAAAAAAAAAACATTGACAAAAATACAATAATAGTAGAGGACTTTAACACCGCCCTCACTGAAATGGACAGATCATCTAAGCAAAAGATCAACGAGGAAATAAAAGCTTTAAATGACACACTAGACCAAATGGACTTCACAGATATATTCAGAACATTCCATCCCAAAGCAACAGAAGGCACATTCTTCTCTAGTGCCCATGGAACAGTCTCCAGAATAGATCACATCCTAGGTCACAAATCAGGTCTCAACCAGTACCAAAAGACTGGGATCATTCCCTGCATATTTTTGGACCACAAGACTTTGAAACTAGAAATCAATCACAAGAGGAGAGTCAGAAAGAACTCAAATACATGGAGGCTAAAGAGCATCCTACTAAAGAATGAATAGTTCAACCAGGAAATTAAAGAAGAAATAAAAAAATTCATGGAAACCAATGAAAATGAAAACACAACTGTTCAAAATCTTTGGGATGCAGCAAAGGCAGTCCTAAAAGTATATAGCAATATAAGCCTTTTTCAAGAAACAAGAAAGGTCTCAAATACACAACCTAACCCTACACCTAAAGGAGCTGGAGAAAGAACAGCAAATAAAGTCTAAACCCAGCAGGAGAAGAGAAATAATAAAGATCAGAGCAGAAATCAATGAAATAGAAACCAAAAAAACAGTAGAACAGATCAACAAAACTAGGAGTTGGTTCTTTGAAAGAATTAATAAGATTGATAAAATCCTGGCCAGACTTATCAAAAAGAAAAGTGATGAAAATAAGTAAAATCATAAATGAAAGAGAGGAGCTCACAACTAACACCAAAGAAATACAAACAATTATAAGAACATATTATGAGCAACTACATGCCAGCATATTGGATAATCTGGAAGAAATGGATGCATTCCTAGAGATGTATAAACTACCAAAACTGAACCAGGAAGAAATAAAAAACCTGAACAGATCCATAGCCAGCAAGGAAATTGAAGCAGCAATCAAAAATCTCCCAACAATCAAGAGCCCAGAGCGAGATGGCTTTACAGGGGAATCCTACCAAACATTTCAAGAAGAATTAATACCTATTCTGAAACTGTTCAAAAAAATAGAAATGGAAGGAAAACTTCCAAACTCATTTTATGAGGCCACCATTACCTTGATCCCAAAACCAGAAAAAGACCCCATCAAAAAGGAGAATTACAGACCAATATCCCTGATGAACATGGATGCAAAAATTCTCACCAAAATACTAGCCAATAGGTCCAACAGTACATTAAAAGGATTATTCACCACGACCAAGTGGGATTTATTCCTGGGCTGCAAGGTTGGTTCAACATCCAAAAATCAATCAATGTGATACAATACATTAGTAAAAGAAAGATTTTGGGGTGAATCATATGATCCTGTCAATAGATGCAGAAAAAGCATTTGACAAAGTACAGCATTTTTTTTTTATCAAAACTCTTCACAGTGTACGGATAGAGGATACATACCTCAATATCATAAAAACCATCATTGAAAAACCCACAGTGAATATCATTCGCAATGGGGAAAAACTAAGAGCTTTTCCCCTAAGGTCTGGAACATGGCAGGAATGTCCACTATCACCACTGGTTTGTCCCTAGCCACAGCAATCAGACAATAAAAAGAAATAAAAGGCATCCGAATCAGCAAAGAAGAAGTCAAACTCTCACTCTTTGTAGATGATATGATACTTTATGTGGAAAACCCAAAAGACTCCACCCCAAAACTGCTAGAACTCATACAGGAATTCAGTCAAGTGGCAGGATATAAAATCAATGCACAGAAATCAGTGGCATTCCTATACACCAACAACAAGACAGAAGAAAGAGAAATTAAGGAGCCAATCCCATTTACAATTGCACCCTAAACCATAAGATACCTAGGAACAAATTTAACCAAAGAGGCAAAGGATCTGTACTCAGAAAACTATAAAATACTCATGAAAGAAATTGAGGAAGACACAAAGAAATGGAAAAACGTTCCATGCTCATGGATTGGAAGAACAAATATTGTGAAGATGTCAATGCTACCTTGAGCAATCTACACATTTAATGCAATCCCTATCAAAAGACCATCCACTTTTTTCAAAGAATGCGACAAATAATCCTAAAATTTGTATGGAACCAGAAAAGACCCCGAATAGCCAGAGGAATGTTGAAAAAGAAAAGCAAAGCTGGCGGCATCACAATTCCGGACTTCAAGCTCTATTACAAAGGTGTAATCATCAAGACAGTATGGTACTGGCATAAAAATAGACACATAGATCAATGGAACAGAATAGAGAGCCCAGAAATGGACCCTCAACTCTATGGTCAACTAATCTTCAACAAAGCGGGAAAGAATGTCCAATGGAAAAAAGTCTCTTCAACAAATGGTGTTGGGAAAACTGGACAGCCACATGCAGAAGAATGAAACTGGACCATTTCCTTACACCACACACCAAGATAAACTCAAAATGGATGAAAGACCTCAATGTGAGACAGGAATCCATCAAAATCCTAGAGGAGAACACAGGCAGCAACCTCTTCAAACTTAGCCACAGCTAACTTCTTCCTAGACACATTGCCAAAGTTAAGGGAAGCAAGGGCAAAAATGAACTATTAGGACTTCATCAAGATAAAAAGCTTTTGCACAGCAAAGGAAACTGTCAAGAAAACCAAAAGACAATCGACAGGTTGGGAGAAGATATTTGCAAATGACATATCAGATAAAGGACTAGTATCCAAAATCTATAAAGAACTTACTACCAAAATCAACACCCAAAGAACAACGAATCCAATCAAGAAATGGGCAGAATCCAATCAAGAAATGTCTTCCAAAGTAGACATTCAAATGGCCAACAGACTGATGAAAAAATGCTCAACATCACTGGGCATCAGGGAAATCAAAATCAAAATCTCCTTGAGATACCACCTCACACCAGTCAGAATGGCTTAAATTAACATGTCAGGAAATGACAGATGTTGGAAAGGATGTGGAGAAAGGAGAACCCTCCTACACTGTTGGTGGGAATGAAAGCTGGTACAGCCACTCTGGAAAACAGTATGGAGGTTCCTCAAAAAGTTGAAAATAGAGCTACCCTACGACCCAGCAATTGCTCTACTGAGTATTTATCTCAAAGATAGAAATGCAGTAATCCGAAGGGGTACATGTACCCGGATGTTTATAGCAGCAATGTCCACAATAGCCAAACTATAGAAAGAAACAAGATGTCCATCAACAGGTGAATGGATAAAGATGTGATGTATGTGCGTGTGTATATATATATATATATATATATATATATATACACACACACACATATATATACACATATAAACAGTGGAATATTATGCAGCCATCAAAAAACCCCCAAATCTTGCCATTTGCAACAATGTGGTTGGAACTAGAGGGTATTATGCTAAGCAAAATAAGTCAATTAGAGAAAGACAAGTATCATATGATCTCACTGATATGAGAAATTCTTAATCTCAGGAAATAAACTGAGCATTGCTGGAGTGGTGGGGGGTGGGAGGCATGGGGTGGCTGGGTGATAGACATTGGGGAGGGTATGTGCTATGGTGAGCACTGTGAATTGTGTAAGCCTGATGAATCACAGACCTGTACCTCTGAAACAAATAATACATATATGTTTAAAAAAAAAGAATACAGTAGGAAGGAAAAAATGAAGGGGGGGAATTCAGAATGGGAGATGAACCTGAGAAACAATGGACTCTAAGAAACAAACTGAGGGTTTAGAGAGGAGGGTGGTGGGGTGATGGTTTAGCCCGGTGATGGGTATTAAGGAGGGCACATATTGAATGGAGCACTGGGTGTTATATGTAAACAATAAATCATGGAACACTACAACAAAAACTAATGATGTTATGTATGGTGACTAACATAACAATAAAATAAAATTTAAAAAAATGAAATAGAACAGCTTGTGATCATCTTCTCTTTGTTATCTGTTTCTCTGCTTACTTTAGTACAATAATAAGAGTGAGATCTATTCACTGACTTTTTTCATTTCTGCTTGTTGGTACTATGTGTTGATGACTAAATACAGACAAAATGAAAGAAAAAAAAACTACTGAAATTTCTTTGGGTCTATTTCTACCTTCAGTGCTGTCAAGATTTCTTTTTTTATTTTGAAGTTCTGTTATTAGTTACAGAAGCATTTGTGATTTTACATGTTTCTGTTGAATCAAAACCTTTATAAAGTGCCCTTTTTATCCATGATAATACTCCATATCTTGAAGTCTAATTTCTCTAATATTGATATTGCTCCACTAAGCTGTTTCATCATTACTATTAGCATGATATAAACTTTCCTACACTTTTACCTTCAACTTAAGCATGTCTTTATATTTAATAAATATCTCTTTCAGAGGGGCAATCCAACCTGTAGTTAGGTCTTTTTATTTTCCCCTTATCTATGATTATCTATGACTTTTAATTGAAATGTTAAGTTCATTCCATTTACCAGAGCTATTAATATCTTGTATTAAGCCTAAATACATACTCTTTGTGTGTTTTTCCCCTATTTCTTTTTTGTTCCTGTTTTTCTTTTCTTGCTTTATTTTGGATTATTCTAATATTTTTAGATGGATTTTATTCTATATATTGGACTTTTTACCAAGTGCATCTTTATTTTATTTTCATTTTAGTGGTTTCTGTAAGAATTATGAAATGTATCTTTAATTTATCCCAGGATACTTAAGGTTATTATCATCACTTTATATTCATAGTTTTAAAATATATGAACCTTACCAACAGTGTAATTACATACATCATCCCCCATGCATTGGCTATTATGTATTTTAGTTCTACAGACGATATAAACCCAAACTACTACAACAGCATTATTTTCTGTTTCAAACAGTAATGTTTTTACATTACCTAACACCACCAACAAAATAAGTTCTTTATATGTACCACTTATAGTCCTTTTTCAGTGCTCTTAATTCCTTCTTTTGAATTAGTTTTTCTCCAGGTATTTTGGTATAATTTACTTTCAATCTGATGAAGTTTCTCTTTTTTTAAGATTTTATTTATTTATTTGACAGAGAGCGAGAGAGCACAAGTAGGCAGAGCAGCAAATAGGGAGAGGGAGAAGCAGGCTCCCCGCTGAGCAGGGACCCCCCCCGATGTGGGGCTCAATCCCAGGACCCTGGGTTCATGACCTTAGCCTAAGGCAGACGCTTAACCCACTGAGCCACCCAGGCACCCTTCTGATTAAGTTTCTTATATCTGGTAGAGCAGTTTGCTAGCAACATATTTGCTTCACTTTTAGGTATTTGAAAATGTCGTAATTTCACCTGTATTTTTGATGGATATTTTTTGGATCTAGAATTTGGGAAAAATAGAAAACTTTTTTTTTTGGCCTCTGTAGTTTCTAGTAGTTTCCTGTATATGATTCATCTTCCCTCCCCCATGACCACCCACCCCATCTTCAAGATTTTTCTCTTCATCTTTTATTTTTAAAGGTCTATTCTGTCCCTAGATGCTTTTTCCTTTGTTTTTAATCTTCTTGAGATTCACTAAACCTCTTAGATTTTTAGGTTGATGTTTATCATCACATTTGGAAAATGCTTTCCATCATGATCTTTAAATTATTTTTTCTGATCCATTCTCTACCTCTGGGATTCTAATTACATGTTTGTGAGACCTCCTTATATTGTCTCACATTCCAGTGAGGTATTGTTTATTATCAATCCATCTCTTTTTGTCTCAATTTCAAATTGTATAGTTTCCAGCAATTAGACTCCAGGTTACTGATTCTCCATTTTGCCATCTCCAATCTGCTTTTAGGTCTGCCCAGTGAAGCCTCCCTCTTCTTACATATAACAAACCAAACTGGTCATGTGTATTTATGAAGTAGTGACGTGACAGTAAAATGTAATCATCAGTGTCATATGCTGTAACAGGATTTTCAGTCTCAGAATTATTGACAGTTCTGGCTCAATAACAAGAAGACCATCGTGGGCATTATAGAAAGTTCAAGGCCTACTTGGCCACTATGTACTAGATGCCTGTACCAACCCCTCCTTCGACTGTAACAGTCAAACATGTATCCATGCATTGCCAAATGTCCCCTGGGGAGAAAATCACCCTTGGTTGAGCACCACTACTTAATAATTTATTTCTATTCATAACTATATATTCATTAAGAAAAATTTAGATTTTTAAAACAAGAGAAATTAAATCCAATCATGGACTGAATCACAAAATTAGTCAAGGTATAAGGTTGAATTACACATTTAAAGAACTAACTTGACTTACAGAAGTCGGTCTTACAAGGTATTACTCTGAAATGACTTTTCATGTGTTCAGTATGGAGTTAGACAGTACATAACTACATCCTTAAACAGCAATTGATTTCAAATATGTCAAATGCAAAAACACTGCTAACTATACATGGACATTACATTCACAACTTTTTTCTTCATAATCTAGCTTTGAAAATTTAGTGCACAGGGAATGCTGGGATGTCCAAACTTAGCATATGACCTTCTGTAAACTGCTGTGCTTGCTGCCAAGCTGTGCATCTGTGGATATGCCCAGATGGCTTTATTGTAGCTATTTAAATTGGGGAATCTATAATAAGAAGTCATTGCTTATTTAACCTGCTTTTCCGGAACACTTAGCATACAAATTTGGTTAAAAATTCTAGGATTTTTGTCATCATGTATGCTTGTGTCTAGTGTGGGTCAGTGTGTGTATGCATGCACGCTTATGTGTTTGTGGAGATATACATTATACTAACCATCTCATAATTTGTTTTATTTTGTCAGTATAGATTTTAATTTGATTTTGTTGGCTGGAAAAGGACATTAACTGCTTTTTTTAAATTAAATACATTTCTGGTAACCAGAGTTTGTATGTGTAGGCACTTGATATATGTTTGTTGATGGTATGATAGTAATAATGAAAAGGAAAAAGAATAAGCTTTAAATGACATAAATTATGTGCCACTAGATAAGGCAAAGAAAAAGACAAATTATGGGTAAAAAGGGATATCGGCTTTCCTTGTGATTGTCCTTTTAGAACCAAACCAATACCCCATTTAAGAAAAAAGGTAAAGTGAACTTAAAGATAAATCAGTTTAATATAGTTATCTGTATTGTAATTTTCTAAAATGAGATAGTGTTCATAAATTAGACTGACTGTATATGCATGAGTATATATGTATAAACAGGATACATTCAACCTTTCTGCTGTTTGACAGTCCTCTATCAAATAGTAATCAGAAAAGAGAAAGAGTTAATATGGCAAACAATAAGTAAAAGTATATTTTCACTGACGAAATATAATCTGATAAAATAAACTCAAATACTATCCATATTAGTAATACATATTAAAATATATTTCATGATGAAAAGAACATTATTTTTTAGTGATTTTAAATATTTTTTCTCATGAGCTATATTCTATGACTGTATATGAATTGTGATAATTTATTAAAACATAGTGGTTTGCCAACCTATTTGATTTTTTTTTGGTGCCATTCTATTTGAAATAAATCAGAGGTTACAGAGGGGCAAAGGTGGCTAAATACTTTCAATTTGACATTTATTAATATTATATCAAATATAAGTCATATTCTATCAAAAAACATATTATCTCATTTGCTATTTAAGTTGATAACAGTAAAGAATACATGATGAGATTTAGTAGTATCTCCCAAATAATCATGGAATTAAGAGTAACACTGATTATATTTATAAGACACAGAATTTTAAGAATTGTCACTCCACAAAATATTAGAGATTTTGTCTTTCTACATTAAAGAGAATACCCCTTTCCCAAACATGACCAACACTGGACTGAGTCTGAAAGGCTACTCTGGTATAGAAGTGGAAACAGTACTGAGATTAGATTCAAATATACTGGGTTCAAGTTTCATTTTTGTCATTTAACAGCTTAGTAATTATTTCAGTGAGAACCAAATTCACAAGAGAAACCACTTGAATATTTAAAAAAAGGGGTTTTGAATTTTGATATGCTGGCCAAATGGATGAAGAGAGAGAGGTGAGACTAAAAAGGAGAAAATAAGGTTTCTATGGATGAACTCCAGCAGAAAGTTAATAGAAACCCAAGACCAGACAGACAAAAGGAGGGAGAAAAGCTCCTGGAGTGCAGGGTCTACTTTACTCAGAAAATGTAGCAACTGACTGGTCCTATTTGATGGCAGTTGGAACGATGTATTAGAGATACAGCAGGCAGGAAAAATGGAAGGAGAGAAGGGCGAGGAAAAGAGGGAGGAGGATAAATAACCTAGCTCTCCTCCTTTCTCTACACTGTCAATTCCTACTTCGGTACTGTTGTCTGATCACATCCAGAACCCAGGTAGCAGGGGAGTGTGGAAAGTGTAGCCTGAGGGTCAGCCTCTGCAATGTAGGAGAGAACAGACGATGGGCTCTGAGGGACAAGCACAGTCAGGTTTCCCTATCAGTAAAACAAGAAACAAGAGTTCCAATAACCGTCTCAAAAGTTTACTGCCAGGATTAATTTAAAACAGTGTGTGGGCTTTGAAAAACATCATGCTGGTGAGAGCTATTACTACTATTGCTGGAAGGAATCCAGCAATTACAGAGCTAAGGGTTCCTCCTTTTGGCTACCTTATAACTTTGGATACCTTAACTGTTTCTGATCATCAATAAGACTACAAACTGGGGCTTAGCTTTTTGAGCTTAGAAAGCACAAGAGAAATCTCTAACAAGTTGAAACATTAAAGTTTGAAACGATTTGCATTCCTAAAATGAAAGGTTGAAGTTTCCATTTTTAGAAGGCAACATGAGGAGCTCTGTGGATCTACTTCCCAGAAAAACTGGTGACATTTTTTTTTTTTTTTAATTAAGGTCTCTGGAAATAGTCCCAAGAGTATATAACAAATAAATATTTATTCAAGAAAATCTACTAAAATCCCTAAGAACAGCAAGAGTCTGCCATTTAAACCACAGCCCTTTCCCTCTCCTGGCCCTCCCAGCCCAGTATGATAGAAACTCTACCCCAGACAGGAGAAGCCAGGAACAAAACTCTACCCCCAGCTCCCGGTCAGGGATGGGGCATCAACATTTTACATTGTGTCTCCCAGTTACTTCTTAGACTAAATTCCTAATGGGTGTAGCCAAGAGGCTCCCTTATTCTGTGCAGCTCCCATTAGTGGAATTGAGGCACCAGCTTGAGTTCTGTGTACTAAGAGAATAGGACCTCTGTTCATCCTCCCTGTCCTATCTATAAAGTGGTGGTTACAGTCAGGACAGGAAAGCTGAGGACCAGAGGTTAAGGCTACCACCACTTCACTGAATACTCAGTTCCTAAAGCAGAGGTGGCACTCAGAGAGTTGTCTCTGCCCCCCAGTTCCAGAGCCACTACTTTGAAACATTGCCCAGATAGAGAATCCTGAAGCTCCTCCCAAAAGAAATAGCTTTTTGGAAATGAAGTGAAAAGTTAAGCATAAGGATGCCCTTAAAAACAATGGGAAGTGTGTGTGTTTTGTGGAGGGGAAGAGTTAGGAAGAGATTGGTAGTTTGATTGAAGATATAAGCAAAACCATAGGCTAGCTAGTTCATAAGAGAGAACCAGGAGAAGAGATAGCTACAGAGCATTCTGTTGGAGGCCGGAACAAATCTCAAACACTGACCTCAAAAACAATCACAGCAAATGAGCAAGATTTAAATTGGATCAGTCTGTGGAGCAATTTATGCCCAAGGGCATTGTTGAAGATGGAACAATCAACTGGAAATTAGTGGTGCTTATCTACTGTGTGGGGTCAGAAAGAGACAGAGAGCCTTGTTAAAACCATTGTTACCCCAGGTGACTGTGCATGTTGGGCTCCACCCCTGAGGAACAATTTCAGAGGCTTTACATGCTGGGGAGTGCACTACAATAATCCAGCCAGTCACTAAACAAACAAAAAAGCAAACAACAGTAACAAACCCTGGGTAGTAGGTAACTAGTACTTAGATCTACTACAATATATTTTCTAATATCTAGTTTCCAACAAGAGATATTTATAGGGCAAGTAAAGAAATAGGAAATTTTGACATGGGACAAAATCAGGCAACAGAATCTGCCTGTAAGAGCAACCAGCAGTCAGATTTAACAAAGATTTTAAAGGAGTCATTATAAGTATTTTCAAAGAAATATAGGAAATTATGTTTAAAAAAGTCAAGAAAGATATGACGAAGTCTCATCAAACAGAGAATATCAATAAAAAGATAGAAATTATTGAAAGAAAGAAAAAATGAACCAAATGGAAATACTGGAGTTCAAAGGTAAATAAGTAAAATAAAAAAAATTTAACTAAAGGGGCTCAATAGATTTGAACTGACAGGAAAAGGAATTAATGAATTTGAAGAAAGATTGACAGAGATTATGCAATCTGAAGAAGAGAGGGAAAAAGAGGTTAAGAGAAATTAACAGATCCTCAGATAAATGTGGGATACTATTAAAAGCACTAACATATACTTACTGGGAGTCCCAGAAAGAGAGGTGAAGAGAAAGCATTCAAAGAAATAATGGCTGAAAACTTTAGAAGTTTGTTGGAAACCATCCATCTACACAGATAGTAAGAAGTATTGGTGAGTATGTAGAGAAATCGGAACTCTCATACACTCTGGTGGGAATGTAAATGGTACAGTCACTTTGTACAACAGTCTTGGATTTCCTCAAACTGTTAAATAGAGTTTATCGTTTGGCCCAGCAGTTTCAATCTTAGGTATAGACTCAAGAGAAATGAAAACAAATGTCCACACAAAAATCTGAACACTAATATTCAAAGCAGTATTATTCACAATATACAACCCAAATACCCACCAACTGGTGAGTGGATAAACAGAATGTGGTTTATCCATATAGAATATCATTTGGCCATAAAAAATGAAGTATCAATACATGCTGCAACATACATAAACTGTAAAAACATGCTAAGAGAAAGAAGCCAGCCACAAAACAAAACACACATTATATGATTTTATATATATGAAATGCCCAGAAGAAGGAAATCTATAAGGACAGAAGTAGATTAGTGGTTACCTAGGGCTGGAGGGGTGATAGTTAAAGGGTGTAGTATTTGGATCTGGGGTAATGGAAATATTTCAAATTCGGTTGTGAAGATAGCAAGATAGCTCTATGAATATGCTAAATTCTAATACTAAACTAAAATACTAAATCAATACTAAAATATTGAATTATACATTTTGAATGGATGAATTATATGGTCTGTAAATTATATCTCAATAAAAGCCACAAAAACAAAAATTAGAATGGGTCATTGTTCCGTAATTCTTAGGGAACTGTAAACATAAAATAGAATACAGTTGCCACTATTATCACCTTGTCTTTTTTAAACATGAGTCACATTCAAAGAGCAGAAAAATATTGGCTACTTAGTATTTTTTTTAATTAAACATGTAAAATATATGCTTTAATGCATTTCTCTGTTACTGATTTTTGTACTTCTTGGAACTAGACATTTTTGCACTAAAAATTCAAATAACTGAATTTGATGTTTCTAATTTTTGCAAACATGAAAAAAAATAGACACAATTTTGTGGTCATGTTGACTTTTAATTTTCATCCATTTCCCTGCCTTTGGGAATGTGGTTTTTGGGGGGTTTTTTCTTTTTCTTTTTTCTTTTTTTTTTTTTTTTTACCCTGCAGGGCAGTCTGAGTACCAAGAGGTAGCTTTAATTTGCATTTGCTGGCTTTCATATGCATGTGTTCTAACCTTAACATCTCTTAAATAGAGTTTATTTTGCAGAGAATCTGTTTATCTAGCATTAGTACGTGACAAAAACGGGAATGTAATAAGAATGCATAAATTGCAAATGCATAGTGCATAACTGAATATTTGAACATGTCTCAAAGCAATGGGGCAATTTGATCCTTATAATCCAGTTTCCTTTTTTTTTTTTCCCTGAGAGAAAAGGGCATGCTTATCTAGGATTTATTTCAGCTGCAATTTTCACATGACAAAATTTACTTTTAAGTTTAAAATGATGTTGTTTCAGTCCCGGGTGTCTGAGTGTGATGAGAGTTGGAAAGGCAGACAGAACTACAAACGTCTAATCTTGGCATGGCATTTGCTTTCCATTTTCTTTAGTGTGCACTGGTGGGATATTACTGAATGTTAAAACCTTGGCAGAGTCACTAGTGTGTAGAGTCTATTTCTTTTGTGGAGAGGGAAGTAATTTTGAAGTACAATGAAGTTTATTTTCAATATTATTTCTGATTAGTTCTTAATTTTTATCATTAAATTTTCTTTTCTGCTGTATATAGCCTGAAGGGTACTGAATTTTCAGCCTACTAATCAGATATACTGGTAAATATACTACTTATCCTAGGTGAAGGATATGCATCTCTACTTTGTCTTTTGTGAATATATTGCACTCTTGTCAACAGTTAAAAAGAATGGCCCCAAAGTATGCATTACTCAACATTAACAACACTCCCTTCTCTTTCCCTATCTTCATAAACACTTCTGTTTCAAGGACTTAAGCTGAGTGTTATATTCTGTTTCTTACATGACCCATCTCACACTAATTCCTTATTTCAACTGTATTTTTCTCTCCTGCTTTTTAAAATCCTGAGGTAACCAAACATATAACAATACTTGCCAGTATTAAAAAAACAAAAAACAAAACTTGATTCTGCTCCTATTTTTAATTTGTCTAAATGGTCTCATTGTATAACCAGAAACTTAAGCTATTCCCTCTCTTCTGATTCTTCAGTTATATTTTCTTGAAATAACTCTGACTTACCCCTTTGAAATAACTCTCATAAGCTTTTCTGGATTTCCAACTATTCTATAAAATGCTTCAGAGAAGGAATATCATCACAGAAATCCTATTTCTACATATATGTATGGAGAGCTCAATATGTGCCAGGCATCTTCTAGGTACTTAGGATATATCAGTGAACAAAGCAAAAATCTCTGTCCCTGTAGAGCATTGTCCTTCTGGCAGGAACAGGTCTATAATCAACAAAATAAAGTAACAAATTAAATAGTATAGAAATCTACATTATGGGAAAAAAAGGAAAATACAGAAGAAGGGAATGACATTGAAAGGGGTATGGTGTGGTTTAGTATAAACAATAAATGTCAATATTATTTCCAAAACTTAGCTTAATGCTTTTCATATGTCTTATAAAATACATGAAAGTAGCATCAATAAATGACCTTCTATAAAAAGCTTCTTTGTGATATTTCCTCTCATTACCTGTTTTTCACTCAGTGTGTATCATGTGAATATGGACATAGACATCCATGCAGATCTAGGTATATAGATACAGACATAGATAATGATACAGATACAGATGTTTGAACTTCTTGACACATTATCAATTATCCCATCCGTATACAGTGATACACTTGTATGGACCCCATCCATTTTAGGAGAAGAATCATCTTTTAATCCCTCTATAGGACTGACTTAATGATAGGACTGAAGAAAGTAATGTGAGAGAACAGAGTAGAGAATTGTATAGTAAAGCTCTCAAGAGACAATAAAAAACAATCTGCAAGCCACAAAACTGGGAGATGAGGGAGAAGACCAACAGTTAGGATCCCAAGATAATTCTCTAAATTCTTCCAGGAGCATGTAACTACTCTCCAGTTAGTGTGCAAGTCTCCATAAGTAGAAATGCATTACATTTTTTTTTTTTGTATCACTCAGTATCCACAACATAGTAGGCATTCAACAAATATTGTTTTTTTTTAAGATTTTATTTATTTATTTGAGAGAGAGAGAATGAGAAATAGAGAGCACAAGAGGGAAGAGGGTCAGAGGGAGAAGCAGACTCTCTGCTGAGCAGGGAGCCCAATGCAGGACTCGATCCCGGGACTCCAGGATCATGACCTGAGCTGAAGGCAGTCGCTTAACCAACTGAGCCACCCAGGAGCCCTCAACAAATATTGTTTATAAAGCTCTTTTGTCAGTTATGGGATCCAAAATGTAAAATAGATTTTGACTCTTTTAAGACATAGATAATCACTTATTATATCCCTATTATAATGAATAAAAAGTTAATATATATCAGAAGGAGCACATAAAGATCACCATGTTATGGGAACAGATACTCTAAGCAGGTGTAAAGACCTATTTCAAAACTGTCTTTGTTCAATTATACTTCACAAAATAAATGATTAATACTTTACAGTGATTATGATCAGCCCCAGCACATTATTAATATATTTTTCACAAATCTCAAGAAGGCATTTAGGTCCTTTAAGGAGGTGTAATAAAGCATTGTGGTTGAGCTCAGAAGCTATGGTTTCAAATAATTTATGTAATCATTGATTAGGATTTATGCTTCAAAAGGAATACACAGTAGTAACTGGATTATAGTTTATGTTCGAATGCTGGTTCCTTCAGTCATTTGTTGTATGAATTTAGACAAATTTTTATAATACAATGTATCTCTGTGACAGTTCTCTCATCTGTAAATTAGCCTAATAAGAATACTCCTTATAGGATTGGTGTGAGTTTCAAATAAATTAATACAAATGAAAACATTCAGAAGAGAGTGTGCCAATTTACACATTCTAAATTAATGCTTAATTAACTAGTAATAGAAAATGCTGGAACAATTATTTTACCTATAATTTCTGGCAAAGTGTTTACTTTTCCTCATGTTTTGGAAACAACACTTTTTTCCTAACTTCTATTATGAAATTTATACAAATGTTGATTATTTAAAGTTTGCCAGGGCCAGCATTACTCAGATACCAAAATCGGAAAAGGAGGCCACAAGAAAATGACAGGCCAATATCTTTCACAAACATAGAGGCAAAAATTCTCAACAAAATATTAACAAGTTGAGTCCAATAATACACAAAAATGATCACACACCATGAACAAGTAGAATGTATTCCAGAAATGCAAAGATGGTTTACCACCTGCAAATCAATGTAATACACCACACCAACAAAATGAAGGATAAAAAAATCATATAATCATCTCAATAGTTGTAGAAACAGTGTTTGACAAAATTCAAAATCCATTTACAATAAAAACTCTCAACATAGTGTGTTTAGAGGACATATACCTCATTATAATAAAGGCCACATATGACAAGCTACAGCTAACATCATACTGAATGGAGAATACCTGAAAGTTTTCCTTTAATATCAGGAAAAAGACAAAGATGCTCACTCTCACCACTTTTATTGAATGTAGCATTGTTAGTCCTTGCCAGAGAAATTAGGCAAGAAAAAGAAATAAAAGGCATACAAATCAGAAAGGAAAAAGTAAAACTGTCACTATTTGCAGAATACATATTATATACAGAAAGCCCTAAAATCTCCACCAAAAACCATTAGAAATCATCAACAACTTCAGTACAGTTGCAGGTTATAAAATATATTAAAATCTGCTTCATTTCTATTAACTAAAAACAAACTATCAGGAAAGAAATTAAGAAAACAACCACATTTACAATTGCATTAAAAAAAAGGGATAAACTTAACCAAAGAGGTGAAAGACCCATACAATGAAAACTATAAGACATTGCTGAAAGAAAATGGAAAAAGACACACATAAATGGAAAGATATTCCATGCTCATGGATTAGAAGAATATTGTTAGAATATTCATGCTACCCAAAGCAATCTACAGATTCAAGGCAATCTTTATCAAAATTCCAATAGAATTTTTACAGAAATAGAACAAACATTCCTAAAATTTGTATGAATCCACAAAGCAATTTTGGGAAAGAACAAAGCTGGAGGCATTATACTCCCTGATTTCAAACTATATGACAGTGTTATAGTAATCAAAACAGTATGGTATTGGCACAAAAAAATGATGCCTAGATAAATGGAAGAGAATAGAGGACCTGGAAGTAAACCCATGTGTATATGGTCCATTAGTTTATAACAAAGGAATCAAGAATATGCAAAGGAATAAAACTAGATAATTCTCTTACTCCATACACAAAATAAACTCAAAAATGGCTTAAAGACTTGAATGTAAGAACTGAAGCCATAATGGTGAGCACTGTGAATTGTGTAAGACTGATGAATCACAGACCTGTGCCTCTGAAACAAATAATACATTATATGTTAAAAAAAAAAAAAAGAAGATAGCAGGAAGGGAAAAATGAAATGGATGAAATCGGAGGGGAAGACAAACCATGAGAGACTATGGACTCTAAAAAACAAACTGAGGGTTCTAGAGGGGAGGGCGGTGGGAGGATGGGTTAGCCTGGTGATGGGTATTAAAGAGGGCATGTATTGAACGGGCCACTGGGTGTTATATGCAAACAATGAATCATGGAACACTACATCAAAAACTAATGATATAATATATGGTGATTAACATAACATAATAAAATAAAATTAAAAAAAAGAACTGAAGCCATAAAACTCACAGAAGAAAAGATAGGCTATAAGCTGCTTTAAATAAGTCTTGGAGATGATTATTTTGGATTTGACACTAAAAGCAAAGCCAACAAAAGCAAAAACAAACATGTGGGACTTTATCAAACAGAACTGCTTCTGCACAGCAAAGAAAATCATCAATAAAATGAAAAGGCAACCTAAGAAATGGGTGAAAATATCTGCAAATCATATATCTGATAAGAGATTACTGTCTAAAATATATAAAGAGCTCATATAACTCAATAAGAAACAATCCCATTCAAAAATGAACAGAACAACTGAATAGACATTTTTCCAAAGAAGATATACTTTTCTCTCTCTTTCAGGTTCCATTTGTGGAATTATTTCAGTAGGAGGTGAAATATTGGAAATGAAATTCCAGGGCAAATAATGGGATCAGATATTGTCTACTCTTGCCAGTTTGGGTACTCACTAACCCAAGCAAATCTTATCAAAAATACCTACTCCTCTTTCCATTTGAAAGATTAATAATAGTTGTTCTTCAGTGTTGTACCTTGTTTTTCCCATTAGTTGAGAAATGATTCCCATAGATCTCTGAAAAATTAAACATTATCTCTCCTTCTCTCTTACACACACACACACACACACACACACACACACACACATTGTGGTTTAACAGGCTTTTCTAAGAATGTCAAAGCTTTCAGAGAGGTGATGACATATCTAATGATTAAGGCTGGGCAGAAAGCCATTTGTTTCATATAACTAATTTCTCATGTGAAATATATTAACCTGAGATTTAGCTATCCCATGTTTTCTATCTTCATATGATGGTCACTGTGCCTAAAATAGTTCTTTCTTCTTCTATTATCCCCAAGTCCACTTGCTAATGTCTACTTAGAGTTAAAATAGAACTTTCCAAGAGCAATTTTTCTTCAATCTGCCATTAGATTATGAACAGTGTCCTTTGGGCTGATTAGTCTTCAAAGCAAACCTTTTCAGTGCACTCATCATTGATTTTTCTCACCCATGGGTTGAAATTTCCTTAAGGAAAATAATTATTTCCATGTTCTAGTGCCTAACAAAATATTTGGGGCAAAGAAACTTAATAAATGAATGTCTAAATATAAAAACCCATAGAACTCTTTAATAAATTGCTTTCTTATGTCAGCAGAAAAATGTTATGCCTTGCTGATACTTTGATCATTGTTTAGAAAGTAGCACAGATTAAGTAACAAAAAAGAAAAAGTGGTAAATGGAAACATTATGATATCAATTCACCCAACTTTATGCCTTGATAACACATATTTAACAATACTTTTCAGAATTCTTTCAATATCTCTTTTAGACCCAGGTAACTGGGGCCCCTGATTAAGGCCCGAGCTTTAGAACATTTCTAATGGCTCTTCTTGTGTCAATATCCCCACAGCACGTTCACAGACATAAGGGGACATCCTCATCTGCATCTTCTCTAGACCATGCTCTAGATATCTGTTTATGGAATTTTCTGCCTATAGACTCACAAGGTTTCTTCTGGACTTCTGGATTACTTCTGCTTATTATCTCCCTTCCCAAATAGTTGTTTAAGATGTTCTTTAGATTTTTATTCTTGGCCTCTCAGAGTGGCATTAATGATCTCTACTTTAGTCTCTGATAGTCTAAGAGAATGAAAGATGTTTATCTGAGCCTCACGTCTAATTCATTTTGTTTCAAGTTTAAAATTTTCCCCAGCTGGGGCACCTGAGTAGCTCAGTCAGTTGAGTATTTGCCTTTGGCTCAGGTCATGATCCTGGAGTCCTGAGATTGAGCCCCACATCAAGCTCCCTGCTCAGCAGGGAGTCGGCTTCTCCCTCTGCCCCTCACCCTGCTCATGTTTTCTCTCTCTCACTCTTTCTGTCTCTCTCTCAAATAATAAATAAATTTAAAAATAAATAAATAAATAAAATATTCCCCAGCTTAGGCCAGGACTTCTGGTTCAATCCTCAAAAAACCTAATTTTAATTATCTTAAAAATGTATCATCCCTTACCTTCTCAATGTCATTTGGGGTCTCCTGCATTGCATAAACAATAGCTGTTATATTGTTCTTTTTAAACGTTTTCTTTAGGACTTTTAAGATTTTATTTGGAGAGACAGAGTCGGGGGAGGAACAGAGGGAGAGGGACAAGCAGACTCCACCCTGAGCACGGAGCCTGACGTGGGGCTCAATCTCAGGACCCTGAGATCATGACCCAAGCGGAAACTAAGAGTCAGATACTTAGCCAACTGAGCCCCCCAGGTGCCCCTCTTTAGGATTTTCTTATGTCACCTTACATTTCTGATCTTTACTTTTTTTTTTAATCAATATCTCATGATTTGTATGCCAGGGCTTAAGGGAGAGAAAAATCTTTCTCTTACCTGGCTGTTCTTGCTCCTTTCTAAAATCTTCTACTCAGGTATATGTGCTCAAAGGAAAAAAAGTAAATATGAGAAACAGGCTTTTTTTCCCCCCCAAGCTGGGTCTAGCCTGACACAGACGCTGTGAAATAACACTACCTAAGAACATATGATTTCTCCTCCTACCTAATCACTTTGTTTTGCATATATGTGCAAGTTGGAACTGTAATCTTCACTGCTTCTGAGGATTGTTCCCAAAAACATCTGGAACTGTGACCGCTCTGGCTTTACCCATACAAGTGTGAGCACAAGAGAGAAAGCACTCCTTCCAGAGGAATTTAATGCATTCCCAGAACCATCTTTTCTCACAGAGTCTTGACCAACCTCAACGGACTTAATGTTGGCTTTCAGTTTCTCAGAGAGCTAAAGTCTCTCTAAATACGATTTTGGAAGGAACCCAGCTGAAGACTCAACATACATACCTGCTTTCTTCTTATCCCTAGGAAATCTTCAGGACAAAGGGCATTCACTGGGTGAGAATTTGTATTATTCTCTTTTGTATTATTTCAATTTATCTAAATAAAACTAAAGTTTAGTAATTCTACCAGATAAAAATATGATAAGCTAAGCAAATTACATTTTTGCTTTTTGCCTCTGTGGTCAGAAGGGATTATTTTGTTTGTTGCTGTTAATGAGAGTTTGGAAATGTGGTTTATGTAGACATAAACTAATAGATATGTATCCATTACACAGCAAACTTCAGTACATGCCTAATATACATGATTTTGAAACATATTGAAAGAAATATTAGGTTCTAAAGGAGAAAACCATGTTATTTATCCCGATATTTTAATGACTTTTGTGATTTAAGCCTGCATTTCCCATTACTGAGGTCACAATGTATCCATATGTTTAGAGTGGTAATATTATGATCCTTGTAAATACATTGTTATATTGCCAAGATGGTTGCATATCTCTGCTAAAAGATATACAATGTACAAAATATAATATACACAATATACAACAAAGTACATTTAAATTGTACCATAAACAAGGTGGAGAATTAATATTTCATATTAATTTTTTATTTTTTGCTTTTCTTTCAAAGAAGACTTAAGCCTAAGTATTTTTGTGAATAACTTCCTACATATGTCTTCTCATTACAAAACAACCACTTACCAGCTGTATGACTTTGAGCAAATTATTTAAACTGTATGTCTTAGTTTGCTCAACTGTAAAACAAAGATAGTAATAGGACCTTTCGCACAGTTATTAATAGAATTAAATAACTTATAGGTTAAGCTATAATATAATATAATGTAATATAATATAATATAATGTTATAATGTTATATTAGAAGGATGATGATGATGGCAATGATGCTAAGACAAAACATGTTTATAATCTCTGACTAGACACATTACTCAGGTAGTAAGAGAGGACCTGCTAAGATGAGTTAGGCCATATTATACATCTTCTATCCTGTTGGTTAGAGGAATATATATTTAATGTTAATAGGTTTGGGTAACCATTGAAAGTGGTTGGGCAAGGGAATACTAATAAATTCAATTATATACTTATATAATTATAACACAAAGTATATGAGATTATATAACTTTTAATATATGATTCAGATATGTGTAATATGGGACATCAAGAATAGGTAAAAATAATCTGCTATGTCTAAAACTACTTTCTAGGGGCACCTGAGTGGCTCAGTCAGTTAAGTGTCCAACTCTTGATTTCGGCTCAGGTCATGATCTCAGGGTCGTGAGATCGACCCCCACTCAGCAGGGATTCTACTTGAGATTCTTTCTCACCTGCTCCCACTGCCCCCAACCTCCCACATTCTCTAGTAATTGAATGTCTTTTTAAAAAATAAAAAATAAAACTATTTTCTATACTTTTAGTTTCACTTTTATAGAACACTAGTGATAAAGTTTCTAGGTGGATAAAATTTGTTGATTAGGATAAAATTGAATAAGGGAATAATTTCTTTACAACCAATATATACTGGATCCTAAATTTTTCATTATCTCATCAGGTAAGAATTAAAAAATAAAAACAAAAATTATAATTTCTGATTATCCACATTATTTTTACCTCTTAAATGGTATTAACTGCTTAAACAATGTCATACACATTGGAAAAAAACCTCAATTTCTTTTTTGACTTAAAAATTGCAATATGCATTGAAAAAAAGTATATGTACTGCTTAGCAAACTGTCACAAGATGAATGTTTATGCTACAACCATGAAGCTCAAATCACAGTATACCAGTGTTTCGCTAACCCTCTTCATAACCTTCCCAAACATATTTGGGGAGGAAGTGTGGGGGAGATAACCATTGTTTTAATATTTAATATCAATATGACTATTTTTGGACATTATATATCTGGGATTATATAATATTCTTTTGTGCCTGGCTATATTTTTCCCCAGATTTTGGTTTGTGACATTTATTCGTGTTGCTTTGGTAGCTATAGTTTGTTCATTGCCATTTCTGTATAATATTCTATGATACGGGCATTCTTAGTAAATTTTCAAAGCACTGAGTTCATATATAGGTGAACACAGTACCAGAAAAAATTACTCTCATTTCAGAGTATAGTAGATAAGAACTGGCAACTATGAAAGAAAAAGAAGAAAAATGATAAAATAACACTTTTAAGAAAATCTGATTCTGTCTTAATTAGTTTAGAGTGTGTTATAACAAGATGACACAGACTGGTGGCTTAAACAACATAAATTTTTCACATTGTGGAATCTTGAAGTCTGAGATAAGGGTGCCAGCATGGTTGGGCTCTGGTTGAGAGCCTCTTGTTTCATTTGCTTGGTGGGGAGGAGAGAAGGAGAAAGTATCTCATATTATATGAGCACTAATCCCTAATTACCTTCCAAAAGACCTCACCTCCTAATATCACCATATTCTATCATATGAGGTTAAGATTTCAACATACAACTTATGGGGAGTTCATGAATATTCAATACATGACCATTTATTTCAATAGTCTTGGATCTTATCATGTTTTCTTACTTTATTCCATTTCACATTTTTCTTGTCTTCTCAAGGATAAGGTTGACCAAATTAGTCAATAAAAATACAGGTCCCCAGTCAAATCTGAATGTCAGATATATAAAAAAGAAAAAGGAAAAGAAAACTTCTGTATAAGTGTGTTACATAGGACATACTTAGAGTAAAAAAAAAAAAAATATTCATTTTTTTTTTGTTCTGACACTCAAATTTAACTAGGGGCCTATATTTACATTTTATTTGTAAACCTATGCAAGGGATTTTATTTATTTATATATACACTATATATATGTGTATATATGTCTATATATACACACACTAATATGAACGTTTTATTCTTCTGAAACACATATGAAATTAATTGAAGTTTCTGTGTAGTATGAACTCACAGTTTTGCATCCATTTTTTAAAAGCTGATCTTTCTTCCAGATTCCAAATATAAGGTTAATAGTTTTAAGTAGTAATCCTATTTTATACTTTATATCATTATTCATGAAAAAATAGAGAACAAATGCAAATATAAAATCTTCAAAAGTGTGCTGGGAAAAATGGTCAATGGAAGGTTTGTCAATATCTTATAAAAATGAAACACTAACTCAAAAAGATATATGCAACCTGTTATATACATACATATATACACACACACACGACTGGATAATTACTGAGCCATAAAAAGAAGATCTTGTCATTTGCAATGACATGCATGGCCCTAGAGGGTGTTATGCTCAGTAAAATAAGTAAAATCAGTCACACAGATAAAAATAAGCACTATGATTTCACTTATATGTGGAATTTAAAAAATAAACAGGGGCTGCCTGGGTGGCTCAATTAGTAAGTGTCTGCCTATAGCGTGGGTCATCATCCCAGCGTCCTGGTATAGAGCCCTGCGTGGGGCTCCCTGCTTAACAGGGCGTCTGCTTCTTTCTCTCCCTCTGCCCCTCCTCCTGCTCATTCTCTCTCTCTCTCTCTCTCAAATAAGTAAAGAAAATCTTTTAAAAAATAAAAAAATAAAAAAAAACAGGAACAGACCCATAAATACAAAGAACAAACTGATGATTGCCAGAAGGTAAGAGGTGGGTGTAAGGGTTGAGGAGGGGAAGGACGTGGGGGATACATGCTTTCAGTTATATAATGTCTAAGTCACAGGGATAAAAGGTCAATGGTATACGGTAATAGCATTCTACACTGACAGATGGTAGCTACACTTGTGGTGATCATAGCACAACAGAGCTGTTGAATCACTATGTTGTACACCTAAAACTGATGTAACATTGTGTGTCAAAATTACCTCAATAAAAAAGGAAAAGGAAAGAAGCAATTCTAAAAACCATAAGAAAAAAAAACTTGCTCATTGACATAAATTTTTAAAAAATGACAGCAAATGACCCAAATAAATAAAATCATGAATGAAAGAGGAGAGATCACAACCAACACCAAAGAAATACAAACAAATAAGAACATATTATGAGCAACTATATGCCAGCAAATTAGATAATCTGGAAGAAATGGATGCATTCCTAGAGATGTGTAAACTACCAAAACTGAAACAGGAAGAAATAGAAAACCTGAACAGACCTATAACCACTAAGGAAATTGAAGCAGTCATCAAAAATCCCCAAAAAAACAAAAGCGCAGTGCCAGATGGCTTCCCAGGGGAATTCTACCAAACATTTCAAGAAGAATTAATACCTATTCTTCTGAAACTGTTCAAAAAAATAGAAATGGAAGGAAAACTTCCAAACTCGTTTTATGAGGCCACCATTACCTTGATCCCCAAACCAGACAAAGACCCCATCAAATAGGAGAATTACAGACCAATATCCTTGATGACCATGTATGCAAAAATTCTTACCAAAATACTAGACAATAGGATCCATCAGTACATTAAAAGGATTATTCACCACGACCAAATGGGATTTATCCCTAGGCTGCAAGGTTGGTTCAAATCCACAAATCAATCAAAGTGACACAATACATTAACAGAAGAAAGAACAAGAATCATATGGTCCTGTCAATAGATGCAGAAGAAAACATTTGACAAAGTACAGCATTCTTTCTTGATCAAAACACTTTAGGGCATAGAGATAGAGGGTACATACCTCAATATCATAAAAGCCATCTATGAAAAACCCACAGAGAATATCATTCTCAATGGGGAAAAACTGAGAGCGTCCCCCTAAGGTCAGGAACACGCAGGGATGTCCACTATCACCACTGCTTTTTCAACATAGTATTAGAAGTCCTAGCCACAGCATTCAGACAACAAAAAGAAATAAAAGGCATCCAAATTGGAAAAAGGTCTTCAAAATCTCACTCTTTGCAGATGATATGATACTTTATGTGGAAAACCCAAAAGACTCCACTCCAGAACTGCTAGAACTCATACAGGAATTCAGTCAAGTGGCAGGATATAAAATCAATGCACAGAAATCAGTGGCATACCTATACACCAACAACAAGACAGAAGAAAGAGAAATTAAGGAGCCAATCCCATTTACATTTGCACCCTAAGACATAAGATACCTAGGAATAAATCTAACCAAAGAGATAAAAAATCTGTACTCAGAAAATTATAAAATACTCATGAAAGAAATTGAGGAAGACACAAAGAAATGGAAAAACGTTCCATGCTCATGGATTGGAAGAACAAATATTGTGAAGATGTCAATGCTACCTTGAGCAATCTACACATTTAATGCAATCCCTATCAAAAGACCATCCACTTTTTTCAAAGATATGGAACAAATAATCCTAAAATTTGTGTGGAACCAGAAAAGACCGCAAATAGCCAGAGGAATATTGAAAAAGAAAAGCAAACCTGGTGGCATCACAATTCCAGACTTCAAGCTCTATTACAAAGCTGTGATCATCAAGACAGTATGATACTGGCACAAAAACAGACACATAGATCAATGGAACAGAATCGAGAGCCCAGAAATGGACCCTGAACTCTATGGTCAACTAATCTTTGACAAAGCAGGAAAGAATGTCCACTAGAAAGAACACAGTCTCTTCAACAAATGGTGTTGGGAAAATTGGATAGCCGCATGCAGAAGAATGAAACTGGACCATTTCCTTACACCACATGCAAAGATAAACTCAAAACGGATGAAGACTTCAATGTGAGACAGGAATCCATTAAAATCCTAGAGGAGAACACAGGCAGCCACCTCTTCAACCTTAACCACAGCAACTTCTTCCTAGACACATCACCAAAGTCAAGGGAAGTAAGGGCAAAAATGAACTATTGGGACTTCATGAAGATAAAAAGCTTTTGCACAGCAAAGGAAACAGTTAACAAAACCAAAAGACAATCAACAGAATGGGAGAAGATATATGCAAATGACATATCAGATAAAGGGCTAGTATCCAAAATCTATAAAGAATTTATCAAACTCAACACCCAAAGAACAATGAATCCAGTCAAGAAATGGGAAGAAGACATGAACAGATATTTTTCCAAATAAGACATCCAAATGGTGAACAGACACATGAAAAAGTGCTCAACATCTCTCGGCATCAGGGAAATTCAAATCAAAACCTTAATGAGATACCACCTCACACCAGTCAGTTGGCTAAAATTAACAAGTTAGGAAATGACAGATATTGGCGGGGATGCGGAGAAAGGGGAACCCTCCTATACTGTTGGGGGGAAGGCAAGCTGGTGCAGCCACTCTGGAAAACAGTATGGAGGTTCCTCAAAAAGTTGAAAATAGAGCTACCTTACAACCCAGCAATTGCTCTACTGGGTATTTACCACAAAGATACAAATGTAGGGATCCGAAGTGGTACGTGCACCCTGATGTTTATAGCAGCAATGTCCACAATAGCCAAACTATGGAAAGAGCCAAGATGTCCATTGACAGATGAATAGATAAAGAGATGGTGTGTATACACACACACACACACACACACACACACACACACACAGACACACACACACACACACACACAATGGAATATTATGCAGCCATCAAAAGGAATGAAATCTTGCCATTTGTAATGACGTGGATGGAACTGGAGGGTATTATGCTGAGCGAAATAAGTCAATCAGAGAAAGACATGTATCATATGACCTCACTGATATGAGGAATTCTTAATCTCAGGAAACAAACTGAGGGTTGCTGGAGTGGTGGGGGTTGGGTGGGATGGGGTGGCTGGGTGATAGACATTGGGGAGGGTATGTGCTATGGTGAGCACTGTGAATTGTGTAAGACTGATGAATCACAGACCTGTGCCTCTGAAACAAATAATACATTATATGTTAAAAAAAAAAAAAAAGATAGCAGGAAGGGAAAAATGAAGGGGGTGGAAGTTGGATGAGGAGACGAACCATGAGAGACTAAGGACTCTGAGAAACAAACTGAGGGTTCTAGAAGGGAGGAGGGTGGGGGGATGGGTTAGCCTGGTGATGGGTATTAAAGAGGGCACGTACTGAATGGAAAAAGGAAAAAAATAGTACACCTATCATGATAAGCACAGAGTAATGTACAGAATTTTTGAATATACTGTACATCAGAAACAAATATAACGCCATATGTTAACTATATGGGAATTTAAAAAATATATATTATATTGGGAAAAACAAAAATAAATTAATTATTTAAAAAATGACAGGAAAGATGAAAGGAAAGAAGAAATGTGCCCAAGGAATCTAGATATGTATCAAAACAAAGGACTTAAAAAAATGAAGAAACCATAGACAAAAGACCATTATGAGCAGTTATTCCTCTTAAATGTGGAACAATTTCTAGGTAACAGTCAAATTTTTATTAAATTAAGGAAGGCACTTGTGATGTACGTGAAGGATGAATCACTTAATTCTATCCCTGAAACTCATATTATGCTGTCTGTGAACTATCTGAAATTTAAAATCTTGGAACTACAAAAAAAAAAATAATAAAGGAATGCAGTTATCGACACAAGAAAAAGAAATATTTTCAATGTTGGGAGTGAAATAATTATCCTGGAACTAAAAGAAATGAGAACTGAGGAGTGAGAGGAAATGTGTGAGTGCTGCTGACCTCATTACAGAAGAGGGGTAAATCTGCCCACAATCAAGACATGTATTTAAAAGAAATATGATTCCAACCACATTAATTTTTGTCATATTGTTTTTAATTAATAGTTAAATAAACTTAAGTTTTTAAAAATTAGTATCGTTTGCCTTGCAGATAGCCATTCTTTCACTTGTAATTCAACTGCTTTTTCTTGTATTAATTTTAAATATAATTTAATAATCCATATTCAAGTTACCACATATAGCCATATTCTTATCAAAGGATTTTAATCTACTTCACTCTCCTAGTTGTTTTTTTTTTAAGATTTTATTTATTTATTTGACAGAGAGAGACAGCAAGATAGGGAACACAAGCAGGGAGGGCAGAGGGAGAGGGAGAAGCAGGCTTCCTGCTGAGCAGGGAGCCTGATGTGGGGCCCGATCCCAGGACCCTGGGATCATGACGTGAGCCGAAGGCAGATCCTTAACGACTGAGCCACCTAGGCGCCCCACTCCTAGTTTTTCTATAAACAAATAAATGTGTCTGGAAAGACACTAACCTAATTTTAATAATGATGCCTAATTTTTGGTAGTGGAAAATAAAGCAATTATATATTTTTCTCTTCAGATATTCAATTTGCTAAAATAAACATTTACTATTTTTACAAAAATAATATTTTGTTTTTATGTTAATATTATCATTTGCAACCAGGGGCTTGTTTTAATGATTTAAGGACAGAGAAACATTTTGTAAGAGAAAGATAAAGAAGGCAGGTATTTCATTATCTTTTAAAAATATCATAAAAGTAAACATACATTGGATTTGTTGTAAAATAAATAGAAGAGCAACAAACACATATTTCAACAAGGTCTCCGATCCGATTTTCTCAGATTTGTTTTTTTAAGAACCAACAGATATTAGATATGATTTTCCCCTCAAATGTATTTAAGCAATGATTCCTTATGGAAGGTTTAGTGTACACAACTTTATATAGAATCAGAGGTAATTCGAAAAGAATAAAGTAACAATTTGTATATGGATAATGTAGCAGGGAAATATAAATTTTTAAACATTCTTAATATTGCCAAAAGTTTTCAGTTTTCAAATTTTAAGGATCTTGAATATTTTATTTGTTGATCAGATCTAGTACTAAAACCTTGAAAAGATCTATAACCACAAGTTATTTTCACTATCTTTTTTTAACTTCTAACCTGGAACAAAAGCTAGAACTAAAAAGACAAGTTATTACCTGGAGCTATGTGAGCCTGTCTTTCTTCGGGATCTGCCAACGAAGAATCTCATAATGAAAAAGGGTAATGATGTGTTTCAATGTGAAGAAGTTGTGCCCACTAATTCAAGTGTTGATTTGTGATTTTCATATTGTGATTTTTATTTTTGTATTAACATCTGCTCATGGAGATGACAAGTTGGTATGGGAATAGGGGTCTCAAATATATTCACAATTGAGTCAATGGGTGTTATCATATCTCCTATTAAAACAAAAAAACATTGGCTTTAACAATTCTGTTCTAATATCTATGTCACAGATTTGCCCAAGAGGGAATTTTACTGTGGTTTCCTGTGGGGTATAGTAAATGCAAAAAATATTTTAAATTGTCCTATATTAACAGATGGCCCAGCAGAGGATTTTACTTCAGAGAATGCTGCTTGATGCTAGGTTATACAGAGTGGGCTGAGGTAATAATCATGGAAGCTGCAAATCTCTTCATTCACATGGATTAGATAAGGGGTATAGAGCCACATCAAGATCTGAAGACTTTGGAAGATAGCAGATCTATCTGATACCTACTTAATAGCATTTAGAAAGATTAAAATAATAGACTATGCAGAAAATAAAAATTAAAATTACTGAGGGTGACCAGGTAGTCAAGAAAATTACAAGTATTCACAAGATTAGGTCAAAAGAACTTTGGAATGCCAAATATGCCAATTTTAAGAAACTGATGGCATAATGTAAACCAATGTTTAGAAGTAAATTTATTTAGATCATTCTTTTACTTGTCATATTTATAAAGTGTTTCCTGAATCTCATATCACTCCAAGATATTATTTGAAAACTCTATTTACCTATCTTCCTTTATACAAATGTTCATAAAAATTATCCAAATTTAAAAATATGGCAAAGGATCACTGTATGTCTTTGAAAAGCTATCCTAGAACATAGTCCAAAAAGTCTGCCTAAAGTCATCTGAATCCAAAAAGGTTTCTCTGTTATTTGATTTTTTATTTGCTGTTTATTAGGACCCAATGTCCATAATGTTAGAAGCTACCCTGAATACTGATAATTTGCAAATAATTTTTGTCTGGTAGAAGTGCTCATAATTTCTATTTGGTAGAAAAGATAATCCCAAATATAGTTTTATAATCAATTTTGCAAATATATTTTACAATTCTACAACTGAATTTTGACATTTTATTCCTTATTGATTATATGTATACTTTTAGTCATCCACATTCTTTTTTAAACCAGCTTTGCCATTCTGCAGGTTGCCTTCTTAATGACTTAAATTTTTGACATGTGCACCCTCTGTATCTGTATGAAAGTCACATTTGTTTTTTTTGTGAAATGCCTATATTCACCCACTTGCCTGTGAACTCTGTTTTAGCTCTATAATCCTAACAACTATATTGTAACCATTCTGGTACTTGTTAAGCTCCCAATAAATGCTTTTTCAAAGAATGTGTCAATAACGGTAAATGTATACATATAAGCAATATGGCAACAATTACATATCTGTATGTGTATATAAATGCATATATATTTTAAGTTTTAAGTATTTGTTTATATAGATTTCTACTAGATAAGATAGAAAGCAAACTATTTGTTTAGATTCAGACTATTTAGCATATGTGCACAAGCAATGAGGGAATAGACCCAAAGCCATTATATTTGTTCACCTCAGGGAAAGGATTTTCCCTACAGAAGATTTACTATCAAGGGGAAAAGTTCTAGCAACCACATGTAAGGTCTCTTCTTTTGATCCTTACCTCACATTTAAAAACCTCTAGGTTGTGCTTTTTAGAATATTAACACAACGCTGTTGAAAATTCCAAAATATAGCCTGCAACCTGCTAAGATGAGTGACTGCCATAATCATCATAACCTTACTCTTTGTGTTGATTTGTGTTGATGCATTTAAACAATGCATCACAGGCATGATATGGCTTAATTCTGGCTGATGTGTCCCCAGAGTCCTAGGGAAGGAGGGAGGAGGGCACAAAAGAAATCTCTTCAGGGTGGGGAATGCAGAAGCACTATATGATGAATTAAAGTTAGTGGAAAGGAGACAGTAATTTAGACAGAAAAAAAAAAAGAATCTACCTTTTTAAATCTAAGGATATGTTTCCAATCAGACTTTAAAATCTTTACTGCTGAAACCAAGCAAACGAAACTTCTCCATCCCTGTCAGCCATTCATATACTTTCTGTTCCAGCTCTTTTCTTGGGAATTTATTTTTGTCAACACAAAAATATGAAAATAATGATAAATAAAAATTAGTAGGCACTTGTATGGTGATTAACATAAGATAATAAGAAAATAGGCACTAAAAATTGTCAGGTACTATGTTATGCAGTTAAAAAAATTTACTAATCAAAGCAACTGTAGGGTAAGTTGAGTTTAGGCAGAGATAGTTCAGTAATTTGCCTATATCACACAATTAAAGTGTCTTATCCTGATGCCTTTATTTTAAACTTGGCATACACAGTTCTTTTTCCTTAAAATCTTGTGTTGGGCTACAACTTTAAAATTTTTCAGTCTTTCCAAAAATTGTTATAACCCCATCTCACACAAAGTGGTACATTAATGGACTACTATTCTCTCTGATAAGAAAGTGTGCTTTAATTAAGGTACAGATTCATCTTCATATAACTCCCAAAACATAGTTTAGTCCAAGAAAACATTGAGTTGAGGACAAGTCCTTACTGTTTCAAGAAAGCAGTTAGCAGAGAATGTAAATTAAGTTTCTATTGTCAGAGAACAGAGGATTAAACACCAATCTATGTATATTTAAAACTTTTTGAAGACCACACCAAATTGCAAATTTTAAATAATTATTGAGAATAAAGAAAGAATAGAAGGTACATCAAACAAGATATCTATTTCCTATCTGTTCTGAATTAAGGCTTCTAAAGTTAGAGGTGTGTGAGTCAGAAAGGATGTATTATTTCTAGAATACAAATTTCCAAAAGGGAATTTTTAAATAAGGATTTAAATTTCCAAAATTGGAGTTAAGTTTAGTTTGAGCAATGTTAACTTTCTTTTTTTTAAGATTTATTTCCCACCAGTATTCTTCCATTCATTTTCCTAAGCTAGTCACTTCAACACAGCTCTTTCTCTCATTTGATTCCATATGAAATCTGTCTCCCTAATTTTCTACCCTACCTATTCCTCCAGTTTAGCTAGACTCTTCTTCCAGATCTACTAAATTCTGTAGAAATGATGTGGTCCTTATCTGTAGTCCCTAGAATCTCTAAATTGTCATTACTTGCTACACTTAGACATATATTTATCAGGTTACATGATGTCTTGTGTGAAAGTGAAATTTGGAGAGATTAAAATTTTTTTTCAAGAGTTAACATATATCATTTGTATATTGGGGTTACAATGGCTTGGAGAGATTGAAAAATTTGAAAGTTATGTTTTAATTATTTAAAAATTTTCGATCCATTTTTCAAAACAGGTCTAACTCCACTATTTTGCACTGAGCTACCACAGTATACTTCTCTCCCTACTTAAACCTTTCTTCTACTTCTTTTACATCCCTCCAAAAGTACAAAAAGTTCCTGGAAACTTTAAAGATTTTTCTTGACTTCAATCAAATTGTACTACTGTCTTTTCCTTGGTTATAATTAGTCTCTTTCACATACATGTGCCTCTTCTCAAGATATAACCTTCAACAACATATCAAAATCTGCACTTTAAAAAAGTTCACCACATTAATAAAAGAAAGGATAAGACAAAAGGATTTGACAAAATATAGCATCCTTTCCTGATAAAAAGTCTCAACAAACTAGGGATAGATGGAACATTCCTCAACATCATAAAGGCCATATATGAAAGACCCACAGCTAATATCATCCTCAATGGAAAGAAAAACCTGGGAGCCTTTCTCCTGTGGTCAGGAACAAGACAGAGAAGTTCACTCTCACCATTGCTATTTAACAAAGTACTGGAAGTCCTAGCCTCAGCAATCAGACAACAAAAAGAAAGAGCATCCAAGTCAGCAAGGAAGAAGTCAAACTTTCTCTATATGAAGATGACATGATACTCTATGTAGAAAACCTGAAAGACTCCACCAAAAAACTGTTAGAACTGATACATGAATTCAGCAAACTCACACCATATAAAAGCAATGTGCAGAAATCTGTTGCATTTCTATACATCAATAATGAAGTGGTGGAAAAAGAAATCAAGGAATTGATCCCATTTGTAATTGCACAAAAAAATCATAAGATACCTAGGAATAAACTTAAAGAGGTAAACAATCTGTATTCTGAAAACTATAGAACACTTAGGAGAAAAATTGAAGAGGACACAAAGAAATGGAAAAGCAGTCCATGCTCATGGAATTGGAAAAACAAACATTGTTAAAATGTCTATACTACCCAAAGCAATCTGTGCATTTAATGCAATCCCTATCAAAATATCATTGACATTTTTCACAGAGCTAGAACAAACAATCCCAAAATTTGTATGCAACCACAAAAGACTCTGAATAGCCAATGCAATTCTGAAAAAGAAAAACAAAACTGGAGGCATCATGATTCCAGATTTAAGTTATATTACAAAGCTGTAGTGATCAAGACAGCATGGTACTGGCATAAAAACAGACATATAGATCAATGGAACAGAATGGAAAACCCAGAAATGGACACACAACCATATGGTTAACTAATCTTTGACAAAGCAGGAAAGAATACCCAGTGGGAAAAAGACAGGCTCTTCAGCAAATGGTGCTGGGAAAACTGGACAGCAGCATGCAGAAGAATGAAACTGGACCATTTTCTGACAGCATACACAAAAATAAATTTAAAATGGGTGAAAGGCCTAAGTGTGAGACAGGAAACTACCAAAATCAAGAGGAGAACAGGGGCAGCAACCTCTTGGATCTTGACCTTAGCAACTTCTTATTAGACTCATCACCGTAGGCAAGGAAATCAAAAGATAAATGAATGATCGGGACTTCATCAAGATAAAAAGCTTCTGCACAGCAAAGGAAACAATTAACAAAACTAAAAGGCAGCCTCCAGAATGGGAGAAGATATTTGCAAATGACATATCTGTTAGTATCCAAAATCTATAAGAAACTTATAAACTCAACACCCAAAAACAAATAATCCATTAAGAAATGGCAGAAGACATGAGTAGAAAATTTTTCAAAGAAGACATCCAGATGGCTAACAGACACATGAAAAGATGCTCAACATCACTCATCATAAGGGATATACAAATTATAACCACAATGAAATACCACTTCACACCTGTGAGAATGGCTAAAATTAACAACACAGGAAACAACAGATTTTGGCGAGGATGCAAAAAATGGGAAACCCTTTTACACTGTTAGTGGGAATTCAAACTGGTGCAACCACTCTGGAAATCAGTATGGAGGTTCCTCAAAAAGTTAAAAACAGAACTACCCTACAATCCAGCAATCGCAGTACTAAGTATTTACCCAAAGGATATAAAATTACAGCTTTGAAAGGGTACATGCACCCTGATGTTCATACTACCATTATCAACAATGATCAAACTATAGAAAGAGCCCAAATGTCCATCCATTGATGAATGGCTAAAGAAGATGTAGTGTATATAACACAATGGAATATTACTCAGCCATCAAAAAGAATGAAATTTTGCCATTTGCAATGATGTGGAGGGAGCCAGAATATATTACACTAAGTGACATAAGTCAGAGAAAGACACATACCATATGATTTCACTCATATGTGGAATTTAAGAACAAAACAGATGAACATATGTGGGGGAGAGAGAGGGAAGCAAATCATAAGAGGCTCTTAAAGATAGAGAACAAACTGAGGGGTGATGGAGGGAAGTGGTTGGGGGAATGGGCTAGATGGGTGATGGGTATTAAGGAGGGCACTTGTTATGATGACCACTGGGTGTTGTATGTAAGTGATGAATCACTGAATTCTACTCCTGAAACCAATACTGCACTGAATGTTAGCTAACTAGAATTTTATTAAAATTTGAAAAAAAATTAAAAAGCTGACACAGTCTCAATTTTGCTTCTGAAAAGATGGAGCGGTTATACTTTTGACTATTCCTCCCACTAAATACAATGAAAACCCTGGATATTATATATATGGATGAATCAAAAATTACACCAACATCTCATGCAGTTCTAAATGTAGGCCGAAATTATATTTAAGACAATTATAAATAGGGAAGGAAAAGGAAGGTAAAAGTAGGTATGGTTTCTAAACTTAATCAAAAGTTTCCCAAATAAAAGTTAAGGATGTTCAAATCTACTAAACTGGCCTTACAAGAAATGTTAAAGGGACTATTTTAGGTAGAAAATAAAATGCCATAATTAGAAGACAATTACGAATAAAAAGATGTAAAATATGATGACATATATATATATAGAATGTGGGGGACTGAGTAAACATAAGTTCTTTTAGAATGTGTTCAAACTTAATGATCATCAACTTCATATAAAATGTTATATACTTAAGATCCTACATATGAAAATCATGGTAACCACAAACCTAAAATTTATTAGATACACAAAAAAATAGAAAGAAACCAAGTCTAACACTATAGAGAGTCATTGATCCACAGGAAAGTGAACAAGAGAAGAAAGGAACAGAGAAGAACTGCCAAAAAAATGGCAATAAATATATACCTATCAATAATAATTTAATGTAAACATTCCAAATGCTCCAATCAAAAGACATGGGGAGGCAGAATAGATAACAATAATAATAGTAATACGGACTCATCTCTATGCTGCCTACAAGAGAATCACTTCAGATGTGGAAACTGTGTAACATGCTATTAAACACTCAATGGGCGAATAAAGAAATAAAAGAGAAAATCCAAAAATTATGAAGACAAATGAAAATGAAAATCTTATGGTCCACAATCTTTGGGATGCAGCAAAAGCAATTCTAAGAAGAAAAATGATGGTCATACAGATCTATCTCAAGAAACAAGAGAAATAAACAATTTATACTTTTAAAGAAAGGGGAAAAAAGAACAAAGCTTAAAGTTAATAAAAGGAAAAAAAATAAAGTATCAGAGCAGAAATTAAGTAGACACTAACAACAGCAACAAAAACAACAACAAAAACAGAAAAGATAGAAAAGAAAAAAATCAATAAAATCAGGGGGATCAGAAAAGATGGCAGAGGAGTAGGGGGCCCTATTCCAACTGGCCCCGGGATTGAGCTGGATAACTACCAGACCACTCAGAACACCCACAAAATCATCCTAAGATGTAAGAAGATAGATCTGGATCTCTACAGAATATCACAGGTGGTTGGTTTTGAGGTACGATGGAGGGAGCCAAGATTCCACAGGCAGATATCAGAGGATAAATGGAAGGGGGAGGAAGCTGAGGCATTGGGATCCTACACTGCCAGTGAGCGATAGCCTCCCGGGCTGGGGACCGGACACAGACTCACAGACTGGTAGCACCGGGGAAAGGACTTTAGGGCAGCCCCATGGACTGAAACCTGGAGCAGCAGGGCCACATGTGCGAACTGGGGGCAGGGGGCAGTTTTGAAGCACAAAGGGCAGAGACATGCCCTGACCTGGATGCAAGGACTGGGAGCGCTGCTGAAGGGTGCACAACCCAGGATGCTCCAGTTTATAGCAGCACAGACAGAAATGGAGTTAGTGTGCCATGGAGAGCTCACTGAAGAACAGACTGCAATCTCTCATCTCTGAGTCAAAGGGTTGGAAACGATCTCTTCTGCTCTGATTCTCGGAATAGACACGGAAAGCCACCAGGAAAAGCCACCAGAGAACAAAAGCCCCCCCAACCAGTTTTTACTGAGCCCATCCCCCGCAACAGGGGACAGGGCAACTCTGCCCAAACAGGGTTGCCTGAGTAACAGGGTGGCAGTTCCCACCCCCAGAAAACAGGCTGGGAAAACAAGAGGCCAGCGACCATAAGGTCCCTATAAAACAGATGCATCTTGCTTGGGTTGTGGTCAATAATTTGGACTCTATACATTCCCTCAACCACCCCTCAACAGAATGACTAGGAGAAGGAACCCCCAAAATAGGAAAGACTCAGAGACTATGACTTATGCCACAGATTTACAAATGGATACAGATATTACCAAGATGTCAGAGATGTGATTCAGGGTAGCAATTGTGAAGACAAGAGCTAGAATGGAGAAATCGATTAATGGAAACATAGAGTCTCTAATGGTAGAAATGAAAGCTAAATTGGCAGAATTTAAAAATGCTATCAATGAGATGCAATCTAATCTAGATAATCTAACAGCTAGGGTAAGTGAGGCAGAAGAACGAATTAGTGATCTAGAAGACCAATTAATAGACAAGAAGGAAAAAGAGGAGGCCAGGGAAAAACAACTCAAAATCCATGAAAACAGAATCAGCAAAATAAGTGACATGTTCCAATGGAATGAAACATTCCAATGTCTGAATTATTGGGATCCCTGAGGGGGGGAGAGAGAGAGGACTAGAAGATATATTTGAGCAAATCATAGCTGAGAACTTCCCTAATCTGATGAATGAAACAAACATTCATATCCTAGAGGCAGAGAGGAAAACAAGCCAACACCCTGGCATGTAATAGGAAAACTCGCAAATCTTAGAACCAAGGAAACCATCTTAAGGGCAGTTAGGGGGAAGAGATTCCTTATATACAGAGAGAGGAACATCAGAATAACATCAGACCTACCCACAGAGACCTGGCAAGCCAGAAAAGGCTGGCAAGGCATATTCAGGGTACTAAACGAGAAGAACATACAGCCAAGAATACTTTATCCAGCAAGGCTGTCCTTTAGAATGGATGGAGAGATGCAGAGCTTCCAAGACTGGCAGAAACTGAAAGAATGTGTGACTAAGCCCACCCTGCAAGAAATATTAAGGGGGGTTCTATAAAAGGAAAAAGACCCCAAGAGTAATACAGGACAGAAATTTACAGGGACAATCTATAAAAACAAGGTCTTCACAGACAACATGATGACAATAAATTCATATCTTTCAATAATACTCTCAACGTGAATGGCCTTAAATGCTCCTATAAAACGGTACAGGGTTGCAGATTGGATAAAAAGACAGGACCCATCCATATGCTGTATACAAGAGACTTGTTTTGAACCTAAAGATACATCCAGACTGAAAGTGAAGGGATGGAGATCTATCTTCCATGCCAACAGACCTCAAAAGAAAGCTGGGGTAGTAATTCTTATATTAGACAAGTTAGATTTTAAACTAAAGACTGTAGTTAGAGACACAGAAGGACACTATATCATTCTTAAAGGGTCTATCCAACAAGCAGATCTGACAATTGTAAATATCTATGCCCCCAACACAGGAGCAGCCATCTACATAGGCGAATTGTTAACCAAAATAAAGAGTCATATTGATAATGATACCTTAATTGTAGGAGACCTCAATATTCCACTCTCAGCAATAGACAGGTCATCTAAGCAGAAAATCAACAAAGAAACAAGAGCTTTGAATGACACACTGGACCAAATGGACCCCATAGATATATACAGAACATTCCACCCTAAAACAACAGAATACTCATTCTTCTCGAGCACACATGGAACTTTCTCCAGAATAGACCATATACTGGGTCACAAATCAGGTCTCAACCAATACCAAGAGATTGAGATTATTCCCTGCATATTCTCAGAGCATAATGCTTTAAAACTGGAACTCAGTCACAAGAAAAAAATTGGAAGAAATTCAAACACTTGGAAGCTAAAGACCACTCTGCTCAAGAGTGTTTGGGTCAACCAGGGAACCAAAGAAGAACTTAAACAATTCATGGAAACCAATGAGAACAAAAACACATCGGTCCAAAACCTATGGGATACGGCAAGGCGGTCCTAAGGGAGAAATACATAGCCATCCAAGCCTCACTCAAAAAAATAGAAAAGTCTTGAATTCATCAACTAATTTTACACCTTAAAGAACTAGAGAAAAAGCAACAAATGATCCCCAGCCATACATTAGAAGAGAAATAATTAAGATTAGAGCAGAGACCAATGAATTAGAAACCAGAAACACAGGAGCTCAGACCAACAAAACTAGAAGCTGGTTCTTTGAAAGAATTAATAAGATCTATAAACCAGACTTATCCAAAAGAAAAGATAAAGGACCCAAATTAATAAAATTATGAATGAAAGGAGAGAGACCACAACTAACACCAAGGAAATAGAAACAATTACTAGAAATTATTATCAACAACTAAATGCCAATAAATTAAGCAACCTGGATGAAATGGATGCCTTCCTGGAAACCTATAAATTCCCAAGACTGAAACAGGAAGAAACTGACAACTTGAATAGGCCAATAACCAGTAATGAGATTGAAGCAGTGATCAAAAAACTCCCAAAAAACAAGAGTCCAGGGCCTGATGGATTCCCTGGGGAATTCTACCAAACATTCAAAGAAGAAATAATACCAATACCAATTCAAAAAATAGAAACAGAAGGAAAGCTTCCAGACTCATTCTATGAGGCCAGCATTACCCTAATCCCCAAACCAGGCAAAGACCCCATCAAAAAGGAGAATTTCAGACCAATATCCCTGATAAATATGGATTCCAAAATTCTCAACAAATCCTAGCTAATAAGATCCAACAATACATTAAAAGAATCATCCACCACAACCAAGTGGGATTTATCCCCGGGATGCAAGGGTGGTTCAACATTCACAAATCAATCAATGTGATAGAAACCATTGATAAGAGCAGAGAGAAGAACCATATGGTTCTCTCAATAGATGCAGAAAAAGCATTTGACAAAATACAGCATCCTTTCCTGATTAAAACTCTTCAGGAGTATAGGGATAGAGAGAACATTCCTCAAGTTCATAAAATCCATCTATGAAAAACCCACAGCAAATATCATCCTCAACGGGGAAAATCTGAAAGCCTTTCCCTTAAGATCAGGAACATGACAAGGATGCCCACTCTTGCCACTATTGTTTAACTAGTACTAGAAGTCCGAGCAACAGCAATCAGACAATAAAAAGAAATAAAAGGTATTCAAATTGGCAGAGAAAAAGTCAAACTCTCTCTCTTTGCAGATGACATGATACTTTATGTGGAAAATCCAAAAGACTCCACCCCCAAATTACTAGAACTCATACAGCAATTCAGTAATGTGGCAGGATCAAAATCAATGCACAGAAATCAGTAGCTTTCTTATACACCAACAATGCAACTGTAGAAAGAGAAATTAGAGAAATGATTCCATTTACAATAGCACCAAAAACCATAAGATATCTTGGAATAAACCTAACCAAAGAGGTAAAGGATCTACACTTTAGGAACTACAAAACACTCATGAAAGAAATTGAAGAAGAAACAAAAAGATGGAAAAACATTCCATGCTCATGGATTGGAAGAATAAACACTGTTAAAATGTCTATGCTACCTTGAGCAATCTATACCTTCAGTGCCAACCTGATCAAAATTCCAATGACTTTTTTCCACGTGTTAGAACAAACAATCCTAAAATTTGTATGGAATCAGGAAAGACCCCAAATAGCCAAGGAAATCTTGAAAAAGAAAAACAAGGCTGGGGGCATCACGTTGCCTGATTTCAAGCTATATTACAAAGCAGTGATCACCAAGACAGCATGGTACCGGCACAAAAAAAGACATATTGACCAGTGGAACAGAATAGAGAACCCAGACATGGAACCTCAACTCTATGGTCAAATAGTCTTCGACAGAGCAGGAAAAAATATGGAATGGAAAAAAGACAGTCTCTTCAATAAATGGTGCTGGGAAAATTGGACATCTATATACAGAAGAATGAAACTCAACCATTGTCTAACACCACACACAAAGATAAACTCAAAATGGATGAAAGACCTCAATGTGAGACAGGAATCCATCAAAATCCTAGAGGAGAACACAGGCAGTAACCTCTTTGACATCAGCCCCAGCAACTTCTTTCAAGATACATCTCTAAAGGCTAGTGAAACAAATGCCAAAATGAACTTTTAGGACTTCCTCAAGATAAAAATCTTCTGCACAGCAAATGAAACAGTGAACAAAACATAGAGGCAACCCACAGAATGGGAGAAGATATTTCAAATGACACTACAGATAAAAGGTTGGTATCCAAGATCTATAAAGAATTTCTCAAACTCAACACCCAAATAAACAAATAATCAAGTAAAAAAATGGGCAGAAGACATGAACAGACACTTCTCCAAAGAAGCCATACAAATAGCTAACAGACATGAAAAAATGTTCATCATCATTAGCCATCAGGGAAATCCAAATCAAAAGCACATTTGAGATACCACCTTACACCAGTTAGAATGACAAAAATTGACAAGCAAGACACCACAAATTTTGGAGAGGTTGTGGAGAAAGGGGAACCCTGTTACACTGTTGGTGGGAATGCAAGTTGGTACAGCCACTTCTTGAAAACAGTGTGGAGGTGCCTCAAAAAATTAAAAATAGAGCTTCCCTATCACCCAGCAATTGCACTACTGGGTATTTATCCCAAAGACACAGTTGTAGTGAAAAGAAGGGCGATATGCCCCCCAGTGTTCATAGTGGCAATGTCCGCAGTAGCCAAACTGTGGAAAGAGCCAAGATGCCCTTCAACAGATGAATGGATAAAGATGTCATCCATATATACAATGGAATATTACTCAGCCATCAGAAAGGATGAATACCCAGCTTTTACATCAACATGGATGGGACTGGAGGAGATTATGCTAAGTGAAATAAGTCAAGCAGAGAAAGTCAATTATCATATGGTTTCACTTATTTGAGGAACATAAGGAATACCATGGAGGACATTAGGAGAAGGAGGGGAAAAATGAAGGGGGGGAAATCGGAGGGAGAGACAAACCATGAGGGACTATGCACTCTGAGAAACGAACTGAGGGGAGGAGGCTGGGAAGAGGGGTTAGCCTGGTGATGGGAATTAAGGAGGGCATGTACTGCATGGAGCACTGTGTATTATACAAAAACAATGAATCGTGGATCACTACATCAAAAACTAATGATGTATGGTGACTAACATAACATAATAAAATAAAATTAAATAAAATCAATAAAATCAAGAGCTGTTTCTTTGAAAAGATAAACAAAATTGATAACCCTAGCCTGAGTCATCAAGAACAAATGAGGACACAATCAGAAACAAGAGAACAATCAACACCACAGAAATAAAAAGGATTACAAATGTGTCATGAAAAATTAAATATCAGCAGGCTGAACAACCTAGAAGAAACAGATAAATTTCTAGAAACATACAATCTTCAAAAACTAAAACAGAAAAAATTGAAAATATGAACAAATTTCTAGTAATGAAATTGAATTGGTAACCAAAAAAAAAAAATCGAAACAAAACTCCAGGATCCAATGGAATCATAGATGAATTCTACCAAACATTTAAAGAATTAATATCTATTCTCCTCAAAGTATTCCAAAAAATTGTAGAGGAAGGAAGGTTTCCAAATACATTCTATGAGGCCAGCATTATCCTGATATCGAAACCAGAAAAAGACACTACAAAAAAAACAAAAAACAAAAACTACAGGTTAATATCCCTGATGAACACCAATGCAAAAATCCCCAACAAATTATTATTAGCAAATTGTACACAACACTTATCATATTCAAGTGGAACTTCTTTTGGAGATGAAAGGATGGCTCAATATTCATAAATCAGTCAATATAATGTACCACATCAACAAAATGAAGGATAAAACTCATAAGATTGTCTCAACAGATGCAAAAAAATGCTTGACAAAATTCAACATTGTTAATGATAAAAACTCACAACAAAGTGGGTGTAGAGAGAATATACCTCAACATACTAAAGGCCATTAAAAAACACATGTCACCATCATACTCAGTGGTGAAAATCATAGTTTTTCCTCTAAGATCAAAAACAAGACAAGGAAGTCTACTCACCATTTTTATTCACGATCGTGCTGGAAGTGTTAGTCACAGCAATCAGACAAGAAATAAAAGACATCCAAATTGGTAAAGAAGAAATTAAATTGTCACTATTTACAGATGACATAATACTTTACATAGAGTAAAGTTGCTGGATATAAAATTAATACATAGAAATTGGTTGCATTTCCATACACTAATAAGAAAGTAGCAGAAAGAGAAATTATGAAATGCAAATCCCATTTGCAACTGCACGGAAAAGAAAAAAAAATACCTAGGAATAAACTCCATGGTGGAGTTTATTTATTTATTACATAAAACAGTGATGAAAAAAACCTGAAGATGACACAAATAGAAAGATATTCCATGCTCGTGGATTAGAAGAACAAATATTGTTAAAATTTCCATACTACCCAAAGCAATCTACAGATTCAATGCAATCTCTACCAAAATATAAACAGCATTTTTAACAGAATGAGAACAAGCAATACTAAAATTTGTATGGAACCACAAATACCCTCAATAGCCAAAGCAATCTTGAGAAAGAACAAAATTGGAGGTATCATATTCCCAGATTTCAAATGTACTACAAAGCTGTAGTAATCAAAACAGTATGGTGCTGGCACTAAAACAGACACATATGCTGTTCAATGACACAGAATAGATTAGAGCCTGGAAATAAAGGACACAAGAATATACAAAGGGGAAAAGATAGTCTCTTCAATAAGTGGTGCTGGGGAAACTGAACAGCTACATGCAAAAGAATGAAACTGGAGCACTGTCTTAAAACCTACACAAAAATAAACTTAAAATGGATTAAAAACCTAAATATAAGATCTGAAACCATAAAAATCCTAGAAGAAAACATAGGCAGTAATTTCTTTGACATTGGCTGTAACGATATTTTTCTAGATATGTCTCCTTAGGGAAGGGAAACAAAAGTATAAATAAACTATTGGGTCTACATCAAAATACAAAGCTTTTATACAGCAAAGGAAACCATAAACAAAACAGAAGGGCAACCTACTGAATGGGAGAAGATATTCACAGATGATATTTCTGGTAAGGGGTTAGTATCAAAATGTATAAAAAATCTTATACATCTGAACACTAAAACAACAAATGCTCTGATTAAAAATGGACAGGGAAATCATATATTTTTCCTGAGAAGACATACAGATGGCAAAGAGACACATGAAAAGGTGCTCAACATCACTAATGGTTGGGAAAATGCAAATCAAAACTACTATGAGATCATCTAACAAATAACAGAATGGCTAGAAACAAAAAGACAAGATAACAGAAGGGGAAAAATGAAGGGGGGGAAATCGGAGGGGGAGACGAACCATGAGAGACTATGGACTCCGAAAAACAAACTGAGAGTTCTAGAGGGGAGGGGGGTAGGAGGATGGGTTAGCCTGGTGATGGGTATTAAAGAGGTAACATTCTGCATGGAGCACTGGGTGTTATATGCAAACAATGAATCATGGAACACTACATCAAAAACTAATGATGTAATGTATGGTGATTAACATAATAAAAAAATAGAAAAAAACTAATAAAAAAAGACAAGAAATGAGTGTTGGTGAATATGTGGAGAAAACAGAACTCTCATGCACTGTTGGTGGTAATGTGAATTGATGTAGCCATTGTGGAAAACAGTATAGATAGTTCTCAAAAAAAAAAAAAAATACCATATGATTCAATAATTTACCTAAAAGAAAACAAAATACTAATTCAAAAAGATATATCCACTCCTATGTTTATTGCAGCATTATTTACAATAGCCAAGATATGGAAACACACACACACATACACACACACACATACACACACACACACACACAGGAATATTACTCAGCTATAGTGAAGGATGAGATCTTACAATTTGCAGCAACATGGATGGACCTAGAAGGTATTATGCCAAGTGAAATAAGTCAGACAGACAAAGGCAAATTTCATAATCCCTTTGGATTCAGATGACTCTAGGCAGGCTTTTTGGACAATGCTCTAGGATAGCTTTTCAAAGACATACAATGATCCTTTGCCATATTTCTGAATTTAGCTAATTTTTATGAAAATTTGTATAAGGGAAGATAGGTAACAGGGAAATTTCCAAATATATAAAAACTAACTAACTTGTAAATAATCATGGTCCAAAAAGGAAATCAAGAGAAACAAAACAATGAACTGAATGAAAATATGTCAAAATTGGTATAAAATAGCTAAAGATGGAGAAGGAAATTTATAACATTTAAAGCATTAACTTTAATTATTATTTCAGGGATCTAAGGCAATTTCAGTATTCAAAAATCACTCAGTGTTATCAACCATATTAACAGGTTAAAGAGGAAAAATCTTTAGAATAATGGTATGTTTCAAGTCAATAACCTAAACTCATACTTCAAGAACCTAAAAATAAACAACAACAAAAAAACAAGGATATTCCCCAGGAATAAAAAAGAGAAAAAAACAATGAAACTTTCATCATAAAAATAATGTAATAAAACCAGACTCTTTGAAGAGGAAAAAAAAAAAAGCCTGACTCTTTGAAAAGATAAATAAAATTGGGAATCCACTTGCAAGACTAGCAAAGTAAAAAGAGAGAAGACATGAATTACTAACATCCTGGATGAAACAACAGCTATCACTACAGAGCTAGCAAAGATCAAAAAGATAGTCAAGGAATAATATGAACACTACTATAAACATAAATTTGACAAGTGAGATAAAAATGAAATGGTTCCTCAAAAAGCACAAATATCCCAATTTACCCAATATGAAAGATTATGTAAATATCCTTATAACCATTAAAAGCACTAAATATGCATTTTTAAACTTCACAAAAGGAAACCTCCAGGCACAGCTAGTTTCAACAAAGAATGTGCCAAATATTAAAGTGGTATTAGCACTGATCCTATACAATATTTTCCAGAAAACAGAAGAGGATTGTACATTTCTCAATTTCTTTTGTGATGCTACTACTACTGTGATAGAAGAAAACTTACAGAATACAACAAAACTACAGATCAGTATCTAGTATAAATTTAGATTGAAAAATTCTCAACAAAATATTAGAAAATAGAATTTAGCAATAATTAAAAATAATTATCCCCCCAAATGAATTGAGATTTATCCCAAGGTTGCAAGGGAGTTTTGATATTCAAAAGTCAGTGTAATCCATCATAATAAGGCAGTTCTATTTACCATAATAAGGCAAGAAAATACAAATAAAATACAGATTGGAAAGGAAGAAATGAAGCCATCCATTGATAGATGAATGGATAAAGAGCATGTGGTTTGTGTACACACACACACACACACAAATATTAACCATAAAAAAGAATGAGATCTTACCATTTGTGACAACATTGATTGAAGTAGAGTGTATTATGCTAAGTGGAATAAGCCAAAGACAAATACCATATGATTTTATATACATGTGGAATCTAAAAAACAAACTCTTAAATACAAAGTGTGGTTGCCAGAGTAGAGTTGGGGGTGGCCAAAATAAATAAAGGAGATTAGGAGGTATGAACTTCCAGTTATTAAATAAGTAACAGGTGAAAAGCACACTATATGGAACATAGCCAATATTAATGTAATAATGCGTGGTCACAGATGGTCACTACACTTATCATACTGAGCATATAATAATGTATACAACTGGCAAATCAGTATGTTGTATACCTGAAATTAATACAAAATTGTATATTATACTTCAATAATACAAAAGTGGGTCACTAACATTTTGAAGACAAAGATATAATATTAATTTTTAAAATAAAATGTTAGTTTTTTGTATCCTAAAAATAATGAAAATATAAAATTAAAAAAATAGAATCATTCAATAAGGGAAATACTTTGGGACAAATCTAACAGAACATATTCAGATCTTATATGGTAAAAATTAGAAAATGATGATGAAAGAAATCAAAGAAGATCTACGTAAAAGGAGAGACATACTATAATTCATATTCTAGAAAAACTGAACATAGAAATAATGTAAATTCTCCATAAAACAATTTTTTAAAGATTTTATTTATTTATTTGGCAGAGAGATAGAGAACAAGTAGGCAGAGAGGCAGGCAGAGGGAGAGGGAGAAGCAGGCTCCCCGCCGAGCAGGGAGCCCTATGAGGGGCTCGATCCCAGGACCCTGGGATTATGACCTGAGCTGAAGGCAGCCACTTAACCGACTGAGCCACCCAGGTGTCCCTCTCCATAAAATTTTTTATGTGGGCTTAACACGATCCCTAAAAATAATCCTAGCAAGACTTTTTTGTATACAAAAATATAAATTTTTTTGTATACAAAATAATATTATTCTAAAACTTATATAGAATGGAAAATGAATTAGAATAGTTGACATGGGAGAAATTAATCCATGAGATTTGAAGATTATATAGCTAGTTTGTGTGGTATTGGCAAAGGGCTATATACATATGTCAGTTGATAAAAATAGAGCATCTAGAAATAGAACCACACAAATATGCCCAAGTAATTTTTTTTTTTATAATGGTGCAAAAGCAATTCATCATGGAAGAATAGCCTACCACACATGGTGAAGAAAAACTGGCTATCCAAAGAGAAAAAAAAAAAAAATGAACCAGACCTAAAGCTCACACTGTATATGGAGCACACTTAATATGGGTCACTAACTTAAATTTAAATAGTAAAGTGTAAAACTTTTAGAAAAAAATAATTTGAGATGTAGTTAGGTAGAGAGTTCTTGAATGCCAAATAACGATTAAATTCATTAAATTAATTTTTCTCCACAAAAGGTCCTGTTAAGAGGATGAAAAGACAAACTATAAATTAAGATCTGGGAGAAAATATTTGCAAACCACATATCCAAAAGATTGATATCTAAAATATATAAAGAACTCACCAACCTCAAAAATGAAAAAAAAATCCTATTTGAAAATGGGCAAAAGATACAGACATTTCATTGAAGAGATACAGAGAGCAAGTAAGCACTTGAAAAGATGTTCAACGTTAGCCATTTGGGAAATGCAAATTAAGGTCACAATGAAATACATGTCTATCAGAATTGCTAAAATAATAGTGACAACATTAAATGCTAGTGAGAAGCAAAGAAGCTGGATCACTCATACATTTCTGATGGGTAGGTAAAATGGGACAATCACAATGGAAAACAGTCTGGCAATTTCTTTTACAAAAAGCAACTGTGATAAAATAAACCAAGAGTTGCTCTTCTGGGCATCTGTCCTAGAGAAATAGACTACAGTCACATAAAACCTTGTCCCTGGATAACTAGAGGTTAATAATAGCCAAGAACAAGAAAAAAATTAGATGTTCTTCAACAAGTGAATATTTAAGCAAACTTTGGAACACCCATACCATGTAATACTACTCAAGAACATGAAGAAATTATATATACAACTTGGGTGGATGTCTCCAGAGAGTTATGCTGCATGGAAAAAGCCAATCCTATGTATGCTTCCACTTATACAACATTTTTGAAAGAGAAGAATTATAGAAATAGAGGACGGATTAGTGATTGCCAGGGGTTAAGGATAGGAGCTAGCAGCAGGGAATTGGGTTTTGTTATTAAAAAGCAACATGAAGAATCCTCGCAGTGACAGAAATGTTCCATGGTTTTGTGAAATGTCTAAAGCTATCAGTCACTAGCTCTGTGATCTTAAAAAAAAAAAAAAAAATCAGTTAACCAATCTGTACCACAATCTTAGCAAATAAGAGTAATAATTTGACTTATTTCAAAATATTATGAAAAGTATCAAATTAGGTAATATGGTTCCAGAGTTTGATATCTATGTAATTTGGTGTTCATATTTTTGTTATCAGAAAAGTAATTAAATATAGCGAATGCTTAATAAACAAATGTCAAGGAGCACCTGGGTGGCTCAGTCAGTTAAGCATCTGCTTTAGGCTCGGGTTGTGATCCCAGAGTGCTGGGATACAGCCCCCCATCAGGCTCCCTGCTCAGCAGGGAGCCTGCTTCTCCCTCTCTCTCTGCTACTCCCTCTGCTTGTGCTCTGTCTCTCTCTGTCAAATAAATAAATAAAATCTTAAAAAAACATGTCAAGTGAATAATAGTTAAGCCAGCTTAACATATATACTTTAAGGATATAAGAATAACTTTAATTTTTATTCACAAATTGTGTGCTCATAATGGATATTCAGTAAGGAAGAATTTGTTGAACAACAGGTCATTGTGGCAACATTTTTAATGAGTCATTTTAATAACGTATTTCCTTGGTTTATTTTGTTTTTTCTCTAATCAAGTGGCCATTCAATTAAGAACTATAGAGTTACTTTCAACTAAATATTATTTTCTAGGAATAAATCACTTTGAAACATTTTTATTAATAGTTTCTGACATACAGCCTTTGTTCAAAAGGTGCTTGGAAGAATAAAAGAAACAATATTAATGAGCTCAGTGTGGTTTATTCTCAGACACTCAACCACTGCTTGAATGGTGCTTGTCAGAATTCAGGAGATATTTGACAAGTGAGCCCTCAATGACTTTAGACTCTGAGGACATCTTATTTTCTGACGTATACTCCACAATATTTAGCATAGCATGGGTAAATTAATACTATATAATTGATTAAATTCATAAATTCCACATTGCAAAGTTTGTCTCTATCTTCTGTCAGTTATCCTAAATCTTGAAAAAGAATATGTGTAAAATTTATGTTGTTTAAATGTTATGAATGACTTATTCTGAGGTGAGCATTAAATCAGCCCCACTGCTTTAATATTTGCTAGTGTTTCTAATGTATTGTTTTATGGTAGTTAAATATCTAAAACTTCGTGATTGAATTTCATCTTGTATTGGCTTTCTTACATAAATTTAAACTATATCTCTGAGATTTCTCATTTGTTAAATAAATACAGCTATACTCAATACCAAGAAATGTTTAAAAATCTCTTTATGATTTTAAAATATTGATTTATGATAAAAATAAAAATGATCAAAAATACCATAAAAAGTCCTAAGGTATCTAAATACAGAATAATGAAACACGATGAGAACCCTATCATTCCTTTTTGGGAAAAAAAGTCTATTTACTGTTACTTAGCAATCCAGAATAATTGAATCTTTATTTACCTAACTTTATTTACTTAATTTATTTCTTGAAATTCCTAGGAAAAAGTTTACAATGACCAACCAAGGAAAGCCTATTATTTTCCATTATACCTCCATGACTATGTGTACCAATGTTGGTAGTATCTTTGACATTAATATGGATATCTGAAAAGTAATTGCTTAAATGTTGATAAGAATACTTTACATTTAGGGACACTTGGATGGCTCAGTCGGTTAAGAATCTGACTCTTGGTTTTGGCTCAGATCATGCTCTCAGGGTTGTGAGACTGAGACCCATATCAGGCTCTGCACTTGTAGCAGAGTCTGCTTGGGATTCTCTCTCCTTTCCCTCTACCCCTCCCCCAACTTTTTCTCTCACTGTCTCGTAAGAAAGAAAGAAAGAAAGAAAGAAAGAAAGAAAGAAAGAAAGAAAGAAAGAGAAAAAAAGAGAGAAAGAAAGAAAAGAATATTTTACATTGAAAATTGAAAACTAGTATTTTTTAACTTTTTAATTAATGGGAATATTTCTTGGTTTGCTCAGAGAATCAAAAACAATATTTATTCAAGTGAATCCTACAAGACATTTAAAAAAGAGTTAGTACCTAGTCTCCTCAAACTATTCCAAAAAATGGAACAGGAGGAAAAGTTTCCAGATACATTCAATAAGGCCAGGATTACCCTGATACGAAACACACCAACGCAAAAAAGTAAACTACAGTCTAATATCCTTGATGAACATGGATGCAAAAATTCTGAACCATATATTAGTAAACCACATACAACAGTACATTAAAAAGATCATTTACTGTGATCAGGTGGAATTTATTCCCAGGATGCAAGGATGGTTCAGTATTCACAAATCAACCAATGCCATACACCACATCAACAAAATGAAGGATAAAAATCATATGATCATCCTAATAGATGCAGAAAAAGTATTTGGCAATATTCAACATCCATTCCTGTAAAAACTCTCAACAAAATGTGGTTAGAGGCAACATACCTCAACATAATAAAAGCCTTATATAAAAACCCACAGCTAACATCATCCTCAGTGGGGGGAAAACTGAGAGTTTTTCCCTTAAGGTCAGGAACAAGACAAGGATGTCCACTCTCACTACTTTAATTCAACATAGTACTAGACATCCTAGCACCTTCATGCACTATTGATGGGGATGTAAATTGATGCAACCACTGTGGAAAACAGTATGGAGATTCCTCAAAAAGTTAAAAATAGAAATACAATATGACCCAATAATTCTACTATTGGGTATTTACTTAGGAAAAATGAAAACACTAACTGAAAAAGATATATGTACTCTAATGTTTACTGCTGCATTATTTAAAATAACCAAGACATGGAAGCAAACTAAGTGTCTATCAACAGATGAATGGATAATGTGTACACACACACACACACACACACACACACACACACACACACACACACAAACACAGGGGAATATTACACAGTCACAAAAAAGGATGAGGTCATGCCATTTGAGAAAACATGGATGGACCCAGAGGGGATTATGCTAAGTGATATAAGTCAGACTGACAAAGACAAATGCCATATGATTCCACTCATAAATAGAATCCTTTAAAAACGAATAAGCACTGGGTGTTATATGCAAATAATGAATCATGGAACACTACATCAAAAACTAATGATGGATGGTGATTAACATAATAAAATTAAATTAAAAAAATAAGCAAACAAAAAGCAGATTCAAAACTATAAACAGAGAGAACAAACTGATGATCCAGGAGGCAAAATCAGTGAAGGGCAAAACCAGTGAAGAGGAGAGGGAGATATAGGACTCCAGTTATGGAATGAGTAGGTCATGGGAATAACAAGTGGAGAATAAAGAATAAAGTCAGTTATACTTCAGTAGGGACATAATGGGACAGACAGTAGCTATCCTTGTGGTGAACACAGCATAATGTATAAACTTACCAAATCACTAACTTGTACACCTGAAACTACTGTAACATTTTATATCAAGTATGCTCAAATTTAAATAAATAAATACAAACAAATAAAAAAGTGCTCAGTAGACATATGTGGCTAGTGGATTGCACAATTTTAGCATGAAGATATAGGACATTTTCATCACTTCAAAAAACTCTATTAGTCCAGATCTAGAACTTTTCCAGTATGACTCATATTTCATAAAGCTATAAACATGTGAGGGGAAACATTGTACAACTTCATCTATAAAGTCAATGCAATTCCAATCAAAGTCTAGCAAGTTATTTTTTGGATATCAATAAACTGATTGTAACATTTATATGGAAAAGCAAAAGACCAAGAATAGCCAACACAATACTGAATGAAAATAGCAACACAATAATCACACTACCCTACTTCAAGACTTACTCTAAAATTATATTTTTCAAGACAGCATGGTATCAGCAAATGAACAGACAAAGATATAAATGGAAGAGAATAGAGAGCCCAGCAATAGATCTTATAGTCAACTGATTTCTGATGAAAGAGCGAAGACAATAAAGTGGAACAAATATAGTCGCTTCAATCAATGGTTCTGGAACAATTAGCCATCCACATCCAAGAAAGAAAAAGAGAGAGAGATAAAGAGAGAGAAAGAGAGAGAGAGAAGAAAGAAAGAAAGAAAGAAAGAAAGAAAGAAAGAAAGAAAGAAAGAGAGAAAGAGAGAAAGAAAGAAAGAAAGAAAGAAAGAAAGAAAGAGAAAGAAAGGAAAAGAAAAGAAAGAGAGAGAGAGATAAAGAGAGGAAAGAAAGGAAAGAAGGAAAATAATCTAGACACACACCTTACACCCTTCACAAATTTAATTCAAAACAGATTATTGAGCTAAATATAAAATGCAAAACTATAAAACTTTTACAAAGTAACATAGGAGAAAATCTAGATGACCTTGGATATTACAATGACTTTTTAAACACTTCACCAAAAACACAATCTATGAAAGAAATAATTGATAAGCTGGACTTCATTAAAACTTGAGCTTTGTAAAAGACAATGTCAAGAGAATGAGAAGACAAACTACAGACCGGGAGAAAATGTTTGCAAAAGACACATCTAATAAAGGACAATTATCCAAAATATACAAAGAACTCGAACTTCAGCAACAAAAAACAAACGATCTGATTACAAATAGGCTGGTGGGAACGCAAAATGGCACAGCCTCTTTGGAAGACAGTTTGGCAGTTTCTTACAAATTAAACCCATTATGACTGTATGATCCAGGAATCATGCCTCTTGGAATTTACCCAAACTTTTTATCTACATAAAAACCTACACACAGATGTTTATAGCATCTATATTCCTAATTGTCAAAACTTAGAAGCAGTCAAGATATCTTGAATGAATAAACTGTGGTATATCCCAAAAAGAAATGAGCTATCAAGCCATGAAATGACATAGAGAAACCTTAAATGCATATCACTAAGTGAAAGAAACCAGTGTCAAAAGGCTATGAATTGTATAATTCTAACTATATGATACTTTGGAAAAGGCAAAATTATGGAAACAATAAAATGATTTTTGGTTGCCAGAGGTTGAAGGGAGGAATAGTTGGAGCATTGATGATTTTCAGGGCACTGAAACTACTTCATATGATACCATAATTATGGTTACATGGCATATACATTTGTCTAAACCCATAGAATGTATAACACCAAGAGTTAACTGCAATGCAAAACTGTGGACTTTGGTTTATTATGATATGTCAATGTAGGTTCATCAAATTGTAGCAAATGTAGCCGTCTGGTCGGGAATGTTGATCATGGGAGAGGCTATGCATGTGTTAGGACAGGGGTATATGGGAAACCTCTGTATATTCTCAATTTTACTGTGAACCTGAAACTTCTCTGAAAAAGTCTTAAAAAAATCTATTGTATGAAGTAATCTGTTGAAAAGGAGGTATTTAAGTCATATGCATTAACTAATCTTTATTTGGTCATTGTATCTGCCTAAAGATATAATTTGTATATACTTCTTGGATTATCAATAAAATGCCTTCTTTTTTATTATCTGGTTTTCTTTAGCTTTTCAACTTTATTCAATAGGCACACTAGGACTTATACAAGAAAGAGACATTTTTCTATTTAAAAACATTTTTCATTACTGTTGGTTTCTTATACCATATAAACTCACTATTTGGTTAATACTCCCAGTCAGAAGCATAATCTTGAACAGGAATATATGGATCAGCTTTAAAAATCTTGACACTCATAGAGGAAATTAGGTGTGGGAAGAAATAAGAATCACCTTGACACTTATGGGTAGGTGTAAACAGAGAAACAAAAGCAGTAACCAGAGAAGCAATGGGAGATTTTATATATTTCCCTGTATGTAAAACATATTTTATATGTATATATATAAAACATACATGTATATACACACACAACATAGCATATGAGCATGAGCAATAATTATATATGTAATAGCGATAGATTGATAAACATCTATATATATCAGGGGATTTATTAAAAGGAATTTGCTTACATGTCTGTGGGAAGTGGCCGAGCAAGTCTGGAATTCAGAGGGTGGGACAGTAGGAGAGCAGACTGGAACTTCTGGGCACACACCGAAGCTGGGATTCACAGGCATAATTTCCTCTTACTCAGGAAAGCCCTACTTCTGTTCTTAAGGCCTCTCAAATGATGGATCAAGGCCACACAGATTATCAAGGATAATATTTGTTACTGAAAGCCAATTGATTATGGACTTCCATCACATCCAATTAATAACTTCATGGCAACACCTATATTACTGTTTGTTAAATAACTGGAATTATAAGTCTTGTCAAGTGGACACATAAAACTGACCAATAGGAATTATAACTACTGCAGGAATTTTTTTAGAGAGAGAATTCGAGAGAGAGACGAAGAGAAGGAGAGAGAGAGAGAATGTGAGAGAGCATGTGAGAGAGAATGTGAAAGAGAGTGCAAGAGTGCGAGAGAGAGAGAGAGAGAGAGAGAGACTACGAGAGAGAGAATGCGAGAGAGTGCGAGAGAGAATGTGAGAGAGTGTGAGAGAGTGTGAGAGAGCGTGAAAGAGAGAGAATGCGAGAGAGAGTGCAAGAGCGCGCGAGAGACAGTGCAAGAGAGAGTGTGAGAAAGAGAGAGAGAATGCGAGGGGGAGGGGGAGGATACGAGGGGGAGGGGGAGGGTGCGAGGGGGAGGGGGAGGATGTGAGGGGGAGAATGCGGAATGCAGAGGAATGAGAGAGAGGGAATAAGGGAGAGAATGAGGGGGGGGGAGGGAGGGAAAGAGAGAGTGCAAGGGGGGGATGGTCAGAGTGAGAGGTAGAAAAAGAATCTCAAGCTGACTCTCCGCTGAGTGTGGAGCTCTATGTGGGGCTCAGTCTTACGACCCTGACATCATGACCTGAGCCAAAATCAAGAAGCTTGACTGACTGAGCTACTCACTCAACTACTGCAGGATTTTTAATGATGACTCAGAAAAAAAAAAAGTTGAATACTCTTGTCTCATCATAACATTTAACCCATGGTTTAACACAATAAAATACATTTATTATTTTCCTAAAATGGCTTCAAATGGAATACTACATAATTCTTTTTATTTTTCAGCAAACTATCTTTTTAGCAAAAAAAAATTTACAATGCACAATAGTTCTACTTTTTATACTTCTGAATTTGTAATAAATACAAAAAAAGACAACCTAATGTTTGCACAGGTAGTGCTCTTCTGTTTTATATAGCATTTCAAAATTCCCTTAAGGTTAAGTAGAAAGAAGATAATATGTATTTCAAAATATTTTGGCAGAATTTGAAAAACAATTTAGGGTGTTTCTCATTTATCCTCAGAATAGTTTTAATCTATTTTTTCATATAGTTTGACTTAAGCAAAGAAACAATTTGAACAAATAAAAATTTGAACATCAAGACCTGAGATAACTGGGAACCCAATCCAGAACTATTATTTCACCAAACTGTTTAGTTTTTACCACAAAATGAAATTATGCATTTTAGAGATGGATGTTCTGATTATTCTTATTTTCACTTAACTCTCATTTTTAACCAATGTTGTCATTTCCTTGAAATCTCAATTATGATTCTTTTTCCCTAAGAAGCTTAAAGAGAATTTAAAGACAAATTCAACATCTGTTATCCTAAAGTGTTACCATTTTTAATCAAAAAGTACATTTGCTCTAAGGTGCTTAATGTTCTTTATAAAGTTTATCAAAGATATAGTTGCTGATCATCAATCAACTTTCTGAGTACATGAAAAAACAGGCTTTTGTGAAAAAAGGAACAAATAGAGGAATAGATACAAGAAGCAAATTAATGATTTTGAAGGGATGAAAGAAAGCCAAAGTCATTAGATTTAGTCCAGGGATTTGAGTCTTTAATTAGTCATTCCCTGATGCAAACAATCAAAATAAAAAAAAGGAAAGAAAAACTAGCTACCACTGTTTTGTAACTTTCATTTACAAGATAAGAGCCTTTACTTTAAAGAGAAAAGTGGTTTTTATTTAGACAAAAATACTGGGGATCTCACCACTGTGTCCAAGACTATTTAAAAAGTTTTCCATAAATTCATTCTTTCAGAATCATAGCGTTTGAGCAACCAACTTGTTCAATTAGCTTAACTTCACTGGTAAGTGGGATATAGCAGGCAGAAATACACATTTCCTAACATCAAAAAGATCTCAGGTTAGCAAGGCAGGAAGAAACACTGTATTTCAACTGAGGAAAAGTGTGTTGGAGCAGAGTGAGTCTGGGGAGGAGAGAGTTTCTGGTATAGGAAAAAGGAAAAAGCATGTACAAAGACCTAGGTTCAAAGAAGAACATAGTGTATTTAGGGGGAAAAAAGGATATTTCTGTGATTAGAATGCGGAAACTGAGGAGTAGATTGATTGGTCTTAGTAGGAAATGAGACCATAGTAGTTGTAAGTTATCTTGTATGTTTTGTCAGGTAATGTATACTTTTATGTAAAATATGGTTTGTTAAATTTGCAATGCCTAGGAGATATTCATCTACATCCTGGCCTCTCAGATCTTGTACCTCCTCACTTTTAATAATCTTTTCATCCACCCAACTTTGACACATCTCCAGAGTAATAACCAAGTCCATGTCATACCCAACTGAATTATCTCTGAAATTCAATTTCAAGCTTTGTGCTCTATAACAATCACCCACTTTTTAGGAAATTTACTCTATTTCCACCAGTTAAAGAAATACATTTCAACCTCATTCAGACATCCAATCCATTAAGCCTGCTATTTTTTTCTCTATTAACTTACCTTTCTTTTTATGCATCTTACATCATTTGTGCAGTATGATAGGCCCTAACAAAGAGCCCTAGTTTCTTTGATTTCTTCTCTTTTCTTTGTATTCGCTTACTGTATTAGGATCCTTTCAATAACACTACAGAAACAACAACACTCAATAATAAATACATCAAATAAGGATTTATTCCTTGCAATTACAGAATTCTGATCCATATCGCTTCACTTCAGAAATGGCAAAAGTATCTATACAGCAGGAGGATGTGAAAAATTTATGCTATGGCATTAGAGATTAATTCAGAAGTAATATGTATATATCAAATTAGCTTACATATATGGAAAAAACCCAAGTCACATAATTACACTTATTCTTAAGGGATAAGGCAGTACAATCATATTAGATACCTGGGAGGGGAGAAAATTGGAGTCTTTACTAATAGCTCTAATGACTATCATGCCTGACCAAATCTAGTCCTGCTTAAACCCAGCTAGCTGCTTATTCTTTATCTTCATCAAAACAGCTCAAAATTTCCAGAAAGAAAAGGAAAAATAAGAAACCCCAGAAGAATCACTTTTCTCACTTAACGTTATGCCAACAAATAACAAATGGGCACTTAGCATTGTCTTGCTACACTTTCCTAAAATATATAATTTCCCATTTTACAAAGCAAATATTTCATACTCTGCCCACTTTTCAAAACCCAACTTACCATCCCTAACTCTTATGATGTTTTAATACATAATTTCCCATTTTACAAAGCAAATATTTCATACTCTGCCCACTCTTCAAAACCCAACTTCCCATCCCTAACTCTTATGATGTTTTCTACTGAGAAATTATGAACACTCATTCAGGAACTATTTCATATTCCCACGTTCATAACTACTAAGCTACCATTTATATCTTTCCCTTTCAGTACAATAAATTACTCATTTTTGTATACATCAAAGCCTAAACCCTCCATCTGTGTCATGGATCTTGCCCTATAAGCTATATGAAGAGATTTTTTTTTTTCATTTTCTTCATTATATTCTTAGCAGTTTCCCTTACTCTCCTGGATCATCTTCAAAGGTATATAAATATCTCAGCAGGTTTAAAACAATTAAAATATTTAATATTTAAATATTTAAAATGATTAAAAGAAACAAAACCGAAAACATCAACCACAAAAATTTCTCTATCTTAAGTCTATATCCAACATAAACAGAATGTCCAGCTTCCTTTCACAACAAAACTCTTAAAAAATTTTTAGTGGCCTTCTGCTCTTGCTTGCCTCCCATTCCATCCACAATCCACTAGAGTTGGCTTTCTTTCCCCTCTACTGCAGGACATTTCTCTCATCAAATGTCCCATTAGCTTCCTTGCTGTCAAGTCCCATCTTATTTGACTTTTCCAGACACATCAGAGACTGTTACCACAACCACTTCTTTGAAACACATTTTTATTTTGCTTTCCATATTTCCATCTATCTCAGTAACTTAGTCTTTTTGCTAGCTCCCATCTGTGGCTTATCCACGAAACACTGAAGTGCAACAGGAGTTACTTCTGAGTTCCCTTTTATTACTCCATTGAAGGCTTATATCACATAGTTGCATGCCTTTAAACACACTCATTAGGCAGATTTTAGAAACTATCTCCAATTTTGAACTTCACACTTGTTTATCCAGCTTAAGACATTCATGTGATGGTCTCTAGGTAAAATGTCTCATTGAATATACCTTGTACATGAGATCTCCTAGAGTAGTCTAAGGTAGAAGATAGAATGTCTGCTATGTATCTAAGCTAAACAACTCCATCAAAGACCTCCTGATACCTGGTATTCTGCAATCTACATTCTTGCCAGTTTTTGTGTCTCAGTAAATAGCAACACCATTTACATCACCACTGAAATCTAACACTAATATTCTTTTTTTTTTTCCTTTTACCACAGTCCCAAATCACTTTATTGGGAAGTCTTGATTACTGTATCCCAAACTATTTCTGAATCTGGCCACCTTAGAGGGCTCCATTGTGGTACTCTCCATTCTTGTCTAAGCCACCGCCATCATTTAACTATTACTGAGATAATCACTTCATTTACTCTCTTGCCTCCACTATTGTTCCCTGTGACAGAGCCAGAGGGAATATTTAAAACACCACACACACACACACACACACACACACACACACACACACACACACACTGTAGGTCATTCCTCTGTTAATATTCTGCAGTATTTTTCCTTTCTATTTTCTTTTTTTTTTCAATAATATTCTGACAGTTGTCTACTTTTCTGACCAAATTCTTCTTTTTGATTAGCAGAATCCAGACCTAACTACACCTGATGTAGTTCTAACACTTAGGAGAATAATCTAATCTGGCAATAAAATCCCTGAAACATATTTAAAAATAGATAAATCTCCTAGTTTTTAGGCATGCATTTTTCAGTTTTAAAATTCATAAAAATTGATTGCACTTTTAATTCCTTCATTTGCTTTTTACTAGCCCTACTTCTGGCTCAGAAAAAAAATACCTAGGTAAATTTTTTAGAAAAATACCAACATACCTCTTTCTTAATATGGGAATATGATGGATAGATGATGGATAGGCAGAGAGATAATAGACTAGTACAGATGAATGCATTACTACAATAAGAATGTTTTTAAATTTGTATTTTGTTAATAAAGTGACAAATGGAGTGACAAATTCCCACATTAACAGGATGGAGGAAGAAAGTGAGAGAGGGACAGAGAGACTAAGAGTGACATTTAGGGAGAGAAAGAGAAATTGAGATTGGGAGAAAGAAAGAGGAGAAAGAAAAGAAAGAAAGAGACAGAGGTTGGGAGAAAGAGACAGAAGGGTTGAGAGGAAAGGACAATAGCACTGACAGTAATGATGTGTGTATTGAAATGTAGCTCTGGAGCACCTGGGTGGCTCCATCAGATTTTTGATTTCAGCTCAGGCCATGATCTAAGGGTTGTGAGATCAAGCCCCACATCTGGCTCCCTGCTCAGCCAGGAGTCTGCTTGAGATTCTTTTCCTCTCCTGCTCCCTCTGCCTCTCCCTCTGCTCCGATGCACGCTTGCATGTGCACTCTCAAATAAATCAATCTTAAAAAAAAAAAAAAAGAAAGAAAAAGAAAAAAAGTAGCCCTGATGAGTGTGGAATGAAGAATGAAAATCCATTCTGTTCTTTCCATCTTCTTATATCCCATACTCTCTGGGTAGCCTAAATAAACTGAATTTCTTAGAGTGATTTCGTATATAGTCAGATATGTCTTATCTTCATCTTTCTCCCCTTTGTACCTTAGAGAGAAAAAAATTAGCAAGAAATCCAAGTATCCTCTTAATAGGGTAGATCTTACTTGCCTGGAAGTAGTAATGCCAGAACGTATAGTAGTTGAGTGGCTCCTTCTTCGTAATAAAGCTGTCAGGGTTGACATCCCCAGGATTCATGGTCTCCTCCTTCCTCCTCCTTGAGCATGGTGAGGGGATTATGCAGATGAGTCTCAACACTGTCTGCCTAGGAAACCTTGTCTTGTGTTCTTGGCATACTCTGAATTTGTTTCTATACCACTGAATACCCACAGCTCAGAACTATGTCTAGGGGATAAACACCTTAACAAAGCTGTTTAGCAGTTCCACTAAACGGTTCTGGCAGGCACACACTTGAGAGTGGATAGGAGAAAAATTTCTCGCCCACTCCATTCTTCTATATACCCTTATTCAAAACTCTCTTTTCTCTTTCTGTCTATCTCTCTTCTCTCTACTTCTTTAGTCTGTCTCTCACTCCATCACTCTCCTCTGAACACTTGAAGTTTTACAAAAACTAAAATAACTTCTTAGAGTTCCTTTCATTAAAGCGAGGGATTATCTTTTATATTACTAGCTCAGAGAGAACAGAGAGGATATTGGGAATGGAGAGAGTGTTAGTCATCCAATAATCCTCAGTTTCAGATCACAAAAGGCCTTTGACACTGTGGGGCACAGTTAAAATTTTATCCCCAGTATGATGGAATCTTTATAGAATTTTGAACAGAGAAGATTCATGATTTTTTTTAAAATACCAAGCTTTGGATTAAAGTATGTGAAGAATAGTCCCTAGTGGGTAGGCAGTAAGATTGGAAGCAGATAGATAAGCCAGAATGCTAATGCAGAAGTCCGACAGGTACGGGACTGTAGCTGGAACTAGAGACCGTGTGCTCTTCTTTTTGCCAGTCTGTCTTTCCTTAGTTTCAAATAGTTTAATGCCTTACAAAAGAGTCTTTTTCTCCATTTTTGAGAAAAGCCTCCACAAGTAGATGTTAAACTCATCTATCTCTATTTTCCCATTGTTTATAAATACTATAGTTTCAGGGTTCCCTCGCCAAGTTTATCTAGGTTAGATCTCAATGGAGTAGTTATATTTGCAACAATTTCCTTAGCATCTCTTAAAGACTGAAAAGAGTTATGCAAACTAAATCTTTCTCTAAAGAACTTCAGTTTAAAGGAGATTCTCAAGTTTTTTCCAAAGGAAAATCAGATTTAGGAGTCACACTACTCAACTTAAATTTGTATCTAATCCTTATTTTACATTAGAGTTAACTACTCTAAATCCTTGATAGGAGCAGCCTATAGAAAACGAGTGAGATCTTAGGGGTTTATCTGTAGTAGTTTTGCCCAGATGAGTCACTCAGTGGCATTCTATTTCTTTTTCTTTTTTTTCCTCTGAGAAATAAAGGTTTATGAATGCATTAATCTATTTACGTTCTCCAGCATATTGTTTTTAACGCTTCTGGAAAAATGCCTTATCAATCCACATAAATATAGATTTTATTTAATCTATACATCCATATAAAATCAGTTCTGTTGTAAGCCTATTTGTACAAAAGAGCTAAATTTACTATATGGAGAATTTGGGAACTAATAAAATGTTTGACTAGTCCATAACTAATATTTGAATGATCTGTTGTTTCAAATATAAGAATTACTGAATTTAAGAATTTTTTAAAGATCTTTTAGATTTTAAGCCATGCACCAAAATTGACCTAATCATGTGTAATCCCCATCTAAGGCCAACAAATTAGAGTCTTATATTTTAAGGTTATTAAATGTTTAAATTACCATTTTTCTAGATCAAAAATAGGTATTTTGATATTGTCAATTTAGATTCAAACTATATAGAGACTATGAAGTGATTCAAATACACACATGGGGAATGCTTCTAATAGACGCAATTTAAGATTTTATGCTAGCTAATTAAAAATATGCAGTAAAAGCTACTTCAGGGTAGATATGGAATTCAATGAATTTACATAATATCCCTCACTGTAACTGATGGAGATTTCCTTATGTCTAAGAATAATATTTCATCCTCCAAATAGCTCTTAAATCCTAAAACCTGCAGGGTTAAATTTTTGTTTTCCTTCTTTTCTCGTTGTCTCTCACATAAATTCAACTACTGCTGTACACTATCACTAGTCCCGTATATCTTCCCAAGTCAAACCATGTATTTAATTCTGCATACATCATTTATACTTTCTTCAGGTATTTCAAATGTATATATGCAGAATAACCTTTCTTCCCTCCCACCATATTTTGTCATTTTTCGTTTAAGCCTTCGGTGGTGACATCACCAAGCACCCACTCTGAAAATAAGACATCTTGGTGTCAACCTTAGATTCTCGTTTCTTGACTTCTACTTTCAATAAATCAACAAAACAGGCTGATTCTATCTCAGAAATGTAACTCAGTTACTGCTTCTTTCCTCTACCACTCCAGTTCTACTACCTCAATTCAGGTCTTCCTCGTGTCTCTCTGGATTGTTACAAAGGATTCCTAATGGTTTCCCCTAGGATTTTCCTCTCCTAGCCAATTGGTTAAGCGAGTCTCTTCTTAGATGACAAAGAGAAAGCTGATGTTATCAACTCTGATTAAAACTTTATGCTTTCTTTTTTAAAAATTAAGGCATCCTCTAATCTTATCTGAAGCTGAATGGACATCCCCATTTCCTGCCAATGCACTATACTTTGTTTTGCTGATATGCTGAAATTCTCACTACCATCATGTGTTGAGATTGTTATTGCGATTGCTATTAATATTACCTTTTACATTCTTGTAACTTATCCCTTTGTATTTTTTGTTTTGTTTCTTGCCTAATAACTTTGCTTTTATTCCTTCCAAGTCATTGGTCACCTCCTACTCTTCCCTCAGAACCAAGTTTACTTCATGTAATCTTTTCTACCTTTAGGAGGAGTTTTGTTTTTTATGTTACCAAAGCAAACTATGACATATTATAACCTACTTTATTAATCTTGTGTCTCCAAATTTGGCAAAATTTTATTTCAAGGAATATTTTATCTCCTCAAAAATATGTTTGGCAAATATAAATGTCCCAAATATCAGTATTTTAGAAGTCCTGCTTAAGACAGGCTAATTCCTCTATGAATCAAAATTTACTACCAGTTTAAGAGAAAACCATATAATTGAGGAGCAATATTAGGTAAGGTGAGGCCTACTAAAAACTAATCTGTTTTGTAGATAATAATCCCTTAAATATATATTTAATCAAATGATTGTATTTGTGTATTTATCAATAGGATCACAGAACATTTTTAATGTAAACCATTAAAAAGATGATTTCAAAAATTTTTTCAGAGAGTAAGATTTGATCAGGAGGAAAGTTACTTTTTTTTTTTACACTGGACCATAATAAGCACACCTAAAGATGTTATTTTACTAAAATGAGTTTCTCTTTCATCTATATCATTCTGCTGAAAAGAGAAACATTAAGTGAATTGGAGAGTCTAACTTTGTAGGAAGAAAAAAGCCTAATGTTCCAAAAAGAGAATAACGCTGCGTGTTTTCTTTGAATTCATTTTACTTGATTTTTGTTCAGTATACGGATGACTAACATTGATGACAATGAACCTGTTCTATACAGGCCATGCAAAGATAACCATGGATTTGATTGTGGGGGTGGTATCCAGGTTATTTTTTTTAATTTTCTTTTAGAATTATTTATCAAGGAGAACAATGCAATGTGATAGAATTTTAAAGAAAAAAAACTGTAAATATTCTCAAAACATTGCTTTCTTATTCTCTCTAGTTGTAACACTATAAGGATGCATAGTCAGATATAGTAAGATGAAAGATGTAAAATTCAAACTAAAGTCTCTGATGAAGTGGGAATCTGTAACCATTTTTGAAAGTGGTGAAAACTACAGAAACAGTCTTAATTCCAAAATTTGCAATAAAAATAAATGATAAAATTGAAGACTTCAATATCCTTTATTAACATTTCAGAGCAAATCATTAAATAGGTATCTCATTTTTTCACTAGATATATTACCACAAAGATGGCTAATTTTTTGACATTTGATATTTTATACTTTCATTTTTGATCCTGCCAACTCCAAATTTATGTACATGTTTTCTCCCGGAAATCTCAGTATTTGTAGATCAGGGCTTCTTGATGGTCTGTGATATTTTATATTTTATTTAAAGAATAACTCAAATAACTGAAACAACAAATATATTCAACCAAGGGAAGTGACACTGTTGCACAGTGGCAAATTTTTGTTTTAATAAAGTTAATCCAATAATACAGGTTTTCTTGGTTTCTTTTCAGTTGTGGCCTTTCAATTAATTATCAGGGCCCAAAATGTGGCCTAGTAAGGACCATAGCCTTAGACACAAAGACCACAAAACTCAATCGAGTCAACTCATGCTATTGACTTCACCACATAGGTAATCACTATGGATATCGTCTTCAGTGGTTCTGGTCCAAAAATCAGAAAATGAAGAAGACATTAATGACACAGTTAAAACAGAATAGATCCAATAATAAACCATAATCTAGATATAAATTATATCTAATTTATATTAGATATAAATTAAATATCTAATAATTTAGATATTAGTCTAATTTAGACTAATATCTAAATTAATCCATTTAGTAAAGTAAAAATCACAGATCTGCAAAATAAGAAATGACCAAGGAGGAAATAACTATTAGAAGAGAAGGAAGAAACACAAATTCCAATAGTGTCCATTTCATAGAATTCTAGGCAAATATATACGGAAACCTAGGTTAGGTTAAATAGGTTAAAAAGAAAAAATTTACTTGAAAATCTGGGATGCCTGGGTGGCTCAGTTGGTTAAGCGTCTGCCTTCAGCTCAGGTCACGATCCCAGGGTTCTGGGATCAAGTCCCACGTCAGGTTCCCTGCTCAATGGGGAGTCTTCTTTCCTTCTGCTTGCCACTCCCCCTGCTTGTGCTCTCTCTGACAAATAAATAAAATATTAAAAAAAGAAAATGCAATTTTCCAAATTGACAATAGAAATAGTAAACTTAAATACGTTAATTTTGTTAGGATGAATAGAGAAGACTGTCAATGAATTGCTCCCAAAACTACCAGGTTTTGTTACTTTCTCAGGAAAACTGAACTAAACTTTTAAAAACAGATAGTCCCAATGATAAATTGTTCCAAAGAAGATAAAATGAAGGGAAACGTCTAAATACTTTTATAAAGTATGTCACATGACCATCGGTAATATTTGCCCCATAGAAAAAAGGGAAACTTTGAATAAAATCTCTTTCATCTTCTTTTCAGACCTATCCTTCTTTTCTATCTTTTATTGTCACCATTGAGGATAATCCTTTGCCTGGGCTCTGGTGCTCATTCTTATCTATCATCAGAATCCTATCTAATGTCTTTCCTGGAGTTCTTCACGAAATGTATTTTTACTTGCATAAATCACGCACAAGGGAAATATAGAGACACAGTATATAGTTTTATCATATTAATTTTTGAATTTCTTAAAAGTCACAGAATCTTCAAAATGATTAAGCAATAGCTGATTTGTGTGACTCTTGTTGTTATTGTTCCCTCAGAGAAATAACTTCCATGGCTGTTGAAAGGGAGTTTCAAGAAACCAAACCTCCCTTGTACATGTTGCTCTGCATACATTTCATCTAAATTCCTCTCAACATGACTATGTGATGATTTTAAATGACATGTATTTAATATACGAAAATGTAGAAGTCCCTAAAATGAATACATTTTAGTTGAGACCTAGTTTTGTGAATAGGCTATGCTATTGGAAATGGGAAAAATGCATGCAATAGTATATTTAAAGAAACACAGTAATTATATAATTTTGATATGTTCTTTTTTGAAGGAAAATGTATGCATCTTAGAGTATAAAAAGGATTTCTTTTATACTGGTTGGAATAAAAATTGATCATTATTTAGATCATTCTTAGGCTGTGGGGAAGTGAGACTTAATTTTTATTTTTGAGATTTTCTTTAGAATTTGCAATATTTTATAAGCATTCTTGCCAAGGCATCTAAAAATCTAACATTAATCCAAATATATTTTCCCAATTTGACTTCCTGCTTCATTGCTACCTTTGATTAATCCAGAATGCATATTTGTATTGGAAAACAAAATCCAAAAATTCAATGAATGGTATTCACAGAAAATTTAAAATGACTAGTGACCTTCATCCCTACTCATAGCAGAAATAGAAATCAAAACAACAACAAAAGTATTTTTCACATGTGAGAACTGCACAAATAGTTTAAAGTTTGAAATTTTAATATTTTAATAGTGTGGGGAGAGGAGAACTTTCATGCAAAAATTTGAAGGGTTATATGGTAATATCTAACAAATTTATAAATATGTATGACCCTTGTCAAAACAATTTTAGTGTAAGAATTTGTACAATATACACAAAACTTCAGCAGACTGCATGTGAATATATTCATTATTATTTGTAGAGAAAAATGGAAACAATCTATAAATCCATAATTCTAGACATGTTTAAGTAGTTATCAAATGTACAAAACTATGCCCTTAATAAAATAACAAAAACCATCCAAATATTCATCAATAGGGGAACTGTTTCAATAATTCTGGCATATCCATAAAAATCAATTCTATTCCTCAGAAAAAAATTACTTTGTATATGTTGATTTGTAAAATCTCAAAGATAAATTATAAAATGATTAAAGAAGAGTGAAGAGTATGGATAGTATGAAAACAAATATTAATTAAATATATTTATATGCTGGTATATGCATACCAGCAACTTTTAAGGGTTTACTCTTTAAAAAGAGTAAAACTAGTTGTTTTAAAATATCTTCTACTGCTACTGTCTAAAATTTAAATCCCAAACCAAAGCTTCTCATTCGTAAGAATTGCAAGAAAATATCTCTGTACTTCTTAAGCATCCCAATATTAGAAACTTGAGGTAATTCAACAAAAGACCATGTCTATCTGTAGAGCTTTAAAATGATATTATGCTTTGACATTTTTAATAAAGAAAAAGAACATAAAATCAGCAATAGATATTTTCCTTTATAAATATATATTTATGTTCATTCTGCCCATCTGGGAAATAAAATATTTGGTGTAGTCAGAGAATTTACTGACTTTTGGTGTTTAGCATAATAATTCCTTCTTTTTGTTTTTACTCTGACATTTACCTAGAATTCAAGTCAAAGAGACAACTAAAATATCTGCTGCTTTTGTGAGCTTGGTTGCTGTGTTACCCATACAATAAAAGATTTGTGATAGTCAGGGAGGGTATGGGACTGGGAAAGATAGGAGAAAAAGACAAAGAATGAAGGAGGAAAAAAACACACAGAGAATCTAAGCTTGTGCCCCTTAACTGAAAAGGCATAGTTGAATTTATTACCAATCCAATGAATTTGAAAATTAACAAACATGAGATGTATAGAAAACTAATTCTAGAATACTATTACCATGGGAACATTTCAGAGGGATCCATGTTGCCACTGGAATGAAAACACATACATATACACATATATACATTTACACAGGACTTTGAGATCTCAGCAAGTTGGTGCCCTCGAAAATTGTCATATCCACGCTACAAAGCTTTTATTCATCAACATATTGGGTTTAGTCTAAAGCTCCTAACCTCCTTCTAGTATTGATTTCAGCAACCTTCAAAAATCACTGTAGCTTGCTACAATTTGCATTTTGCTGGGTAGCATCAGAAGAATTGACGATATTTCCTAAAGCTTGTATAATTTTCCCAATAAAACTCTTTTAAAAACCTGTTTAGTTGTTCAATATCCATTTTTATTCATGTATCTATGCTCCTCTAATCCTGTTGGGTCAATTCCCTAAATCTGCCTTGTTTCTGTGAATTCCCTACAAAATGTTCAATAGACATTTATAAATAAGTGATGTTGCATTCACAAGTATATGTTTGCTATTGACCATGCATTAGTGTTCCCTATGCATGCCTTAAGAAATCTTTCTACCTTGATGGCACATATTTATGACAAGGGTTCACTCTTTCACACCAAATCTCATTACTGAAAATTGAAAACTACTACTGCTTTCCTTACTGGTTTTACCTTTTCAATTTATTTAATGTGTATATTTCCCATGATCCATTCTAATCACAAATAAAATGATCAGAGGAGACAGAGCTACTTAAATGGGAGAGGCTGTAACTAGAATTCTGGATGGCTACTCTTCATGAAAGAGGGTCAGGTGTTGGATCTCAGAGCAAAAAGAAGTCACCAAAAACCTGACTTCTTTATCATCGATGCTAGGGATAATAATCAATGATGTGTACTTACTGGAGTAGTTTTTACTGCATAACACAACTGTAGTGGTATGAAAGAGTATGCAGTTATTTCTCAATCATACATCTGTGTGTTAGATTGGGTGGCTCTACTTTAGGCTTTTTGTTGAGTTTTGGTTAGCTACACAGATCTCGTTCTGAGGCAAGTCTGGAGGGACAACATCTACTGGGCCTTCCTTTTTTCATGGAGAAAGGTGGAAGATCTCAGAGGGCTCAGTAAAAGCACACACAATAGATTGAGAGAATTCACATTCTGTCACTTCCACATGGTTTTAGTTGTAGTCAAGACCAACACTAATGAAACATAAAGGTGAGCTGATGAAGGAGCAGGGTAAAATACGTGCTGAATAATAAGTTAATTTATTACAGTAGTCATTAGGAAAGAGACCAAAGAAACAAATGAGTTTCTTTACAAATTCCCTATACCAAAACAGAATAAATTAATTGAATGTAAGGGGTTAGCAGCCTTCAGTATTCATGAAAAAGTGCTCCTTTTTAAACATTTCTGTCCTATTCTACTTTGTGATAGCATAGTGGGAGACCCAGCCTGGTCCCCAAGCTATTTCCACCAGGTGAATCCAAACTTCTAGGACTAATGTGCAAGGTAGAGGAGCACACAGTTTATTTCCATGCACTTTTGAAGAGCAAACTAGGAAGGCATTAATCCCTAGTGAAATGGAATTGGCCCTAAATAAAATCCAGATATCAGAAGGAATAGGTATTCCACATATCCAGAAATCCAGATTTGTGTTCAACTTAGATCCCCATAGACAAAACTGGGTTTTGCAGAGAGGAGAGGATACTAGGTAGAAATAGAGAATTTTGATATGGGTAACACTTCAGTATGGGATCGGTAAATAAATTATCATGTACTTGTTAGAGACATTATCCCCTACTTTGCTTTAGCATCTTATGGAGCTATGCCCTTTGAGGTTAGTGATAGCCATGGCCAGGAAGGAGCCTTGCTGAAATCTCCTTCAAAACAAACTGCTGCTAAAATAATAGTTCATTCACATCCAACACCTACCATCCTTTTGGATCTACCAAGATGGTCGCAGGAAGGTCATACATCCTCTTGGGCTACTCTCAGGCAATGACTTAATGTGATGGGGCAGAGTGGTATTAGAGCTTCCCCACTCAGGCCAGACTCAGAATTCCTATAATGGGCACTCTTTGCCTTGTGGACTTCACATTGGCTGGCCAGGGCTTTCCCAGAACTGTGCCACAGTCAGAGACTCTCCCCACTCAATTTTTCTTTCACTCCCTTTTTTTTTTTCACAGGAGTCAGCATGCTTTCGGTCTGACGGCTCTCACTGCTGCACACTCCTACTTTATCCTTCACAGAATTTCCCCCCAGTAAAAGCTTTGTACCTCTAATCTCACATAGGTATTTGATTCTACAAGAACCCAAACTGACATAGTAATTGAAAGTGAAACTAGTGGTAGTAATAAAAGACTGAATTTGATGCATAAAGTAGTGTACTTTAGAAAGCACATGACATCATACAGAAGAAAGGAATGGCCTTCAGCACCTTATGGAATTAACTCCATGATGCTAACCACATAGCATGTTAGCCACATAGGTTTAAATCTCTGATGAATATAGCTTGGAGATAAAGATAGATCAAACAGAAATAAGTTGTAAAATCCAGCTTCATTCTGATTCCTCACACATTAAGAGAAGGATGTTAATTCAGTGTATAAATAAGATGCCCATAGTAAAGTGATCTTACAGTGAAGGGACACTTGGATTGCCACCTTTAACTCCACTAACATTCAAACCTGTCCTGCCATTTAATGGTCTAGTACATTTTCATTCAAACCTGTCCTGCCATTTAATGGTCTAGTACATTTTCTTCTATAGACATGGAAAGCCATAAAAATCTGTTTTGTTATTGAGTAATTGACAGTGACCTAATAACCACTATTCTTTAAAAAAGAAAATAAGCAGAGTGGAGGCTGAGTAAGAGGAAGAGAATGCTTACAAGTTCCCTGGTATTTTGGATGTTATGAGTCAAGTGACAAAGGCTGCTTGCCAGACTGTTAGGTTTAGTAGGGAAGAGCAGATCCAATGTCTGGGAGAAGCTGGTACCAAGTTACAAATCAAAAGTGATCTGCATGCTGTTCTTATAAATCACTGTTTATTTCTTCTTCATTGTCATATACTCTGTATTTTTTAAAAACAGTGAACACTGAGTTAAAAAAATAAATGAGAACAATGACAGGTAGCTCATAACAGAGAAATTTGAGTACAGAAAGTTAACAAAACAAATGAAATGGAATTTGGAGAGCAAAAATTGGATGTGGATTAAATAGTCTTTAAAAGATCATAAATTACATCCAAATGTATTTTGTTACTGGATTTATTGTTTCAGTTTCCTATCATGTATGGTGTTTCTTACCTCACAGTAAAGTGTTTGAAGTCACCAAGGGGTGCCCAGGTGGCTCAGTTGGTTAAGCATCTGCCTTTGCCTCAGGTCATGAGCCCTGCAACAGGCTCCCTGCTCAGCAGGGGAGTCTGCTTCTCCCTCTCCCTCTGGTCCTGCTCGTGCTCTCTTTCTCTAATAAGACCTTTAAAAATAAAATAAAATAAATACATAAATAAAAATAAAGTCACTGAGTTGCTTTTAACAAACTGGAGTGATATACAGTATTGTAATATTCAGTTGATGGTAGGGGTCTGAGCTAAGGTGATAGTTACGAGAACTCAGGGGAAGGAATGGTGAAAAAGGCATTGCAAAGAAAAAAATAAATCTCTTGTTTTGAGTCTTGAATACCATCCCTTTCTTTCCAAATCAAGATGACAGATTTTAAAAATAAAATGTATTTTGGAGTTTGGTGGGGGGATGGGTGAATTAGGAAAAGGGGATTAAGGGTACTCTTATTGTTATGAGCACTGAGTACTGTATAGAATTGTTGAATCATTATATTGTACACCGAAGCTAATATAAACAATTATACTTGAGATATTCTTTAATATGAAATAGTTTTAATAAAAATCCTAGAATATTAAAAATTTAAATAGAGGGGTGCCTGGGTGGCTCAGTCAGTTAAGTGTCTGACTCTTGATTTTGGCTCAGATCATGATCTCAGGGTCATGAAATGGGCCCCACGTTGGGCTCCTGGCTCAGAGCAGAGTCTGCTGAAGATTTTCTCTCTCTCTGCCCCTCCCCCCATTCATGCATGCAGACACACTCTCAAATAAATAAATCTTTAAAAAAATTAAATACAGATAAACAGACTGGTATTTTATATACATATAAAATGCAAGTATATATGTGACTCCAACTTGCTTATTATCTGAATTTTAGATAGAAAGAATTTAAGTTCTATAGCTACCAGGTTGTTGAAGTCTTATGTAGAAGAAAATATACCAAAACATCCAATACAAATGCCAATTTTTGACAGTTGTATTCTTCGTTAAGTACCTTTCTTTTAGGCCACTGGACTTTCTGCATGTATACAGTCAATTACTGAGATTTTCACTTGACAGTCCTCAAAAGTTTCAACAGGAAACTTAACCTTTCATAGGTGCTATTCTGCTGAAACTCTTCTTATATCCTCTGTGTGGATAAGTGTATTTTAAATAAGACAGCCAGAAATCAATCAATTACCCACACTGTGCTTAAAAGTAGGCTAAGAATTTCTCATTGGTATGCAACTATTCTAGGATCTTCAATTCAAAACTGTTATTTATGTACTAAAATTTTATTTATGCTATTGTTTAGCAGGCCTATGTAGCTACATAAATTCCAGGGCTCTCTTTCTCAAGTGTCCACCAGGGAAAGAGTTCAAATATACTTTTAGCAGTCAATATCCTACTGTAGGCTACAGTAAACAGTCATTATTTTACCCTTTTATCCCAATTTTATATACATTTTAAATGTAGGATGACCAGAAATCACAAACTGACTATGGCAATAATGAAGAAAACTTTTCCAAAGCATATTAAAAGTCATTTGTTAAAATCAACTTGTTAATAATAATCTTTCACCAGCTTTTGGTTTTTTGTGTTTTTCACTTTTTTCATCTAAGAAAGCAACCCTGGAAGCCAGCTTCAGCTCAGAGAATTATCGTTATACTGTGAGCACACTCCAGACATTTTCTAACATCCTTTCATCACTATTGCACAGCAGAAACTTTGATTACCCTATGAAAAAAGAAAGCCAAACATAATGTAATGGATTTTGACATAAAACTGAGCATTTAAATGTATCCAAGTTTGGTATGCAAAGCAATAACTCACAGGAAGTTCTGCCACAATTCAATTAGTCTCTTTGTTTTATGGTTACAATTTACGTTGCTGTTATTCAATGGTAACTTCTTTCTCTTGTGTTCCATTTGAATAATTCTCATATTTAAAAACATATTAAAATGCTTGAGGCATACCTTTTAGTTCTTTACTTTAAATGTTCCATCAATCCTAAGGTGAAAGCAACTATAAAGTATATAATACTTTACTCAATATAGGTTAACTGCTCTCTCAGATAGGTATCAGTATCAAATTTTATTATCTGCTTTGCCTTCAGTTAATTTTTTAAAGTTAGTACAATTTTTTTCCTTTTCTTAAATAGTAGCAACAATTTAGTATTTTTGAAATGATAAAATATCTTATTCAATTACACATTTACTGCATGTCTACTAAGTGAAAAGCACTATGCTAAGCACGGAGCATAAGGAAGGAAGACAAGTCCCTGCCCTCCATAAAAGCTCCCCAAGAGTCTTACTGTGGAGATGAACAACTAAAAACCCGATATAATCTAATAGTTGTTTTGAAGAAGACAGGCTACAAATAGTACCCGAGAATATGAGGGACAATTAACAAGACTGGAAGTTAACAAAGAGTCAGGAAGTTTTACTGGAAGACGTAATAATGGGATGAAAGGAAGAGAGAACATGCCAGGGATAGGAAGAACAAAGGATACGATGTCTAAGTACCCATCTGGGAATTGTTTCCCTATGTCCTCCTCTGTATTCACTGAATTACTTCATAGTCCCTTCTTCCCTCCCATAGCCCACATAAATAAACATGGGGCAGCAATTGTGGTAACAAAGAAGTACATACAGACATAGTGAGTTTTCCATTAAAACGGACTTAGAAGCTGGAAACTGATTCAGAAGTTGGCTATTATCCCTGTTGTTATCTTGGGAGATCCTTCAAACATTAGGAATCAGCCTGGGGCCTTTTGGTCATGTAGATTTCAGAAACACTGATTGTCTTTAGAGATCCTGCTTAGCCTCAGACCAATTAACACATGCAGATTTTCTACTACTAATTTATTCTTTGAATTTGTGTAAGTCCTAGAGACTCATGTCACAGGCATGAAAAGCACTTTTCTACCAAGCCCTATTATGAAACAATATTCTAAGTAGAATAGAAAAGTACAAAATCACAGACACATGAGAAAACATTTGATGGAATTTGGGTTACCGTAACATATGGTAGGATGGGAGTACCTTCAAGACTATGGTTTCTGTGTAGGCAGCCAAAGTGTTTGAATTTTCCCTATTGGGATATTTTCAAACACCTCAACTGAAGTCCTTGAGGACTGAGCTAATATGAACCACATTGACTCTGGGGATATTGTCCACAGCTCAGAATATTTTGATGCAAAGGTAACATTCCAGACTCACATTTTATCCCTGTCATTTTTACATATTTAACCTTTACTCCTTAATATGTACATAGTAACTTTAGTGATATTAATTCCTTCAAATAAGTCAACACACTTAAAAGATATGTGATCATGGTTCTGTGGCCTTAAACATGTACACAGTCTCTTAATTTTACCCTATACTGAGAAGCACATAAAACCTGCGTATAGAGAAGATATTGAAAGGATTTAAGAAAACAAGTCCCATGACTGGATCTGAAATTTGGGAAATAACATTTATGTGAACAGACTGACACTACTGGGATATTTCTGAAATGAATTTATAAAAGGCTGAACCAACACAAAGACCCTGGCTACATACAACCATGTCAATTCAAAGCATTAAGGTAGCATAGCATAAGCGCAGATGGGAGTTGGGAGTGCAACAGGTTTACTTGGGGTAGCAGCTATAAACAATGAAGGTGGAGGAAGCAGGACTTCTCAGCAAAAGATTTCAGATAGCAAGACTCACCTGGCACCTGTTAAATGAAAGGGGACTAGGAAGGAGATTTGGGCAAAGAGAGTCTCAGAATGTGTTGCAGATCTAGTTAAGTTTTTACCCCAAAACACTGAGCTCTAGAGCAAAGATCCCCTGTTATAGGAGTCCAGTGCTGCAAAGAAAAGGCTAAGCCTGAGAACTCCTGCTGTGCACGTTCACTGTGTGGGCTTCCCTGTGAAGAGCATGGCCTTGAGAGAAAGTGGCAGATTCTCAAGTTGTGGCAGCTGGAGGCAAGTTCTTCCTTGAAGGGAGAACTGAGTGGTGCACTTCCAGGCTGCCACAGGTGAACATTTGTGGTGCACAGATCCCCTCCTCTGTACTTATTTGGAGAGAAACTCACCTAGGTCTCTAGTGGGCCTCATTTCCTAAGGGGGAGACTTAAAAGGTAGAGGGCCTTAATTTCCATCGATCATTTTTTATTCTAATATTCCTTCCAAATTTCCTTTGTCTTCAGCTATCGTTTCTGCTAGTCTTGGGGACTCAGCTTGAAAAGAGATACAAATCTTCATTTCCTCAGAAATGAGATTCCCTGGTATTAAATTCCATGCCTAAAGCCCCCAGATAGTGGTGTCAGCTGAGACCCTTTGGGCAGAAAATACAAGGCATACCCAGAGTAGGTGACTGTTGTTTTGAGAACAAATTGCAAGATCTTTTAAAATAGAAAGGACTCAGTAAATTCACAACCAAGTAGCTGATTGTTTCTTTCATATATGGTGACATATCAAGGGCTCATCATTTATTTCTGTTGCTGCCATGTTGGGCATCCAGAGGAAGCAATAACTAGACAAACCGTGATTAAGTAGGAATCCATGTCCTTGAACCTATGCACAGCTTCCACTTCTGCCACCATGGATTTCCATTTGTGGGCCTGATAATGCCTTGTGAATGAGTAGTCTTTCTGTCCCTCCTTCCACATTGAAATTAAGTACACACACCGCCCCCACCCCTAAAATCAAAGGCCACATATCATGAGCTCAGAGTGTATTAATCTACTCTAATAAAAATGCCAATCCAGCATGGCAGATGACATTTGGACTACTACTTGGTTGAGGTTGTGGTAATCTACAATCATTCTCCAGAATCCATTTGATTATTGTTGTGGCTAGACTGCTGAATTGAATAAAGGTATATAAAGGACTGTTATTCCACGTACTTGAGATACTTAAAGGTGGCATTAAACTTCATCACTTCCCCGCCACCTCAAAAGGATGTTACACTGCTTTAGATTTACTACTTTGGCCAAAGGGGTGTGATTTCAGAAGGTCCCATTAGGCCTTTACCACTATAATAGCCCTTACTCCACAGGCCAAGCACCTAATAGAAAACGTTGCTCCAAACGTCAAATAAGTCAGTCGCAATTATAAATTCTGAGTATTGAGAACTAACCAACAAGTGGATCTGTGAATGCTGTGAGGCTGGACTTTAGCCAAGCCTTCATGTTTTACATGACCCTTATATGCCACCATCTTAATAGGTCACTATAATGATGTTTTGACCTCTCGGAATTAATGTCATTTAGACTGTTTCCAGTAGTTATTAAAGTGTCTGCTAGTCCTCCTTCCCCATCCTACAGTACACATAAGCAAGTGGCTTTATAGTCTATGGAAAGCGTGGGGGCTCCTGGGTGGCTCAGATGGTTGAGCGTCTGCCTTCGGCTCAGGTCGTGATCCCAGAGTCCTGGGATTGAGTCCTGCATCGGGCTCCCTGCTCCTTGGGAGCCTGCTTCTCCCTCTGCCTCTGTCTCTCTCTTTCTCTCTCTCTCTCTCTCTCTCCCCCCCATCTCTCATGAATAAATAAATAAAATCTTAAAAAAAATAAAGAAAGCCTGGGGACTCATTATGCATATACTTACTCTATGGCTGTAGAGTCCTTGCTCCTGGTGACCAGTCATCCTTTCATTCAATAGTATAAGGTTGGAAAATGGTCTCATTCCCAGGAATTGAATAAAGGGAATTGAACTTTTATTGAGGTAACTAGCCTTGAACTCCTACTCATCCGTTTTCCTTCCTTTTGATTATTTATGTGTTGTAGTATGCTAATTGACTACCTATTTATTTTTGCCCTCAGAAATGCCATACTCTAGTATTCATCTGCATTATTCTATGTGTGTTCAGGTCCCTTAGTTGCAACTCTGACCTTGCTGGTATTATGATAATTGTGACCACTTGGTGTCTGGCATTTTAGTATACTCATTGATGTCTATTTCTTTGAGGCCCCTCACACCCAAGCAAGCCAAACTGTGTGACAGCTTCTCCTGCCATCAGCCTTGGCTTTAGAAAAGAACCAACTACCACTGAACTTCTTAGTGAAATTAAAGCCCCTCTCACCTCATTCTTGATGACCCTGGTGAATGGTGTGGTGGTTCTTTTGGTCTCATGTAATATATCCGTTTTACCATACCCAGTTTCCTGGACCTTTTAATCCTTTCCACCACTACCTGCCATGGAAATTCAAATATTTTCACATCACTCAACAGGACCTACATTTTTTCCAAGTTTCTAGAAGTAATTCAAACAGCTAGTTAGCAACTTCCCCTGGGTTCTTTACTACAGTATTCCATTTTGTATCTCCATAATATTTCTGAATCACAAATCAGTGAAGTCTCTCTCTTTTACAGTCTCCTTGATTATCAAGCATCCCCTTAAACCCAGAACACTGGTACTCTCCTAACTCTTGATTAATTATGCTATCTAACTTTTGCACCTCCTTTAGGGCATGGACTCTTTCCTCCTGAATCAGGCCTAGCATATGCCTGGCTAGATGATGCTACAATTGGCAGTAGTCAAAGAGTTAGGAAAAGATCTTAGTGGGGCAGATCCTGTTATGGAGCCTCTTCAGTGACTTTCTACTCGAGGAAGGTGACAGTTCCTATTAGGGAAGGACAGACTTCTGCAAAGTTGAAGGTTTAAAAGAGTCTAGGAAGCCAAAATCTTGAGTGTAATGCATTCAGATGCCCCATGTTATGTCCTAGAGAGACTGGCTTTTTGAACCAGGTGCCTAACTTTACCATAACAGACCTTCATCAGCTGTACATTCAGTGGGTCTTTGAAACTCAGGAACTCTATTAAATACTGAGTTTAGTCTTCATATTTTCTTGCTCTCCCACCGTAGCAGACAAGGGTTTCTTTGTAAGTTACCAAAAGGCCCTCAACCTCACACTTAGTTTTCAATTTTTTATTAGCAGCTCTGCTTTTCATTTGCTGTAAGAGGTCAATGCAACTTAATATCAGCTAGCCAATTCCATTGCCCTTGTTGTGCATTGTGCCCTCCTCTCCATCCTTTTCAAACTGGTGAATTATTGTACTAAGACAGTTCCTTCCACTGGAACGTTTTCCCAAGTATTTGAGGGTTTAAAGATTAATTGTATGTTAGAAAAATCCATTGCCTGATTTTTTCATTGAGTTGTATACGTTTTCCAACTATTGAAAAAAAATCACCAAATTATGAATATGAAAACATAACAAGCCACAGTTATCTCTATTGTTGACTATGCAAAATGAAATTATTTTCAAAAAAAATTACTTATTGTATGAGAATGTAGAAACTAAAACAGTGAGTAAACAAGAAATTTGTAATGAATTCCTGTCCATTAAGGGAGTTTTAATTAAGAATTCAAAAAGAGAAACCAAAGTAATCATTCAAGAGTAAAATATAATCTCCAAGTGATTGGAGACTCAAAGGTAAGTAGAGAAATATTATGCTTCTTAAAAGTACAAATGTGTAGGATTATATAGTGAAATACTACTAAAACTCTACCATGTTATAGCAAAAGCAAACAAGATCCTTTCCCGAGAGATGGTCTTCTTTTTAAAAATAGAACGTCGGAAGCTTGGTGTATTAGTGGCAAAATGTGTTTATCTAAGTGGCATCAATATATTAAATTCTATCTGATAATTGAATGATATTACATGTTTTAATGTACTTTTCACACTACTGAAGAGGAAAATATCATTTCTGTAGAGGTGCATAGTTTTTTGTGTTCCTTTGTCAAAAGAAGAAAAAAAGAAGAGGAAGAGGAGGAGGAAAAAGAAAAAGACAGGAGGAGGGCGCCTGGGTGGCTCAGTTGGTTAAGCGACTGCCTTCGGCTCGGGTCATGATCCTGGAGTCCCGCATTGGGCTCCCTGCTCAGCAGGGAGTCTGCTTCTCCCTCTGACCCTCCCCTCTCATATGTGCTCTCTCTCTCTGTCTCTCTCATTCTCTTTCAAGTAAATAAATAAATCAATCTTAAAAAATAAAAGACTGGAGGAAATGAGCAGGCAATAATAAATAGCTCTATCTAAGACTTTCCAGACAAGCAGAATATGAAGACAATAAAGTTGATGATCTAAAGCAAATAAAGTTGACTGGAAAAATTGTGGAAAAAGTAATTCTAGGTATTTATCAATAAAAAATATTTATATTCCTACATTTTTTCCTAAAGTAGCCACCAACAATGTGGGATTGAAGATGAAAGAGCTTGAGGAAAATGCTTAAAATTAGCCCATACATATGTATTACCTCAACACTCCACCAACTAGAGTCAAAAATGATTTCTCCACGTGTGCACATAAGTGCGTGTGTGCGTGCACACACACACACAAATTCTCACAAGCTAATGCCAAAAGCATAGAAGCTATTTGTTGCTAAAGAGCACATTTTTAAACAAATGTAAATTGCATAATTGCCATATTTAATGTATTTATATAAAAAATTACTAGTTTTATATACATTAACTTTAACATTATATTTAGTTCTTATTTTGAACGTATATTATTTTTAGTAATTTATTTATAAACTATTAGAATGTTAACTCTGGCCTACATTACATTTTATGTATTTTATACTCTTAGTGTGTATATATATAAAATTGTATATATATAATTGTATATTTGTATAATTGTATATATATATATAATTGTATATTTGAATTCATTAGTTTTACTGATTTTATATTATGAATTCTAAATATTTTTAAACTTTGAACACTTATACTGATTATGTTGTAATCTCTTATAAATTCTGAACACTTTCAAATTTAATATTGAAATGCATTTTGTTCTGCTTTTTTAATCACTCTGAGGCTCTAGGATGGATGATGCTATCCACTGCATTATTAATGCATAAGGACATGCTCAGAATTTTTATCAAAGGAAGTGGCTGAATAGTGGTCAGATAATAGAACAGATATTCACCCTGATCCTCTATCCAGTATCTGAATGTCTGAATTCCTTTCTTAATCATTTTACATATAAAGTTACAAATTTTTATATTTTTGGAAAGATTTTTTTTCAAGTTAACTAAAATGGGCTGTCTTCTCAGTTTATCTGAGTTTTCTCAGTAGGTTTCTCTCTGCTTGAAGTCACTTTCCTCTGATGAGCACATACTTTTCTTATAATAAATCATGGACACTTTAATTTTTCACTGCCTTTTAGTTTTCCAAATTATTCCTAGTTATTCCTTCAAAAATACTGAATGTGAGGATTTAGACAAACATTAGTAAAAGTCTCCCTGCCCTCAATGATATCATAGCATAACAGAGGTGAGAAACACATAAATCAACAATTATAATTCAAGGATAAGAGTGCTCTATAAATGTTTCTGAAGGGACAACATAAGGACAAAAGGGAAAATGAATAATGAGATATTTGATTAGAGATGGATTGAATGGACATTCTCAGGGCCTAAGTTATGTGGAAAAATAAGTAGAAGATTGCTATCCAGGGTTAAAAAGAAGCTTGCCAATCTAGATAAGGTCAAAGTCAAAGTGGATTGAAAGAATTATGATTCTGGGATAATAGGAAGTTGTGCCAACAAGTAAGATGCTCAAATTTTTTTTAAATTTTTTATTGTTATGTTAATCACCATACATTACATCATTAGTCTTGGATGTAGTGTTCCATGTTTCATTGTTTGCGTATAACGCCCAGTGCTCCATGCAGTACATGCCCTCCTTAATACCCATCACCAGGCTAACCCATCTGCCCACCCCCTCCCCTCTAGAACCCTCAGTTTGTTTCTCAGCGTCCATCGTCTCTCATGGTTCTTCTCCGCCTCCGACTTACTCCCCTTCTTTCTTCCCCTCCTGCTAGTAAGATGCTCAAATTTAAAGACACAGAGATTGAGGAATTCCAAGAGACCACAAAGTCTGGAAAATCATCCTGAGTAACAATGGCTGAGTGAAGGTAGAATCATGGAAATGAGAATGTGAAATTCTATTCCGTCTGTTGCTCTGTTTGCAAGTATGCAGGTGGTTTGAATAGGAATGTATTTTCTAAAATCAAATACGAATTCAAGCTCATTCTGAATTCTGATCAAACATTTTTTAATGAATGGTCTGCAGTTCTACACTGAGATCGGTACCATCTGAAAATTAATGAACATTCCATTTTAACAACTTAAATGTTAAATCTGGTTTTGTCTTTGATCTCTGGTATTGCAATATTACCAATTACTTCATGGTTTAAAGACCATACACATACTAAACAATTAAGAATTTACTATGCACTGAGCACTGTTCTATGTATTGTTTATATAGCAACACACAATGTGGTAAAGATTCAGAGGTCAAGAAGTCTCCTATGTTTTGATCTTCCTACAGCCAATAATACATTCACTTCTAAGTCATATAAAGCACACTACAGACAACTCCAGTGATATTTATTGATTCCCTCCACTATTAGTAGACCTTAGTTAAGAGATCAGGTAGTCAGTAAGAGTATGTTTTTGGCTCCCTACTATACCACAAACTTTAGTACCTAGAAATTAGAAGAAGCAATATGCTTTTCTTAAAGATGTTAGTATCAGTTATGATTTTTCTTTATAAAAAAATCTGGGTGTTTTATCACATTGTCATTAAGAGCTTGGAAAATTGTTCTCTTTGGAGAATGACACTCTCATCTCTCTGTTTCAGTATCTTAGCTCAAAACATCTACTAAATTTTCTCCTTACCACAAATACAATAATGTCTAAAACAGTTTTGTTTTTTTTTTTAAAGATTTTATTTATTTGACAGAGACACAGCGAGAGAGGGAACACAAGCAGGGGGAATGGGAGAGGGAGAAGCAGGCTCCTCGCGGAGCAAGGGAGCCCGATGCGGGGCTCAATCCCAGGACCCTGGGAACATGACCTGAGCCGAAGGCAGACGCTTAACGACTGAGCCACCCAGGAGCCCCTAAAACAGTTTTTTAATCTTTCCCTCAATCTCTACCAATTTATCTGTATTTTAAAGATGGACTCCTAGGCTTCCCATTATCTTTGAAGCAAATATTTCAGTACGTGTAATTATGTCACAGAGACCCATCATTTTCCTTCAAATGTTAGGATATTCCTTTTCCAAATTTATGTCCATTTCTCATGTTATCATCCTAACTCATATCCTTAACCCTCATATTACATTATTAAAACCGTCTTCTGTGTAACCTTCTGCACTAAAGCTGCTATTCACTCTGTGAGATAAATCCCAGATCTTGTAGATTTGAAAATGGCAGGGTGCCTGGGTGGCTCAGTTGGTTAAGCTTCCAACTCTTAGATTTATCTTAGGTCATGATCTCAGGGTCATGGGATCCAGTTGACCGTTAGGCTCCACACTCAGGGAGGAGTCTGCTTGTCCCTCTCCCCGCCCCCCACCTTGTGCTCCCTATCTATATTATTTAAATATTATTAAAAGCAGGGAGGGTACACAAGCAGGGCGAGTAGCAGAGGGAGAAGCAGACTCCCCACTGAGCAGGGAGCCCCATGGGGGTCGGATACCAGCACCCCAGGATCATGACCTGAGCTGACAGGCAAACACTTAACTTACTGAGCCACCCAGGTGCCCCAATAAATAAAATCTTAAAAAAAGAAAAGAAACAAAGAAAAAGGAAAAGAAAAAAGAAAAAAGAAAAGATGGCAGCATCTTCTAGTGTCCCAGGTATGGATAATTTAAAGTTAAGTGTGTAACATTTGAAGACTGATGTAGTGCTCTGGTTTGATTTAGAGTAGTGTTTCCCGAAATATGTTTCCTGCTCTGGAGGCAACATCACCACCTGGGACTTAGAGATGCAAATTCTCAGGCACCACCTTGGACCTACTATATCAGAAGAAACTCTGGGAGCATGGTCCTGCAGTCAGTGGTTAAGCAAGCTCTCCAAGTTATTAAAATGGACCCTAGGGCGCCTGGGTGGCTCAGTTGGTTAAGCCACTGCCTTCGGCTCAGGTCATGATCCTGGAGTCCCGGGATCGAGTCCCGCATCGGGCTCCCTGCTCAGCAGGGAGTCTGCTTCTCCCTCTGACCCTCCCCCCACTCATGTGCTTTCTCTCTCTTATTCTCTCAAATAAATAAAATCTTTAAAAAATAAATAAATAAAATGGACCCTAAAGTTTGAGGATCACTGATTTAGGACACTATTTCAGGCTGCATTTAACACTCACTGTAGCCCTTACTTTTATTTGTGGGGGGAAAGGTTGTGGGTTCCAGGTCTCTGCATAATGTCAGCAACTTTAACTGATGTTAGCATGGTTAAACTAGTAGCCACAGATATTGCAAATAAAAACCATCAACAGAAATACCTGAAACTTCACCCAAAGGACTGTTCTGACTTTGCTTTTCAGCTGTATGAAATAAGCCCACAAATCATCTCTCCTAGGTTCTCACCCTGCTGTCTTTAAACCCCAGCTGCAGCTTTTTATCTAATCATGCTGAAATTTGGTGATTTTACATTACACTTTGTATCTTGTCTCTGATGTGACAAGGGTGCTGATGCTAGTAACTAATGCCCTGGTTGTTACACTATTAGAATTACGCCCAGGGGTGCCTGGGTGGCTGAGATGGTTAAGCGTCTGCCTTCGGCTCAGGTCATGATCCCAGAGTCCTGGGATCGAGTTCCGCATCGGGCTCCCTGCTCCTTGGGAGTCTGCTTCTCCCTCTGCTTCTCTCTCTCTCTCTCTCTCTCCCTCCCTCCCTCCCTCCCTCTCTCCTCCTCTGTCTCTCATGAATAAATAAATAAATGAATCTTAAAGAAAAAAGCATGTCCAGGCACTATGCATCTAAAAAGGGAGTTTGAGCCATTTAATACATTTGTGTATTATCTTCCCTTTGGGATTAGGAAATCTATATGGGCGGTGATTATGCTTTATACACCTGTGTTCTACTTATTAACCAGTACAGTGAAGCTCAGACTTGTAATATATTAACTGTGTAATTTTGGCTTTACCTCCATTTTGACTTGACAAACTTTGTTTATATTTTACTTCATTTTCAGGTATAAATAATCATAAAACCAAGTGACTGTTGAAAAATGAACTATGTAGTTGGACATCACCTTGGATTCTTATATTGACTGTTTCTCGATTTTTCATTAGATCGGTAGCCCTCTATAAGTCTGCATGCTGTTATAAACTTTTAAACACTACCTCTGCGATTCAGAGCTTATTGCAAAATTCAGTGAAACCGTCTTATGATACCATGGTAAATAAAATACGACCATAGATCATGTGCAGCTTCTCTTGTTAAAAGTGAAGCTTGCTTCCTTACCCCTTGAATCTTGGCAGACCTTATACCTGCTTTGAAGAATAAATGGTAGTAGAAGTCACATTGTTTGAGTTCTAGAGCCCAGGCCTCAGGAGGTTTTGCTGTGTCTACTTTCACTCTCTTGAAACAGTTCCAGACGAAGTCCATCCTTACCTCCAGTAAGTGGAGAGACCTTATACAGTAGAACCACAGAGCCTGGACCAACAGCCAGCCAGCAGCGACCAGACTTGTGAGTGCAGCCATCTTTGTTTAACCTCCTAGACCAGCTGATTCTCTAGCTGAAAGCAGCCATGTGAGTGAGGCCAGGTGCAACTAACAGAAGAAACCACTGGCTAAAACAACAGAACTGGGAGAAATAATAAATTAGGTTTAAATCAAAATGTTTGGTAGTTGGCAATGCATCCTTAGTAATCTAACTAAAATTTTTAAAAAAGCAAATAATATTCTGAATTGTTTTGTTATAATTTTCTATATACTTTTTGTTTATATGCTGATAATGGTTGATCAGACATTTTAAAGGCAGCCTTTTGAATTTGCTTCCATTAGAACTTATTTTAAAATAAAAGACCAATGCTGGGAAATTTGTAATTAATGATCTAGGAAAATCTGGTCTCACTGCCAACTGTGCACTTCTAAGGAGAGATTCTATCATTCTAACTACTATTCCCCTGTTTTCTTCTCTGACAAGGTTATAGTTAATGGGCTTCTCACTGTGTATCTGAAATATGATAATTAAAGAGAAATCCTTCTTCAAGCATATGCAGCATTATAAAAATGACTTCCAAATAACAAACTGACATATAATACTTATGTCTGGAATATACTAAATGTTTAAGTTATTTGCTTTTTTTTCCAAGAGTATGGTTTGGTGACTATATTAAAAATCTATTAAAATGTAAACAAAGAAGTCATATTAGTCACATTATTTATAATGTTTTTGTGAATCAATAATTCCCATTATTTTATTTGTAGTTCAAATTTTGTAAGAAACTTAAAACTTACCTGCAATAGATCAGATAATAAGTATGGAATTCAAAACTAACATATCTCAAGTATTTTATTTAGGAACACACAGAAACATCCCTTCTAAAATTTCATAATTTTAAACCATTTAAAAATAATTTTCAAATATCATCCATTTACATAATTTTGTTTAAATGATCCAACATAATTTTTGAATTCCTACCATGTGCCAGATAACTATTTTCAGACCCCGGGACACAGGGAAATGAACAAAAGAAAAGAAATGGCTCTATTGCTGGAACTTACATTCTAGAGTTGGGGGAGATAGACAATAAATAACCTAAATAAACACATTATACAAAAGTGTTTATACAATCTTCTGCGTGCTGGATGGTAAGACATGTTAGATGTTTGACAATACATAATATTTTTGTTATAATTTTTGATGTCTGTATTTGATGTTGTATTTTGACGTTTGTAATAAAAGTTGTAAAGACAGGTAGAATGGAAAATGGGCATAAAGACTAATGTTAATGTGGAGGGAGATGGAGTGGTGCCATTTTACATAGGCTTGTCATGGAAAACCTCACCAAAAATATGGCATTAAAGCAAACACTTAGTAGATGCAAGGAATAAAATAAATGTATTTGAATATCTGGGAAGGGCCCAATTTAGAGGGAAGTTTAAGCACAAAGACTTGAAACAGAAGCATGTACAAGGAAAATCTGGGAGGTTAGTATAGATGAAAAACAGTTAAATGATGTGAAAAAGAGGAGATGCATTCGGAGTTAAGGCAAGTCCTTGGTCTTGTCCATCCACAGCCTTGTCGACTGGTAAAGACTTTGGCTTCTAGTCCTCAGAGTGAGATGAAAAGTGATTTAGAGCATTTTTGAACAGAGTATTCTTTTGATTTGACTTATATTTTTAAACGGTTACTTGGTAACTCTATAAAATAGACTGGGTGAGTGAAAAGAGGTTGTTGCAATGATGGAAGTTTGGACTAGGGTGATAGTGGCAGAGGCTAGAAGTAAATGGCGGGGTTCACTTACTGATTCATCCTCAGTATAAGGACTGAGCCAACATGATCTATTGATGAAATAGGTGAGGGAGTGAGAGGGAAGATGAGGATTACTCCAATTTTTTTTTGTTTAGAATGCCATGCATACTTTCTATGAAGTGACTATATGTATAATCATTTCTTATATAACACTATGTTGTGTGGTTTTACCATAATTATCATAACCACTCCTATATGGCTGATTATTTGTCAGATTGTAATAAACATTATGTTTATTTACCATCCAACATGAGAAATTATGTTAGGTCAAAAATGAATGAAACGCAGTCCCTGTCCTTGAGTATACTACAAATTTAGTGTGAGAGACAAACATATATATAAAAATCCTTTTGATTTAGTGTAGGAAGTGATAAGATACAGATCTAAACATGATGAAACAAAAACAAAGTACACTGATCTGATCCGAACTCATGGAAGGCATAGGAGTAAATTTCAAGGCTGGGAAAAATTTCTCAGATAAACTTAGATAAGTTTATAGATAAAAATAAATCAGAACTAAATAAATGGGGAGATACATCATCTTAATAGACTGGGAAACTCAATATTATAATTAATAACAGTGATTTTCCAGGAATTCATGATAGATTAAATGCAATTCTATTTAAGATATCCACAGGATCATTGTTTTTTAGTATACTGTTAAAAGATGATTCTAAAGGGAAAATAATAAAGATACTCAATAGAAATACATGGTGGAAGAATTTACTCTAAAATAGCAGAGCAATATTAAACTTATGATAATTAAGATGAGGTATTGGTTCAAGTGTAGAAAAATACTCATGTAAACAGAAGAAGAATTAGAAAAAAAAAGAGATGTATGGACTAATGTATAAGTAAGAGGAAAGATCAGCATTTTAAGTAAATGACAATAGGGCAATGGGGTATCTATATGAAATATAATAAAATCATAACCTCTTCTTCTGCCATATTAAAAAATCAATTCCAAGTACAGAAAAGCTAAACTTATAAATATTTAGGACATAACACAGTAGAATATTTTCCCGAATCTACTGCAAGAAAAGAGTTATTAAACAAGAAACATAAAACATTGACCACAGAGTAAAAGACTCATAAGTTAAAATACAGAAAATTAAGAATTTATTCATCAAAAGATACCATAAAGAGAATACAAATACCAGTTGAAACATTGGAGACAATATCAAAAATGAAAAAAGCTAACAAACAACTAGTGTCCAAAATATATAAAGAATATTTTCCAATAAGTTAAAAAAACAGATATTAACTCAGATGAAAAAACAAATCTTCCAAAGACTTTAAAGGGACTTTCTAAAAGTAATCTGAAGTAGGGAATATTAGAGATTACATGTAATAATTTAAACCTTAAACAATACCATTATTGAAAATATCAACTGATAGCAAGGAACATCATGAGCTACCATATTCTTCGGAACACTTCTGATATGATCTATTAAATTATAAGATTTGCATAGTTGAACTGTCAAGTGCACCAAAAAACATACATAGGACATCAAAAGAAGCATAGTTTGTCACAGACAAAAATGGAAACAACCCAAATGATCATTTACAGTAGAATGGGTTAAATAAATATATGGTATATGCATAGAGTGGAAGAGCACATGACAATAAAAATGAATAAGCTAAGCCTACATGCAACAATTTGGATGAATTTACACATAATTCTGAACAACAGGAACCAGATGCAAGAGAAGTATATACTGTCTGAATCCATTCTTAGAAATTTTAAAAACAAGTAAAACTGAAAAGAAAAAAAATGATTGTTTCAGGATGCATACGTAAATCCAAACTGAAGAAATAAAAACAAGGGGAGGAAGTATCAATTTTATAACAGGGGAAGGGAAGCTGGGGTGCTTCTGAAGTACTGATAATATTCTATTTTTTTATACACCACAATGAGATTATTCACTTTTTAAATTGTATTTACACTTGAAATATGTGTTCTATTCACTTTTCTGCTATTTATGTATAACATTTTAAAGAAAAAATATATAAAAAGTTAATATTTTACTGTGGAACCCAAATATTTTTGGTTACATTTAAAAAAATAGCTGTAAAAGGGGCACCTGGGTGGCTCAGTCAGTTGAGCATCCAACTCTTGGTTTTGGCTCAGGTCATGGTCTCAAAGTTGTGGGATCGAGCCCACATCAGGTGTTGCACTCAGCGGGGAGTCTGCTTGAGATTCTCTCTCTCCTTCTGTCCCTCCCTCGTTCTCTCAAATAAATAAATCTTAAAAAAAGTAGCTTTAAGAAAAAAAAATAACTGTATGTAAATATGTTACTGAGATAGAGAATATCTCAAAATCATTCTTTTTGATATAATTTTTCATAGCTATTAATACATTAAAATAAAACATGTAAAAGTTAAATTATAAAACATAAAATCTAGTATGTTAATGTTGAAAGGAAGAAAGCATCAGAAATGCTACTTCCAGAAATTGCAATCTAAGAAGGCTGAGGAAATCTACCCAACAGAAAAGAAATATATGACTGAACCAAGTTGTCATAAACAATATCAAGATAATGAAGAATGATTGAAGGTAGATGATACCTTGAAAAGCACAACTGATTCTTATTATTCATGGTAGCTTGTTGAGAAACATCATCAAAAAGACATGTCCACCAGGTGACAAGGGAGGTGGACCCCACATACTTGGAGGCTATCACCCCAACCTCTGTCCTTGGAATGTGGGTTCTGCTTGCTTTCGCATTCCCAGAGGCTGCTCCAAGGGCATAGCCTTGAGATAATGATATGATATTGAAAACACCTGCGTAGGGCGCCTGGGTGCCTCAGTTGGTTAAGCGACTACCTTCGGCTCAGGTCATGATCCTGGAGTCCCGGGATCAAGTCCCATATTGGGCTCCCTGCTCAGCAGGGAGTCTGCTTCTCCCTCTGACCCTCTTCCCTCTCGTGCTCTCTATCTTTCATTCTCTCTCTCTCTCAAATAAATAAATAAAATCTTAAAAAAAAAAGAAAGAAAACACCTGCATAATATACATGACTGAACCCAGTTAAGTCCTCTTTACAAATTTCCAAGATTTGGCAGGTGGGGCAGGTATCCATTAGTCTTGATGCTGCTTGAGACAAGCCTCCTGTGTAAGTTCCCTTTGCTTATTAAAACTGCCATTAACCAAGTTGGAGTGGCCTGCCTTTTACTTTGGTCTCTCCCTGACCTCTGAGTACGGGGACCAGTTTCAGATTACACCAGGGAAACTCCAGAGAGGGTTGCCAAACAACATAGTTATGTTCTAGAAAGTTCCTGTGAACACTGAATTGATGAATACTAAATTATTGCCCTTAAGGGAAATACAAGGTTAGGTTCCTCCTAGCCTGTGGTCACAACTTTCATTATCAGATCAATACATAACTTTATTTTGTTTGTTTTTGTTTAAATATACCTTATTAAATATATATTATTGATTCATTAACAGTGAACTCATGGCCAACAGACCAACTCATGACTAAATAAAGCTTGTGTAATCAAAAATATATTTTCTTGGGCGAGGTATATTATAGGCTTATTTTGCTTAGGAAAACTAGACAGTCCTTTAGCACTACGCTTGGGAGGTGTTTTAAACAGTGAAAGAACCAAAAAAAAAAAAGCACAAAAATCCAACAAATGTGGCACTAAACAAACTGTGAAATGCACACATGTTTACAGTATGAGACTTAAACAAGAAAACAGAGCATTACCTTGTTCAGCTTCAGTTGGGAATATGTGTCATTCAAAGTTTTCTCCATTCTACATATGTCTATAAATGAGTGAAGAAGCCCATGAGTATTGTTTTGGGGATTAGAAATAAATTTCAGTGACTGGACAAATTTGCAAATATAGAATCAGTGAATAATGAGGATTGACTACTCATTAATAAAAGAGTATGAGTATCCACTCATAAAGAAACTGTTTCCATATTGTGTAAGATCCATGAACTTGTGACATTAAGTGACAGAACTTTCATTCCTTCACCAAGAATGACTAACCTCACATTTTGACAGAAATGATGAACTTTGTTCAGTGCAAGTGACAGAACACCCAGAAATTTAACACAGAGATTTTGGAATGGAGAGAGCCATATTGACCTGCCATGGTAAACTGGCTTACTGCCAAGATACACATACACGTAGGAGACCCTAGGGACTCCAGTTAAAATGCAAAGCCAGAAAAAAGTTGCAAATTTGCTGCATCTTGAATGCAACACAAGCAACGGCGAGTGAACATATTACTGCATTTAGGTGTTTGAACATAATCTTTACCAAATTTAGCATTGCCTCAGTGCTAAAAAATCCAACTCTAGGGAGCCAGGAACCCAAGTATGATTAGTACAAAGAAATTCTTATTATACCCAACTGCTGGAAGCCAACATACAGAGAAAGTCTTGAAAGCAGCAAGGGAAAAATTACGCCTCACAGAAATGCAATGTATAACTAATGGTTATCTTCTAATAAAAATATTTATGTCAAAAGACATGGAATGACACATTGAATGTGCTGACAATAAAAATCGCCAATAATTCTATAATCAGCAAATTTGTCCTCAAAGAAAGTTTCCACAATGTGTGAAATAAAACAGACAAAAGTAGAAGGAAAAAAAGTAAAAGAAAAAATAGCCAAAAACAATTATAATTGGATATTTCAATATTCTTTTATTTATTAACAGAGAAACCAAAAAGAAAATCAGTAGGGATACAGAAAAGTTGAAAAAACATTATCAACCAACTTGGACAAATCAATGACTATAGAACTTTACATCCATACACATTCTTTGAGACACAAGGAAAACTTACCATAACAGATCATATGCTGGACAATAAAATAATTCTCAATCATTTTAAAGGATTCAATCATATACTTGTTTAATCAGTACTTGTTTTCTAATCATGCCAGAGTTAAATTAGATACAAAAATCAGAAAGAAATCAAGGGAATCATATATGAATGTTAAACCACATGCTTCTCAATTACCCATGGATTAAAGAAGTAACTTGAAAATTCAGAAAATATTTGAACAGAATGATGTTAAAGTGCAAATCAAGATTTGTGGAATGAAGTTAAAGAAATGTTTGGAGGGCAATATATAGTTTGAATGTTAATGGTAAATATAATAAATCATTTTTCTAAGCTTCCACCTTCAGAAATTAGAAAAAACTAAAATTAAACCCAAGATAAGTAGAAAAAAAGGAAACCAGAAAGACAAGTAGAAGTCAATAAAACTGAAAACAGTTAAACAATAAAGATAAGCAATAACACTAAAGATTGATTATTTGAAAAGATTAATAAAATGGGTAAAAAATAGCTAAACCAATCCAGGCAAAAAAAAAAAAAAAAAAGAGAGAGAGAGAAGGCAAAAATTACCAATATCAGAAATGAAACGGGACATCTCTAGAGGTAATAAGCATATTGAAAGAATAATAAAGGAATATTATGGAATAGATCAAAGTCTTCACAAAATAGAAAAAAAGGAACATTTTGTAACTCGTTTTGAGTCCAGTGTCCAAAGCCAGACAAAAGGATCACCAGGAAGGAAATCTGAAACTGTATCACTTATTGAACTGGGCACAAAAGCCCTAAAAATAAATTAGCAAATAAAATGCAGTAATATATAAAAAGGATAATATACCTTGACTGAATAGGGTTAATTAAAAGAATTTAAGGTTGTTTTAACTTCCAAATATCAATTAATACTACATACTATATTAATAAATTTAAGACATATCATATGATCTTAAATGCAAAAAAAATACCTGGCCAAACCAACACCCATTTGTCATTAAAAATTTTAGCAAACTAGAAAGCAAAAATAGCAACCTTAATTTGATAATAAGCATATATGAAAAATCTATGGCTAATATCTTAATGATAAAAACTAAATGATTCCTAGTGAAGGGCAAGAACAAATCACAGATGTCCACTTTAATCTCTCCTCTTCAAGGTTGTACTGTAAATCCTGTCAGTTCAATCAGGAAGAAAAAAAATAAAATTCATACAGTTTAGAGACAGTAAAGAGCTCTATGTTTACTGAAGATACACTAGGGTATTTAGAAAACACTAAGAAATCTACAAAAACTCCTAGAAGTAATGAGAGAGCAAATGTGAAGCACCCAAGATCAGTATTCTATATCACAATATATCAGCAATGAAGGATAAGGTAACAGAGGTATAGGAAAAGTTAAGAAATATTCTCAAGTTTACAGAGGAAGGATGTTGTAGAGCCAAGATCTGATGGCAACTGACGTATAGGGAATAGTAAATTTTAAAAAATAATGACATACACACACAGCAATTTACAATTTGTTTTAGAATATTTCAGATCCCTTCCTGTATGTATGTATGCCCATGTACAAACACGTTCTTTTTCAGATCATTTTTACATAAACTGAGTAACAATACACATATTCTTCTGTCAACATTTTTTTAACTTTACATGTGTTTTAGAAATCTTTTCATTTTACTGTATCTTCTTTTGAATGGCTGCATAATTTTCCAAAGGATTCATTTTTTTCTGTGATGAAGTTCTTCTTTTATTGACAGAGATTTAAATTGTTTCCAGCTGGTCATAATTACAAGCAATACTGCTATGGATATACCTGCATGTAATTTAAAAATATTAAACATACAGAGTTGTTTTTCTATGGAACAGGTGTCTTACATTGAATGTGCGAATCAGTGAAAATATTTATTTTAAATTTGACATAGAATACTGAAATGTTACCATCCAGTGCTTTGGTCAATTTACTTGGCACCAGGATATAAAAATGCTCTTATTCCCATACCCTAGTGATAACAGATATAATAATTTTTTAAAATGTTGCCACTCTGTTGGAACAAAATACTATGTCATTGATCTTTTTATTTTCATTTTTCTGTTAGGTAAAGTTATGTAAGAAATTTGGATTAAAATATAACTATTTTCAATTTTTTACTCTTTTAAATTGAGTGTCCGATTTTTTTAATGTTAGAATATTTCATATATTGTGACCAAAAAATCCTCTGCTCTATATTACAAGTATTTCATGCAGGCTTTATTCTTTTTAAATTTTATGTGATATTTTTTCTTTACAGGGATTTTAAATTTTATGCATTTTTTGGCAATGTTTTACTTCAGAAATTTGAAGCTTATGGTGGACATCCTGAATTCTAAGTTTATTTTTAAAACTCCTAGATTTATTCCCATATCTTTATATTTTGGTTATTTACGTTTGGGCCTTCAGTCATTTTGGAATGTATTTCCACATATGTGTTAATGTGTTATGTGCAGATTTAATTGTTATATTTTAAATGGATGGCCAGTTTGAACTTAATAAATTATAAAAGAGATTTTTACTATCTTAACAATTAGCTTTTTTCTCCTGCAGCTTTAACTTGCTATATTTAATTTCTCTGTACTTTCAATCCTCAACACGGGTTGAGTTATCAGAAATGCCACTGTTCACATTTCTGAGTAACTAATTGTCTGGCAAAGTAGAATTTGCTCTTACCTATTCAAAATAACACATTCACCACTATTTCTGTTTATACCTATTTTGTACATACTACCTTTAAGTCTCTATAAAAATCATTCTTTGCCCAGCTGATCATAGCCCAAATATCTCCAGAATTCATAGTTTTGCCAGACAGACTATTCTGACAGAATTAGTAGAGGTCAATAGATAAGAATTTATTCCTCAAAATCTGTACCTCCCAAAAGTCATATTCCACATCAAGTATATAGATGTTGAATTAAAGTCAGGTGCATAAAAAAAGGTTTTTGTTTGTTGTTTGTTTTTTACAGTTTGAATGTTATCCATCTCTCTCTCTCTCTCTCTCTCTCTCTCTCACACACACACACACACACACACAGAGACACACACATACACACACACACACACACACTCCAGTGCAGAGTTTGAGTCTCCCTATTGATCCTCTCTCTTAGTTATATTATGGATAGGGGAACTTTGGGAATCTTGCTGAGTAGCTGGTAATGTTAAGGTGATGCATCACTGTGATATAAACACATTAAAATAAAGTACTACTGCTTAATACTAATTCAAACAGCACAGCACATTCAATTTTCACTAAATAGCTTTTCCCAACCCCTCTTATACCCATGTCTAGAGGATTACTGGAGCTGTGTTTCAAAGAGTTACTCAAATTTTGCACAGCCTTCCAACAACATGTTATGGTTACCAAAGACAAGAAGTAATAATGGATTAATTCAGCAAGGGCTGAATATGCCTTTAATAGCCATGCAATAGGCTTATCTGGGCCGACAAAGTGACCCCCTTTCATGTCTGTTCAATTAGAGATAATAGTTGAAGGCATTAATCACACATATTTTCAACAAAACTTTCTCAGTTAAAGACACCCTGCAAATGATGTGGTCCAATGCACATCCGCCCATTAGGGTTGCTATGACTATGGTGAGCCTGATGTGAAAGACAGGATACAATCAGGTCTGAGACAATGAGTGGATTTTCATATTTAATGGCCTGGGTTTTCAGCTTGGCACAGCAAACTGAATAGCAGTGACCTAAAGATGACCTTCCATTTTTCTTCTTTGATTTGTCCCCAGGAATGGATAAGGCATTGGGATCCTGGGAGTAATCAGAAAGCAAGCATATTCTCTTGTATAAATGAAAACATCAAGGAAGAGTCTACCCCAGAAAACTTTTGTTTTGTTACTGATATGGGAGAATCCTCTTGTTATTAAATTATTCTCAACTAAAAGGTCTAAGAATACAATAAAAAAATTATAACAACCAGGAGTGATGGGACCTAGGAATTCACTCTACCACTAAATGTCCTTGGTTATATGCTTTTGTCAGGTTTTCAGTTTGCCCATCTATAGAAGCATTTGAACAGATTATCTAAAGTATTTAGATATCAAATTAAATGGGTTTTATTTTATAAAGTGAATATGGAATAGAAATATGAATTAATGAGTTGAATGGGTCTCTTTTCTCTGAGGCAGAAATGAGATGGTGCATGGAAAGTGCTTAACCAAAGACTTGGTACAACATATGCTGGGTGTGTTCATGTTGCTCCTTCTCTCCTTTTCTGTGTCGTTACGGTGCATGATATTCCTTTCAACTTTGAGAATGCTGGCATTCTTCATCCCTAGAAGTTTCCTAGAAAACTTTTCTCAAGAAAACATCAGATATCAACTATTAATATTTATGAATTGAATTTTACACATTGTTATTTTAGTTGAATAGTGCTGATTACAGAACTACCATATATTGAACAAAAGAATCCGACACTACCAAGTATGTGTGAAAAAAAGCAAAGGCTTCTAGTAACACAATAATACAGTCTTTGCACTTGAAGTAAAAAAAAAATGTATATATAACATATATATACACACTATATAATATATATATAATTCAAAAGACATTAAAACTGTTAATTCATAAAACAATTTACTAGTGATATAAGGATTGCCCGAAAGTTGGAAATGACCATGAGTAGTTGAGTTAGGAGATAGTGTAAATTAAGCAATCAGAGGAATTATGTGAACTAAGGAATTTGTCTTTATATCCAGATAAATTCATTTTATTTCACATGCTTAATTTAAACTAACCCATTCAGTTAGTATTCCCTGGTCACACAGATTGAAATCCTTTATTTCCTGTGTAGTGCCACTTCTCCTGGACATCAATCACAGCATTTGTATTACTCAGCCTTCTGTTGGCATTGTTTGTAGGTATAGCTTTACCAGTACTTAAACAGAGGTTGTAATTTTTCATTACCTCTACAGTACTATGATATTTTGCCTGATTTATTAAGACTAAGGCTTTTTGTTTGTTTGCTTGTTTTTTGTTTGTTTTAATTGAGTGGAAAATGAGGGAATACAACTCTGCATAAAAGTAAAGTTTATGTGAATTGAAAGTGTAGGACTCGTAAAATCTTTGACTAAGTGTGTGGTGTTTGAAAGAAAAAACAAAGCTGAAAACATAAGGGGATATAAGTGTTTACTGGTAGAATATCTTATAAAGAGGTATAAATACTTACATTTTCATTTTCAAGAGAGCTGAACACCAGTAAATGCTTCTGGGATATGGCAAGTTTGGGACCAATTGGATTGCTAGAGAAAAAAAAAATACCCTTAGGAGGTAATATTATAAATTATAGTGTGTGGATGTCTAAGAGTGTTTAAATAGGCTATAGTTATATCATTTTATTTTTTAATTTTTTAGGTATATAATTTTAAAACTGTATAATTTATCCCTAAATTTTAAATGGAAACTTTTTTTTAAGAATTCTGAATTTCTGTTATAGTTCTGCCTGGTTTATTTGTTGATAGAGTATTCTTTACTAGATACAGGTAAACTGATAAGGATAGATATGTATAGATATATATAGAGCAAAATTATCTTACTGAAAATTTGTTCCTCCCTGGTGTACTAGAATCAGTTAATGATATAACACAAGCTGGCAGTAATTTTAAAATTTATTTAAATACACATACACAAATTATATATATATATATATGTATTTATATATGCACACATATAAATAGGTTAGAACAAATTAGTATTGTAATCACTGTTCAAAATATAATATGTAATCGATTATATATCGATTATATATATATAATCTAAAAGTTTCTAAAACTTTTTTTAAGATTGTATTTATTTGTCAGAGAGAGAGAGCACATGCAAGGGGAGCGACACGCAGAACAGGCAGAGGGAGAAGCAGGCTCCCCGCTGAGCAAGGAGCCTGGTGCAGGACTCAATCCCAGGACCCTGGGATCCTGACCTGAGCTGAAGGCAGTTACTTAACTGACTGAGCCACCCAGGCGTCCAACTAAAACTTTTTATATGGAAATAATTTTAAAATACAGAAAATTTCAAGAATAATGTTATATAATACATATGCACACTCTTATATTAGACTTCTCCAGAGAAACAGAACCACTGTGTATGTATATATGTACAGAAAGACAGGGAGAGAGAGAGAGAGAGATGTGACTTATAGGGGGAGAGAAAGACTTATTTTAAAGAATTGCATCACACACCTGTAGGAGCTAGTCATTTTGCAATCAGTGGAACAGGCCAGCAGGTGGGAAATTCACATAAGAGTGGATGTTTCAATCTTTAGGCCAAAATCGTTAGGACAGGTCAGCAGGTGGGAACTCAGGCAGGGTTCCCACGCTGCAGACTTGAGTCAAAATTTCTTATACTTCTTATGGAAAGTGCGGTCTTTGCTCTTAAGGTCTTTAAATGATTGGATGAGTCCTACCCACATTATGGAGAGTGATCTTAAAGTCTACTCATTGTGAACATTAATCACATCTACAAAAGACCTGCACAGCAACGTCTAGACGAGTTTTTGACCAGACAACTAGGCACCATCACCTAAGCCAAGCGGACACATAAAATTAACCACAAAAACACTATCCGATTCGTGATTATTAATTTGCATCGTGTTTCTTGGGACATCTAGGTGGCTCAGTTGATTAAGCGTCTTCTGCTCAGGTCACGATCAAGGCCAAAGTCGGGCTCCCTGCTCAGCGGGGAGCCTGCCTCTCCCTCTGCCTGCCGCGCCCCCTGCTTGTGCGCTCTCTGTCTCTCTCTGACAAATAAGCAAAATCTTTAAAAAAGTATTTGTATCCTGTTTCTTTTATCTACCTATTATATTTTTATGAATTATTTGAGATTAAGTTGCATATATCATAGGCCTTTACTCCTAAATATTTCAAAGTATACTTGCTAACAATAAGGCCAGCAGGTACAGGAGAAGATGCACAAAATAACTAACCATCAGGGAAATGGAAATCAAAACCACAATGAGATTTCACCTCAATCTGTTAGAATGGCTATCATCAAAAACATAAGACATAACAAATGTAAGGTGAAAATGTGGAGAGAAGGGAACACTTGTGCACTGTTGAGAATGTAAATTGTACATGAGAATGTAAAATGTAAAATTCCACTCTAAAAATGTGTGGAGATTCATAAAAATATTAAAAATAGAACTATGCGTGATCCAGCAATTCCACTTGGGTATATACCCCAAGGAAATAAAAACAGAACATCAAAACAATATCTGCACTCTTCTGTTTATTGCAGCATTATTTTCAATAGCCAAGATATTGAAACAACCCAAGTTCCTGTCAATGTATGAATGGATAAAGAAGATGTGGTATATATACAATGAAAGATCATTCGGACATGACAAGGGAAGAAATCATGGCATTTGTGACAACATGGATGGACCTTGAGGTAATTAGGCTATGTGAGGCAAGTCAGGCAGAGAAAGGCAAATAGTGCATGATATCACTTATATGTGGAATCTAAAAAAGTCAAGCTTGTTGAAAGATAGATTAGAATGGTAGTTACTAGGGGATGGGGGCTGGGGAAATTGGGGAAAGGTTGGTCAAAGGACACTAACTTGCAGTCAGAAGATGAATATGTTCTGGAGATCTAGTGCACAGCATTGTAATTACAGTTAAACAATATTGTAATATACCTCAGAATTGCTAACAGATCAGGTCTTAAATGTTCTCACTGTAAAGCAGACACGGGACATGATGGGGGTATTTATTAGCTAACATTACTCCTAGGAATGGTAATACACTGTAATATGTACAATGTCAATTATATCTCAATAATAAAAGACTCTAGTATTAATGAAAAAAGTCTCTAGCATAACCATGTACACTAATAAGATTCAGTAATTTTAATATATGATGCTTTTATGCAATATGCCACCCATATTCCAATTGACAGAATACATTGCTTATAAGATATTTTTTCCACTTCAATATATTGATTCAATCTAAAATCAAGCATTATATTTAGTGGTCCCATCTGTTTAGTCTCCTTTGATTTGGAATATTTTACAGTTTTACATTATCTTTTGTATCATTAACTTTTTTGTAAGAGTATACTTCCATGCCACTTTTTTTTTCATAGAACATTCTTCATTTTAGTTTGGTCTGTTTCCTCATGATTAGATTCAAGTTATGGATTCCTGGCAAGGATATTACATATGTGATATCATTGTCCTCAGAGTATCGTGTCTGGAGACCCACAATATCCATCTGCCCCTTATTGATGTTGTTAATTTTAATCACTCAATCAAGGTGTTATCTGTACAGTTGTTATTTTTCTCTGGGAAATACGAAATACATAGGAATAAATTTTGAGCCATGCAGATATCTTCTTCCTTAACCAATTCTTCTTTATATTTATAAGCCATTGAATTTTTTTTTTTTTTGTCTGAGCCGATTTTTATTTTGGCGGTTGGTGATATTTTCATCTCCAGAACTCCCTCTACCAATCGGCCTGTGAAATTTACCATAAGAGTTCTTCCTGCTCTTCATTTGTTATTTTTGTTATAGTTGTTAAATATCAGTATGGACTCAGGATTTCCCATTTTTACATTGGCCTTATTCCATTATCATCCTTCATTATTTTAATATTCAAATTGTCCTACGTTGGCCACTTGGAGATCCTTCAGGCTAAGTCCTATGTACTTGTGACTATCCCTATCATCTTCAGAGCACTTACTCACTTTCCATAACAGCCAGGTGTTCCTGGATCATTTTGTATTATGCTGCCCCAGGCCTAGTATCAGCCATTTCAACAAAGAGAATGTTAGTTTAGTTGAGAATGATGAATTATTCTATTAGAAACTAAGATCAGGACAGTAGTTCTGCTCATTGGCACTCAGTTGTCTTTGTTTCTGAGTCCATTTTGTGTACAGAGCTAGGAATTTATGTACTTACACATATACACATATAAATGCACCCACACATACATATGCACATATATTATACACATATACATATTTTAGAAATGATGGGGATCAAAGTGATACTCTCAATTTCAACACATCTCCTCGGGGATTTTTTTCTTGTCTTTCCCATTCTATATTTGTGATTCCACCATGAGAACTGTGGCTCCTCAGAACTTCATTATATTAATCCATTCTCTCAGTCTACAATATATATAAATTTGTTCAGAATCGCTTCAACCATATCACTACCAAATATAAACCCACCAAAAAGAGTACAGGATTTCCCTTCTCATCCATCCCATCAGGACTGAGGACAGGTAGTCAAATTTTTTGTCCCTGGATTTTTTTTTTTTTCCTTTCAATGTGCTTAGGTTATCCATTGGAAATTCATTTAGGTTTGTTTGTTTTAGTTTCACATCTGCTTTAAGTTTTATATTCGTCTTCCCATCATTATTGACTTAATATATATTTTAAGGTTCATAGAGTATTAAATATTGACTATTGGTTTCCACAAGTCAAAATTTATACAAAATTATAGAATTAGAAGAGCATTTCTTTCATATATTCCTTCTACTCCTTTACCCACTACCTATTGTATGTGAGTAACTTCTTCCTATGCTTCTTTTTATGAAGATAAAATATGTATGTTCTCCTATGTCACTTCTTTCCATATATACATTTTTGTCTTTATATTTTTTCATTGAAAAACATCTCCTGATATCAAACCATATCAGTTCACAGACACCTTTCTCATTCTTTAACAGCTGCAGAATAGACCCTTTTATGTATATATCATAAGCTGAATATATTGATCAATTGCTCATGTTAGAAACTTAGGTAGCCTCTAATGTTTTTCAATTATAAAAATACTCATCTACATACAAAGAATAATCATTGAGATATATATTTTTTTGTATTGATGGAAGTGTATCTTCAGGGTAAATTCTTACAAGCGACATTGTTGAGTCAAAACTTATAGCCTATGTCATTTTGTTCTATGTTGCCAAATTTCATTCCCTAGAAATTGTACCAGTTTGCATTTGCAGCAACAATATACTAAAAGGCTTACCAGAGGTGCAACCTAAACTCTACTGAGTACAATTTCTGATTTATTTAATATAATCAGCAAACACTATATTACTTTCAATTATGGAGGAAAATAAAAATATATAAACCAGAGCTAAAAGTAGACCAAATCCTACCAGATCCATAGTCGAGCATCTTTGAGTGCAGATCTTTTGTAAATTAAGATGATTAGCCACTATTACATTGCTCTACTCTCTGGAAGAAGATACCAGTAACAGTAATATCTATATTTTTAATGCACACTTTCTCTGGCATTCATAAAATAATTATTAGATATAACAAAATATAGAGTCACATAACTGAAAAATAAGGTTTAAAAAATGCACAGTAGAACACAGACAAAAATATGGTACAGATATTTATATAGGCAAATACAGAATGAGATGGAGGAATAAAGGATGGAGAATTTAATCAGATTGTTAAATCCATTAAAATGACATTCTAAATTAAAAAAAATAAAATATTTGATATTAATAATTATTAAATGGGCTTAATAAAGGATTAGCCACAACTGGATTCAGGATTAGTAAACTGGAAGATGGGATAAAATGTCTTCTTAGAAAAGAAATGGAAACTATATAAAACAACATTAAATATAGACCGGGTACCATAAAAAGTCTAACCTACAGTTGGAGTGACAGCAGGAGAAAAGAATAGGGACAGACATAATAGGGATGAAAAATGGCTGAGAAGTTTCAAAGCTGATGAAAGACTTCAAGTCGCATATTCAAGAGTCTCTGCAAACTCCAAGCAAAATAAATAGTAACAAAACTGCACCTAGAGACACACAACAGTAAGACTTCTGAGAAATCAGACAAGTTTACTATTTTAAAAGCATCTAGAGGAAAGTGTGCATTATCTACAAAGGAGTAATATTAAGACAGCAAACATGTTTCAATAGAAATTATAGAACCTTGAAATCAATGGAATGGCAATGTCTAAGTGCTAAAACTTAAGGAATCCAAAACCCAAGGAACTATTCCTCAAGATGAAGGTAAAATAAATGGTTCTGATAAAAATCTGATAGCATTTGTTACCAATCAAGACTAAGAGAATTTTAAAGTAATTTGTGAAGACTGAAGGAAAATGACTGTACATGGAAACACAGAAGTACAGGAAGGAGAGCACAAAGAAAAAAAATAATAAGAAGAAAAGAATAAAAATAAATGAATAGTAATAAAGTAAATGAAGACACAAAATAAGAAGTGTTTGTGGTGGGGCGCCTGGGTGGCTCAGTTGGTTAAGCCACTGCCTTCGGCTCAGGTCATGATCCTGGAGTCATGGGATCGAGTCCCGCATCGGGCTCCCTGCTCAGCAGGGAGTCTGCTTCTCCCTCTGACCTCCCCCCTCTCTCTCCCTCTCAAATAAATAAATAAAATCCTTAAAAAAAAAAGTGTTTGTGCCTTTAAACTTTTTAGAACAGTAACTCAAAATGTGGGAAGGAGTAAATGGAGTTAAATGTTCCAAGTTTCTAGCAGTATTAGTAAAAGTAACAATTTGTGTTAAAGTGTAACAAATAAAAATTAAAAGTTTTCATCTATATAACAATAGTAAAATAATATACATAGCAAGTAGTAGAGGCTAAAATAGCTTTATACATTATAAATTATTTTAAAAATCTGAATTAGACAAGAAAAGAATATAGAAAAGGTAGGTCCACAGAAAACAAATAATAATATGAAGTATTTAAAAATGATCCACATACGTGTATGCCTTTAATAAAAGAAAGTAAACACTAAAAACATAAAGGGCAAAGCAAGAGATATTAAGAGAAAAAACAGGAGTAGTGTATAGACATTAAAAAAATTACTGATAATAACATTAAGTCACAGGAATCCTATACTTACAGGTTGAATAGATAGGGGCAGATGAGTTTTTATAAATCCGCATACATTTGAGGAATTCACAAACAAAAAATAGTCTCTTAGTTACTAGTTAGATCATTCACATATATTTATATTATTTGTTTTTATTTTTCTCTTTCTGAATTAAATAGCAGAAAAATAATTCAAATAATAAATTTATCCTGTGTTCAATTTTTTGCCTAAAAGAATTATGCGAAATTTATATACTACTCAAATTCTTTATCATTAGGGTGGCAACGTAATGAAACTGTTTTCTAGAGTTGTTTTAGAAATCTATCTCTGAATTATTTGAAAACTAAAATGATTCTTCTAAAAATGTATCTGAATATTATCTAAAATACTGAGAATCAGTATTTTAGGCTTCTCACTAGACCACTAGATCAGGACTTCTTAGTGAGGACACCATAGATACCTTGAGCTGGATAATTCTTATTGTGGGGGACTCTCCTATTCACTGTAGGATGTCAAGCAGGGTCCCTGGCCTCTACCAGAGATTGCCCCAGTTGAGAACAACTGCAGCACTTGGTCTCTAAGTATTTATTATAATTCGGAGGATAGCTATGACTTTTATTTTCAGGGACAGATGACTTAATTTCATTGGATGTTAGTTCTCCAGAAACATTAGACATCTTCATTAAGTAAAATACGCTATATCACTGTGAAATTTACATTATCAATATTACTTGTTTTGAAAATGTTTTGTTATGACGTAGGAGAAATAAGAAAATACCAAATTCTCAACCTATATGGTAGAAAACATTCTGCAGCAAAGAAAGGGAGTCTTAAAAGATATTTCCACAGAAATTCTTGGGACTTTCCTGTTTCTATTTTTGTGCAAAGATCAATTATGACAGGCTAGTGCAAAATTTGACCTTTATTTGGAAGAAATCTGTCACAGGCTGTCATTTATTACATGAGAAATTATAAACATTTTGTACTAAACAAGAACATTATCAACATTTACAGTGACTGCACATCTGCCTAGTGAGATTCCAGTCATACCTAATATCACCCTGTCGCCTGAGTTGGAAATAACCTCATTTTTAACTCCACAGCAAGAACAAAGGATTTGGTTTATAAAAATATGCTTCCTGAATCATAGCACCTTTTTATTCTTTCACTGATAATTGTATTTCAAATGACATCTAGTTCAGTAATATGCATATCTTTCATATACAGATTCTTCATATATTCATTTTAAAATGCATATCTACTGATTATTAGAGGGCAGGTGTTATGATAGTTTGACATAAACCTTGAATAAAATGCAAATGTCTGACATTTAATGAAAGACATAGGAAAGTAAATAAATTGTCATAGCTGATAAAATATTTAAAAGAAGTTTAAACAAATTATTTTTTTCAGGATGATTCCATCTGGTATTTTGTTTTTCAGAAATTATGTATAATGAGGATGACAAATGTAACGAATATTTAACAGTGGGTAAAATATATCAGTCTCCAAATTTGGCATGTATATACACCTGGGAGTACCTGGAGATTTTTCTGTGAGATATTCAGGAAAAGAATAGATTTAAAGAGTATGCAGATCCTCAACAAAGACTAGTCTGTAATCAAAAGGTATACTTTCATAATTACCATTCTGCTATTTATCCCTCCAATTTATGAGTGAGGGAAGCAATATTAGGCAAAGGGAGAATATGAACTGCAATTCACTTACAACAGAGGCCTCAGCTGATGGCACTTCAGAAGTATCCCATATGGAGGCAAGAAGTTTGGGCCTTTGTACTCCACATGGACCAATTTTGGGAAGTGGGCTGTCACTTAGGGAGGTTGTAACTATGGGGAAGCTGTTATCTTTGATAGTGGGAAGTTCCTTGAGTCCCATATGTGAGTTGTCTGTAGCTCTCAGTTGTAGCAGTACTGAGTGCTTTGGTCTTGAGGTTGTGGCTCTGAGTCAAAAATATAACACCCAACACAGTCCACCTCTTGAATAGTTATAATCTATTTGTTTTGTAAAATAACTTCACCTTACCTGGGAATATATTCTCCAAGATTCTGCCTGATTAATTTTCTGGACAATTTATAAAAAGGTTAGTGGAACAGAAATATTCTCAACACCACAGCTGAGCTCATGGTTGCAACTGTTTATTCATTATTTGCTTCCTATACCAAGTGTTTTTGTTTTTGTTTCCTTTACTGTTGGTTAAAATCTCTGTTGGTCTAAAAGACTTACCTATTGAGGTGACCCAGATTTGCATACCTAAGAGGTCTGAGTTTATTGATCTCCATGCCCTTCTTAGATCATTAGATCTAAGTGTTACACTTGCTCACTTACAAATAAAATTGTGCAGAGGAGGTCAAATAGATGCCCCAGAGGGTTAATATGGTGGTAAACATGTCTTCCTAGCCCCCATTATATCAGAGCAACCGTATCTACTCCTGATGGTCAAGATCAATTATCCTTGCTAGTATAGCATTACTTTTAAGTGACTGCAGGGCTTTTGGCACAGAGAGCCCAAAGTGATCACTGGGCAGCAGCAGATTATGTTTAGTCAAACTCTTACAAGTATTCCACCTCTGGAAACTGCAACATCTAGAACTGTAGAGATTAGGGTTTCAGGTCAGGAAGCACAAGTAATTCAAATAAGTCACTGGGACCTAAGACTAATAAAAGCAATTGCTAGGGCCACCAGTTAGTTCTACACATATGTATCAGGGACACAGCACTATAAAAGGTTACACCTCTCCCATAACTTCATCTGTATGCCTCTTTACAGATGTCTATGTTCCAGAGTTTTCATATTTCTTCTCCCAGGGCTTTACCAATCAGCAAAACCATTGACTACTCCGCACAAAATAGCCTGATAATGATTATATCTCCCACCTCCTAAAGCCTAAGAAATAGACTCTCCGGTGTAATCCCTTCCACAGTAATTCTATCCTAGATGATCACTGTTGGACATTTTAGCAATTGTGGTCTAGCACTATGTCAGTGGCTATGATACCCTACCTTCCACAAGCGATGAGTCCTCATTTCTAGCTTGCCTTCAGGTAATCCAGCTCCAAAATTTCATTTTAGATTCTGCTTTCCAGAAACAAGACTTCTGCCTGCCCCCAAAGTCTGGTATCCCTTGGAAATAGACTCTAAGATTTGGCCACACAAGGTACATTTAGTAATGTTCTCAGGAACAACTCCAGTAAGATAGTAGTACACCAGGATTGGGAAGCGGGAGAAGTTGAACAGAGGCCCCAGGCAATCCCATGAGGGGCCATTCAGGGATGTCCCTAATTTAGGCATTTACCAGTTATTGCATGCAGCTTAATCCTGTTCTCAGTTCCAGAAAGTCAATGACCATGAGATAGCACATATTACCATATATATCACTATCCTAGGACTGTTTTAATTCCTGCTCAATAGAATATAATTTTTGATTTTCTCTTCTCGGGTCTACTTTACCCCAGTATTTATTTCCTTCTTTAAATTTTTTTATTGTTATGTTAATCACCATACATTACATCATTAGTTTTTGATGTAGTGTTCCATGATTCATTGTACCCCTGTATTAATTAGGTAATTTTGTTTCCTGGTATTATTGTAGCCTGAGAACTATCCCTTGGCCTGTAACCTAGAGTGCTTCTTCATACTTAAGGAAAAAGAATGAATTCAGTTTACACTACCTGCCTCTCTGTTTAAAACTTTGAGCAGTCATAAGATAAATGTTTTATAGTAATCACAAAAGTTGCCACATTTAATAGATTCAATTCAATTTTAATTTAACATGAAAGGAAGAATTTCATATCAGCTCCAGTGGGTAAAATTAATATGTGAATTAAAAAAAAATTTTAAGTCAACTCATTTGACACTTCTTTCAATGAAGACAGAAATAAGAGCCAATACCAAATTTACATATACTCACTAATATTAAATCACAGTCTTCAAATAAATTCTTAAATTTTGGTTTCTGTTGGAATGTAATAAAATGTAAGTGACTTATAGAATTTCTATAATTTGATGGTAACTGTACCAAATGTAATCACCTTCTACTATTTTGCTAAATTGTAGTAAAAAGTAAAAAAATGAAAGCATAAAATATATAATTTATTAACATTTATTAAAAAGCCCTATGAAACACAAACCATTGAAATAGTTGTTACAGTGAATAAACATTAACAAAAAGAGGTATATTTCTCAGAAAGATCTCCTCCTAAAATATGTTGGGGTTTGCGTGTGGATAGGCATAGCTGAGGCCAAATAGTATTCAATGGTTTAGACAGAGTAGCTAGTATAATTTTAACAATGGGATAAACCAGGGCAAGGCCCACCAGGAAGGCAATAAACAATGGGAGAACATGAGAATTAATTTATAAAGGCCTTTTAAATTTTAAGCAAAAATAATTATGTTCAGTTTAGTACTCAGGGATGAATATAGAAGCTAAAATAATACTATAGGTTGGGTAGCAGAAGAAAATCAATAAATGCTGGATGGATTTGAAGATTTTGTTTTAGAGAATTCATAAGATTAAAACATACAGAGAGTTCATAATCCAGTTAGCCTGTATGAAATAAATAAATGTTGACTTTTACTTTTTTAAGTTTTGAAATTTAGTGATATTTAAGAAAGATGTTGTTTGCATTTGCTTAGTCACATTTTCCTATACACAAACATTTCTTATTTAAAAGATGCCATTTAATAACATATTATTATGACATGCTTGGCCCTTGGATTAGATAAATAGATAATAATTTGGAGAAAATAATTAGGTATAATCTCAGCAATGGGATACATAACTACATAACATGGTACCTATTTGGGAGTCGAGAGAGTAGCAGTATTTACTGTAAAATTTCTGGTTGTATTTTTGTGCCTGGAAGGAAAACTGGGAATAGACTCTATATAAGTCTATTTGATAGCGAAAGGAAAAACAGATATATACACCTTTCAGTTATATCGATGCAAGGCTACTTCAGCCCCATTTTTCTGAGATAACTGCATAACTTCATAGTTTTTGGCTTGGGACGAACCCAGTCATAGCATTCAAAATGTTTTAGAAGCACAGAAGTAAAAGTAAGGACCAATCAGAACTGATATTAGCCATAGCAGTGGAGCTCCATCTTGGAGAACCTATGTTGTGCCAAGAGATAATAACACATTATGTGCTTGACAGGGGCAAGGTGCAGAAGTGTCCAGGAGATCAAGGGTACAATAGTGAGAGCACTGAGAAATTCAGAAATATTTTAACAACCAGTAGGGGTATACCATCCTCCTGGTTGAATATGAACTCCAGACTAGCTCTTGACCTGGAGAGTCAGTTCAGTCCCACATATCCATCACCTCTCATCAATCCATGCTAATGTATTAGATGGTGCCTTAGGGAGAATGTGGATCTATGTGCATAACGAACATAGACATCTCTCTAAATGAATGTGACCAAGATACCAACCCCTGACTTTTGAGATTTGCAGTTATGTTTAACAAACCGAGGTGGTCCTGGGGCACCTGTGTGGCTCAGTTGGTTAAGCCTCTGACTCTTGATTTTGGCTCAGGGCATGATCTCAGGGTTATGAGATAGAGCCCCGCATCAGGCTTAGCACTGGATGTGGAACCTGCTTAAGATTGTTTCTCTCCCTCTCTGCCCCTCCCCCACCTTTCTCTCTAAAAAAATACAAAAACAAATACAAAAAACAACAAACAAAAAAAACCTGAGGTGGTCCTAACTGATGCCAAATGAAGGATTTCATTGAAAAGAAATGTAAGTGTACCCAAAGAAATAGAGAAGTTTGGATGGATACCAGAATTTAGGTAATGCTTTTTTTTTTTTTGAGCATAGCTTGTGAATGGAAGTCCCCAAGTCCAGGAATGTGGGTAGAATTGAGAAAGTGGATATATATTTAAAAACTAAAAAAAGTTAAAGACTAGAGCTTTAGCTCTGGGAGCTCAGGTTTGGTTTTGTTTTGTCTTATGTAGTGTTTTTGTTTTGGTATGGCAGTGATTGATGATAACAGTCAGAGAATATTTTATATTCTTTTACTACAACACACATGAAGATTGTAGTTACTATTGCAGTTCACTGTAGTTCATTTTTGTAACAAACAAGGCATTAGAAACTAAGATGCTTCCTGTGGTCAATAGGCACTGTTTCCTTATTAGGAGAAAGCCTCTTTTACAAGATGATATCATTTGCCAATGCCAGTGGAATTTGGCGGCAATGTGGCCCACTGACTGATATAACAGACTTCCAAGTTATTAAGTTTTCATATAAGGGTAATAAGGACTGGACCTTTGGACTGAGTGAATGACACTAAAGGCACTGAATTTAATATTTCAAAGAATTATATGACTTTATATTGTATCCTTCATTCATGAAATAGGATATAACACATTGATTTAGGTAATCAGGAGAGGAATTTTGTTCTAATTTATAGTCAAAATTGATGGTAATTTGTGGTGGAATCTGTTTTGAGCTTGAAATCCATTTTCCGGTATTTGTTGGCTTAACAGAACCCTGATAATGTTTCTAGTCCCCAGATTGCAGATTATAATTGAATTAAGTCAATCATGGTTTGACTTTTTTCCTATTTTTCTAACCACTTTAAAAAAAAGATTTTATTTATTTGACAGAGAGCAGGAACACAAGCAGGGGGAGTGGGAGGGGGAGAAGCAGGCTTCCCGCTGAGCAGGGAGCCCGATGCGGGGCTCGATCCCAGGACCCTGGGATCATGACCTGAGCCAAGGCAGATGCTTAACGACTGAGCCATCCAGGTGCCCTTTTTCTAGCCACTTTTGAAGCTAGAAGTGGCCACATGATCTAGTTCTTTCCTAAACTGTTAAATTTAAGTAGAAATCTGCTAGAAAAAAAAAGGTTCTCTCCATACTTTTGCTATGTTGATTATTAGAGAAGCTATCATCACCTACAACATGATATTCCTGTTTTATCCTGCCTTTAATATAAATGTGACTTCTAAAACAACCTATAACCTTCTAACCTATAACATGAGATTACAGTCTATAAAGCCAGGCTGGGAGAATTGTAGAGACTGTCTCTGGCATCAAAAGACCTTTAAATCCATGCCGGTAATGGTCGGCATCAGACCTCTCCCAGTTTCTGTTAGCTGTAACCCAAAACAATGCTAGCTCATACAATACTGTATCTGAAAACACCTTGAAAACTAAAAGGCAAAGAAAAAATGGACTTACTAAATTAATTTATTCTTTAAATTATATTAATTAAAGAATATTTAAATGCAAGCCTGTAAGTTGAACATCCCAGCTTTTCCTAGAATACCTAGCAGTCTTTAATTGACATCATGATCAAAAAAAAAAAGAAAGAAATTTATCAGCAAATGAACCAGAGCCAATTTCTTCTCCCAGTTCTTTTGACAATTAATTTAGATTTCATTGTGTATTCACTCTAACCTAAATTGCTTATTCATATTTAGCACCAATTTTTCTGTAGATCATATATTGGCCTAATTTTCTCTTCTTTATTTTTATTATGCAATTTTTAAAATGTGCTTTGTCCAATGTTATGTATCAGGTTAGTCTTTGGCATATGGACAAAATGAGTTTTTTTTTTTTTTTCTTTAGCCATATGGTACTATTTGTTATACAAAATACCTGTTTATCTACATATTTTAGCTAATGTCTTTGATTAGTAATTACAACAATTGATTACTTAAACTTTCATACAGTGTTACAATTTAGCTCATACATTGTATAATGATATAATCATTGCGAATATATTGTAAGAATATTGATAAAGTATGTGAGTAAAGACTATTTTTTCAGCTAACAATCGATATTTTTTCATTCCCAAAGTTTTTGCTGTTGTCCTCATTCATATATTTAATAATTCAGTGATGTTCTTTGCTTTGTGAAGCTTGTCAGATACAACTCAGAACAAAGTCGCTTGAATATATAAATGAATTTTTTAAATGCCTAGCACAGACATAATCTACAAAGGCTAGCACTTTAATTTTAAGAGTTAGGTGCTTAAGAAAAGAAAAATGGTGTTTTAAGATCTAAAAATCTTGGTTTGCAATAGCAAGAGCACATATCCTAGGAAATCTAGAGCACAGTTAATACATGGGTTGAAGATGTGCTCATGATTGTGTAAGCACTTGTTTTATTAACCTCCACATAGGGAGGAAATGTGAACCATTTCTGGATTTGGGGTTAGGATTTAAGCAGAAAGAGGAAAAAAGAAAATTATTCATCATTAAGAACTTCCAGTCCCTATATCTGCTCAGGTCTTATCTCCCAAAGTGAATCAGAAACAACAGAAACCAAAGATAATTTGAGGTGATCCCGAAGCACAGGGCAAATGTAATGAATTTCCAATGTTGTAGGAGAGGGAGAGAGCAAGCTTTTTAGCAGAGTTTCATGTCCTTTGTGATGCTGCAGGGACAGAGGATGAGTGAGGTGACTACACATAGAGGATTGCATTTAGCTCTGTAGAGACCCTACTATTTGAGAAATGAGAGGAAAATTTTGAAAATTTTAGGTAAAATAGCTAGATGCCACATACCTTTTAAGTTAATTAAACAAAGAGGCCATTAGGCTGAGGTTGCTCTTAAGGCTGTAATGGCCTACATAAACAGACCAAAACCTGTCTATAAATGTCTGAAGATTATGAAATTAAAAGCTAAGGACAACTAATCACAAACAGCCAACTAGGCTTGAGGCTATAGTCAATCAAATAATTTCCTTTCTTTTCTTCCATACTTTCTCTACAATAATCGTTCTCCTTCTTACTTCCAGTTTGGTAATGACTGATTGGAATTGGTTTTGCTCAAATTGTTAATATGCTTCAGTTTATCTTTTAATGTACCAAAAACGAATTCCAGCCTTCATAAAGAGTACCAGAGCTAATAGTGGAAATCTGGTCATCAACCATGGATGCAAGCAGAATCAGAGATGGACAAACACCAAATAGGAGGGACTTCACTCCACAGTGTGGGCCACCAGGCCAATGCAGTGCTAAATATTCTAGAAATATTGCTCCAGATATCAGGTATACAAGTAAGCTGTCTGTGGGGTCAGATGTCCAACATGGAAGAAGGGAAAGCATAAGATAAGTTTGTGAAACTTGGATTCCAATATTTACCAAGGAACACTGATTTAAACTAGAAATGACTAAGGACCTTGAATTGGCAAGAATAAGTTTTATGACTTCAGAAGAAACTGAAAACTTGAAAGTCAAGTTTGGTTCAGTTATAGAAATTAAGGGACTTATGTTTTTGCAAATTCTAGTGTTACGACTGTATAACTTAAACCTAATGCCAAGATATTGAGTTTCCAATTCAGGTTGAATACGAATAGTTTTTAATCTGTATGTTTGTGTGTATGGGTGTTTTATTTTTTGGTATTGTTTTATTTTTGAGACAGAAGAGGGTATTTTAATGAAACAACACAAAGTTTAGTCAGATGATCTGGTTTCAGATTTCAGTTTTGACATCTACAAGGAATAATTATTTATGGGGTGAAGAGTGAGCCCTTACCTTCCCTGCATTTCAATTTCTTTATTAGCAAATGAAGTGATACATCACTGGCCTAGTCTTTAATGCAAACACAAAAGAAACGTTGAAAGATGTATTTTGGGAAGTAACACTGAAAATGTTAAAACATTAAATTGTCAAATATTGCATAATTTTAACTTTATACAATGTAGTAGATATTGGAAAATGATGATTCAATTCTTACTATTTTCCTTTTATCCTATATTTTAGTCATTTCTATTTTTATTCTGTGAAACACTTCGGTATCTCAATATATGCTCTTTCCTCTGACAGCAATTTTTTTCAATTGCCTAATTGTCCCATTCCTGACTATTAGTCAATTCTACATATCCTCTATGATTAAAAGTAGATGTAATTTCTTTAGGAATGCTTTTCCATCTTCAACAAGTCTGTGCAAATATCTCTTAGGTGTTCACACAAAAGCCTATATAGTTCCTTTGTCATTAAATTTAGTTCAGTGTTTGAGAATTACTTTAATTACCTGTATGTTTACTTACCTGCACCATTCAACAGTAAGCACTAGGAAGGCAGGACCATTGTGTGCTTTATATTGTTTCTCCAGCTCCTACCAACGTTACGTGGTATGCACACAGCTACTATTAATTAAATAAATAATGAATAACAGATTAGCCCATGTAAGTAAGTGCTGGCCAAAAGATTTGTCTAAGCGTCAATTTTCTGTTGGTTGTTTCATGGTTACTGCAAGCAAGAGGAGCTTAATTATGCAAAATACTCATAATAGTTGTTATGATACATCAATGAATTAAATTTCCTTAACCACCTTTCCAAGTTGAATTCCATCAGTTTCAAAGATCATGTCTGTTTTCATGTATATTTTGTTGAGTAGCTGGTAAAATGTAGTCTTTTATAGTTATTGGTGGGTTTCATCTTACCATGAATTTAGACCCAAATATATGTGGAATATGGTAAAAAAATATAGACTCCATTTCATAAGTATAAATTTCATGGTATAGCTGTAAACCACAGGAAAATTCTCTAATATAACATGTACGTGGGATAAGTTGAATGACAGTTTTTAAATGGAAAATCTTTTATCACAATTTAGATACAGTCATGCCTATGAAATAAGCTAGGTGAAAATTTACTTGTTTAATTAAGCTTTGTAGGGTAAATTCTTTGTTCACTTGTTTTAATAGATTTCGACATGCATATGCGGTGACTGTGACTTTTACCTTAGATGTCAGTAGGTTATTAACTGAACCTAATTCTTCGGTGTCTGGATTTCAGGATGGTTAATAAGAGAGTTAAAGTGCATACAATTCTATATCTGAAAAACCTATACATCAAGTGTAAACTTTTAAAAAGGCTATATACTGTTTTTCTTCAATTCTTGTTAAATTAGTTGAAAAGCTGAGAAAAAGTGTGCTTAATCAAAATGGAAGACTGGAATAAATGTCAGAACATAGTACAGAATTTTGTAGAAATTTAAATTGTCCTTTCAAAAGTTTTTGCACTTTCACCCTTTTTCTGCTAATAGGGAGTTTAATTTTATACAATTATTAGAATGTTACACAGTGCAACCTCTTTAAATGGTAAGTGCTTAATCATTTAACTTGTAAATTTTTATGAAAACCTACAGTTAAATTACTTTAAAATATGCTTAAAAAAGCAGTTTTGAAAGCGTTGATTATATGAGTAAAAAGAACATTATAAAATGCAGAAAATGCATGAAAGAAATTAAACCCATCCAAAGAACCCTACTCAGTGACCACAGTTAACTGACTTTTGGTAAATTTCCCTCTTTCTTGTACAATATTTTACATGGCAGAATATTTCATATATATATATATAATTTGATATTTTAACTTTTCACTTAACATGAGGATGTAAGCATTTCCAAAATTATTAACATTTTGTGCACATTTTAAATGATTCTATGATTCTATTTATGAATTAGCCACAAATTACATTATTTATTTTCTACTGTTATGAATTACTGTAAGCTATTTTGTTTTTCTACTTTGTTTGGCTAATCTAAAAGCAGCTCCAATGAACATGCAGTGTGAAAGAACATGCATTTTTTAGAGTAATTGAAAAGTTTTGAAAGTCACAGAGTTTATTGTGACCTAAACATATGATTTCATTCTGAGCATTTCATAATTTTATTTTATAGCAATGTCTCCATAATTGAAAGAAAAAAATACATGGCCTATTCAGGAACAATATCTACTAACAATACAATGTTCATCTTATGAAGATGATTTAAGTAAAGGGTTTTCTATTTTGGTAACGAAAAACCACAATCTTTTTATATGTTTAAGCACTAGAAAGGGTTATAACAATATATGAGGATTTCACAGAAATCCTGATGATCCAAGGCCAAGATATAGACAAGAACAGCATTACTAGATAAAATATATTTTCTTAGGCATTGACAAAAAGAAATATTTCCTATATAGTTTATTACATTCCTCAAAGAACATCAGATTCGTATCATAGAGTGTTCTGGGGTTAACCATCACCATGGAATTATGAAAAGGATACTTTTTCAGAGTTGAAATGGCAGTAAGTTTGTATCAGGGATGAATCATAAGTTAGCTGTGTTTATTTGCCATTTGACTATTGTAGGAAAATGATGTTTTTCTCCTTTCCTTTTCATAAACATATTAACCTGATTTTTTAGAATGTCTAGTATTGATTTGTCCAGAGACCACATTTGTCCAGGGCCACATCATCATGCCATAAAAGGCAAAAACCCAATTTACATAATTTCTCTGGTTCTCTTCTCATTCACTTCCAAAAGACCATGGGTAATTGGTGTCAATACTTCTTTTAGTTCCCACTTTTTTACTTCTGTCTCTATGTTGCTGGGCAGAAGAGGATAAAACACCAGTTCACACAGGAGGGAGGGAGGTTTAACCCTAAGCCTGGTGACTCAACCCCAGCTTTTTTTAGAAAGATCTGGGATGTTAGAAACTTATCGAACAATTACTCATTTAATTATCTCTCTCTCTCTTTTTTTTTATTGAGCATGTGGAAAACTTTAAATATAAGATTTAATTGGTAATTGGAAGAATACAGTTGAATATTTGTAGATACCTGATCATAGTATAAACCAAAAGTAACATTATCATACTTTACTAGCAATAATATAAAATAATAGTGAATTAATTAATAGACATGTGAAATTTGTTTTCACAACTATTGGAATATAATTCCAAGCTATTGAAAAATTTATTTTCCCAAATAGTTACAATCTGATGGTTTGAGTGACTTGATAAAGTGGTTATTATTTATCACAACATCTTTATGTTAGTCATATGAAGTTTTGTGGGCACAGATAACATTTTTTAATAAAGAGTTAGCTTATGCCTATTAATAGAGCAATAGCACAAGATTTATATTTAGTCTTCTCCTTCTCAAGGAGGCTTTTAGTCATATTAAAAAATGATGTAAAACTGTTATGAAATGTTGAGAGACATGTACTCATTAAATGTATACATGCATGTTTTTCTTTCTTTCAGTAAATATTCCTTCTAACCCACGCATACACGTCTGAAAATTAAGGAAAATATCTTTTGTTATATGGTTTTCTAGAGCCTAATTTTTCTAATGAGAGACCACCTTTAGAATGTAAAAGTAAGGTGTGGAACAATTATATATTTAAAAACAAAAACTTCTCTTGGGTCACCGAATGGCTCAGTTTGTTAAACGTCTGACTTGATTTCAGCTCAAGTCATGATCTCAGGGTCCTGGGCAGTGGGCTCTTGGCAATGGGTTCTGCGCTCAGCATGGAGTTTTCCTCCTTCTCTCTCTCTCTCTCTCCCTCTACCCCTACCCCTGCATGCTCTCTCTCTCTAAAATAAATAAACATTAAAAAAAACAACAACTTCTCTTTACTGAGTCCCTTTTCCCCCCAGAATAACCAGAGTGCTTTCCTGAATGGACCCTTTTTTCAAATATCAAAATGTATAATTGATATATATATATATGTGTATATTATATGATGTATATGATATATATGTGTGTGTGTATCAATTCTACATATTGATATATATGTCTTATATTCATTTTTTATTTTAACTGGGAAAAAATACATCTCAGAGTCAATATTTTTATGCTATCCACGAATTCAAGGTACTAATCTCTTCGTGAAAAACCCTGACAAACATACCCCAGAACAATGTGTCCCCAGCTGTCTAGACATCCGCTATTTCAGTCAAATTAGTCTACGTAAAATAAGTCATTACAAGTCTTCCAAAATATCAATTTAGGTGATAAAGTTCATTAACTGTATATACAATTTGGGGGTAAACACTACTTTGCAGGGACTCCAAAATAACCTCACAACCCATTTTGTAATTTGATATCAACGATCTCTATGCCTCTGTTGAAACAGAAAATAAGTCCAATTTTAATTCCGTAATCACTTAAGAAAGTACTCAATTTAGTTTCTGAGCATCAGATTTATCCTAAGTAATCAACTCAATTTTATTCCTATTTATTTATCATCTATTAGTTAAAAGCACTGAGAAAATGATTTAGAGAATGAGATGGGCATGGTGGTGGGGTCAGAAAGCTTACTTATTGTTAAGTGAACTGCATATCCTCTGCCGTCATGTTGTTCTCCTACGTGTATTGTTCCTCAACCTAAATAATGTATATTTTAAAGTAACTAATGTTACATGAACATCATGCAGCATTAATGTAACTGATGATAGAACATCATGTCTGTAAGTATTTTTTTCTTTCTTTCTTTTTTTTGGCTGGACATGTTTTTGAAATTGTAAAAACCCTGAAAGTAGAAGTTATGTATTAAATTATTCTATTCATGTAACGCATTAATAATGGCAGTGCATTGCTGAGAAAAGTCATACAAAATATTATTTGTGGTAGAATAAATATTTTCACTAAATTTAACTAAGTGCTATACTAGTTCAAAATGCTTAACCCCATGCATTGGAGTTATAATTTTGTAACATGAAACATGTTGGAATATTCTTAGTAGCAATTCAAGATTATAATTTGGTTTACCTCCCTTTTTTCTACTTTCCCTTATAAAATACCAGGTGGGTAATAACCAGGCATTAAAAGAAAATGCATAGATTAAAACTGTCTTTTTATTCTAAAATGCATTAGTTAATTAATTCAGTTGAAAGTTGGTTAACCCCTACTGGCAATCAAGCTGTGTTAAAGAGTTTAATTTATCACTTAATTTTAAGAAATCAGGTTTCATTTGGAGGTGGGCTTTCCCCACAATTTTACCTGTGAGAGTGTTAAGGCTCCTCAAGAAAATGACTGAAGACTAGAAGTAGTAAGTAGGTTGCTAGAGGGAAAATGCTATATATCATCCCGAAGTCACATCATTAGAATGGATGCTTAATTAAGAAATAAAAGTAAAGAACATCATGGTCTCTCCTTCCCCTTCCTCCCTCACTCCCATCAACTCTCTTTAGTGCGTGCATGTGCACACACACACACACACACTCAAAATATTTAAAGCAAGAACTTAAAACAAAGAAAGATGGGCCAAATAGAGATGCTAAGAAAATGTAGTTGGATTGTTTATTTAGGTGATATTTCTCAGGAACAGAGAACCTGCAACATTTAAGTGTATAGTTGAGATCCTGAAATTGTGGCTATGTTTAAAAAAAAACAAAAAACAAAATGTACATATAATTGGCACTTCTTTTTCCTGACTTATTTCACTCCACTCCTTCTATGTCTTGGTGTTACCTTTAAGGTGGAAGCAACTAGTCATTCTGATGATAAATTAACAAGACCAATATGCATTAGCAACCCAAGAAAATCTCTCTGAAAACTTATTATTCATTTTTTTTTTTAGTGAGGCTTACAAGATTGAGTTATTGTTTTCTCACTTCTCTTTTAACACTGTTTAGTTGTGTGGCTTATGAAGAAATATGGAAGATCTAAATAGGTTTTTTGCATGTTTAAATCTAGTCACATCGAATAATCATTATTATGTGCCTAGTACCTGCAATCATGTGCTAAGCTGCTGGAAAGACACTTAAATAACACATCTTTCTGAAAAGGATTCATTACTCTACCTCCCAGTCCTATATTTGCAATAAAACATATGCTTCTGTTTTACGTTCATGCCAGGGGAGTATCTACTTTTAATTGCAAAATTTCTTGGCTCTATCATGACCTATGAGACTTAACTGGAATATTAAAGTCATGCACCTTTTATTTGCAATAACATTTATAGAGCATGAAGTCAAAGACAAATAAACAAATGCTTAAGTAATTGCCTATTCTATAAAAGGAACCAAAATGCACACACCCACATACATATTTACAAACACATATGGGTACATGCACATGGAATCTCAACACAGGGTAGCAAAGAATCTTAGATGAGAGAAAACTGAGTAATCTCAATCAATTATTAGTTTCTTGGAATTTTTACAATAATTTGAAATACACATAACTTGCCATTACTTAAAACTCTTAACTAATCACTGCAATGAAGAAAATTCTCCAGCTGGGGAGAAATCATAAGATATCAGAGATGATAGATATCTTTAGCCAAAGCTATTGCAGACACTCAGAGAGGCCTCCAAATATATTAATGCATGAGAAAAAAACAAGAAAGAGATTGCAATCTAGGATCTGATCCATCAGATGAAAATAGCTTAAATTCCTGTTATATACCGCTGACTCAGTGCTACTGATAGTCTTTCAGTTCATTTCTCCCATTAAAGCAATTTTCTAGAGTTAATTTATATATGTATATGTATATAATTTATATACATGTATATATGATATCTCTATATCTCTACATATATGTTTTTGGACTTTGGCAAAACTAAAACGTCTTACTGTTGCTTAGATTTTTCCTCTACTTTGAGGCACCCAAAATTTAGTGGGTGTACTCTAAGTGTGTAGAGGATATATGGAAATTTTAGTTTCTATTTTACACTAATAAATACAGAAATGAAAAGTAAATATGTTTCCATTTTCAGTTATGACTACAGTATGAACACAATATACACACAGTATAAACAAAATCTACTGGCACAATAAGGCCCATGATAGAGTCATAGACGGTTTTATATAAATCTGCCGGTAATATAACCAGGTTTTTTTGGTTCTATTTCTCAGCTGAATTGACATTAGAATCTTGCTTCAATATAGCAACTTTTCAAAGTCAGAGTCAAACTTTAATAATTATGTTCTTACTTAATGTATTGTATTTTGGCATTGGAAATGGTTTCTTTAATAAATCACCTTCAGAGTCCTTTGGATAAATATCCTTCTTCAGAGCTGAATAATATCAGCCTACTCATTGAACTTGACTCTAAATAATTTTTAATGGCTTCCAAAACTAATTCATTATCAATGAATGTAAAGTTTTCATTACTAAGGATAGTCAAAAGTATGTGTCATGATTTCTGAAATGAAAAAAAATTAAGTGGGACAAGATTGTTTGGGATATTATATAGTCTTTCAAGCATAATATTTTGAAAAATAAGAATATTTCAATGAGTTTTACTTTGGAATGTATGTCAAATAATTAGTTTCATGGGTTACTTGTATTCTACCTTATATTCTGATTCAACTTCTTAAAATAACTTGATTAGTATTCTGTTTATATACCACATTGATGTATTTGACAACCTGATAATATGCTACAGAAAAATATAAATGTGTGTGTTTGTGTGTGTGTATTCCATTATTCTGCAAGCAAAATTGTAGGTTTCACTTTAATATTTTCTATGTCTAGTTTCACTTAATAAGCAAAATTTTTCCTGTAATAATTGGGGACTGTGAGGTAAAAATGAAACTTTTAAAAAGGACAAAGTGTTCTCCTGAGTAGACTTGGAGGGTCTGGAAAAATACTGAAGCATAATTTAGTCTATTTTTATTATGCCTCCTGAGAGCTTAGATACTCGGCAGTTTTCACCCTAAAAAAGTCCATGTCCAGAGTAATAATCCTCATCAACTTTTCATCTATACAGCTGTTTCTACATTTGTGGAGCTAAAAACAAGTCTAAAGCAAATAAGCTAAGACTTTTGGTACTATTATCATGTAAGAAATAATTGGCATAAGGAATTTTTAGAGGAAAATTTGTGCTTGTTTAGTAAAAGGAAGAAAATGGCAATGATGCTCTCTCTGAGGTTAAGCCTCAGGGAAGCCTTAAGAATTGAAGACCCCTGCCCCAGGCCCCCATGTTGCGGCTGGAGTACCAGAACTGAGAGATTTCACCTCTTACCCCTGCTCTGCCCCCAGCTTGCTATGAGAACCTGAGTGAAATATTAATTTGCCTCAAAATCTTCATTTGTAAAAGTGAGAAGAACTGATTAAATTCACAGGATTTTTACAAATCTAATTTGTTTGACTTTCCTAGATAATACTATAGAAATATACAAGGCATTCTATTGATTTTGCATTGAAAAGCCAAATATTTTTCCATTCACTAGGCTACACATTTAAAGTATTGTCAAGAGGTTTAGCATTCTAACACTGAAGGATGAATTTAGGCACAGTGATGGCAGGTAAAATTTGTCCTTGTTGATATTTCCATTCTACCCATTCTTTGTCTACTATTCCCTAACAATTCCTTCCCCACTGATCTCAGATTTCCCTATTCTTTTTTTCTGTCTAAAGGAAAAATCTAAATAAATGGATAAATAAAATGAAAGAACTGATGAACTAATTCACACTAAGTTTTGGATAATACATTTTTCATTTATTCCAGGGAAGTTTGCTGTTCAAAGAAAACTATAGGAAAAGGGTTCAGACAAAAAAAGTAATGGAAACTTGTTCAATTTTGGTAACGGGGTTACCTAAGTGATACCCAAATTGTACCCAAGTAGCAGAAATGCTATTTTGTATGATGCACAGAGTAAGAATTCTTCCCACCATGCAGGGATTTCTTTATTTTGTCAGCCTTACAGACGTGGCTTCTCCTTCCTCCAAAAATCTGACAATGCAACCAACAACTCAAAATTCAGAAAAATGACATTGTTATTATATTAACTTCCTGACATATTTGTATAACACTTTCCTTTATATTTTGAATGTGTTCTTTGATTACTTCTTGAACTGACAATAATTTTATAATTGTAAATTTTAATTACACATTGTATAATGTACACTTTAAATTTTAAAGTGGAAATTTGTAAAGTGAAAAGGGAGAGATAAATCAATCTTTCTTCTAGTATTATTCATTAATGATAAAATGGTGCATCAAGTATTTGCAATTATGTATGCTACATCATCAAGTATATTTTTGACAAGAAAGAACTTTTATTTTGACTATGCTAGTATGAGAATCAAATTCTTCACTTAAAACTTTGAATATCTTTATATTAGAGAAGTTTCCATAGACTAGCTTCAGGCTCTATAAATTTCAAGCTCTATTTTTTCTCTACTGTCCATATACTTCCAGTGCCAAATGCTTTGGGACATACTCATATAAAAAGTATATATATATATGTGTGTGTTTGTGTATTTATACATATGTGTATATATATAATATATATACACTTTCTATGTAAGTATGTCACAAACCGTCTGGCACTGGAAGTATGTGGATATGAGTAGGTATCCATATAGAAATTATGTATGTACACATTATGTACAGTTAATTATGTATTATACATCTATATGTATATATACATAATTTCTACATGATTATGTCCCAAAGCATACATAGAATACATACAAGTGTGTGTACACACAAGAATAACAGCATAAAATATTATGTCTCACTGGAATCAAACTAGTATATCTGATGTAGAGTATGATGTTAAAATGTATTTTCTAATCCCTACAACAACCACTAAGGAAAAACAAAAAGTAGTGTTGAAAAGATCAGGTTACATCAGTGATTACCAGACCTGGAATGCATGAAATCCCCCTGAGTAGATTGCTTTGTGTCTGGAAGTTCTTTTTCACTAAGTGTTGTTTCAAGCCTATGTGCAACAACATTCCAATAAAACTTTATTTACAGAAACAGTGCAATGAATTTGATCTTGAGACTGTAGTTTACCAACTACTATTCTAGGTTATAAAGGGTGAAATTAGTATAGCATGAAACTTTATAAAAATGGAAATATTACTTTGATATTTTTATTTGCAGCTCATCTCATCTAACTAGTTAAGCAATGATTATTTTACAGGCAAGCCGAACTTAAAAATGACAGGAATAAAATGTTCATTAATGGAAGATAACCATTTAATCAGTATTATAAGTGCTTTGCAAGTTTTAAACACATAAGGACAAAGGATAAAAAAATTATTTTTGTGAAGCTGTAAAAATAAAAACTGAATAGAACAATATTAAACAAGATGAACAAAATGTTATACCCAGAACCTTTGTAATTATGATTTTAACTTATACATTTGCATTTTATGTTGTATTAGCCTGGTCATTGTCAGGAAATAAAAGTCATAAACAATCTATTAATGGCACAGTGGCCAGAAGATTGAGATAGTTGTCACAGACTTGGATAATTGTGGTTTTTTTAGCAATAAGATTTTTTAGCCATTATATCATCTGTTAAATCATTAGAAATAATAATAGGTGCCAGCCGTAAATTGTGAGATTAAAAAAAAAATGTGATGCATAAAGACTATTGTGTATTATTCCTTTGACTGGAAAAAAATAATGTAGTTTATTGCTAATAAATATCCATTTATTATGGTCTGAAATGATATTCTGATTTATCAAAAATATAATAAATATTAGTTTTTATTAAAATGGCTCATATAAGCATATTTTATTATATACAACTCTATGAAAATTGTCAATTAGGTGATGTTTATTAACTGGGCTTATTAAATTAACGAGAATGACCTATTCCCTAAACATTCTAAATAAACATTTAATCCCTTATTTATTTATCTATTTATTTATTTTTCATCCCTGATTTATTTTAAAAATATCTAACACTATAGGTATAGAAATCTTAGCCCAGTGACATTCAACATTCTAACAAGTTTCAAGAAAGATCAAAAGCACATAAAATGGTCATTTCGGTGTTTCCAGATTCTGTGGTCATCTTTTCAGCTCACATTTGCATTCAAACACTTTTCTCTTCAGAACAGATTTTCTGAAAACCCAGTGACAGACTTTACACAACATATTCATGTGTATTCCATAGCACACTTTATTATCATTATTTCCACAGCTTGTATATCCTTTATGCAAATCATAAGAATAATATGACAATTGATGGTGTTGCTGAGTTAATTTTACAGGATATAATTTTTTTTCTCTATATTGCTTATCTCAAGTATCCCATTTGTAATAGCCATCATACTAATTTTGAAGGCTTTATAAAAATGTCTTTGGTTATTGGTTTTTAGTGACCATTTACAATTTCATTCTAGATGAATACTTTTGGTTTAGAATTTTTAAAAATATAATATTTATTCCATTTTGTCTACTTCCTTTTTCTTCCTGATCCTTCTTTTTTGAAAAACCAGTTTCTATGATATATATTCAATTTTAAAATTGAACATTCAACAAGCTCATTAGGGGTACAAAATGAATTGAGTTTCTCTGATGAAGAATTTCAAATAGATTTTGTGTAGGGGGTTATTAAAAGGTAAAAGATATTCCACATCTTCCTAAAATGAATACTCCATTTATTAAATGGGTGGTTTGTTTGCTTAAAGGCACTCTTTCAATTTGTACCACTTGGTAATATACCCACCAGGAGGCAGGTTGGCCTTCTCACCCTAAATATATTTAATGCTTTCTCCAGCCCCCAGCATCCATTTTCCCTAACCAGTTGGGGCATATCTTGTAAACAGAATAAATAATCAGCTACTTAACAGCTTCTTACTTGGAACATGAATTTTTAATCACTTAAGTGCAACATGGCAGAATGAGTGAACATATGCCTATATTCTCCTAAGAAAATAATGATCAGAATTACTATTCTCAGCAGGGCTCTTAAAAAAAAAGAGAGAGAGATAGAGAGAAAGAAAAGAAAGATTTAATCGAGCTTGGTGGCCTTAGGACACTATTCAGTAACCAAGAACATAACTAGGTTTCTTGGAAAAACTCTGGCTTACACATTTAAAAAAACAAAAACAAAAACAAAAACAGTACCTGTGAGCCACATATCTCCTCAACAACTTCCCTTTCAAGTATCCTGCCTGCCATATTAGCAGTCAAAGAAATCCATACTTCAGTTATAGTATGGTACATTTTAATCACTGTCCTGTTATTTTTCATATCTTCCTAAAACATAGTAAGAAAATAGAGAATTCATAATATAAGTGATTTTAACACTTGAAACCTTACCATCGAATTTTTTTTTATTTTTCCCATATTGGAATTGTTCATATCTTTCATGACTATAAATTTTCCACTCCCTTTTTCTTTCTAGTAATTAAAGAAACATTGCTATAAGAATATTATTGTAAGTCACACTGAGGAGCCATTTAGCTTTTTTTGTACATGACTTGTGCAAACAAGCTTTAGCATGTCCTAGAAATTTATCCCAAATTAGGTCACATGCCCCAATTTTAAAATGTTACAGTTCTCCTTTGTCTCATGAGAAAAACATCTGGCTAGCTGAGTTTACATGGGCTATACCCTTTATTAATTCTTGCCTGTTAGACAACTTTTTCAAAGTACTGAATCTTCTGATTCATTCAGTTTTTCTTGAAGTGTCATATCCTGAATTGCTCAGCAGAAAGCTTGAAGTTGACTGTGTACTTAAAAAGAACACAAGTAAGATCCTTCCCTTCCCTTTTCCTTCCTTCACTTTCCTTCCTTCCTTGCTTCCTTCCTTCTTTTCTTTCTCTTCCCTTTTTGAATTAAAGGAGGGGAGACCTGCTTTCCAATTTAAACCATTAGCAAGACCTGTGGTTGGATGCCATTGTTACTAATGGATCTACAATGCAATGTGACACCACTTGTGATCTCCACTGGGAGATACATGCACATAATACGTATGTTAGTTTTAAGTCTAAAAGGGTATACTAATGGTTTCAGCACTTTAGTGTTAAGTAATGAAAAAATTCCCCCTTTGGTAGGAAATGTGTTGTAATATAATCCATGTTTTCATGGGATAATAGGGTCTTTTCTCTTTATTGGAACTATGCTGGAGTTTGAAATTAGATCCATGAATTAAGATGGACATGCTAGTAGTTTGCTACAATTAACTCTTACCTCACCTTCTGTCATATATGCATCAGGAGACCTCATTCTCACAGACTTCAACTGACATATAGTTTAATATCCAATATATTGCTCTAAGACTGTAACTGCATTGGGCTTGTGTTCTTATGATTTATTATATCATTGCACAGTTTGTTTGTTTTACTGAATCTCATTTGAATACTTGATAGCTGCTAAGCCCTAAGTAAGATATATTACTTTTAAAAAATAAATAACAGAAGACTCTGATTCTTAAACCTGGTAGAGACTATTATATATGAAATTTCAGATTAAGAAACAAAAGTCCTGTGAATTTGCTCAAGCAATGAACCTTGAATCAATTAATTAACTGGTGAATATATTCCTCTTATTTTCACTTTTTCTTATTTTTTATATTACTATTGACAGTCCAAGCCATAGTAGGAAATAACAAAATTTAGGTGTCAGCTAGTGAAGATTTTATGTTTGAGAAATTGGAGGAAATATTTAAATTAGATAAGGATATGCAGCTTGCAGTTTGGATTCTAAAAAACCAGAGACCATCAATGGGTGTAACCAGAGAATAAGCACTTACTGTGGATCTCTCATATTCTTAACTGTTTCTTAGGCACTTTTAATCCAAGCAGGGAATAGAGAACATTCATGACGACCACATTTTCTGAGGGATGCAAAGTGGTCAGGTTGTTAATTTCAAGTACAATCCCTACTATTCCTCTCCTTTTCAAATTCAATCTTCACTCAGGAGGGCACACATTGGTGTAGCATCAAAAATAAAATAAAGACAAAAAAAAGAATAAATTAAAGCTCCACATTAAGTATAAACAAAATCTGGCATTTGAAAGCACTTAGGAAGTCTATATGTCCCCTGAAACCATCAAATGTGAAGTACTGGATATTGCATGCTTCATAGAATGCTGTGATAACACGGATGCTAAGCTCCTTGCAAGTTGGATATCAAATAACTGTGGAATACTACAATGCTGCAGAAGGAATAGTGACTTGTATGAGTGGTTTATTATTAGGATTTAGCGTTAGTTATGTTTTATTGTTGATATACACAACTTCTTATATAATGCTTGCATATCTCCACAGGCTACAGAGCTCAGTGAACAGATGTCATCTACATATACCAAGCCACTTATGCACAAGTGTGGGCATCTTTAATAGTCACTTTAAGGGGGTATTACAAAAGAGTGATTTTACTAGGGATTATCCAGTTTTAATTTTACACCATCATCTTTTATAATATTATTTCTTAAATCCATCTTTGTTTTACTTTTGTGCCAATATTTCTATCATGGATATGGAGTTTTTAGACAACCATTAATTTTGGTATAATTTTTACAAATATTGCTCATCATATTTTTGTCATTTGTTACTAAGACTATTAAATAATATTAAAAACTTAATAAAACAAAAAAAATTAGTCTGTCCATCTCAGGATAGCAAATGCTCCCTAAAACCTCATTGATTTTAAAATACTTGAATAGAGAATTAGAACAGTTCAGCTTCTGAATTGGTTAATTTTTCACAAAAAGTTATATTTTCCCTAAAGTTGTACTAGGTTTTTTTTTTTTTAAGTTTTTATTTATTTATTTGACAGAGAGAGAGCAGGAGAGCACAAGCAGTGGGAGCGGCAGAGGGAGAGGGAGAACAGGCCGCCTGCCTAGCAGGGAGTCCGACACGGGGCTCGATCCCAGGACCCTGGGATCATGACCGGAGTCAAAGGCAGTCACTTAACCAACTGAGCCACCCAGACGTCCTGTAGATTTTAAACTCAAATTGTAAATTGAATGAAAAGAAATAGTACCATGGAGGTCTCTTATTATTCAGAAAATACTAAACTAATAATTAGAGCATTTTGGGGTTTTGCTGTTCCAAATGTCTTAGAAGTAAGAAACATTTCACATGTTTCACTCAGTATCTTCTCACCCCACTGATATAAATACACAAAGAGCAGGTATCACATACTTATTGTACATTGAGTAAATGGAGATAAAGAAAGTTCTGTGGCTCACCAATGGTTAGAGAGCTGACTTTCAACAGGACTAAAACCAAATTCACACCTTATTTTTTCAGTTCTCCTGTTCTTTACATTCAACTCTACTATTTATGTCAATAATGCAAGATAGAGGCTGTAGCAATAAAAAAGTTTTATACATTTTAGGTATTAAAAGTGTAATGATACATTCATACTGCATTTATGTAATTGGATTGTCATGCAGCCTACATCTTATTTCAGTTATTTACTTAAAACTCACCCAATTGCTTAAAAGTTCTTGTTATTTTTAAAATGTAAAGATTGAATAATTCTGCTTTAAGTGGCAGAAATGGTTAATTTGGACACACACTGACAGGAAAAGGCAATGGAAGACAGTAATAGGGCAGTCAATGCCAAGTGAAATAAAACAATTGCGCCAGTAGTTGGAATGGCATATAGAAAAATGAACCTGGTTTCATATGCAGAATGGAGAAAAAGCTGTCAAGGGTTATTTTTGTTGCATATTCATGACCTGATAAATTGTGTTAATTGCTAAAAGAATGAAGAGTCAACCAAGGATGGATTTGCTGTGATAAAAATGGAATATGCTAACAATAGCAAATGTAGTTTCAAAAATCTATATAGGTGGTAGTTCAAGGTTTTTATTTCACTTAGAACTGTCAGGGGCTACTGTTGGGGCGCCTGGGTAGCTCAGTTGGTTAAGCGACTGCCTTCAGCTCAGGTCATGATCCTGGAGTCCCAGGATCGAGTCCCGCATCGGGCTCCCTGCTCAGCAGGGAGTCTGCTTCTCCCTCTGACCCTTTCCCTCTCATGCGCTCTATCTCTCATTCTCTCTCTCTCTCAAATAAATAAATAAAATCTTTAAAAGAAAAAAAAAAGAACTGTCAGAGGAGAGGGGCACCTGGGTGGCTCAGTCGGTTAAGCGTCTGCCTTTGGCTCAGGCCATGATCCCGGTGTCCTGGGATAGAGCCCTGCATTGGGCTCCCTGCTCAGCAGGAAGCCTGCTTCTCCCTCTCCCTCTCTGTCAAATAAATAAATAAAATCTTAAAAAAAAAGAACTGTCAGGGTGGACAAAACTTTATTTTATCCATATTAAAATATATTTTCATATTTCATATATCTTTCTTATAAAAGAGAAATCTCAAATCTTGAGTCATTTATTGTATACTTATTTATCACATATATAAATAGATTTATCACATATATAAATAGATACACATTAAATGACAAGAGTTTGAGGAACTTTTCTATGTTTCTTTAACCTGTTTTAATCTATAAAGTGCTACCTGCTGCACATCTCTGACTATAAATAAAATACTTTTTTTGCGTTTTGTTGTTGTTGGTGATGGTGGTGATTTTTGCACAGAACCCAGAAGGAATAGTTAAGATTTGAAGTCCAAACAAATGTGAACACATTAATTTTAGGCTCTTATTTCCAAACACCACCTTTCAAACTCCCCAATTAAATCAAATGTAATTTAAACAATCCATTTTACATACAAACCATGAACATTCTTTTGAGCACTAGCTTTCAGCAGGTTATAAGAGGCAAGTTTAGAGAACAAAGACATAAAAGCTACCAAGCAAATAATTCCTGGTTTGTTTTTTTGTTTTTTGTTTTGTTTTGTTTTTGAATAGACAGAGAAATATATAAAAGGTTGTATTTAGTGACTAAGCTATGAAAAAGTGCCAAACTGAGTACTAAGTGAAAGCAGCATTTCAGATACTTTTTAGCAATTACCCAAAGCTTTGGCTTGATTTGCTTGGATAACAAATAAAATCCATTTAAGGAAACCTGTGATTTAGGAGCAGTTCTAGAATAAGCTTTTCTTTAAAAGTGCAGCCACTCTGGAAAACAGTGTGGAGGTTCCTCAAAAAGTTGAAAATAGAGCTAACCTATGACCTAGCAATTGCACTACTGGGTTTTTACCCCAAAGATACAAATGTAGTGATCCGAAGGATTATGTGCACCCCAATGTTTATAGCAGCAATGTCCAATAGCCAAACTATGGAAAGAGCTAAGATGTCCATCATCAGATGAATGGATAAAGAAGATGTGGTATATATACACAATGGAATATTATGCAGCCATCAAAAAAACCAAAATCTTGCCATTTGCAATGATGTGGATGGAACTAGAGGGTATTATGCTAAGTGAAATAAGTCAACAGAGAAAGACATGTATCATATGATCTCATTGATATGAGGAATTCTTAATCTCAGGAAACTGAGGGTTGCTAGAGTGGTGGGGGTTGGGAGGGAAGGGGTGGCTGGGTGATAGACACTGGGGAGGGTATGTGCTATGGTGAGTGCTGTGAATTGTATAAGACTGTTGAATCACAGACCTGTACCTCTGAAACAAATAATACATTAGATGTTAAAAAAAAAAAAAGAACATAGTAGGAAGGGAAAAATGAAGGGGGTGGGTCAGAGGGGGAGATGAACCATGAGAGACTATGGACTCTGAGAAACAAGCTGAGGGTTCTAGAGGGGAGGGGATGGGGGGATGGGTTAGCGTGGTGATGGGTATTAAAGAGGGCACGTTCTATGTGGAGCACTAGGTGTTATGCACAAACAATGAATCATGGAACACTACATCAAAAACTAATGATGTAATGTATGATTAACATAATAAAATAAAATTAAAAAAAAGTTCTCTGAAGTATTCTCATCTCCTAGAACTATTGTATATTCTCACTAGGTTTTCCTAACTCCATACCAACCTAGAAAAGCTCCTTGGAATTTCACAATGAGCCAACTGACCTAGCTAAAAAGACATGGAATCAACTAGCCTTCTTCTTTTAAGTCAGTGATTTCAGACAACAATTAAATATCTATTTTTCAGTATTTTAACATGACTCATTACCAAGAACTTAAGTAAAGCTATAATAGTTGAGATAACATATTCACACAAACTATATATTTATCTGTGAAATTACTATATACAGTCTTTTGTAAGAGGCATGCCTAATGGCTCCATTGTGCCAACTTGAAACAATAAGAAATATGCACTAAACAAATTGTACAAATGAACGAATGGTGTATTATCCATTAATATATCCTTAATAACTTTCACCAATCAACTTCTAGGGTAGCAAGTTGTCTTCTTATTTGCTACCATTATGTAGGAATGTTTTAAGAAACTATTCAAAGTGTATTGCATTGAAATGTATTAGAAGGATAATACAATATAACAATAACAGTACTATTTTAAAACATTAAAATTTGCAGAATATTATTTAGATTCTCCTACTCCTGTCCCATATCATGCTGAACTTCTCCTTTGAAGTATCTTACCCTTATATTCACATCTTCCTTCTAGACTCTAAGCTCCCTGAGGGTGAGACCTGTAACTCTGTTGTCACCACTATATTCTGCTACCAAGTACAGTGTTTGCTGTAGGATAGGCCCTAGAAATATTTTTGAGTAAATAAGGATGCCTCCTAAAATTTGATTAATTGGAGTATAGATTTTTGGAGTGATGTAAACGTACCTACAGGTAATGAATTTCAAAGTTAAGTGACCAATTTTTAGAAGTGGTCACAAATTTTATACATGTCTCTTAATAATGAATCATTGTCTTTATAATGAGACAGCATTAGATGTTATATGAATCCCATATGTCACATGGGTCCAAAGCATACATATTCCATCAAACCAGCTCATTATTAACAAATCTAGCATTTTAAAGCAACCATGTGGATGGAATAGCATAAGCTCTTCATTTTAAAGCCAATGCCCAATTGTATGTAGAAAATTAACACACACACACACACACACACACACACACACACACACACTTCTTTCTCAAGCAGCAATGCTCCACTGAATTGTAGGGAAGTCAACCTCTTTACCTAGAGTACCTCTTAATATCATGTCAATGCTTACATGAATACAGGCTACTTAACATATTTTTTAGAAAGTAATTTTTTTCATTTAATACTGAAAACAAACCAAGGATGACATTATATGCATATTTCAGCAGGTGGTAAGATAATAACCACAAAGATAATAAAATACTACCATTTATCAAGCAGCTAGGAAATATCAGGCAATTTAAAAGGGCCTTATGTACACTACCTCATGCAATCTTCACACCTACTTTATAGATAAGGAAATTCATTTTCAAGGGATATGCAGAAGTTTTAACAATGTTTTCAAAGTCACATGATTAAGTTAAAGAGCTATCATTTGACATCAGGTTTACTGAATATTCACACACATGTATTTTCCTCTAATCAATATCCCTTTAGTTATGTATATTAACATTTTAAATCCAAGATGCAGTTGGCATTCAACATGTTTATTTCTCTGATTGAAATTTCATTTAATGTCATTAAAAAGTAATTTTTCTTGAGGAAATTCAGCAACAACCACAATAATATATCCAAATAAGATGAGTTGCATATTTAGTAATAAATTTCCTGACATTGCATATGGTATTTAGCCCTTTAGTTGATACCAAGGAAAGTTGCCAGTTTTGACTAAGGAAAAAAAAACAGTAAAATTGTTCCACAGTATAACAAAAAGAATGTTTAATGTGACAAAAACAAATAATGCCCCCATATGAACACATGCCAACTCCCAAAAAAGTTTTAAAAACTCATCCAGCTCACAGAAGTGTTATTATAGAATACAGGAATAATAGATACAGTGACTGAAAAACTAATTGTGTATTGATTCTTATTTACTCATTTTCAGACTGTTCCATTATTTTCATTTTGTCTAAGAATACTTATTGATTTTGTTGATCATCTTTCCTCACATGTATTAGAATTTTAGTTTGCAAGCTCATTTAGTGTATTTTTAAACTTTTGTCCCTGCTTACTCCTATTACCACATTGTGATTGTACAGAATAAATTTTCACTTTTTTTCTTGAAGCTTAATTACTCCCATCCCATGGTGATATTGAGCATATGAACATTACAGATCCAATCACTTTATCATAAAGTAACTTAGCTCAAATTCTGCTTACAAGTTCTACCTCCAATAGCTCCAGACATAGGTCTGGAGCCTCAGTTTGCAGCTAGAGGTATAAGTCCCTATTTTACACACAAGTTTGGCTCAGGTAACTCATGTTATATTTGGCATTGCTTTTTTGTTTGTTTGTTTTGTGGCTCATTGATCATTTTCCTTTCTTTTTTTTTTTTTTTTTTTTTTTTTTTAGTTTGCCTACTGCAGAGATGCAGAGGGTAAGGCCATCTATTGGTTCCATCCATTGCTTGCTATCCTCATTGCTTTAGGTCATTATCTTTCACCTACTATAATAATATTGTGATGATTTCCTCTTGAGAAGCCCTTGAGAGGTAGAAATTACATTGCTTTAAGGCTGTCAGAATAATGTAGAAGGCTATGTCAAAATGTGTATTTTGGATAGCTAAATGAATGGGACCAGCGTTAATACAGAAATACAAAAGAGGAGGAAGTTAAAAAGTTTAGGTAAAAAGTTCAGTTTTGAATGAGTATTAAGTTGGGATCCAGCAATGTTTCCATAGGTCTCTAGATCTACTTTAGGTACATCAGATAATGTGTCTCCAGCAGTGTCTAATGAAAAGAATGCTGACCCGCAAATCAGAAAGCTTGTTTATTTGTTGTTGTTCTTAGCCTTTTTTCTCTACTCATATTTGTTGTTTTTTTTTTCTTTTTGTTTTTGATGTATGTGTGTCTGTGCGTGTGTGTGTGTTTGCCTTTAACATTAAGCAGGTTATTTACCATGTAGGCTGTTTTCCTTATACATAGATGCTATTTTTGACAGTAATACCAGCTTGGTAATTATACCAGGTTATTATAAAAATCAATAGGTTATAGTTAACAAAGATCTGTATAGCCCTGTACAAAATTTAACTGCAGAGTCCTATACAAAACTAAAGAATTATTATTAGGTAATTTAGTCCAGGATTTAATTGGATTAGATCTAGATGATATTTTCTATGAAAATATTCATAATTAGCTTAGATATTCATAATTAGCATATGTAAGTAGTATCATTTAAAAATGAATTTAAAGCATAGTGTTAATTTTTTCTATATATTACAGATCTTATGAAGTATTGTATAACATTGTAAAAAGTATTTTATTTTTTCCATAGGTCTCCACCTAATTTCTGAGATTTTTTGCAACTTAAAATCTAGATATCCTGTAAAAAAAATCCCTGGCATAAAGGTTAACCAAATAGTCAATTAATTTACAATAGATTAAAATAACTTCAAAATATTAAACAAAAATTGCAACTTGTTTAAACCTACACTTTGAAGCTGTATTATTTGTAAGAATGTTTTGGAAAATAAAGACCATGATTACTGATTAAGTTTCCTTATGTTGTATATTCTAATACTTGAGACATGTTTCCTATGACACAAATTTCCATTACACAAGTCTTCTCAAGTTGTTAGAAATTTCCTTTTCCCTAACCGTGTTCCTTGTATTTTGGAGAAATTTTCCCACAAAGACTCAGAATCCATCCCTCACTTCTTCCACTCTCATTTCTCTGCTGGCAAGACCACTTGCTAATCTCTGTTCCTCTGCATCCTCTGTCTCAAACTGGCAGTGCTACTGCCCTCTGACTTCAGGTAATAGATCATTGCTCTCTCGAGCATCAGTTTTTAACCTCATATTTGTCTAAGGAAAACATCCGTATTTCCATTCCCCAATCCTGTATCAAAGTCTTCCCAAGATAACTGATAATAAAAGTTATTTTCCCCTGAGAAGTCTCTTGACCCCTTCCATAGATGTATGGTCTGCCTTGATCTTTACATTAGAGTTCACTGTCAGTACGTTTCTACAAAAATCTGCGTTATTCAGTAGTACTCATGGTATACTTATGAAATACTTATTTTTTGTAATCTAGGGAATACTGATCAGAGAATAAAAGTAAGTTTCTAAGCTGAATTTATGCCTGACATATGGAGAATTTCAAAGTGAAGAGGATTGCATCTATGCCGAGTTCAGTACCTACTCTCCCTTTACTAGTTTTCACACTCTAATAAAGCTTGGTGATAGAAGAAAAGCAGTAGAGGTTCAGACATATGGAAACACTTATAAAAATCTGACCAGCCAGGCAGAAGTGCATCCAGGTGATGACAGTGAGTGCATCTTCCTCTAATTATGTTTCATTTTGTTCAATCTTTTACTGGAATTTATTTTATCCTTTCATCAATATGCTATTTAAGTCCCTTCCTTCCTTAATGGACATATTTAGGTAAGTATTCTCCAGCAATGACTTCTAATTCTTCAATAAAAAACCATGTTCTTTTCTTCCTGGGTGCACGGTCATACTACATTTTCCAGGTTCCATTGTAGGTATGGCCCTATGATTGAATCCAGGCCAATGCATTTGAGAAGAAGTAATGAATGGTACTTCCATGCTAGAACATAAAAATCTCCATGCACTCTCATCCTACCTCTTTCCTCTTCTTCCAGCTGGAAACTGATGGTGGCAACTTAGACTTGACTATGCACGTAAGAACAGGCTGATGTTGGAAACCAATGCCAAAGATGGTAAAATGTCTGGCAAACTGAGTGCCAGAAAGATTTTATAAGAAGAATAGCCCCCCGTGATGCGTACAACTGCACAGATATTCTATTATTTTTTTAATTAAAAAAGATTTTATTTATTTATTTTGGGAAAGGGAGAGAATGAGAGTGAGCTTGAGCGGGGGGAGGGGCAGAGTGAGAAAGAGGTTCTTAAACAGACTCCCTGTTGAGGGCTGAGTCTGAAGCAGGACTCCATCTCACTACCCTGAGTTCATGACCTGAGCCAAAATCAAGAGTCAAATGTTCAACTGACTGAGCCACTCAGGTGCCCCAACAGGTGCCCCAAAACAGATTCTATTATAAGCCACTAAGATTATGGTGTCTATTTTTTACCTCAGCCTACACTATACAAACTAATGCAGTATCTGTGAGATTTTTGAAAAGTTGTTGATTTATAAGTCTTGACTACTTAAAGGATTTTATTTTCTTTACACATTTAGTCTTCAAGGTTTTGTGATTTTGTGAAGGACAGTGATTAGTTGATTTCTTTCTTCTGTTTGAATGATTGTTTTACCACAGAATAACACAGCTAATTTGTGGGAAGTTCAACTCAAACCACAAGTACAACAAATGGCCAACAACTATTGAATATCTGGAAATTAAGCTTTTTCCTTTGGAGCAAAAGGGCCTAATTTGTATTCAATTACCTAATTAATGGTCACAAATCACCTCTGCCTGAAGTGGTTACACTAAGGAGAAACCACTGTATATTCAGATATAAAACACAGTTGATTTCCATTTCACTGGAGTTCCCAATGATCCCCTGAGTTATGATTAAGCAATCATATAGACCTTAGCATTGACCTCAACAGCATTTGAGATACTAGAAGTTAATAATTTATTATTAATATTCAATCTTCATTTATCATATAGTTGGTGTAGAGGAAATAACATATTGTAAAAGACTCTTTTTCATGAACCATTGGTAGAAAGTAAGTAAACTGGAGTTAAGTACCTGTTGAGTGATGATGGATATAGATATACTTCTGAAAGGGCCAATACATTCTTTTGGTGGTCTGTGACAGATCGGAAATGATGGGCATTTGCTTCCTGAAGTTTGGTTTTGATCCCATCATATATGTATGTATAAGTATATGTGTGTGTCTGTGTAAGATACACAAGTTTTAGATTAAATAAGTGCTTTTATATTGTAGTGTTAAACGTTGTCTTTAGGTTTCCCGGTAACTTTAAAGACTTCATTTATCACTTCTGTAGAACATGTCTCTTCCATGAATTGTTTATATTGCAATCAAGGATAAAATATCAATTGTGCATTGAATAAACTGTTTGAGTGCATTTATATTTTAAGATCTCTGTATTGTGTCCTGCTTTGTGTGGCATATGTGAAAATAATAGTTAATACTCACTTGAGGGCTTACTATATGTCACACACTGTTCTATGTGCAATACATGTGTTAACTCATGTAATACTCTCAGTGACTCTACAGGAGTCTACCAAATTTACAAATAAGAAACTGGCATTTAGAAAGTTTAAATATCTTGCCTTACGGTCTCACAACTAGAAATGACAGAGATGTGATTTGAGCTCAGTTGATCTGGCTCCAGAATTCAGTATCTGTATTGCCCATATTTTTACTTATAAATACCTACATAGGTTTTGAGATATGTTTTAGAATTTTTCCCAAATCCATATAAAATTATAAAAGGCTCAAAGTAAAAATATTAAACCAGCTTATTTCATTACACAAATATTTTAATAGAAAATGTTTTGAGGAGATTATGGATGATGAATTTTATCCAAAGCAGCTTAATTTAATATTGTTTTTTCATTTCAAACTTCTGCTCAAAATCAAATACAAGTAATGGTAGCCATGAGAATTTTAGGATATTTGTTTAAAAAATAGGCTATTTTTCACAAATCAGTGTAAAATTCTTGGTCCTGATTCTTTCCCCTCATTTTCCTAGCCCCCCCTTTTAAGTATATATGTTATTTTTGTTTTTATTTCAGAATATTGGTTCATTTCTGCTCTACCACTTAATACTTCTGACCCACAGTATGTTATAAAAACTCTTAGCATCTTTTTTTCTCTTGGTAATAAATAACTGCTGGTAATTCCAAATAATAGTAGTAATATTGTTTACCTCATAGAGCTACTGAAGGGATAAAGTTAACTTTTTAGGTAAGTCATAGTACATATGGTCAGGAACAAAAGGGAGGCATAATAAATGATATTTAATAATAATAAAAACAATGTAAAGTTGTATAGAAGTGTTAAGGCGTGCCGTCTCATGACTTAACTTTGAAAATGAGTCACTAAAAGTACAATAAGAGAACATTTAAATTATTATTATGGCCTTTATGTATTACAACTGAAAAACACAATAATTGTTCTAGAGCTATTATTCCTTTAAAGTCATAGTAGTAGGAAATATGACTCCTACTGCCCCCTAAAGATATACAGTCCTGGAACTTCTACTAAACTTGCAATGACAAGAGAGAGTAAAAACAGTGCAAGTGTTTCAGTGTACAATAACTACTGGAGAGAAGAATAGATACTAGACCTGAGTAAATATAGCAGAGACTGATGCTGAGCTCACAAGTATCCCAGAGGAATATTCTCACTAATCAGAAGACAAGAGTGGCCTCACTAACTCACTTTTGTAGTCAACCCTTTGAAATGTCTTAGTTTGGAAGTAAAGAACCATCTAAAAACCCACTGCATTCTTTCTTTCAGCCATATTAGGAATGGTCCTGGGTGTTCTACAGTAGTAGACCATTACGACATGGTTTTAAGATTTATTTTTCTTCAGTCAGATTTATGTCAAGCTATTGCTTTGGACAGATCAACTTGCCTCAACTTAATTTATACATTATTGATATTTATTCAGCCTTAATATTATTTGATATGCTCATATTACTTATCCTTAAATACATTCAATGAGTCTCATTTCTATAATAATTTTCTTCAATGATTTTTTGTCATTTTTTCTAGTACACTATTAGTGATTGGGTATATTACGTGATTTTTTTAATGATACAAAGACAGTATCATCTATACATTATTTCCTTTAGATTTTTAATTAAATCTACTTTGAACCATATTAAGATACTGTTAAATACAGCTCAGTTTTGTCATTTGTTTTGGCAAATTATACTCTTGTTCCCTTGCACAGCCAAGAAGTGGTAACTCTGTGCTCATTTCTTGTTTGTTTCAAGAACAGAATCCATTGTGAACACATCTGTTTCTTTTTTCTTTTTTTTTTCATGCATCACACACTAGAAAGACTTATATGATTCTAGTAACTTCCCTAGGCCCTGTTTTTTTTTTTTTTTAATCTTTTTTTTTTCTTTTGGTCTCTATGTCCCTTCTGCATTGAATAATCTCTCTTTTCACACAGTTCTAGTTCAGATAAACATAACTACTTTGTGCTTATCTACCTTGTTTCAATATAATCCTCAGAAAAATCTTTGGGGAAGGTATCTAGATAATGCCAGCATTCTGATTTCCTGGGTTTCTTCTCTTTCCTCAGATAACAATCCTTTTACCTCTTCACACATCACATGGAATGGTTTTGGGACATATTTCCTAATTTCTTTTGCTTTCTGAGCATTAATTTCTTATTTTTAATCACCCAAATATAAATATTTATTCTCTGGCACTCAGTTTTTATGTATTTGACCCTCTATTTTTAAAACAAGATTGATCTTGGGGCACCTGGGTGGCTCAGGTGGTTAAGCATCTGCCTTCGGCTCATGTCATGATCCTGGGGTCCCGCGATCAAGCCCCGCATTGGGCTCCCTGCTCAGTGGGGAGCCTGCTTCTCCCTCTCCACCCCTCTCGTGCTCTCCCTATCTCTGTTGCTGTCTCTCAAATAAATACAATTTAAAAAATAAATAAATAATTAAAGCAAGATTGACCTATAATATTTGTTGCTTATGTTTTTACTAAAAATGGTTAACTTCCTCATTTAAGTTCCAAATAATTATTCCAAATCAGTCTCTTATGTTTTCACAAATATATCAAATTGCTTTTCCTTACTTGAAAATTAGTCTATGTGAACATAACTGAAATAAAACAAGCAGAAGGAAAAAAAACACCAACTTTTCTATTTCAATATATTTAATATATGTTTGCCTTGTATGCACATTTCTGCCTTTTCAAATTACCTTTTACCTCGACTTCATTTGGAATATAGAAGATGGTGTGGGAAACCAATGTCTGAGTACGGTTCTCCCACTCACCAAACTTAACATTCTCTTAGCTTCATAGAACCAAGACCCACAAAATGAAAGTATGGATGGTTTTTATCATATGGCACTAATTATGCCCCAAATCGATGGTCTTCTCAAACGTTGTTCTAATTGCTGACTTCATCGCTGCTCATCTTAGCTAATGAAATTTTTGTTTCAGGTCTTTTCTTCAAGTCCTTCCTTCAAACTCATGTCAAAATTCATTTTATAAAAATACAACTACCCTTTATAATATATCCCATATAAACAGGTCTTATTAGAAAATAAGCTGGTCCATGGTTGAATATATTTGAAAAATGTTAAGTACAACTGGTGAGCTTTAGAGTTTTTAATTTGCTGGTGTGCATTGTTAACTCCAAAAGAATTATACATTCAGTATTTCCCCAACAAGACACACTTTTACCTGGGATCATGGCAAACTAGCATAATAAAATATATGCAATGAGAAAGTTTGGCAACATAGCAAACTCCCAAGTTTCTGGCCTCTTCCTAGCTCTCCAGAGAGCTGTGTTTGTTGTTTGTTTGTTTAAAGAACAAAATCCATTGTGAACACACCTATTTATTTTTCTTTTCCTTTTTTCTTTCTTTTTTTTCATGCATCACACACTAGAAAGACTTACATGATTGTAGTACCTTTGCTAGCCCACAGTGTATTTTTTTTAAATCTTTTTTCTTTTGTTTTCTATGTTCCCTCTGCATTGAATAATCTCTTTTTTTCACAGAGTCCTTCTTGAAGGTATGGACTAATGCCACTAAAGCCATATCCATCTTTTATGCCTGATTCCTTACATAGTATCTGGCACAAATTTAACATGCAATAAATATTTATTGAATAAGTCAGTAAATACATGTGTGGCGGCTAATGCACACAAACTGCATATGGTCAGTGATTGCCCTCGGTTTTCTCTATTCTTTCACTTAAGGCTTTCTTTTGCACCAGCACTCAGAATTTACCATAATTTCGCATTATCAAAAAATCTCAAATTATTAAGGAATACAAAGTGCCAGGGGCTAATAGGGCAACAAGGAACACCTATTTTTCTAATTATAAGACCTGTAAACTTAGTTAAGTTTATCATAACCTATGGATTATGTTCTTTAAGTTTGATTCATCTAATAGATTTATGATGATTCTGTTTTCTTATTAATTAGTTTTTTTGAGGAGTAGAACTTGCCAGTATACCTTTGTATTAGTTAAGAATGTGTTTGGCTGCAAAGAATTATGTCATATCGAACATCTGACTCTTTGGCCTTTCCTATATGGTCATAATATGGCTGTTACAAATCCTGTCATTTTCTGTCTTCAAGGCAGGAAGGAAAGTAGGATTCACTGGCATATATATATATATATATATATACATATATATATATATATATATATTTTTTTTTTTTAGAAAGTAAATGTTTTCCCAGAAGTCAGATGTTTCCCCAGTTCCTTAAAGTTCCCCAGAGTGAACTTCTGTTTAGTCACATTAGCCTGACCTGCATTGTATGTCCAACCTTAGCTGCAATTGAAGCTGGGAAGTGTGGAGCAGAATTTTCCTATTTGACATCCATTAAGATCTATCCCTTAGGATCAAGCATCTTGCAATAGCAGAGTTCTGCTAATAAGGTAGAAGAGGATGTTGCTTATTTGTTTGCCTTTGAAACTTTTATTCGTTTTTTTTTTTAGTATCATTTAATATGAAAGCAGAACCTTATAAGTATTTTGCAATAGAAACAATTATTTTGCTAAGTAAGAATCCAGTGCCTTCCTGGGTTAAAAAATACATATGTTTCTGTGATTTGATTTGAAAATGTTTATAATATAAACCCTAAGAGGAAGGAGGACTGTCCCATATTTTCATTACTAAAAATACATTTCTTTATAGTATTATAAAAGTGTACATAATTAAAATTTTCAGTCTTTGAAATTTGGTAATATATTTTCCAACAATTTCTCACCATTTTGACAAAGAATTAATGTTTTACAATTTGAAGGCCTGAAAAAAAACAATTTTCTAAAGAAAAGGAGAAAAGCAGTCTTAATGAGGGGGGGCAGGGAGATAGAGAAGTCTACATTAACACACTGACTAGATGGGTTGTCAAGTGAAGGTATCTCCTTTCTGGGGCTGCAATGAGTACTGAAATGAGAAGAGACACCAAATGAGAGGTGGGAAGAAAGGGAACACTTCACAAATTTAACTATTTTACACATTCCAAGGAACTAACTGTGTCTTTCTCAAGGTACTTAAAGGGTCTATAGTTTTTAAAAGGTACTATTTTTTCATTTGGAAAATTATATTATTAGATAGACTATAGTCATTTAGGCTCATTTGATCCTTAGAAATCTTTTGGTGAATTTTCAAATAAGTGACACTCTTCATTCCATTTATCTATTTATTTTCATAGTTAAAATATTTCTGAATCTATATGTGTAATGTTTTCTTCTCAAATTAAGAAGATGCTCTCTTGTTATGCCCAAGAGTAGTCCTACATATATTCTCTCAAATACATACTTCTGAATTATTTGTATACTATTAACATATCAAAGAAATGCAGATGAATTAATTAGATAGAGCTGTGAATCCTTTCTTTGTTAGACTATCAGCAGAAGAGCTATAAGGTGCAATATAATTGTAAGTTCTACCATTTTCTAGCTATAGAACAATGGAAGAGGGATTGGCATTAGCCTTGATATATACAGTATTAGTTTCCTATGGCTGCTATAACAAATTATCACAAATCTAGCAGCTTAAACAACATAGAAAGTTTGTTATCCTAAAGTTCTGTAAAGTTGCAAAACAAGTGCTCTTAACAACATCCTTATCTTTATAATGCAGCCTTACAAAACTATTTGGTAATCTAAACTTGCTGTGATTTTTCTTATATTTGAATCTGTGCATACTTAATATTTCAACTTAAAACAATGCTTCAGGTCTGTTTCCTTCTCCATCTCCTATTTCTCATCTATAGCTTATCTGAATCATATTTCTACATGTGGATAGGCACTAATTCCTGTCTAAGATTGTGGCAGGTTTTTCTCACTGTTTCATAGAACCCTTCATTTATCCCTCCTGTCATTAATCATCTATTCTGTAGCTGCTTTCTTGTCTGTATTTCCTCTTCTACTATTAGCTAAGTGAAGAGAGGGATATTGCTTTCTCAACTTCTATTGGATTTCTTCTACTTAGCACTGTATCCTAATAAATATTTGTTGAGTAAACGCTTTAGTAAATAAATTAAATGATGAGGTATTTTAACTAATGTCTTAATTGTATCATAAAATCCAGGAATATCTGACTAGACAAATGTACCAATATATGTTCATTCATTAATGGACACATTTGGAACTATCATATTTTTACTTAAGATCCCAGATATTGAAATTTAAATTCAGTTAGAAAACTTTAAGAAGTTATCTGCTTTAATTGAATAAATCTGGAATATCAGTATTCTAAAGAATTTCATAACCAGTATTTCTGGAAATGTTGATTGCTAGGCTGAAGGAATTTCAATTTTAACTTAATTTGAGTGGTTTTTTTTTGTTTTTGAAAAAAAATTGTGATTCTTTATTACACCCCTTTATTTGGGAAATCTTCCATGTGTATACCTAGAAAGCAAATAGGAAAAGGCTTTATAATAACAGGGAAAGTTATATCTACATGATAGCATTCAGAGATGCTAAAAAATTAACATATCTTCTATTCACCCTTTTTTAAAATAATGTTCTGTGTTTATAGGAAATTATGGGATATTTATCCTGTTTTTCTTAATCTAAGGATATGAAGGCATATACATATATATATATATATATATATATATATATATATATATATATATATATATAAGCCCCAAGGAAAAGTTGTAATTTGAGTCTGAAGTCAGTCTCCCAGGACAGTTCCCTATTCTTACAGGGAAGTCTGTCTTTTTTTATTAAGCCTTCCACTTATTAGACGAGATCCAACCACATTATGGAGGGTAAATGGCTTTATTCAAGATCTACTGATTTAAATGCTAACCTCATTTGAAAAATTCCTTCACAGAAACATCTAGAATAATGTTTGAATAAAGGATATGATAGTCTAGCCAAATTGACACATAAAATTAATCATATTTTCTATGTCCTCATTTGTGTTTTTGCTTTTTAGAAACTGTAGCTTGATCTTCCTTCACACAGCAAGTCTGTTCCTGCCCTCAGAATCTCTCTCAACATTGGTAATTTATAAGATAAAACTGATAACCACATACATCATATTTTGTTTTATCTTCACTTAATCCTCTGTAATATTCTATGTAGAACTGAGTTTCTACTTCTCCTTCTCTAGTTTTTTTTAACATTTTTAAATTTAAATTTAATTAATGAACATATAATATATTATTGGTTTCAGAGGTACAGGCCTATGATTCATCTGTCTTATATAATACCCAGTGCTCATTACATCATATGCCCTCCTTAATGTCCATCACACAGTTACCCCATTCTCCCACCCACCTCCCCACCAGCAACCCTCAGTTTGTTTCCTTTGGTTAAGAGTCTCTTATGTTTGTTTCCCTATCTGGTTTCATCTTGTTTTATTTTTTCCTCTCTTCCCTGTGGTCCTCTGTCTTGTTTCTTAAACTCCACATATCAGTAAGATGATATGATAATTGTCTTTCTCTGATTGACTTATTTCGCTTAGCATAATACCCTCTAGTTCCATCCATGTCGTTGCAAATGACAAGATTTCATTTTTTGATGGCTGCATAATATTCCTGTGTATGTGTGTATATATGTGTGTGTGTGTATGTGTGTGTGTGTGTGTGTGTCTGTGTGTGTATACCACATCTTCCATCCATTCATCTGTTGATGGACATCTGGGCTCTTTCCATAGTTTGGCTATTGTGGACATTGCTGTTATAAAACATTGGGGTACAGGTGCCCCTTTGGATCACTATATTTGTATCTTTGGAATAAATACCTAGTAGTGCAATTGCTGGGTCATAAAGTAACTCTGTTTTCAACTTTTTGAGGAAACTCCATACTGTTTTCCAGAGTGGCTGCACCAGCTTGCATTCCCACCAACGGTGTAGGTGTCCCCTTTCTCTGCATCCTCACCAGCATCTGTCCTTTCCTGACTTGTTAATTTTAGCCACTCTGACTGCTGTGAGGTGGTATTGCATTGGGGTTTTGATTTGTATTTCCTTGATGCCAAGTGATGTTGAGTACTTTTTCATGTGTCTGTTGGCCATTTGGATGTCTTCTTTGGAAAAATGTCTGTTCATGCCTTCTGCCCACTTCTTGATTGGATTGTTTGTTCTTTGGGGGTTGAGTTTGATAAGTTCTTTATAAATTTTGTATACTAGCCGTTTTTCCGGTATGTCATTTGCAAATATCTTCTCCCATTTTGTTGGTTGTCTTTTGGTTTTGTTGACTGTTTCCTTTGCTGTGCAAAAGATTTTATCTTGATGAAGTCCTAATAGTTCATTTTTGACTTTGTTTCCCTTGTCTTTGGAGACTTGTCTAGCAAGAAGTTGCTGCAGCCCAGGTCAAGGAGGCTGCTCCTTTAAGAGATGGATTCCTGTCTCTCATTTAGGTCTTTCATCCATTTTGAGTCTATTTTTGTGTATGGTGTGAGGAAATGGCTCAGTTTCATTCTTCTGCATGTGGCTGTCCAATTTTCCCAACACCATTTGTTGAAGAGACTGCCTTTTTCCATTGGATATTCTTTGCTGCTTTGTCAGAGATTAGTTGACCATAGAGTTGAGTGTCAAATTCTGGGTTTTCTAGTCTGTTCCATTGATCTTTGTGTCTGTTTTGTGCCAGTACCATACTGTCCTGATGATTACAGCTTTGTAATAGAGCTTGAAGTCCGAAAACATGCGGGGAATAATCCCAATCTTTTGGTACCGGTTGAGACCTGATTTGTGACCTAGGATGTGATCAATTCTGGAAAATGTTCCATGGGCACTAGAGAAGATTGTGTATTCTGTTGTTTGGGATGGAATGTTCTGAATATGTCTGTGAAGTCCATTTGGTCCAGTGTGTCATTTAAAGTCTTTATTTCCTTGTTGATCTTTTGCTTAGATGATCTGTCCATTTCAGTCAGGGGGTGTTAAAGTCCCCCATTCTTGTATTGTTGTCAATGTGTTTCTTTGCTTTTGTTATTAATTGCCTTATATAATTGGCTGCTCCCACGTTAGGGGCATAGATATTTACAATTGTTAGATATTCTTGTTGGATAGATGCTTTAAGTAGGATATAGTGTCCTTCTTCATCTCTTATTACAGTCTTCGTTTTAAAATCTAATTTGTCTGATATAAGGATTGCCACCCCAGCTTTCTCTTGGTGTCCATTAGCATGGTAAATGGTTTTCCACCCCCTCACTTTCAATGTGCGGGTGTCTTTGGGTCTAAAATGAGTCTCTTGCAGACAGCATATTGATGGGTCTTGTTTTTTAATCCAATCTGATAGCCTGTGTCTTTTGATTGGGGTATTTAGCCCATTTACATTCAGGGTAACTATTGAAAGATATGAATTTAGTGCCATTGTATTGCCTGTAAGGTGACTGTTACTGTATATTGTCTGTGTTCCTTTCTGATCTATGCTGCTTAAAAGCTCTCTCTTTGCTTAGAGGACCCCTTTCAAGAATTTTTGTAGGGCTGGTTTCGTGTCTGCAAATTCCTTTAGTTTTTGTTTGTCCTGGAAGCATTTTATCTCTCCTATTTTCAATGACAGCCTAGCTGGATATAGTATTCTTGGCTGCATATTTTTCTTGTTTACTCCTCTGAAGATATGCCAGTCCTTTCTAGCCTGCCAGGTCTCTGTGGATAGGTCTGTTGCCAATCTAATGTTTCTACCATTGTAGGTTACATATCTCTTCTCCCAAGCTGCTTTCAGGATTTTCTCTTTGTCTCTGGGACTTGTAAGTTGTACTATTAGATGTCGGGGTATTGACCTATTTTTATTGATTTTGAGAGGGGTTCTCTGTGCCTCCTGGATTTTGATGCCTGTTTCCTTCCTCACATTAGGGAAGTTCTCTGCTATTATTTGCTCCAATATACCTTCTGCCCCTCTCTCTCTTTCTTCTTCTTCTGGGATCCCAATTATTCTAATGTTTCATCTTATCATATCACTTATCTCTCGAATTCTGCCCTCGTGATCCTGTAGTTGTTTCTCTCTCTTTTTCTCAGCCTCTTTATTTCCATCATTTGGTCTTCTATATTGCTGATTCTGTCTTCTGCCTCATTTATCCTAGCAGTTAGTGCCCCCATTTTTTATTGCACCTCATTAATAGCCTTTTTGATTTTGACTTGGTTAGATTTTAGTTCTTTTATTTCTCCAGAAAGGTTTCTCTAATAACTTCCACGCTTTTTTCAAGCCCAGCTAGTATCTTTAAAGTCATGATTCTGAACTCTAGGTCCGACATCATACTAATGTCCGTATTGAGTAGGTCCCTGGCAGATGGTACTACCTCTTGTTCTTTTTGCTGAGGTGATTTTTTTCATCCTGTCATTTTGTCCAGAGGAGAATAGATGAATGAGAGAACAAAATGCTAACAGTTTAACAACGTCCCCAGCAAATATACTCTATACAAATCAGGAAAGACCTGAAACCAGGGAAAAAGAAAGGGAAAGAAAGAAGAAAGAAAGAGAAAAAAAGAGAGAAAGAAAAAGATAAAAACAAACAAAAACAGAACAAAACGAAAAAAAACAGAATATGATTAAATATGATCAGGCTAGTGCATAGATCAGTGCCACACACTAGATTTTGGGCATATTTTGGTCTGTTAGAAAAAAGTGCCCCCTAAAATTTTAAAGGAAGAAAGACTTATATATGTACAAAATAAGGGTTGATACAATGAAGGGATGGAAGATGACTGTAAAGATGAAAATTATAAAAGATTTTATAAAAGGAATTGATAAGATAAGAAGTTGTTTGAAAAAAGAAAGAAGGAGAATTGAGAAAGAAAAGAAAAAAAAAGGGAGAGAATGTGATCAGGCAGGAGACTAGAACAAATCCATACACTAGTGATTTAGGGTATATTTTGATCTGTTAGAAGAAACTGTATCTTAAAATTTTAAAGAGAGAACAACTTATATATATATGCCAAAAATAAGGGTAACTACTATGAAGGGATAAAATATGACTCTAAAAATGAAAAATAAAAGAATGTTTTTTTTAAAAAAGGGATTGATAAGATGTTGTTTGAAAAAGGGAAAAAGAAAAATTAAAAAAAAAAAACAAAAAAATTAACTTGGAAAAACTAATGAATCATGGTAAAAAAGCCATGAATTCTATGTGCAGTATTCCCCTAGCGCTGGATTTCTCCCATTCTCCTTGATCGGTAAACTTGGTCTTGGCTTGCTGGCTGTTCGTGCTGATCTTCTGGGGGAGGGGCCTGTTGCCGTGGTTCCCAAATGTCTTTGCTGGAGGCTGAATTGCCCCACCCTTGGGTCTGGGCTTAGCAATCTGCTCGGGTTTGCTCTCAGGAGCTTTTGTTCCCTGCAAACTCTCAGTACAGCTTTGGAGGACAGGAATGAAAATGGTGGCCTCCCAGTCTCTGCCCGGAGGAGCTGAGAACTCGGGGTCCCGCTCCTCACTGTGCCCCCACAGAAAAGCAGTCACTGCCATCTCCCCGGTCTCCGGCCGCACTCCGTGCTCACCCGGCCTGTGACTGAGTGTTTCTATCTCTGGCACCCGACCCCGAGTGGAGTCTCCAAACCCAGCAGATCCCTGTGGTGCGCTCCAGCGCTGCTCCTCCCCAGGGGAGGAAGGAGAGTCTCCCCGGATCTGCCGCTTGTTGGGTCCCTGCTGGAGGAGCAGTGGCCTGCCTGGGCCGCGGATCACAGTTTATGGCAACCCCGACTGAGAGCCCGCACCTCGGCTCCGTCACTGCAGCCGGCTTCCCCGCTCTGACACCTGGGAGCTCTGCTGCATTCAGGCACCCCCGGTCTTTCTGTGACCCCGAGGGTCCTGAGACCACACTGTCCTGAGAGGGTTCCACCCCCAGCTTAGCCACTGGAGCAGCGTCCCTCAGTGGAGCTGACTTCTAAAAGTTTCGATTTTGTGCTCCACGGCTCTATCACTTGCCAGAAGCAGCTGACGGAGGCCCCCTCCCCCGCCGTCTATCCTCCCGAATATCGCCTCGGATTCACTTCTCCGCACGTCCTACCTTCCAGTAAGTGGTCGCTTTTCTGTTTAGAGAGTTGTTGCTATTCTTCTCTTCGATCTCTTGTTTGAGTTCGTAGGTGTTCAGAATGGTGTGATCTCTATTCTGCTGAATTCCTGAGACCAGACAAAATCCAGGTCTCCTACTCCTCTGCCATCTTGCTCCGCCCCCTAGCTTGAAATCTGGAATTGTGATGCCACCGGTTTTGGTTTTCTTTTTTAACATTCCTTTGGCTATGTGGGGTCTTTTCTGATTCCATACAAATTTTAGGATTATTTGTTCTGGCTCTGTGAAAAAAAGTTGATGGTATTTTGGTAAGGATTGCATCAAATGTGTAGATTACTTTAGGTAGCATAGACATTTTAACAATATTTGCTTTTCCAATCCATGAGCATGGAATGTTTTTCCATTTATTTGTGTCTTCCTCAATTTCTTTCATGAGTGTTCTATAGTTTTCTGAGTACAGATCCTTTGCCTCTTTGGCTAGGTTTATTCCTAGGTGTCTTATGGTTTTGGGTGCAATTGTAAATGGGATTGACTCCTTAATTTCTCTTTCTTCTGTCTCATTGTTAGTGTATAAGGATGAAACTCATGTCTATGCATTGATTTTATATCCTGCCTCTCCTTCACTTTTAAAGGCAAATTTACTAGATACAAAATTCTAGGTGGGTGATTTTTTTCTCTCAACACTGTATTTTTTATTTTATTTTTTAAAGATTTTATTTATTTATATTTGAGAGAAAGGGAGAAAGAGCATAAGCAGGGGAGTGGTAGGCAGAGGGAGAAGCAGACTCCCTGATGAGCAGGGAGCCCGATGCAGGATTCAATCCCAGGACCCTGGGATCATGACCTGAGCTGAAGGCAGACGCTTAATGGACTGAGCCACCCAGGCACCCCTCTCTCTCAACACCGTATTCTTATCCTTATTTCTCTATAGCCAAGGGATATTTTCCTCTGGCTTTGTTAAGATTTTTTCTTTTTCTTTGATGTTTTGCAGTTCAAATTTGATATGCTTTGGTGTAGATATTTTGGCATTTATCCTGCTTTGTATTTTATGAGTTTCCTGGATCTGTGATTTGGTGTCTGACATTAATTTTGTGAAATTCTCAGTCATTATTGTTTCAAATAATTCTTTTGTCCCTTTCTCTTTTTCCTTCTCCTTCTGGTATTCCCATTTTCCCTATACTATACCTTTTGTAATTGTCCCACAATTAGTGCATATTTTGTTCTATTTTTTTTCCTCTAATACTCTTTTTTTTTTTTTTTTTCTGCTTTTCAGTTTTGGAAGTTTCTACTGACATATCCTCAAACTCAGCTATCCTTTCCTCAGCTGTGGCCAGTCTAACTAATGAGCCAATCAAGTACTCTGTTTCTATTATAGTGTTTTTGATTTTTGGCATCTCTTTTTGATTCTTAAAATTTCCACTTCTCTGTTTATATTACTCATTTATTCTTAGATGTTGTCTATTTTTTTATTAGAGCTCATTGTATATTACTCATTGTTATTTTATTTTATTTTTTATTTATTTTTTATTTTTTTTAAAGATTTTATTTATTTATTTGAGAGAGAGAGAATGGGAGATAGAGAGCATGAGAGGGAAGAGGGTCAGAGGGAGAAGCAGACTCCCTGCTGAGCAGGGAGTCCGATGTGGGACTCGATCCTGGGACTCCAGGATCATGACCTGAGCCGAAGGCAGTCACTTAACCAACTGAGCCACCCAGGCACCCTACTCATTGTTATTTTAAATTCTTGGTCTGGTAATTACAGCCTTTATTACAGCCTTTAATTAAGTGTAAGCCTTTCTACCATATCTGAGCCTGGTTTTGTACTTGCTCTGTCTCTTCAACTATATTTCATGTCCTAGATTTAGTACACCTTTTAATTTATTGGTCAAAGCTGACCTGATACACACAGTAAAGGGAAGTATGGTAAATATGACTTTATGATACTGTGGTATGGTATGAGGGACAGCATATGCTTTATAGTCTTATGATTAGGCCATAGTCTTATACATAAAGCCTGTGTCCCTACGATATGACTTTTACATGTGCTTCTGAGTTTTTCCCTCACCTTAGGTGGCACAGAAAGGCTAGAGAGAACTGGAGTTGAGTATTTACATTCCCATAGGTTATACTCTGGGAAAATAGTTCCTTCTGAGGGCAGGCCTTGTCAAGAAGAACAGAATGCTCTGGGCATATTTCAAAAGGCTATTTTTCCCTTCTTCCTGCAAAAAAAACATGAGGGGATTTCTCTCTGATATTTACTGTGAGAACATGCCAGGGCTCCTAAAAGTAAAATCCATAAAAGTGCAGCAAACCTCCCTATCACTGAACCCTCCTAGAATTTTAACTCTCAAACTTGTCTACACTAAACCTCCAGAAATTTATCAATTTCAGTTAAGGTTCTCCTACCCTGGCACTGGTTCTTGTGTAGATTTTTGCTCCTGAATTTCTACACCTGTTAGTGGTGATTCTCTGTATCTGTTTGAATGTCTTTCTAATATTGGGACAGTAGTTTCCCCTGTGACATCACTTCTTTGATAGATCTTTAAAACACTTCTGATTTTTTATTTGTTCAGCTTTTTACTTGTTAGGATGGAGTGACACCTTCCAAGCTCCTGGCATGCTAGACTGGAAACCAGAAGTCCTGACTCATATTTCTAAGCAGTCAGTGGTCAGTTAGAAACAGAATAATATCTTTGTCATCTTCCCTGAGACAGTGCTTGGAATTCAATCATATAAAATGGTAACTGCACAGACAAATATATAATACTCATTATGACAGCAGCAGTGAACATGTAGAAGCTAAAGTTAAAATGCTGAATACTTACCACATGACTTTAACTGTCCTTTTATAATCAGTGATTCTTGTCTAACATGCTACCTATCATCATTGGTTCCTTCAGGCTGCCAGGTAAAGCAATGATTGCCCATTTGCTTTGAAGTTATCTATATGAGGGAAAGATGGGAGCTTAGGAACAAGAACACAGAGACTGGTTTCCTTAAAACTAAAAAAAAAAAAAAAAGGAAAGAAAGAAGACAGAAATTATGAAAAGCAAATATATACTAGCAATACTTAAAGTAAATGAATGACCCATATTGCAAATTATCTCTGGCTGAAAGGAAGGTAAAAGAGGACACAAAGGTTGAAGGATCCAGTAAGATTTACAGATATTCCAGCAGATGAAGGAAAAAGAAATAAAACATGTATTTCCAAGGTGATGATCATGGAGGGAAGAAATGAACAAAAGGCCCATGTTAAATTCTCATTTTCTATAGAAAATAGGAATAGATATTGCTCTAAGTGATCAAATCCCATTAGTGTCATTACTGTTATCATCTTTCCTTGGCCATCTGTCAGAAAGTAGGGCTTAATGACTCAGCATGGATTCAGAAAAAACTCTCACAAAACTGAGACAGTTTCCATAGGAGTCTCATATACACCTGACTATTCTGTCATGAAATCAAAATTCTGTCTTGTCATTTGTGTAGTAATCTGTATCTCTTTCAGGAGCTGCTCATATGACTTAGCAACATGAAAATATGCTCACGTGACTTATAAAGGTAGTATACATTGCTGCCTAAACTTTACTTTTATGTCAATAGACAGTATACTAAAAATTAACTTTAAAATTTAGCCTTCTGAGTAACAAGGAATACATTTTCACATAGATTAATTCATAGGATGTGGGAGGGTTATGAATTAAATGGCATCTGTGGCAATTAGGGAAGTATACTTTCCTATAAATCCAGAAGAGTAAGTTACATGCATCTGGGCACACAGTCAATTATAACTTGAGAAGTTTCTCTGAATTCAACAACGCTGCATGAATTTCATGACCTGTGTTTTCAGATTCCGCTATTTATATAACACTGCTGTTCTCAGTATAAAACCTATAAATGGCTGGAACTGTACAAATGTTGCTATGGATAGAAATGCAAAGGGGATATGTAGAATAACTAAATCCACACAAATTTACAATGATTGAAAAGAGAAGGAAAAAGAGAAATGGAACAAGAAATAAATGTTTTAGGTAAAGAAATGATTAAGTACATGCTGTGCTTTTTCCCCCATTGTCCAACCATAAAAACTATTGTCCATTTAAATATATTTTATTATAACTATATGACTATATTTTAAATATATAAGCAAACTTTTCGTCATCTAAAAACTATCTTGCCAAAATCTTAATGTTTATAAATTTCAGGGGATTATAGCATTTTTCCTAGCCTAATACTCAAATTCCTGGTAAATTTTTTGAAATAAATAAATGGTAAAATTTCCATTCAAGGAGAATGGAAACTTTTTTTTAGTTTTTTTAGTCAACAAACTTTTTAGTCAACAAAGTTTCAGTGAGTAATCTCTAATAGGTGTTATTGAGGAATATTATTATTTAATTCTATTAGTCACTAATGGTAGCCACTGCTGCTGAGAGAGGCTGTAAATATGCACATTTATGAAATGGAAGGATGATAAATGATGAATTTATGGCTATCAACTTAGTTTTCATTTCACCTGCCATGAGTACTTGGGAAAGTAATAAATAGCAAGAAGAGTTTTTATAATTAGTATTTCAGTCCTACACCCTGTTGATTACTATTTGTAGTACTAGCAAAAATTTGTAGGGGAAATGTAGATAATGGGTTTATTACATATTGCATGTGTTGCACAAACAAGTAACAACCAAAAAAATTCAATGTCCTGATTGACCTAGCAAAATATAAGTCCACTTATATCCATACTAAAACTTTCTTCAATCAACATAAGATCAAGCATGTCTCTGATAAAATAAAAATATGGTTTATTTTATTTTCTACGGTTTATTGTGTTATGCTTGGTTAATTATGACTTGCTTATACTCCAAAGGGGAAAAGTCGAAATGCCATATCTGAAACCCTCTTGAATGTAATAGAGCATATTTTGGTAAAAGAAAGAAATAGGTGGCAACTTGGGTTTGTTTTTAATGACTTATAATTTTCTGTTTTTATTATCCTCGTTAGTTACAGAATACTTCTGCCTCCTTTCACTTTTCTAAGTACATTTTCCATGCAACACATTATAGTGCTTTACATATCCAGAGTCTATCCAAATCTCACTTTTTCATAACTGTTTTTGAGAAATTACAACATGTCCTTTCATCCTGCAGGTGAACTCATAGTTAAAACATGTATACTACAGACTGAAAACAAATCACACTAAGCCAACTCCATATTTTAATAAAAAAAATGACTACTTAAAGTTTTCATAAAATCTCAGTCAGAGTTAAAAGCCTTCTCTCTAATCTTCTACCACCTGTTTGAATCTATTCTAAACAATCTCAGGTATACACCCTCACAAATTCAGAAATTTATTTCCTAGACAGAGCTCTAACCATGGTGGAACAGATAAAACGAGAATGTGTGGGTTCAGAATATAGATCAAATGAGAGAGCAAATGTCTAGAAGTTTTCAGCAGCAGTCAGTGCAAGGCACACTTCAGGTACTGAGCATAGAGTCTGATACTTAGCTTATCAATGAATATTGATTAATTGAATGAAGTAAGTGAATAACTAAATCAGTCCCTGAAGAAATACTTTGATAGAAAAATAATCATGGACAAGATGGTGAGTTGGTAGGTATACCAACTTAAGGGAAAGTCTTAGCACTTAAGAATGTGTTAATAGTAATTATAAGATTATAGTGATATTTAAAATAGATAAAACAAAAGAATACATTGTTTTATAAAAAATATATTTTGTAAAAACCCACCAAGTTTTCCAGTCTTTCTCAAGCTATTTATTCAATAACAAAAGAGGACAGTAGAAATCATATTTCTGGCAAGTCACTCAAATGTGGTATCTCCTAGATCACCATGCTTTTCTCAGGTTTAACCTGGTATTATGAATCACCTTTCAGATGAATGGAAGTTTCCTTTAAGCCAAAACTGATGATTTTTCTAAATATTTACTTTTTAGTGCCTAATTCCATGCAGAATATCTTAAGTAAATGGTATTGCCTTTTTCAGTAAGCATGGAAGGCAACATTTACCATGGCCTTCACAATTAACCGGTAAGACTCCAAAGATGATAAAACTACATGAAGAGGTAGATGAGTGGTATATGAACACACATGCAGAGACCCAGTGGCGACAAAAGCCTGCCTAAGAGAGAGAAGTAATTATCAAGTCTAGGTGTTATCTACATATAGAATTAAAGTATGCAAATAATATTGGATTTCCTCCCCACCTGGGGGCAGGGAGGGGAGGGTCTTTGATTTGTTGACTCAGGGTTGAAAACAGTAGAATTATATCAGAATATGAATTGACTGCTGTATTTTGGAGAGTAAACACAACCTGGAACAAAAGGTACTATTCTAAATTTATTATTACCTGACAAATGGAGATTCATTTGACAGATTCTAATCAGGACAGCCATCTCCTCCTGGCACTACTGCTGAGGCTGGAAAATGACATTTTATTAAATTCAGATGCTGGTGAATTGTCAGCACTTATTTTGCTTGTATGTTCTGCAGCTTTCAGCGTATTGATCATGAAATTTTAATATAATGCTTGGAAACGTACGCCTGCATTTCAAAAGCAGCCCCAGATTGATTTAGGCCTTAGTTGCCCCCAAGAGAATAGTCAGCACCAGTTCAGGTATGATTCTTCTTTCCTTTTCTCCCCTCTTTGCTCCTCTGTCTTCTGATCCTCCCTTTGCCTAATTTCCCCTCCCCTTTTCCTCCTGGACAGGAAGTATGCCACTGAGTGAAAGAAAGATACTAAATCTGGTTTGGTTTAATTTGCAATATCCAAGCTACTCTGGATACTCACATTTGAAAAGATTTATGTAACTGAGCCACGTACTGTAACCAGCTAACATTTACCTATATTTAAACATTAGTACACTCTGTGCTACTTTTCTGGAGTTTTATGCTACTTTGTAACACATTTGTTATAATTCAACTCATACAAATAATTTTGAACATTCTATTAACTCACTTAAATTACTTTACAGTTAATCATCATTTCATTTTATGTTTGACAGAATGGCAAACTTTATGATATTAGGATTTATTTAGACACTTTGTGGCCTTTTCCTGAGTATAAAGTCATTTTTCTTTTTTTCCCCTCCTCTTATCCACATCGCTGCTGGCAGAGAAGGACCATTGCCTGTCTTTACTTGTGTTGGTCTTATAATAAGAGTGAAAGTCTGTTCAGTACATTGATTTTTTTTTTCCCCCAACAACTTGATTACTGCAATTCCCTGTTAGTTGGCCGCTTTTCAGCTACAATATCAAATTGCAACATGTACACAGCAGAGCTACTAGACTGGTGGTCTGCAACCACATACTGGGGGCGAGCAGAATCAGCTTAATTCCTTTTCTTCAGTCTCTCTTCAAAAAAGTTTAGCATGGACTGTAATCTCTTTTATTTTAATACAAATTTTCATATCTTTAACTATAGTGAACAATTTTCAAGACCATGTCACGGTAGCAGTGAAGTAACCAGCATAAATCACAGACACAAAAAAATCTGTCCTTCCCATAAGTTAACTACAAGGGTTCCAGTGACTAAATTCAACTTTAATAAGTATGGAGAAAATTGGTTAATAGTTACAATGTGAATATACCACAAGAGGAACTTCTCCAAGTGAGTGGCATGTGTCAGAAGCATTGGCGTGTTTACCGAATTACCTTTCGTTTCATATAATGATTCAATAAATGAATGGAAGAAAGAAATTACAAGAGTCACATGTCTTGGAGAAAATTAGGATCTCTTCTAAAAGAAATTTCAGAGTTTGGTTTTGAAATATTGGCATCAGAATAAAAGAAAAGGACACACACACTACACAGACATATAATTTTAAAGGAATGACATTGTTGAGATAAAATAATTATTGAATCTTGATATAATAAAATAATAAATGAAAGGAGAAACATATTTTGAAGTTATTTTTTGTCTAATATGCAAAGTGGTTAATATTTCTACCACATACAGAAAACTCATTTTTAATTTTTAAAGAAAAATACAAATTCACTATTGGGAAACTAGGAAAAGAATAAATTCAGGTGGTCTTGTAATTCATAAGGAAAAATGTATCTGTTAGTGAGCAAAACATACAAAGTCTGAAGCTTTGAGATACACTTTTATACCCGGAAAATAAACATACTTAAAACATATAAAACCTAGCAATCACTACGTTGTGGCTAAATTCACATACTCACAAAGACTTGCGATGCCTAGTCTGCAATTCTGAAATCCAGAAAGGCCTAGAAACCAAACATTAATTAATTAACTTAATTTTTTAATTTGGTAGCTTATTTGACAGCCAAATTGAACTGAGCTCTTTTGATTAGTAAAATCTGACTTCAACTGAATGTGTCTATTTACCGGTATTCATTTATCTCAATGCCACTGTTCTGATGCTATTTATTAGTATTTATTTGTTCCACTTAGTATGAATATTCATATGTATTGCTACAAAAAATTAACCTACTGTATTACTTAATATTGCTCCCAAATCCACTGGATTGTTATATAATCTGTGGTATTTGCACCATATTACCTTTCTGAATGGATGACCTATCTAAACAGTCTGAATTTTGAAACATTCTGGTTCTAAGGGTTTAGGGTAAAGAATCATGGAACTGTATAGTATGAGTGAGATTGTATGAAGAGTATTTTCATTCATTCATTTATTCAACAAATACATGTTTTGCATCAACTATATGCCCAGGAATGTTGTAGGCAATGGAAAAATGAACAGACCTCAAATAGCTTACAGACTAAAGGAAAAAAAGATACATGAGCAGAAATGCATTCAACTTTGGCAAGCACTAGAGAGAGGGAAGGAATGGGAGGGCTATGAAGCACTTCACCTAGCCTGTGGGACAGGGTTGATGAAGGGGCCCCCGCAAGTAAGCAAAAGGGCTTGGGCCAGCTGAAATCTCGACTAGGTCATATGCACTAATTGGATTCAGTGAGACCAAATATTGGGTGTGAACGGTCAGAGAAAGGTAACCCAGCAAAACCTGATCTGGGATCTCCCACATAGATGAGTCTGGTTGGAAATAGGGAGAGAAAGAGCAAAATTACAAGGCATAAGCAAAGGTGGGAATGTTCGATTTATTCAGAAGACTCAAGGAAGCTTGTGTGGGATTTTATGCAAAAGCTGACATGATCATGATTGCTTTAGTGATATTGGATTTTTTTTTTCACTAAATAATATATTGGAAGGAGATAATCCCAATAAGTATCAGGGATACCAGTTAGGAGATTGTTGTAGTAATACAAACAATAACAGATAAAGGCCTTGTCTAAGACAGTGACATTGCACTTCCTTACAGAATTTTCAAATTCTTGTACTCCTTATATGTATTTAAAATGATGTTAACTTTTGATAATCTGGATAAATACATGAAACTGATGTTTCTGCAATTCTATACAGTACTTATCCATGACAACAAAGAAAGAGAAAACCCAAAGAGATTAGGCTAGTCAATTTGAAAAAAATACATTGCTTTTAAAAATATTGTTAGTTAAAAAAAAAGAGTAATAAAATGAAAACTAAGTCTTTATAATATTTTTCTCTCTATTCCATTCATTTTTTTCTTTGTGACTAGGTCAGTTACCATGGCATAAAACTGTTTTCTTCAATAATGTCAAATAAGGTTTGAGGTTACTAAGTGTGAGCTCCATAGAGTTTCATCTATTTTGTTCCAATAAAACTCTTAGATCAGGTTCTTTTACATAATATGTATTCAAGTAGAATACATACATGAATAAATGAATGAACACTAAAAGTAAAGAACAGAAGAAGGAAGGATTGCTTTGAGTTCCTTTCTGTTTGTTTATCCCAGACCTAAATCTAAAGCCAAAAAAACAAAATAATTCATGAATTTATCTGTGATTTGTTCTTACCCCACCAGACTATTAGAAAGGAAAATCTGTTATTAATATTACACTTAAAGCTATATACTGAATTACTTCTCTCAGGCTGTTGTATGCATAACATTTGCTTAGCTTAAAAGTCACCATGAGATCTATCAAATTACTCTTTCTGTGATTCTATTTCTAGTTCCTGTTCTGGTGAAACATGAAACAACTTAAATCTAAAATGCTGGCCTATCATTTATTTACTGTGGCTTTGAGAGAAACTGAGAACATATTCCTCTTTTAATTCAAGACAGTCACCGTGCATGCAAAGTAGTAACCTCTGCACGTCAAGAAACAGAAAATCACAACCTGTCCTCCATCGTTTTCCTATACCACCCCACCTTTATGAAATAGCTGATTTTAAAGTATTTACTAGTAAAACAAGAACTACGTGAAGAGAGTGCTGTGTTCCAGTCATGGTACATACAGTATTCCATATATTCCTTAAAAGACATCAATAAAAAAAATGGTACAGGTGTCATTTTAGAGGTCAGGAAATGAAGCTTAGTGAATAACTGCTTTTAGATCTCAAACTTAGTAAATTGCAGAGCTAAAATTTCAAGACTAGCTAACCTGAAAGTCATTCTTTCACCATTGAAAAACAATATAGGAAATTTATAGAAACTTTCCCTGAAATATGCTTTAGGGTCTAAATTGATATTTCATATCTAGAATGACATATATGTTTTGGTATATCATATGCCATATAAACTCTTATGGAATGAATACAGTGACAGTTTAAGCCATTTTTATTGTTTCACATACTGCCATTCCTATAAAAACTAGAAACACGCCCCACATCGGGCTCTTTGCTCAGCAAGAAGCCTGCTTCTCCCTCTCCCACTCCCCCTGCTTGTGTTCCCTCTTCCACTGTGTTTCTCTCTGTCAAATAAATACATAAAATCTTTTAAAAAAATAAAAATAAAAAAATAAAAACTAGAAACACATATATGAGGAAAATCAAGTTTGAGATATAAAGTCATTAAGAATTAGTAAATGGAATTCATTTACTGACATGTAAGAACATAAAAAAAATGCAGGTTATAGAAACATATGTAATGAATAAGTAGTTTTCAACATTCTTAGACTAAGAAGTAAATAATTATAATAATTATTATAAGTAAATTATATTTTACAAGAATTAATCGTTTTGTATGCATTATCTCATTGAACACTTAAATATGTTTGGTCGGGTTTAGTTTTCCTCCTTCTAGATATAATTTAATAAGATATTCAATCAGAATCAGTCTTACTTCCTGGAAAAATCCAATACAAAGCAAAGCCTTGCTTTTTTAAATCCTCCCCTATATCTAACACAAGCCCAATGCTGTTAACAAGTTGTTTTAAGTGCCCTTTTACTGAGATGCATCACAATTTCCCATGGTGTGCTTTCTCTCACTGCAATGAGTAATAAACCCAACTTGTTCAACTACAGGTATGTTCTTGGTGACCTTTGACCATGGACATATGTAAAAATTTAATCAAATTCATTTTTAAAATAACCCAATGCTAAATAACTAGTTTGACAGCTCTAATTTGTTGGGTTTTGACTCATTAATTTCTTTGGTCTTATGAATATTCAGTTTCTTTGTTATAATAGTAAATAGTAAATTTCTTCTTTTTTAATTGAGGTATAATTGACATACATTATATTGGTTTTAGTTGTACAACATAATGATTCAATATTTGTATATATTATGAAATGACCACCATAAGAAGTCTATTTAAATGTTACCATATTTAGTTACATTTATTTCTTGCAATGAGAAGCAAATATTTCCTAAATAGTAAATATTTTCACCTCCTTTTCCTCCTCCTTCACTTTTTCTTATTATTCCTCTTATTTACTTTTTCCCCTGAAATAGCAATTAAAGCTGCATGTCAGCTATAAGTATTCTTTCTTTTTTTCCTAGCTATATTGGTATAATTGGTATATAGGACTGTACATAGTTAATATTTACAATTTGTGAGTTTGGATGTATTCATATACTCATGATACCATCATCACAATCCAGGTGATAAACATATCCATCACCTCCAAAAGTTTCCTTGTGTCCTTGGATTTTTGGGGGGTGGGATGCGGTTGTATGTGTGTGCTTATATGTGTGTTTATGTGTGTATGTGTATGTGTGGTAAGAACACTTAACATTTGATCTGTCTTCTTAACAAATTTTTAAGGACACAATAACTTATAGTTAATTACTGGTACTATGTTGTACAGCAGATCTCTGGAATTTACTCATCTAATATAATTAGAACTTTATATTAACAACTAAAATCTAATATATTTGTTATAAAATATTTTATTCAGTTGAAGACCAGATAACGTGTCTATTCATAAGCTGTTTTTATTAGACATCATGATTTGTGTGAATATTTTGAAAAAAAAAAAAAAGCAGCTGAAGATGAAAGCCAAAGGCAAGGAATACAGTACTGGTTGGTGCTAATGGTGTCCTTAAGAGTTCCACAAAATGATTTTAAAACTCCAAGGGTGAAAGGTCAGTGAGTCAAGCAGTAGCACATAAACCATTATGGCCATGCTCTCAGATCCTGCATGATCAGGGGTCATCATAAGATTTGTAATAAATCACACGGATTAATTTGACACTACACCTACTATCTTTAGATTCTATAAATCTTATGTGCAGGGTTCCATTAATTTAAAACAAAACACTCAGGAGAAGTTTATAAAGATAAAATTACTTTCTTTTTTCCAAAAGTAACCTTTATTTTATGATCTTCCAAATTTGAGAAAAACAATGGGAAACCCATTTACCTAAAATGCAGTTTCTAGTGAAATGCCCTTGTCTAAGAGTTATAACTATGAAGGGGACTTTTAACATTCTGGCACCACATAAAACTAGGAGAAAAGTTGTCTGTATTTCTTAGCTAGTAGCTACATTTGGAAGGTGGGATAATTTCCTTTGATTCTTCTTGTAATTCCTTTGCTATTATTTAAACCAAGTGTTCGTTATACTTCCCCAACAATGGGGCTAAGAAAAATCAAAATGCAATATCTCTGTATGTCTGCATTTTACTTTATATTTATATTATAAAAGTTTAATTTCAGTATTTGTCTAGCTAAATGTTTCTGGTTGTTAAAGAATTATGCTCTCTAAACTATTCTGATTATAAACTTTTAAAAATGTATAATAAAATCAAGGCTTTATTTATTTTTTATTATTAGTCTAGAAAATAGTTGTTGATGACTAAACCAACTTTAATTATAAACTTTATCAACAACCAATTCCTCTTATTTTCCATCCTGTGGTCTTTTAAAAGATATTTTCAGCTTTTTCACAAAATAATCTTTAAGAAAAGCAAGAAACATGAAGTTACAAATTGTTTTTCAGTATTAACATTAAAGTACTTTTAATGAAGAGAAGTAGTTTGATTAAAATGAAGTTTGAAATGAATGGCAAAAAAATGAAATAACATCTGTATTATCAATCTATCATTACTACAGAGTAAAGCATAATAGTTTACCACAATATCTATTAATTGTTTGTGATAAAAGTTCAAAATCATTCACATCACAAAATAATTTTAGATTTTTAAATCTGGATTGCTACTGTTTAGAGAGAAAGAGAGAGAAAAGGAGGACCCTAAAATATGCAAAATGTGGCAAGAGTCTTTATAAGAGGATACTTTGATGACCCTGAGTTATTTTTGTGACTCTCACCACCGATGGCATAAATGTTACACCTTAGTTGTATTCTTACCCTCTATGCTTAGTCTGTGCTAATTTCCAAAGATACTTACCTGTAATTGTAGAAATTCCTTTAATGGATTTCCAGACCACCAGTTGCTACTAATAAACATTTGGCTAGTTAGATTATTAATTTAAATGACCATACAGTTAATTCATTTGGTCTGAGAAATAAAAAAAAAAAAACACACAAGATGTGAATATTCTCTATAATTAATATTATTCCTGATTAACTTAATTGCTAAAATAATAAAGAGTGTATGAGTTGTAGAATTATATATAATTCTTATTTATCCACTACTTATGTTTCAGAATGAACCCCCAGAGCCTAATGAAGGGTGAAAATTTTGGAGAAAAGTGGTTCAATTAGTCAGGTTTTCCAGAGAAATAAAATCAACATAAAAATGTATTATAGGAACTGCCTGTTCCCACCATCCCGATCCCAGCCAGCACCCAGAGGGGCAACCCTAACAATGATTGGCCCAGGATCCACCCAAGGACAAAACAGGTGTGGGTGTTATGCACAAACAATGAATCATGGAACACTACATCAAAAACTAATGATGTAATGTATGGTGATTAACATAACAATAAAAAATTAAAGATTCAAAAAAAAAAAACAGGTGTGGTTGAAGCCCCCTGGGTCGGGGGTGGTCATCCTTCTCGCAATGGGCATGGACTTGTTCACCATACTGTGCTGGTTCACCAGCAGGAAGAATGCCTACATGGGGTTCAGCTGCAGATGAGACTGGATCATCTTAATCAGCTAATGCAGCTTGACATGGTCTGGGACCAGGAACTTGGTCTTGTCCAGGACGGGCAGCTCCTTCTCACCCTGTAGCACTCAGTGACACAAGGATCTTGCTGGGTTGCTGGTCTCAGATATGCTGCACCTCCTTACAGTGGTCAGCTCTGAGGTCAAGCTGGACAGCCAGGAAAGCCAGTGGTAGAATTCAGTCTAAAACCAAAGGCCTGAGGACCAGGAAGGAGCTCCAGTGTCTAAAAGCAGGAAAAATAACTCCTGTGTTTTTTTTTTTTTTAAGTTTAGATGAAATGCTAGTCTCATGTTTACAAATTTTAGATGATTGGTTCAACTGAAAATATGATACTGTCAGTTTCAGCAATTAGGAAATTTCAAATTATTGGTATCATAATATTTCAGAAATATTACAGACTCTCCAAGTAAGTGGACAAAAATGACAAATATTTTTCTCACTACCTTTTGGTCTATATCAAGAGAACTTTTAAGAAGAGATGCATAGAATTGTGTTGAAATGTTGGCATGGGGCACATTTTCACGTTGCTTTTCATGGAATTCTCAAAAAGAGTATTTTCTTGTTGTGAGGTCAAAAGGCCTCTCATTCACAGCTTGGTCTCTCCAGGAAATAGTTCCTAAAAATGTTTTTCAAGAAAAAAGTTAACTGCTAATAGAATGAATTTAACCACAGATATTATCATTTTTCATCTTAAAGAAACAAATAATCTTCCTTCCATTTTGTAATCTGGTTATAGAAGACATATTACTCCCAAAATCGTTGCATTAGAAAACAAACAAAATTGCAATATTACTTGAAAGTATTCTCATCAGGTTGTTTAACACTAAATATTGTGATATTTACTTGTCTTCACAGATATTCTTATTCTAAATATAAGGAAGACCAGTAAAATGGCTATGTTACTTGCTCTCACCCAACTCTGTACCATCAACTGGTACAGAAACAGTTTGGACATAGTTTACTCAATTGGATGTTTAAACCTGATATTTCACATATTAAAGTGCACAGTTTGATGTTATGATTGTTTTGACAAAGAATGAACAGTTAAGGACACTGGTGACAATAGAATAACTTTTCCTTGTGATTTGCCAATTTACTCTTCCTCACTTCAAATATATTTTTCTATGATTACCAGATTTTGAATTTTTATACAACATCAACAACAAAGATATACCATTTATAAATTTTCAATGATTTGAATCATGTAAATTCATTAAAAATTATTTTATATCCAAATAAAGCATAAGATTGCCTGACATATTATATGATATTCCACCTGCTCATTCTTGTGATGATTTTAAAGAGGGTAAAAGCTCAAGTATTTTTAACTGAACCTCAGGGTAAAATCAATGCTCTAGGAAGGTGCACCATTTTTACCTTTTTGGCTTTGAATACTCCTTGACAAACCACTACAATTCCTCAGTTTGAGAAGCAAAACCTGAGGTTATATTGAACTTTCTCTATTTTTGTACAGTGTAAAGATTTCCCATGGCAGAGTGGTCAAAGGCATTATAAGCACCTTACCAATTATGAATGGCATTAATGTAAGATTTGTAAGTGGAAAATATGCATTTATGAAATAGAATGGCAATTTCAAAAAATACATTTTGGTCAATAACTGCATTAAAAACAGAAGTTGGTTTTGGTATGTGTAGTTATTGAGTTATATTAGAAGAGTGTCAACAGTGTCATAAATTGTTCTAAACATAACTCCAGAATTGCTGGTAAGTCAATGAATGCTATTTACCGATTGACCTGTCTCTTAATCAATGAATGAGTTATGTTATGAGTTAGACATATATTTGTCATTATATACATAGGAAGTCTCCATATACAGGAAATATTTTGTCACAGAATTGAGTGCAAAATTTCAGTCCAACTAAATGTTATAAAGCCATGTTCCTCGGGGCGCCTGGGTGGCTCAGTTGGTTAAGCGACTGCCTTCGGCTCAGGTCACGATCCTGGAGTCCCGGGATCGAGTCCCACATCGGGCTCCCTGCTCAGCAGGAAGTCTGCTTCTCCCTCTGACCCTCTTCCTTCTCGTGCTCTCTATCTCTCATTCTCTCTCTCTCAAATAAATAAATAAAATCTTTAAAAAAAAAAAAAAAAGCCATGTTCCTCAAAATTAACTCATGTCTTTTTATAAGAAGGAAATTGGTCTTTATGCATTGTTTGATTCTTGAAATTGCATAAAATATTGTGAATAAAAATAAAATATATTTAAATGTATTTGTTGATTGATTATAAATTATAATTAGCTTAGTAACTTAGTTTACTTAGATATATCCTTAAAAACTAATATTTCCAATGCCTCCTAATGTTTTCAACTCCCTCTACTTTCCTTCTACAGCTCTTAGACATACTGTGGTTGGCAGATTTTCAGAAAGTGTTGTGGGAGTGGATAAAGAGAAATAAAAAGCCAAAGAAGCAGTTCCTAGAGGGAAGCAAGGTTGAAAATTACTTTTTTTTTTGCCATATATTTGGAAATCAGTTTTTTTAAATTGGAAATTACAAGGCAAAAACATGGGTATATTTCCCGAGAAAACTGTTTGAGAACTGATGGTACATATTTTACCTTTATGGTAAAAAAGGCTTTAGTTCATTTATTTTAAAATTCATCTCATAACTGAATAGATGAATGCATACCCAAAGTAAAGTAAAACTAGATCTAAGGCACATACTCATGGCGATATGCAAAAACTCTTATAAAATATATTTTATATATTTTTATATTTTTATATATTTTTATATTTATTTTATATTTATGTATAATGTACATTATATATATTACTTATATATAATTTATTTTATAAAATAAACTTCTTATAAAATTGAACCCATATCTGATTGAGTTTCTAAATTTAACTACCAATTTATGGAAAATACAGAAAATCAAGGAAAATGTTATATAGTGAAGCCAATGGGATGAAATCAGTAAATCTAGGTTTGGGGAAATTCTACAAGACAAACTAGTTAGAGGAAAATAATTTCCAGTTTGGGGGAAAGAGATGAGAAAAGAAACTACAGTTTACAAAATAAATCATTAAAAAGAAATATGAGTAAATCGTAATGCATGGACCTTAATTTGTCCTTGATATGTACAAACAAATGGTTAAAAAAAGGAAACAATTTTAGTAATATGAAAACTAGGCATTTTATTAATTAAAAATAATGTTCTTAATGTCATGGTTATATTTTTTTAAATAGTCATTTTTTTAGAGATGTATACTTAAATATTTATGGATCAAATAATGTGCTATCTGAAATTTACTTAGAAAAAATCTGGGGATGTTGGAGATACAGGAGCTTTGATGTTAGAGTATACAAAATTATAATAGATCCACTGGGATTCACTACACTAGTATCTCTATTTTGTTATGTATGTGAAATTTTCCATAATGAAAGTTAGAAATTAAAAAGAAAAGATTTGGAGACATAGACTGAACTCAGATAATTTGTAGGTAATGAAAATTTCTGAGGGTCACAGATAAAATATAGTGAGTCCAGGTATGATTAATGTTTTGAGGCATGCTATCAAGAAAAGCAAATCAAGGGGCTCCTGGGTGGCTCAGTCTGTTAAGCGTCTGCCTTGGGCTCAGGTCATGATCCTGGAGTCCAGGGATGGAGTCCTGCCTTGGGCTCTCTTCTCAGCGGGGAGTTTGCTTCTCCCTCTGACCCTCCCTGCTCTCGTGCTTTGTCTCTCTCTCATTCAAATAAATAAATAAAATCTTAAAAAAAAAAGAAGAAGAAGAAGAAGAAGAAAAGTAAATCAAGGGGTGCCTGGGTGGCTCAGTTGGTTAAGCCTTCGGCTCAGGTCATGATCTCAGGGTCCTGGGATTGAGCCCTGCATCAGGCTCCCTGCTTGGCAGGAGGCCTGCTTCTCCCTCTCCCTCTGCTGCTCCCCCTGTTTGTGCTCTCTTGTTTGCACTCTCTCTCTCAAATAAATAAAATCTTAAAAAAAAAAAGGGAAAGCAAATCAAGTAAGGTAACTCTTTTTAAGTATTTATGTATTTATTTTTTTAAAGATTTATTTATTTGACAGAGAGAGACACAGTGAGAGAGGGAACACAAGCAGGGGGAGTGGGAGAGGGAGAAGCAGGGTTCCCGCCGAGCAGAGAGCCCGATGTGGGGCTCAATCCCAGAACCCTGGGGTCATGACCTGAGCTGAAGGCAGACGCTTAACCGACTGAGCCACCCAGGCGCCCTAAGTATGTATTTAAATGTAAACTTAAAATATATTTTTGTGTCCTCTGACAAAAACATATGAAAATCTTTTGGTGGAAGTAGCAGTTAAGGATTGTGGGAAGGTTCCTTGGATGATAATCTTGCCTTTCTGTTTGTTTCACACCCAGTTGTCACATTGCTGCCCAATAAGTTTGAAGACTGCACTCTGTCTGATTCCCCATACAGACTTTTCTCAGTGAACAAACCTGCCTTGGCATAGCTTTTACTTTCTCAAAGAAGCTGGCTGCCTTGTTTCCAGGTATGTGTCTTGTGGGTAATTTTTATTTGAATAAATTCCTCACATTCAGTATTGAAAAACAATATTTCCCAGCCATACATTTTGGGCCAGCAAAATTGTCATAACTGCTGCCTTGAAATCTTAGGGTTATAACTAAATTAGGAAGTCACTTTCGACTCTAACTATAATATATGCAGCATCAGGAGAGCAAGAATTGTGTCTTTTTCATTTAGTCTCAAGCTTTTGTTAATGCCAGATTTCAGTCTGTGATAAAAATTCCAGAATCTGGCTTATTTTATTACTGAATAAATCACTAAATATGAGGCTAATTACAAAAGAGATTGCTGCTATTTATGGCCAAATATACTTATAATCTCAACAGACTGGATATAAAGAAATTTTAATCAGGAAATACTAAAAATATGTGACAAATAAATAGACATTTTGTTAGCATATTTTCTCCTGGGGTTTCCTTGAATGTCATTAAAATTATTTAAGGGAAAAATTATAAACTAGGGAATACAATTCCAAAATTTAGGACTAATCATATTATTAGCAATGTCATCATTGCATTTCAAATTAAGACAGGTTTAAGTCATTTTGCTTTAATGTCAGCTTATCAATTTTTTTAGCACCATATGAGCATTATGTAATTACAGTGAATTATACAATTATGTGATATGAGATGCGTTGGTAGGTTTTACTTCTAAAAATAGAATGATTTAATTTGAATTGATTGTTGTTTATATACCATTTAACTACATGCCTGAGCTGATCACATCATAAAAAATAGTGCTTGCCATGATGGCAATTAAAGAACATTTAGTTTGATATCAAAAGAATAGTGGCAAGTTTAAAATTCTAGCCTTTAATGCAGCAGTTGTAAAATATGTGTATTCTGACTTTCTGCCTCAGTTTCTCCATTATTCAAGTGAGGATAAAAAATTAGTGACATTTATATGTCATATCAAAATGTTGGAAGTAACCAAAGGGAAGAGAACTATTTGGAGCTACAGCTATAAGTTCTAGAAATACTATTTTAAACTCTTTTCTGCGTTTGAATATGTTTACATTCTGGTTTCAAACGTCATTAATGATAACCTGATGGCCATACTCAACATTTCTGTTAGTTTTCTGAGCATTTACCCTGCCAGAATTCGCAATGTAGGCTCCCATTCATGAGCATTCTCTTCCTCTGGATTCTGATAATCGTGTTTTTATTTCTAACTCTCTTTCAGTACCTTCAGTTTATTTCAACTAACATGTCTTAAATACCTATGACAATGTGCCATCCATGTCCATATATATTATTTAAGACTCTAAAAACATGCCCCAAGTCTCTACATGAAAGTAAGAGATGGTCAAAAAAACAACTCTTTGTGGTAGACATTGCACCTTCTCCCCTTCCTTTCTTGCCTCCCACTCTCTGGATACGAGCATTTCCTAGGTTTATGTTTCTGAACAACTCTTCTTTATGAGAGATCCAACCAATCTTACAATAATAACTAGCACACCCCCCTGGATGAGTTTCAAAACTCACATCTTTAAGCTTGACTGCTCACTTAAACTTTCACTTCATTTTCAGTGGCTACCAGGCATTTCCACATGGACATCTTCCTAGTATCTTCAAGTACAGCATATCTAAAACAGAACTCATCCTCCAGGTACCAACTCATGCCTATCCTTCTGATATTCTAAATACAATACGTTTTAGACAGTCACTCAGATAAGAAAGGGTCAATAGTCCTTAATCATTACTCTTTTTTTTATCTCTTATAGCAAGTAAGATATCATAAACCAAAATACTCTCTTTTTATTATCAACCACAATTATTTTTGCCTTTTAACTCCTACCACTACAAATTTGGCTCGGGGCTCTGCCACTTCATGTATTCAGCTTGTTAAAGGAGATCCAAACTTTATTCTTCTGTCCTGTTCTTTCTTCTTGATCAACCTATTGTGCAAATATATTTTTTAAAAATAATTTTCACAAAATGATTTTGCATTACTTTCCTTAATTAAAAAGCCTCAGTAGCTATTCCATTGCCTTAAGCATAAAATTTATCTTATGCACACTTCGACTTCTACCCTTGCCTGTAGGACACTTCCAAGTCCTTTACAAATATAACAACTCCTCAATATGAATCCTTTAATCCAAACTTGATAAAAAGCTTAAGTGGAAAATATCAAAGACATAGATGCTGTATTAACCATGGATCAGAATGGTCACATGGAAACCTAGATGATAAATATAAAAACATAAATCAGGAACAGTTTTTACAAGGTCTTGAATGTAAGTGCATGCTAAGAATTCAAGCTAAGAATTTAGACTTCAAAAGCAGTCAGAGAAAGAGAAACCCAGCTTCCAAAGGGTAATGATCTTGAATAATAGCTAGAAATTCCACTGTAGACTAGGACTGAGCAACACATGTACAAAATGAACTTCAAGTTTTAGTCAAGTAGCCAAAGAGAAGTAAAGGTAGCATGGGAAAAGAATATGACCAGGGCAGGTTTCAGAATAACAGAGCAGGAGTGAATCATGTTGGTATGGATGAATACAAATGGGAAATCTGTCTGAGAATTAGCATCAGGTAACCAATGAACTAAAATGAAATGGAAAGGCAAATAAAAGTGATGTCAACTTACAAATGGCCAGAAAAAGAATATTTAAGTGGGAGAGAGTAATTTAAGCTTGCCTATAGTACTGTTATAGTGGCATGCACTGCCTTTGGTATCCAGTGTAAATTGGCTTGGAATCCAATTTCTTCTATTTCCTATTTATACTAGCTTTGTGTTCTGTGTATAAAGTGCTCAGCACAGTTCTGGGCACAAATGAAATAATGAACAGAAGTTTTTAATATCATTTTCCCCTGCACGCTTCAATCAGAAGCTTTCCAATCTCTAAAAAACAGTTTTGCCTTCCAGCTACATCACTTCTTGCCCCACTGAAGTAGTCATAAAACTGTTTATGTGTCAAAAACCTTAAATTAAAATTGCCTGAAAGAAAAGTTATCTGTAATATTGTTCTTACTTCAGGTAAATAATGATATAATAAGGTCATCCTTCAGCTAGTCAGGAAAACTTGTTACATTATGGAAGATATGTTCCTTCATTCTGCTATATGCCTGAGATGATGGGTCACTCAATGCTATGAATTTATGTCAACTGATTGATTATGTGACAAAACCCTATAGCACTTTCCCCCTGGACCTTATGAAATCCAGCTGTACTGACTGCCACAAATAAAATCATGGGAGTAGTCAACTCTTTGTAGTTTAATTAAAAAATCACCCCATTCTTAACTTTTTTAAAAAAACAAATAGTTTACATTTTCCTTTTAAATTACATAATGTATTCTAAATATATAGGAAAGCAAATTATAAATAGGTAAAGAGCCTCAGTGTTTATGTGTATATATTTAAAACGGCTTGATATTTTGTTCTAAAATTTGAAATAGAGATTGGCTATACATTACCAAAATAAAATAATTTTATATAATGTATCTATCAGTCCAATAAACTATATAAAAAATCAGATTAATTGTTGCTATGTTCAGATCAACATTCATTTCAGTATTTTCCATTTCTTGCTGTTCTGCATATGACTTGGTTTTAGACTGACATATTGATGTCTTTTCGGAGATTTGTAAAAATCCATGCAATGGGTTCCAGATATGGAAATATGCCTAATAAAGACAATTAACCCTGAAGTGTTTCAAGAGGCAATAGAAGTATGTCAAAAGGGCATGAAATACACCCATGATATCCTGGTGATAAAGCTTCTGTTACATTGTTATTGAACACTGTGATAAAGTCAGCAGGAGAAATGCTTTTAAAGAGTTGGACAGAACTACAGATGGCTTCTCACCAGGTCATTTTGTATTCCTCACTAGTCTATCTAGTCAACCAGTGTATCATATAGAGCCAGCACAGGTAATTAATCATTTTTCTTATATTTGAATTTATTACCATTTGGATATGGTGGAGTTAATGATGCAATAACAAAAAAGACTAAAATTGTCCTTATTTATAACATTTTCTGAAGAATAAATTTAAAGTGACTCATTGCCATTGTTGCTTCAAAAATATTTCATGAAGTTATGATATCTCTTTTATGCAGAAAGGAAATATTCTGCCTAAAATGTAATATGTAATATTCTTTTAGGCAGAAAAGAAGATGATTCCTCTAATACCAGCCTTGATACTTTTCATCTGAATTTGAATCATGCAGGTTAATATTTTGTTATTAAGTGATTGGCTTAGATTATATAAACTTCTGTAATACACACACACAATTTTTAACACTTATGTAAACAGTATAATATTTTAGAACAAATGAGTAAAAAGGCCCAGATAAAGGAGGCATATGATATATTTCCTTTTAAAAGTCTTATGCATACCTCTTTTGTATTTTATTTTTAAATTTTATTAATTTATTCTATCCTCATGTTTTATGTATGTTTATTTATATGCATGCATATATATATATATATACACACAGATGTATAATTTAAAAAAATAATAGTTCCCCACTGATTATTTTGTTTTATATAGTTTTCATTCTACTAATCTCTGCATTATTAATGCTGTTTTACATCATTATATATCCTTATTCTACATAATTTTAATAGTTACTGATGTTTTCTTAAAGTATTTTCTATAAATTATAGTTGAGGGTGCCTGGGTGGCTCAGATGGTTAAGCATCTGCCTTCAGCTCAGGTCATGATCCCAGGGTCCTGGGATCGGGTCCCGCATCGGGCTCCCTGCTCCTTGGGAGCCTGCTTCTCCCTCTGCTTTTCTCTCTCTCTCTGTCTCTCATGAATAAATAAATAAAATCTTAAAAATAAATAAATAAATAAATAAATTATAGTTGAAAGTGTTATCTACTACATCCAACCCATATGCTCTCTAACTCACAAGGAATCCTTTTTTAACTATTTCTCCTTATTGTTCTTTTGAACTCTGGTGGAGACTACTTGCTGTTTACCTCAATATGTGTTCTCACCATCTCTTGGCTTATCTTTGGTTGGACCTACTGTGAAAGAATAAAGATCATATTTTGTAACTTATATAGGAGAGATCATTTAACTAGTATCTGGTCTCTGAGGTATAAATAGAAATTTGTGATAATTCCAAGAGGTATTCTTAATGAGAAGAAACACATTCATCTCTGTCCCTTCCATTTTCTTACAGAATTGAATTCAAAATTTATGTTTGCATATTAGCATATTCATTATACTAAAAAAGCATTTGTCTTTCCTTCTTCTAAATGTGGAAAATCTAAAGAAATAAATATAAAAGCAGAGATTAATAAGATAAAAAACATAAATCAAAGGGAAGAAGCCAAAATTTGATTGCTTGAAATAACATTTGTAGGTTCACAGCCCTCTGGAAAGCTTCCCTGGTATAATACAAAACCAGTCCTCTTATGCCAAGCAGGGAGAGACCAAAGAGAAACACATCACTCCATGCTGCTATGTGGCAAATTTAATAACAGCAAAGGAAACTTACGTATGAGGCGTGTCTTGGGAGACAGCAAGACCAATAGATCCCCACACCTGCCCTCTAAATCTTAAAAGCTTATAAAGAAGTTGTAACTGGGCTTAGTTACTTATACCATGCAGGTGTTTTCAACACCACATCACTTATCTCAACGCTGTGTCCTTGGAGCAAACTCTGGGAGCAGGAAAGGCAAATGAAACCCACATTCTAAGGACGGGAGGAGGTGAAGAGCCTCCAAAGTGCCCAGGGCTAGCTCACGGGTCTGTCTCAGGCATATCTTTTTTGATCACGTTCTCCAACCTATTATTAAAATTGAATGACAGGGTGCCTGGGTGGCTCAGATGGTTAAGCGTCTGCCTTCAGCTCAGGTCATGATCCCAGGGTCCTGGGATCGAGTCCCACATCGGGCTCCCTGCTCCTTGGGAGCCTGCTTCTCCCTCTGCCCCCCTCTCTCTCTCTCTCTGTGTCTCTCATGAATAAATAAATAAAAAGTTAAAAAAAATTGACAAATGACCACCAAGTCTAATATAATATGAAAAAAAAGATAAATTACTTAATATCAGGGGTGGTATTACTACAATATCGCTACAAATCTTCAGACATCAAAAGATATTTAAAAGAACATTATGAATAATTGTATTGCAAACATCTGACAATGTGGATAACATGGACAAATTTCTAGATAAAGATGATAGCAGAAGAAATGGAAAATTAGAATAGTCTGATATCTATTAAAGAAATCAAATCTGCTATTAAAGACTTTCTACAAAAAGTAAAAAAAAGAAAGAAAACAAAACAAAAAAAATTGAAATCTATAGGCACAGATGAATTCAATTATAGCTTCTTCCAAACTAGTGAACTGTAGAAGTTTTGTCAGAGCAATGGGAGAAGAGTTTAGGTTCTTACTTTATGCTCTTGTAAACCAGTTGTATAAGTAATAACCAGGAGAGGAAGTGTTATATACTCAACTATGATGTGAGAATTTTCCTGGCTTGCTACATTGCTGTGTCTTCTCTAAAAAATATAGGAAGCCATACTTCACATGCTTGAAATGAAAAAGAAAAATTTTAATATGATATCACTGTTGATCATTCAATTGAAGGAGACTGGTCAGGACAGAGAGAAAAAAATAGTAACGATTCTTTGCAGAGAATTTGACAACAGGTGAACTTCTTCATCTCGATTGATGGAAGACAATGGAGGATAGAGAGGCTTTTTGCAATTCTCCTACGACTTCAAGTCCTGAAGAGTACCCCAAATCCACTGCAGTTAATAACTAATTAAATACTTAATGCTGCCTTAGGTAGAAAATAAAGCTTTTGACAAAACTTTCTAATTGATACCTCTTGGATTTCCAAAGCTTTCAAAAGCTAATGAAACATTTTTAATTAATTTGGGACTTAGGACATTTGCACAAACATTTGCTTAAAATAAGCAAGAGATGTGGTGTGGACTAGGGTCATAGCAATAAAGATGAAAAGTAAAGTATATTTCCAGGTTTTGTTTTAGAGGATAAGACAGCAGGTCTAGCTAGAAATTGGAATGAGGAGGATTGAAAGCAAGAGAGGAATATAGGCATCTCCCTAAGTTTTTGACTTTTCTAAAGCCACCGATTCTAGCTTTCCTCATTCATCTGGGTCTGTTTATGGATCATCTCTCTAGATTGGTCAGTGTTCTTTAAAGCAAGCAACAGCAAATAACTCTGGCCATTTACACAGAACACATATTTACTGGATGAAATTTATTTGGTGGCTAACAGTGTCATTGGGAAGGCAGTGAACCAAGTTTAGGAACGGTCAAAAACAGGAGACACAAGGCAGTGGCTAGGCCAGTAGAAATCTGGTTCCAGAAGCAGGCCTGAGAGGACAGAGCTGTCCTTCCACAGCTGTTCCTGCTTTAGCAGCAGCTGCAGGACAATGAGCTGCCACCACTGCTCCCCCTGGAACCTGGATGCTACCACTTCTGCAGCCCTTACCACCAGAATGTTTTCTTTACTGTCCCTTTTCTTTTGAAACTAGCTCCTCATTTCAAAGTTTGCAAGTAGGATGGGGGGATTTGACCAGTTGAATCTGGGTCATGTACCAGTCTTCCTTGCTTTAAGGAAGAATGGGAAAAAAAAAAATCTGTGTCTGGTCCTTTTTACTTCTACAGTGAGATATGGGCTTTGTCTCCTTGTAAGATTTATATGTTGAAAAATTCCCCGGGGATAGGATGTAGATGCTCCAGAGTCAAAGCTGAAAAATATTTGCAAGACTCCTCTTCTTTACCTATATAAATAGTGTTTTGGTCAGGAAGTCACTTTCAGACTGTATCTCTTTTTCCCTCCTCATCTTTTCTTTTGGACATTGATGAATTCTAAAGTCTCCACGCTGAAAACTAGAGCCCTTATTCAAAGAGCTTTTTCTGAATACCTACAAGGTGTCAGTCTGCAAGTCTTTAGACATCTCTGTCATTTAGGATGCTGGAAAGACAAAAACAATACAATTATCAGGAGGAGTAATGATAATTGTTACGTGTTCAACAAACACTATGGAAATACAGAGAAGAGACTTTTAACTCATCTTCAGAGAAAGAGAACAATTCATTCAAGGTAGATAATACTAAAGGGAATCTAGAAGGATTAGTGGAATTAGGCAAGTGGAGAAGGGAATGGGGTAATGGTTTTCCCAATATGAATCTAGTCCTTAAGAAATTAACACTATGAGTGTTTGGCATGAGTGACTGGTAAAAGACGTTTGAGAAAGCATGGTATGATTGCATAACTGCAAGATAATTTTGTCAAGAACACTAAATGCTTGCACATGGTGGCAGAGTGGGCCTTCTATGGCACATCAAAATGTTCAAAAGTTACATGAAGGAAGTTTGGCATAATGGAATATTATGCAGCCATCAAAAAACCCAGAATCTTGCCATTTGCAATGACGTGGATGGAACTAGAGGGCATTATGCTAAGCGAAATAAGTCAATCAGAGAAAGACATGTATCATATGATCTCACTGATACGAGAAATCTTAATCTCAGGGAACAAACCGAGAGTAGCTGGAGCGGTGGGGGGTGGGAGGGATGGGGTGGCTGGGTGATAGACACTGGGGAGGGTATGTGCTATGGTGAGCGCTGTGAATTGTGTAAGGCTGTTGAATCACAGACCTGTGCCTCTGAAACAAATAATACATTATATGTTAAAAAAAAAAAAGATCATAGGAAGGGAAAAATGAAGGGGGAAACGTCGGAGGGGGAGATGAACCATGAGAGACTATGGACTCTGAGAAACAAACTGAGGGTTCTAGAGGGGAGGGGGTTAGGGGGATGGGTTAGCCTGGTGATGGGTACTAAAGAGGGCATGTATTGAATCGAGCACTGGGTGTTATACGCAAACAATGAATCATGGAACACTACATCAAGAACTAATGATGTAATGTGTGGTGATTAACGTAACATAATAAAATTAAATTAAAAAATTAAGATGAATAAAGTCTGAGGATCTAAAGTAAAAAAAAAAAAAAAAAAAGAAGAAGAAGAAGAAGTATTGGAGAAAGCAGACTGGATTCAAGGAGACCAGATAGGAGGATATCATATAATATAAGTGGGGAGTCAAGTTTTAAATCCAACTATGTCTGATTCCCAAAAGGTTTTCACTCTCTCCTCTATATCTTCAATTTTTATGTTTAGTTTAAACAATGAATTATTGTTTTGTGTGTACTCACAGACATAATTTATATGTCTTATTTTTAAGCCACTAAAATCACAAACCAATTAAATTTAGTTTTAAGTGTCTTGCTATGTAAAAGATAGAAGTCACACTGTGTCTTCTGCCCACCTTGATCCTATCTTAACTTTCTGCAGCTCAAATCTCATTCCTTCTTTATGGCTCATGTCAGTGTTCTTATTCCCCGGCAGAAAACAATGACTTTCTAAACTGAATGCTCACCATAATATTTTCTAAAATGTTACTGGCAACAACCATCATATTTTTGTTTTGGAATCTGTCTCACTGTGTGAATTTCTCTGTTAATTTTTTAAGGGCAAAATTCTTGTGGGAATAACCAATGTATACAACAGACTGCCTTGAACAAAATCTAGCTTCATGCTTTGAATTCTGAAAAAAATACTATTTAGATATTTATAGAAAAAATGAATGAATGAGTGAAAATACCATAAGAACTATCTTCAAGAAGTAATGAACATTTATTTCAATTGATTATATTAGGCCACTGAGATTAGGATTTTTGACAAGCCAATGTCGAGACAAAGTTGGTAGGGCAAAAGGTTTATTGAGGTGTAACTTGTAAAATGAGAATGAAAAAGCAGCTTGATCAGAGGGATTGTCAGATCAAGATGTAGACCTAACAGAATCTCTACCAACACAACCATGAGCTCTAAAGAAAAAGCCTGTTAGATGATTTCTGTGTTGGGTGGGATTGCTATGTCACTGCACTAACCCCTTGCTCAGCCATTACATGGGTACTACGCTAAGATGAGCATAACATTGACTGCCACTGACTTGATCAGTCATTGGCCAGAGGTTGTCCCTGGAAAACATGCTTCATCTTTTTGTTTTTGTTTTTAATTATTTTTTAAAAGCTTTTGTACCTTTTAAAATTTTTTTTTATTTGAGAGAGAGAGAGAGAGCAAGAAAAGGGGGGAGGGGAAAAGGGAGAGGGAGAAGCAGACTCCTTGCTGAGCAGGGGGCCCGAAGGCAGATGCTTAACTGACTGAGCCACCCAGCCACCCATAGCCTCATCTCGAATACTGAAGCAGACCCTGACAGAACTAAGAGCTAGAAACTGTCAGATAAGCATATTACTTAAAGCTGAGCAGCAAGTCCTTAATTATATAACCCAGATCCACTTTTCTATGCACATTTAAAAAGAAGTCCCTCCAGAGTGAGTTATTCTTCCTGAGGGAAGATTTAGAAGATGGATGTTAGTAGGATAAACTTCAGTCCTCATCACTGTAGTTGGTCTCAACTTCTTAAAATCGCACTGTCATCTATCTGTTCTAGTTATTCTTTCCAAATTTTGCCCACCCTCAGCTATCATCTTTGTTGTTTTGTTTAGTAGTGTAAAATAAACCTTCATTCCTGAGAGATCTGATATCCTGATATCCTTCAATCACTCAGATAAAAGTTACTGCCCTTGTTCGTTCACATGTTGGCAGGGAGCACCGATAAGAACCCAAATGTATCAACTGAATTATGTACATAATCCTCCATGCTTCCACTGTGAAAAAGGAGCCCTACTTCCTCATGTTAATTATAATCATTTACTCCTCCCAAGATAGTGACTCCTCTTGTCTGCTGCTGAGTGGACATAAGGAGCTCAAAATGACCAGGTGACTGTTATTGCTGATAGTTTGCTGACCCCCATGATGGTGTGCATTCTTTGAGGAGCAGGAATTCTAACCATGCACAGCCCAGAATTGCAGAGATGGGAGGCACAAAGTCTTTAAGTGAATCATTAGGAGAAGTGGTACCTGTGCTGACTATTGCTTCTGCCCCTTGGTTCCTGGACTCATGTATCCATCTTCTTTGGGGCGCAACATCATGTACAGTTCTCTAATTCAATGTATTGCACATGCCCTGGAGAATAACATCCCATCTTCTAAGGGTATGTTTTCCAAACTGGTGCTTCAACCACACTTCTAATGGGTCCTCCCAGTGCTCTATTGGGTTAGCAGGTACTGGGTGGTGTGGTATGTGATAGGACCAGAAGATCGCACAGTAATGGATCTACTGCCACATCTTCTTTCCTGTAAAGTGGTTTCTCTCATCAGATGTTATTTTGCATCTGATTCCTTTCATGTGGATTAGGCATTCTGAACATCCTAAGCGAGTGATGTTGATTGAGATCTTAAAGGCAGTAAAGTTAAATAATATGTATCCATTTCTGTGAAAACAATTCAGGGACCCTTGATGTTGAAAGAATCCCAAAGAACTCATCTTGCCATCAGTTGTCTAGTTAATCTTCACAAGGAAATCAACATCCTGGGAAATCAATAACCTGCTGCCAGACAGTCAGAGGCAGCAGTTGTTAAATTGGTCTTGCTCTGTGAGAGTCCATGCTGTAGGGCCTATGGATAGTCTCTGTTACTGTCGCTGTGGCCATTTTGTTTCTGTGTACATTGTATCAGCCCTGAGATGTTCACTGGAAAATGCTGGTTAAAATCAATGGGCTAAGTCATTGTGTCTACTTGCATGTGGTACTTTCTGGTGGGTTTTGACATATGAAGATCTTCACGTGTTGTGCCCACTTTCATATGTTTATTCACATGCCTTTAACAAGGGCCTTCTTTCCCTAGTTCTTTCAATCTTGTCCCATTCAGGCTTCAATCTGACCAGGCTACTCACTACTGCCCAGGGGATCATAAGTATTTTCTTTTGAGGCTATTTTGCCTATTAAACAATGTGGAAGATCAGATGCACCTTCCAAAGCTCCATCCACTGTAAAAACTTTTATTTCATCACTGTCTTTCAAGGCCACTTATATGCAAGGCCATAATATAGTCATTCTCCATTTTTGGTTTATATCCACTTATTGAGAAATTAATGTATAAACAAAGCTCAGGGTTTTTGTTGTTGTTGTTGTTTTTGTTTTGTTTGTTTTATTTTGTTTTGCTTTTTCCATATGGAACCACCAATGGAACCACACCCTAGGTATGAGTTTGGGAAGGGGCACTTATGCAACCATGTTATGGTATGTGACAAGGAGGACATGTGACATGTAGTACTACTAGCTCATGGAGCTTACTTATACTCTCTGTTCCTGCTTTTGCTTGGTATTGAGCATTCCGTTTACATCTTACAAAGAATCACTACAGGGCCAGCCTTGATTTATGACTTGATGGGTTTTAAAGGACTGAGTTCATGGTGGTAAGTTCCAGATCCATAGCCACTTGGCGTTCCACGGTTAAGTATTCCATTTCTACCAGTGCTCAGTCACATGCCAGGAGCTATCTTTGCTACAGATTGCATAGCTTTGCTCTAGGGGCTTATGTTTTCAGTCGTCCTCTACGGCCTGCCATAAATACTACACAAGATGCTTTTCAATAATGATCCCTGCAACACAATATCGCATACTGATGGACCATAGGCCTATGGGGCAAGACTGCTTACCTCACAAGCTGGGAATGTCACAGAGCCTTCCCATTACCTGGTACATGAGTCAGAGCAGCACCCCCATGTATGGGTGAAGTGTTACTTTCTTTCTTTTGTTTTAATTTAGAGAGGGGGGCGTGCAGGAGTGGGGGGAAGGTCCACCATGGAACCAACGTGGGGCTCAATCCTGGGACCATGAGATCATGACCCGAGCCGAAATTAAGAGTTGGAGGCTTAACTGACTGAGCCATCCAGGCACCCCTAAAATGCTACTTTCATGAGGTATAAGGATCTCTTAGGCATTGTGCCTTCTTCTTTGTAGTAGAGGATGTAAGATGGTGCAATTTGTCTTTTAATTTCGAAGGGATATCCGGCATACTTCTAACCAATAGATCTCAAAATAATGTACTGAAGTGTCAGGTCCCTGAATTTTTGTTGAACTTAATCCCACCCTTTGACTCAGATGAGTCTCAAAAGTCTTCTACTACTATAGCCTATAGCTACCTCTTGCTCTTATACAATCAGCATGAGGCCATCAACATAGTGGATCAGTGTGATATTTCTTGTAATGTCTGGATGATCCAGGTTTCTTTGGAATGTGATTTAACTCTGTTTACAAGCCTGATGTCCACAAAAGGAGCTGGGAATAGCTCATGAAAGGGAAACCTGTTACCTTGTTGGGGAAAATTTTCTTTATTAGCTTTTGGAGTGTGAAAAATATAGGGTACCAAAATCTTTGAGTTAATCCTTGTCCTATGTGTCAGCAGCTTGACCCTTCTGAGTAAGAGACCTAATCTTGGCATAATTGACTTGCTTGGGCCAAGCATTCAATCATCTCGTAAGCTCAACACTATTAAATCCTGGAGTTGATGTTCATCATTTCTCCTTATCAATTGCACAAGATGGGAGTTTCTTGTAAGTTACTAAAAAAAAAAACCTCTCTTAATCTCACATTTAGTTTTATTTTCCTGTTAATTGCCCAGATTTTTTTTTTAATCTATCTCTAGGGAATCAGTGTAGACATGGCAACCCAAAGGGGAGCTCTGAAGCAAATATTGCTTGTTAAATGAATGCCATGTTGGGCAAAGATGGCTAGGCTCATAAACCACCACCCACTCAGTCATTGACTAGGAGTCTCCCTAGAAGAGAAGCAACTCTACTAACAAACTGAGGCACATCCTGAGGGTGTAGACTGTTGAGTCAGTAAGCTAACCACTCACCTGCTGCTGGGCAGTGACTGCATTCTGGAAAGGGTCCTTGGGAGTCCCAAATAAGTGTCTGCCACACAAGTACTCACAATGCTCACTAAACACTTTTTTTAAATGTCACCTTCTTTAAAACTTAATTTGAATTAAAGGCAAAGACATATTATCAATGAGATCAACATAGACAGTGTGAGTTTAGGGAGATACGGAGATTAAACAACAACAGAAAAAAGGCTTTCACAAAATTTTAAAGTATTTTATTTTCCCTTTTGCATTTTAAAATTAGTAGCAAAGAATGCTGCATTTCTCTTTGCCAAATGTATTTATTTAACACAAATCTTCTACTGGCCATATCATAAAATATATTAATATTTTTGTTATTAGATGGTGGTATATAAATACATTGTGTTACATTCTAACTATGTGAATTGAAGGATTTAACATAAATGGAAAAATACACTCTAATGAGCATTAAATTCTTTTTGCCCAAAACATTGGTTAAAATTTAGGACAGGTTTATAAACATTTCCTCCCTCAGCCCCTCTTATTGCCCAATGAAATGTTCTCAACATGGGTTCCTAATTACTGCAAGGTTTATTTAGGGGTGCTTATGTCTGGGAATACTTGATTTTTATTCCTCTGGTCTTTGACGAAGAGGCTCTAAGTGGATTTTTAAATTTCATGGTGGGCACTTATTATTCTTACTGTATTCAGTGAAATATAGCAGGGAATTAGCCCCTGCCTCCTGTTTGGCCTGGGATTACATAATAAAAGCATTCTACTGTAAAGTTCACATTGATTTTACATAGAACTTTTCTATTTAAGGAAATTAGAACCTAACATTGAATTCAAAGCTCATTATAGCTTCAGGGAAGTTGAATGTAAGCTAAATTTCTCTTTGAAATGGATTTTTCTTATGACAGATACCAAATTTAGATTAATATTTTACATGAACATTTGCATTTGCTGTATAATCACTTTTATTCTGTGTTTCTCCTATTAATCTCCTGAGATTGGGTAATAGAAACATTATCCTGATTTTTCAGTTGAGGAATTCAAGTTGCACAGAAGCTCCTGGCTTGTAACACTCATGTAGCACATTAGCAATAGATCTAAAACGGGGATATATAGCATACAAACCACAATCTTCCTTCTGAGTCTGTTCCTTCACTTTTTATGTAACTATGCAATTTAGGGAACATTAGGGATTAATGTCAATTGCTGACATTTGAATTTTATCTCCTCTCTTATTCCCTTCAGAAACTCTTTCATCTCAGCAGTTGTAGATTTCGTGAAGACAAGAAACCTATTTCATTAATTGCTTTAGCTCTACCGTGCATGGTTAGTTAGTGAAACTTCAGTGTTTTTGACAGCCAAACATCTACAGACCTCTACAGAAATGATGAGTCATTAATATGTTTAATTAATAGTTTAAAATGTTGGCTACTTATATCAGAGATTGACAATGGATTCTCTGTTTTAATTGGTCATTTACCACATTTTAAATTTTACTTTATCATCAAATAGGTTCTCAAAATAAAAATCTATTCATTTTAATTTATCCTTGTATAAAGCATGAATTTATCCTAATACAAAATGCCATAGTATTTCCTAAGCCATATTTGGTTAGTATGTCCTTTAAGACATTAATTCCAGAGGGAAGAGAGAGTGTTTCAAATTTATATATAACTTTATTGCTTTAGTACTGAATAAATCATTTCTGACGAGGTGTCTACAACATAATAGAAAGCAATTTCGCTATGAGTTTAACTTAAATAGTTTGCAATAATATCACATAGTTTAGGTTCCCAGTTATACATCATGCCCTACACATACATATTCTTGTTTATTATAGCAGAAAATTTGCTTAAAATAAGAATATATTAGGTAGAATTATTATCTTAGAAGACCTTGAGCTTCCTTCTCGTATACCAGAAGAATGTAGATAAAGAGAAGGAAGAAGGAGTAAAGAAAAGACAGAAAGAAGGGTGTACACATTTCTAACTAAAACTGGTATCAGACAAAGGTACGTGGGGCATTCTAAATTTTCTCTTTCTCTCTCTGGCTTTCCAAGATTCAGAGTTTCCATACTCCCATATTGATTGGTTAAGAGGAAAACCTACCACTTTTTTTTTTTGGCAAATTTCCAACTTCCTTATAAAAATATTTCTTGGGACTCCTGGGTGGCTCAGTTGGTTGTCTGCCTTCAGCTCAGATCATGATCTCAGGGTCCTGGGATGGAGTCCCGCATCGGGCTCCTTGAGCAGCAAGGAGACTGCTTCTCCCTCTGCCTGCCATTCCCCCTGCCTGTGCCCACCCAAAATAAATAAATAAAATCTTAAAAAATATATATATTTATTTTTCCTCATTTTTTGGGGGGTGGAGGGAAGATAGTTTAGTACAAGTTTTAAAACATTTTCAAACATATTTATTGAGGTATAATATGCATACCAAAAATTTTACTAATTTGAGCATTTAATTTCCTGAACTTCCAAATACTGTTGAGTATGTTCTTCCTATCATGTCTAGATCATACTTACTGTGAAGCTTTTATCTCACCTTTTATTATAAAAGTGATCATTTTTATATGTTCACTTATTTCTTGCTTAGCAAATAAACTAGAAATATTTTTCTCTAGAGTTCACATTTTCTTTCAATACAGCTGCTTAATACTTAAAAATAATTTTAAAATATGGAATTTCTTTTATTTAAATTTATCACTTTTCATTTTTCCATAGACTAAATATTAGCTGAACATATATTTTAAAATTACAGAAAGCTAAGGGTACACAACATTAGTTATTTCCTATATCCAATCCTATAAATTCATTTCTTATTTTAGCTAAAAGTTCTACTTGAGATAAGATGAGTCAGGCTAACTGGAGTCAATGTTAATTCAGAGTAGTTTACTATTTCTTTTGGCATTGGAAAAATACCCGCTTAGACATACTATCTACACTATATCAAGGATTACTTTGAATTAATAAAACATAGTAATGTATTTCCTTACTTCTTAAAGAAAACATAAATTTTAACTATATTTCCCTTTTTAAATAAAATATACACTCCTTCAATAAGCACATAAAGCTCTTCATGAGTCCCATTCCTTCTACCCTTTTAGACTCACCTATTATGGAGTCTTCACAAGAACTGATTCATCAGTTATAGAAACAATTTATTTTTCCTGAATAGACCATACATTCCTGAATGGTTCCCATACTTTTTTTTTTAAAGATTTTATTTATTTGACGGAGAGAGACACAGTGAGAGAGGGAACACAAGCAGCGGGAGTGGGAGAGGGAGAAGCAGGCTTCCAGCTGAGCAGGGAGCCCGATGTGGGGCTCGATCCCAGGACCCTGGGATCATGACCTGAGCTGAAGGCAGACGCTTGATGACTGAGCCACCCAGGCGCCCAGTGAATTGTTCCCATACTTGATACCTTTTCATGTGCCATTTTATCCACCAAGGATACCATTTTTTCCCCTCATTCACTAGACTCATCATTTTTGTATACTTTTGCTCAACCCCTAGATTAAGTCTTTTTCTGGGCTCCTATAGCATCTTGTTTCTGTCTCTAGAATGGCAATCACCATAATATTAAAAATGGTCATGTTGTGCCACCTTCAGTATCCACAGCACATAATAGCATATAAGCTAACTAATGCATTATGTTAACAATTAATAAATCTTTGCTATTAATTGGCTGGATATATATACATTAATAAGTTCATCAATCATGAGAATTAGCTAAGATATGGGGGAAAGAATATAATAATACTTATCATTTATGGAATGTGTATTTTGTGTATTAAGTTTTAAATATCCTTCTAACTTTAGAATGAGGAAACTGAGGCAAAGGAAGTTAAATGACTTGTCGAAGGCATATAACCAATATAGGAGTCAAAATGTGAACAGAAGGATCAGGGCATGAACACTCAGAGATGGATAAATGCAGGGATTTATTTATAGCAATTAGAAAAAAATAGAAGCAAAATCAATTTAAAAAAAAAATATATACCCCCTGGGGGGAAAAAAAAAGTTTCTTAAAATGAAACTCCAACAGATCCTCAAGCATCTCAATAAAATCTTATACTGTTTACTAGCTTTAGACAGTTTTTACTTCATATGAGTCTGAACTAAGTCATAAATGTCTTAGCTACTCATTCACCTCCAGGGACTTACTGTTTCTAGATTATGTCTTAATTTTGTACCTTATTTTGTAGACCTAACACAAATTCCTAAGTTTTCACTCAGTTTTTTGGAAACCAAGAACATGTTTAAAGTATAGCTTTAAAGAAGTGTCTTAGGCCTTTATCAAAGATACTTCTCAATGATCCCCACCTCCTGGTATTCATGCCCTTGTGAAATTCCCTGTCTCTGTGTGGGCTGGACCTAGTGACATCTAACCAACAGAATACAATAAAGGTAATCTGGATGTCTCTTTTGTGAATGGATGATAAAAGATTATGATTTCATCTTGCCAGAAGATTCTTTCTTAGTGGCTTTGATGAAGCTTGCTGCCACTTTGGGGAGGTACACCAGGCAAGGAACTCTGAGGAACTGAATGTTGCCAAGCTACTGAGTGAGACTGGAAGTACAATTTCCTCCACTTGATGCTTCAGATGAGTGTGCATACCCTGGGCCCACACCTTTATTGCAGCCTTGTGAATGACTGTAAAGCAAAGGACCCAGATAAGCACTGTCCAGGTTCCTGACCAACAGAAGGAAAATCTGAGATAATGTAAGTGTGTGTGTGTGTGTGTGTGTGTGTGTGTGTGTGTGTGTGTGTGTGTTTTGCTTTCAGTGATTAAGTTCTGTAACAATTTGTTACATAGCAATAGATAACCAATGTATGAAGTAGTCACAAGAATGTTTATATATATATATAAATTTCATATATATATGTTTATGTTTTATATATGTATATATTATGTTTTATATATGTATATATTATTTTATACATATGTTTATATATATGTGTATATATATGTGTGTGTGTATATATATATATATATATATATATATAATTTCTATGTATATAAAAAATTTCTTACCTGAAGGAGTTTGGTGTGGTTGTTCAAATCCAAGGCCAGCAGCCTATAGGAACATTTCATAAAAAGAATAGGTGTATTCTTTATTATTGAGCCTTTTAAATTTAATTTGCCCCAAAATATAATCATTTTGGGTAGCACAGGTATAAACTACATTTCACTTGAAATCATACGGTATAAATATCAGTTTTCATTTTTCATGTTAGATAAAATTATAGATCATGTTTTCATTTTTATTTTTTAAATATGCACAATTAACTTGGATTTCAGTTAGTTGTGTATGCAGATACATTTTAGTATTAAAACATCATTTTATATCATTTTTAATAAATTACAATAGTCTATTTACTTGTACATCCAATATGACCCTTTTTAGGATATTATTTACTGTGCCAGGTTTTCCTACAAATGAGGAAAGAAAATTTAGTGGCATCGGCCATCATTTTATTTAATACTAATATCCTCTGAGAAAAAGCAAATTTGAATTTAAAGGATACATTGTATCATCCAAGGTTTTTTTTTTTTTTTTTTTTTCCCCTCAAATCTGCATTCTTTGGCTTAGTAGAATGAGAGGAGAATAAGAGTTTCTATACATATTAGACTAACTCTGATGAAACTTCTCAAAAGAATTTCAATAAGATTTTCATATCTGGGGGAGGGCAACTACGGATAGTAACCACAGATATTAATCTGTAAACAGATTACATGTTATAAATAAAGATCTTTAATTATTTTCATTTTAATGTGTAAAGCAAAGCAAAGGAAATTCTGACACCTCCCAAAGGAAAAAGAAAAAGAGAATTCCAGAAAGTAATCTCAGACATTAGACAATGCTTGAGATTCTATTTGCAATAAGATTTAGGTAATTTTCTGAACCTGTAAATGGCATGTTAAGCTTAGACTTCTGGGTGCACGGCACAGAGGATGGAATCTGATTCCTCATTCTGATGTACAGCAGCATGTGACTATGGACAAGTCACTTAACTTCTGTGCTGTGGGGCACTAGTGTCTATTTAATGTCTTTCAAGTAGAAGAGAAAAGGGGTTATGCAAGTTCATCACTTAGGCAATTTTTAGCTGAATGTCATTTAATTGATAAACTGAATTTTATTCCCATCACTGAAGAAAGTTAAACATTTTCCTTCTCACTATTTTTGTCAACCAATCACTGCTTGGCTTTTTCCATGAAAACTAGAAATTATCCATAAATACAAAAATGTTAGTATTTAATAACCACTTAAATAATGTTTGCTTACTGATGAAGCAATCTTATTAAATATCTTCATTTTATAACTTAGAAAACTGGGGAAATACTGTAAATTTCCAAAGAATCCTAAAATTGGTGTTGAAACTCAACTATAGTGTCTAAGTATCATGGTTGATGTCTAAGTATCATGCTAAGTATCATCTTAGCAAAGCATTTTGAATCATAAATTTAGAATACTGACTATTGAACTGTGAATATGGAAATTATTCTCATATTCTCCAAGTGATGAAAAATAATTGTTGTTAAAATAGAGATGCATCTTAAATTCTATATATTTATCTCCTAATAAGAATTAGCCATTTGAAATGCTTAAGTAGTTATGGATTTCAGGACTCTCCAGAAAACACAGCAATGAATATTGAAAGAACAGTACCCAATCATTGTTACTTTGTGAAAACTGGTTCAGGAGAATGTACACAAAAAATCAGGAAATTTCAGCATGGGCTGATATCACTACTCTGAAGGGAGTTTTCTATTCTTCTCTAAGACTAATGGAATGTAACTGCCTATCAATGCTCTACCTTTGATCTTTATCTTTAGGACTTCATGGATATCCCTACCTTGGAATTTCACAATTATTTTCCTAAATGCACAGAAAGTGAATGGACCTGGACTTTCTCAATAAAGCACATGCTACAACATTTTCTAAATGCCTCTCTTAATTGTTTCTTTCAGAGATCGGATTTTATCCTAACCTAAGATGTATTACAACCACAGCAAAATAGTACCACCATATTGTTGACACAGTCAAAATCCTAGCATCAGCTCATCTTAAGCAACATAAATACAGCTAAAACATCACCATGATGCAAAGATGACATTTAAGCCTGTATGGAAACCACCTTTAGCAGATTTTTAATGATTATGGCTGTGTTGTGCATAAAGGAACACCCATATGTTTGTGGGGATTAGGACGTGGTCTAGGAAGAAAACCAAGGCAAGCTACAGCCACCTTGTGTAATCAAGCAACCTGCAGAAGGCTGCCTAGGAGGCACTGAGTGTACTGCTTTGTGCAGTGGAGGTCCCACAGTGTTGTATTCCCATTACTATTCTCAGCACATACAGACATAAAGATAATTGGGTCTCACACATAACTTTCTAAGCCTAGGTTTCCCTATATGCAGAATATGGTTATTGGTTCTATGTTTTCTCACAGAGCTGCTTTGGTCATTAATGAGATCATTACTACTGCTTCCTTTGAGGTCTTTGAACTAAGGAACTCTATAAATAAAAGACCCTATTATTTCACCACTCTTGATACTCACTAAAGAACCGTTCCCTGAAAATACAGCCTTTCACTTGCTCTGTGTGTAAAATCTCCATTGCCTGCAATGGGAGGGTTTATGTGGCATAATTACAGGAATCTGCCTGTTTTGCGGGGTATTGTACAGTAGCGTTCCAAAACATTTTAAAGAAAAGAGATGCTAACATCCACCCACACTTCACCTAATATTGCTAATGCAGAACACTGACTCCAGATGTCTGCAGCTTGCTTCCAAAAGACCTTCCTCTCAGGATACTCCGAAATTTAAATGTTAAAAAAATGTCCCTGAAGAGTGGATATTAGGGCTTTATCAATAACTCTATTAGTACTTCTGGGAGTCTTGACTATGTTTTCATCTAATTTTGTTTTAGGGGCTTGCTTTTTGTACTCTTTTGAATAGAGAGAGATTAACAACACTAGCAGTGCCATTAATCCTGACAGGCCTAAGAGCTTTCTCCTCATTTTCCCTTTTTTCTTTAGTTTATAAAAGACTAAATTGGTGACGAATAGAGACAAAACAATAATGCTTATTCATGTAGGTTTTTGCATCTCCGATGCTATTATACTATATCATGAATACATTTTATTACCGTGATTTAAGTAAAATTCCTGAATATAATTTAGCAATGTGCAAATGATGTATACACAGTATATTTTTTAAAAAACTGTGTAATACTAAGTATAGGAGCATGCCACAAGAGGCTGGAGTTTTAAGTTATTTTCATCTAATATTTATACATTCTATGTATTTGGTACTATATGATAGCTTTGAGCTATTTTTTCTATAAATAAGATCAGTTAAAATATAAAACGATATTATTGATATCATTTGCATTATTCTAATTCCTGGAAATTTGTGGTCAGGATTTATTTATGTATTCTCCCTATGCCACTTATTGGCTTAAGTGTTCAAAAAGGGCTTCCTTTATCTCCATAATTTCAATATTTCTTTCCTGTAGTCCTTACTATTTAAATGTATTTCACTTAAATCTTGTGATGTGCAATCTCTAATAAGCTACAACTTTTGTGTAAGTGTTCATTTATATGTGGGTATACGGAAAAATACTTGGGGAAGTAATCATCATTCTAAAAATCACTTTCTAAAATCAGATAACTAGGCATCCTGCATTCAGTCCACCTGTGTTTTAACTCTAAGCTAAAAACTCTTTTCATATTCATAAAACATAACAAATGTGAATTATTAGGAAGTAACAGAAAAAAGTAAAATCTAATCCATTTTTCATAAATGTAAGAATCACAACTTAATGTTCCTCAAAAAAACGCTCTTATTAATTACCTTCATTTTGTACAATCTGTTTTTTGCATATCTGCTTTTCCCCAACTCCTTTCTTTTTTTATTACTGTTTTAACTTACTTGAACAAGTTTTGATATTATACATTTTTAATAATGGAAAAGTAACTAAATTAAACTTACTTCATGTCATGATCTTCTAAATGGCAAATAAATAAAGCCCACTAATTCCAAAACTTTTCTAAAGTCAGTATTAACATACATATGCAATATAAAAATTATATATATATATATATATTAGATCTGTAGTCAATAGAACTACATTGTTCAGTACATACATACACAGTCTGGGTTATTGAGAAACTTGTGTTTGTATGAATGTGTGGATACACTTCTGTATACCTGTTTAATACATACACATATATATTTGTTTTGCAATCAAGTTTGCATATGTATATTTAGTTTTTATTTATTTACTTGTTTAATACATACACATATATGTTTTGCAATCAAGTTTGCATATATATATTTAGTTTTTATTTTATTTATTTATTTATTAAAGATTTTATTTATTTATTTGAGAGAGAATGGTAGAGCATGAGCAGAGGTGCTGGATCCCAGGACCCTGACTGACATCATGACCTGACTGAAGGCAGATGCTTAATGGACTAAGCCACCCAGGCGCCTCTAGTTTTTATTTTAATTCCACTTAGTTAACATACAGTCCTATATTAGTTTCAGGTGTACAATATAGTAATTCAACATTCCCATACATCACCTGTGTTCATCTCCAGAAATGCATTCTTCTTCACCCATCCCCCCACCCACCTCCTCTCTGGTAACCATTAGTTTGTTCTCTCTAGTTCAGAGTCTGTTTCTTGGTTTTTCTCTATCTCTCACTCTCTTAGTTTTTTTTCCTTTTGCTCATTTTTTTGTTTCTTAAATTCCACATCTGAGTGAAATCATATGCCACTTGTCTTCCTCTGACTGACTTATTTGCTAAGTATTATACTCCATAGCTTCATCCACACTGTTGCAAATGGCAAGATTTCATACTTTTTATGGCTGAATAATATTCCACTATATATATATATATATATATATATATATATATATATATTTCTTCTTTATCCATTCATCAGTCCATGGACACTTGAACTGCTTCCATATCTGGGCTATTGTAAATAATGCTGCTATAAACATAGGGGTGCATATATCCATTTGAATTAGTGTTCTTGTACTCTTTGGGTAAATACCCAGTATTATTGCTAGATCATAAGGTAGTTCTATTTTTAATTTTTTGAGGAACCTCCATAGTGGCCATACCAGTTTGCATTCTCACCAACAGTGCACAAGTGTTCCTTTTTCTCCACATCCTCGCCAATATCTGCTGTTTTTTGTGTTGTTGATCTTAAACATCCTGATATGTGTGAGGTGATATCTCATTGTAGTTTTGATTTGCATTTCCCTGATGATAAGTGATGATGGGCATCTTTTCATGTATCTGTTGGCCATCTCTATGTCTTCTTTGGAGAAATGTCTTCATGTCTTTTGCCCATTTTTTAACTGGATTATTTGTTTTGGGGGGATTGAGTTTTATAAGTTATTTTCCTTTTTCTTTTTTTGGGGGAGTCCAGTAAAAATTTATTTACAAAACCAAGTGGCAGGCTAAATTTGGTCTACACGCTGTACTTTGCTTACCTTATGATAGAATATAGAGGATATATTACCTTTGGAGTAGGGACAAATGGGTGAGGAGAGGGTGCAGCACAGCGCAGGCAAAGAGCAATCATTAAACTCTGGCATCAGACAGACCCGCCCTTCAGCTCAACTCTTTTATTTTCACAGTGCACATAGCAGGTGTTTTGGGCACTTTGTGCTCTCCCTCTGCCTCAAATTCATATGATTAAGCCCTGCCTCTCAATGCAATAGTATACAAAGGTGGGCACTTTGGAGGCAATTAAGTTAGATGAGGTCATGAGGGTGGGGCCCCTTAATGGGATTAGTGTCCTTATAAAAAGAGAAAGAGAGACCACAGCTTTCTGTTTTTTCTCCACCATGTGAGGACACAGTGAGAAGGCAGCCATCTACAAGCCAGAAAAAGGATCATTAGTAGGAAGTGAATCTGCAGGCAGCTTAGTTTGGACTTTCCAGCCTCTAGAACTCTGAGAAATAAATGTGTGTTGTTTAAGCCACTCAATCATATTTTTTTATAGCAGCCCAAGCTGACCAAGACAGCAGGCACTCAAAAATACAAAAATGTTTACCAGATATCAGACTCTGAGCAAAACTTATCACTTCAGGATACAATGATGACTACAGAAATAAGGGAGAAAAGTTGTAGGATAGATCATTCTCTCTCTAAATATTGTCTCTTTCCTCTTTCCTCACTCCTGTCCTCTGGTACTCCAGTTACACTGATTTATACTTTTTTCCTTCGTTTTCAAGTTTTCATTTAAATTTGAGTTAGTTAACATACAGTGTAATATTAATTTCATGTATAAAATTTAGTGATTCCTTACTTACATAAAACACCCAGTACTCATCACAACAAGTACTCTCCTTAGTACCCACCACCCATTTAACCCATTCTCAACCCACCTCCCCTCCAGTAACCCTTTGTTTTTTCTCTATAGTTAAGAGGCTGTTTTATGGTTTGCCCCTCCTTTTACTTTTTTCCCCAGTGTTTATCTATTTTGTTTATTAAATTCCACATATGAGTGAAATCATATGATATTTGTCTTTCTCTGACCGGCTTATTTCACTTAGTATAATACTATCTAGCTCCATCCACGTCATTGCAAATGGCAAGATTTCATTCTTTTTTATGGCTGAGTAATATTCCATTATATATATGGAAGTGGTATACCACATCTTCTTTATCCATTCATCAGTCATTGGACTTTTGGGCGCTTTCCATAATTTGGTTATTGTTGATAATGCTGGTATAAACATCAGGGTGCATGTATCCCTCGAATCTGTATTTTTGTATCCTTTGGGTAAATACCTAGTAGTGCAATTCCTGGGTCACAGGGTAATTCTATTTTTAACTTTTTGAGGAACCTCCATACTGTTTTCTAGAATGGCTGCCCTAGTTTGCCTTCCTAGCAACAGTTTAAGAGGGTTCCCCTTTCTCCACATCCTCGCCAACACCTGTTGTTTCCTGTGTTGTTCATTTTATCCATTCTGACTGGTATGAAGTGGTATCTCACTGTGCTTTTGACTTATATTTCCCTGATGATGAGTGATGTTGAGCATCTTTGCATGTGTCTGTTAGCCATCTGTATTGTCTTCTTTGGAAAAATGTCCATTCACGTCTTCTCATTTTTTAACTGGGTTATTTATTTGGGTGTCTGCTCATTTTTTAACTGGATTATTTGTTCTTTGGGTGTTGAGTTTGATAAGTTCTTTACAGATGTTTTGGTACTTTTTATCAGATATGTCATTTGCAAATATCTTATCCCATTCTGAAGGTTGCCTTTTAGTTTTGTCGATTGTTTCCTTTGCTGTGCAGAAGCTTTTTATTTTGATGTAGTCCCAATAATTTCTTTTTGCTTTTGTGTTCCTTACCTCAGGAGACATAGTTAGAAAGAAGTTGCTATGGCTACTGCCAATGTTCTCTTCTAGGATTTTGATGGATTCCTCTCTCACATTTAGTTCCTTAATCCATTTTAAGTTTCTTTTTTGTGTATGGCGTAAGAATGTAGTCCAGTTTCATTCTTTTGCACATTGCTTTCCAGTTTTCCCAACACTATTTGTTGAAGAGACTCTCTTTTCCCATTAGATAGTCTTTCTTACTTTGTCCAAGATTAATTGACCTTATAACTGTGGGTTTATTTCTGGAATTTTTACTCTGTTCTAATGATGTATGTGTTTATTTTTGTGCCAGTACCCTACTGTTTTCGTTACTACCACTTTGTAATATAACTTGTAATATAAGTCTGGAATTGTGATGCCTCCAGCATTGCTTTTCTTTTTCAGTGTGGCTTTGGCTATATGGGATCTTTTGTGGTTCCATACAAATTTTAGGATTGTTTGTTTTAGCTCTGTGAAAAATGCTGGTATTTTGATAGGGATTGCATTAAATTTGTTGATTGCTTTGAGTAGTATAGACATTTTAACACTATTTGTTTCTCCAATCCATAAGCATGAAATATCTTTCCATTTCTTTGTGTTATCTTCAATTTCATTCATCAATGTTTTATAGTTTTCAGCACTGATCTTTTACCTTTTTGGTTAGGTTTATTCCTAGGTATCTTATTATTTTTGGTGCAACTGTAAATGGGATTGTTTTCTTTTTTAAAAAATTTTATTTATTTGAGAGAGAGAGAGAGAGTGCAGGGAGAGGGGCACAGGGAGAGAAGCAGAGAGAAGTAGACTCCCCACTAGGCAGGGAGCCTGATGCGGGGCTCAATCTCAGGACCCTAGGATCATGACTTGAACCAAAGGTAGACACTTAAACGACAGCCACCCAGGTGTCCCTGTGATTGTTTTCTTAATTTCTCTTTCTGTTGCTTCATTATTGGTGTATAGAAATGCAACAGATGTTTGTACATTGTTTGTATCTTGTGACTTTACTGCATTTGCTTATCAGTTCTAGCAGGGTTTGGTGGAGTCCTTTGGGTTTTCTATGCATAGTATCATGTCATCTGAAAATAGTGAAAATTTTACTTCTTCCTTATCAATTTGGATTCCTTTCACTTCTTTTTGTTGTCTGATTGCTGTGTTTAGGACTTCCAGGACTATGTTAAATAAAAGTGGTGAGTGGACATTTGTCTTGTTCCAGAACTTAGGGGAAAAACTCTCAGTTTTTTCCCATTAAGGATGATATTAGCTGTGGGTTTTTCATAGACAGTTGTTATTATGTTGAAGTATGTTCCCTCTAAACCTACTTTGTTGAGGGTTTTTATCATGAATGGATGTTGTACTTTGTCAAATATTTTTTCTGTGTCTATTGAATTGATCATGTGGTTATTCTTTCTGTTACTGATGTGATGTGTCCCATTGATTGATTCGTGAATATTGAACTACCCTTGCAACCCAGGGATAAATCCCACATAATTTTAGTTGTGAAATTCTTCTAAAGTGATAATATTAGTTCATGCTAGCTACATTTTTTTTCTTTTCCTGTTTTTTTAAATTTTTTATTGTTATGTTAATCACCATACATTACATCATTAGTTTTTGATGTAGTGTTCCATGATTCATTGTTAATGCTAGCTATATTTTTAAGTAATTGTCATTTTTCTGAATAAAAAGTAATGTAAGTATATGCAGTTCCTATAAAATCCATTCATTTCTGTAATACTAAGTGTATTTCAGAAATATTAAGTGGGTCTTTTTCCCTATTGATGTGAAATGCCTTTTTTTAAAATATATTAAATCCCAAACAGGCATGGGGAATAGTAACAGAGTCACTCATATATATTATGTGTGAGATTAGAAACTGTATTAATATTTAAAGAAAGCAGGGGCACCTGGGTGGCTCAGTTGGTTAAGCGTCTGCCTTCAGCTCAGGTCATGATCCCAGGATCCTGGGATCGAGCCCCTCATCAGGCTCCCTGCTCGGCGGGAAGCCTGCTTCTCCCTCTCCCACTCCCCCTGTTTCTGTTCCCTCGTTCACTGTGTCTCCCTCTGTCAAATAAATAAATAAATCCTTAAAAAAATATTTAAAGAAAGCAGATGTTCAGGGGGCCAAAAAAAGAGAGAGAGAGGCAAACCATTAAATAGACTCTTAACTAAAGAGAACAATAAGAGGGTTACTGGAGGGGAGACAAACAGAGGGATGGTTATTAAGGAGGGCACTTGTGATGAGCACTGGGTGTTATGGGTAAGGACTGAATCATTAAATTCTATACCTGAAACTAATATTATACTATATGTTAATTTACTGGTATTTAAATGAAAACTTGAAAAAAATGCAATAAATAAATAAATAAATAAATAAATAAATAAATAAAGCAACAGAGCAACAGGTACCCAGAGCATTAGATATACTTACATTACGATCAGTAATTACACTTCCAGAAATATGTTCTGAAGAAATTTTCCATGATATTGGTTCATCAGTTCATGGTGTATTATTTAAGATTCCAAAGATGTGGAACAATCTAAATTCTAAAGGTAAATGTCACTTAAATGAAGCTTATTTTATATATTCAGATAATGCAGTGCTTAAAATAATGCCTTAGAAGAACAATTAATGAAGTGACCAAAATACATTCTGAATTTAAAAGCATTAATTGGAATAAGATGTCAACTTTAAAAAAAATAAAGAGAAAGATTACACCATGCATAACTGGTATCTCCCAGCCCAAATGAGGCAATCTAACATTCATATTTACCTGATATGTATGGGATGTGAAGTGTTAACTAGAACCCAGGTGGCTGGCTAAACCATCCCAGGGTTTGTGGCATGTTTCCCAATCCCCAACGATACAGCTATGTGTGTTCACTCATCAATTTATTCAGAAAAAAATCATATATATATATGTATATATAATGCATATATATATACACACACGATACATATACACGCACACATGCATATATATACAACATACACATGCATGATATATAAACATACATGTGTACATGTGCACATATGCACCCATTAATGCACACACATGTGTATGCATATCATATATGTCTATAATATGTATGTATATCATATATGCCTATATTATATATGTATCCCATATATGTATGCACATACATAAATGCATAATATATATGTATTTGCATGCACACATATATATGTGTATATTTATATCATATGTGGATAGATATTATATATGTATCCTTTCCTTCTTAACAAAGTAATTCCCAATATTTTTGTTACTTATGGGAGTGTCTCATGAACAAGTTTCATGAACAAATGTCTGTCAGATGGCCATCATGTTTACTTGTCCAGTGCTCCCACCAATAAAGCAATCCCAGCTTTTTGTCATGATTTTCTCAATGTGGTAATCAGAACTTGGCAACATCAAAGTCTATGAATCGTTTGGCAACTAAGTTGCTTGGTCCTGCAGTTCCCACCTGATGCCTAGCTGCATAGAGAACATATTTGTTTTGTGGAAAGCTTTGCCTTTACAAAAATACGCACTTTCTTGATACCTCAGAAAATTCCTCCATAACAGAAATGAGGTTTTCATTCTAGCATTTTGAATCACACACAGAAGGGTTCAGGACAACTCCACATCACACAAATAATACAAAACAGTATATAGTTTTAGGATATTTCAGGGGCTTTTATGATAGAAATACTATTTTTATATTTAGATTTTTCTGATATATTAATATTGCTTCTTTGGTATTATTAATTGTACAGACTAGTGATTTAAATTTAATAAACTATTGCAAATTTCTGGAGACTAGTTTTGTTTGGAAGCTGAGTTGAGATAATGAATTTTATCTACAAAAAAAAGAAAATTTCAAAAGGTACATTCTTGAATTTAATATAGTGAGAAAAAAATAAATGCCACAAAATAGTATTTCCCAGTATAAGCTAACAAGCTTTCTTACTTTCTGTTTTAAAATTTAAATTACAGGGAAATCAAACCAAAATAGCAGTGATTATATTATTGCTTTGAAAATAGTCTCTGGTAGCAATTGCATATTTAACTGAAAAAAATAAAAAGTATTCCATTACTCCACACTTCACTAAATATGGCCAGTTAATGGAACAGAGAACACTAAGCTTCAAAATCCCTATAATGCTTCAATCATTTTACAAGAATATGCTAGAAAAATACATACTTTAAAATATGTATTAACTCAACAAACTAAAATATTCAATTAAAAAGTAATCATATTGATTTGAGCAGATTAAAATCACTTTGTACATTACTTCTGATTTTGGAAAGGTGTAATTGCAATATTAAAACATTATACTTGGCAGCTACTGGAATTCATTAAAAAATGGTATTAATATCAAGGGAAAATGAAAACTATTTCAAACAAACCGAACAATCATGAGTCTTCTTCAACTCAGCCTATATGCTAAGTCTTAGCTAATCTTCTGATGAATTACATTACTTACTTGTTCCAGCACTTCTGTAATATGTTTGTAAAATAATTTACTTCCTGATTAGGATGAATCTTTCTGAAGATCATTGGCAATACTATAATTGTTGGTCATCATTGTTGACCAGAGAATACATACAGCAGATGGAAAACAAAAAGCTTTCTCTCTTTTTCAGTTTCAACATCAATCTCAACCAGCTTGATATCAAGAAGTCATTGTTTTTATGGTATATGTGAAATTCTTTTTTGAGTTGCAGAGTATTTATGCTTCTTTTCTCTCAAAAGTTTAAGTTCACAATCTGAAAAAAAATTCCAAATCCCATGTAATAAACAACCTAATAATTCATACAATATTTTTTTAAAACTTAATTTGTATTATCTCAGAAATTAGAACTATTTATTTTCTCTTTGATCTCTTAAAAATGTATTCTATAATATAAGACACTACACACACACATACGCATACACACACATACATGCACTCACAGGAAACACTGAGAGAAAAAGCCTATGATCGTGAATACTTCTACTTCCAGATAGAAGACAAAGTTTGGTCCCAAAAATTCCTTGAAATTTTACCCATAATTCAACAAATCATTCAAAGGGCCATATTCTGACCTATATTATATTCATAAAATTCCAAATGTCCTTCAAATCCCTTCTTGGGTCTTTTGAGTTTATATCCAATCCTTCCCATTTTAATGCTCCAAACAACTACAACCAGTACTTCAGTTTGGCTCACAAGAAAAAATTTACTTACCAAAAAAACCTGTATTTGTTTAATGAGTGCCCACTTTGCATTCATCCAGGTTCATTTCTAAGTGTTTACAGTGAATTGAGAAATTTAATAGTAATAAAAGCACTATGAAGTAGGACATATTAGTAACTCTATTTTACAGACAAAGAAACTGACAAAAGGGGTTCAGTGATTTGCAAGAGGTCACTGCTTAATAAGGGGCAAAGGTAGGCATGCACATAGATCATCTGGATGCAAAGTTCATACTCTCAATCCCTGTTGAGATAACTTCTCCATGACAACAGGTTGGATTTAAGTACTTTTTTCTTCCTTTAGATATGTCATACTCAGAGCAGCTCACCACATTCCCCACTACTCTTGATTACATCCTCTCACAGGGATCAAAAAAAACTATGCTTGCATTTCTACTTCCCATGTATATATGAAAATATGAATAAATATAAATAGGAGGAAAGAAATATATAGATAAAATAAATATATAATCAAACATAAATATGAATACATATAAATGGGAGTAAAGAAATACAGGATATAAAGCACATTATTATTCCTAAAATAAGCAAAGGCCTGTTTTATATTATGAGGATGGCCACTGTTAATACCTGAGTTTGTAACCGTTACTTCAATCTTTCCAAATACTCCATACTCTTACTTAGTCAACAACTTTTTTTCAATTTCTTAGAGATCTCCAGTTATAGGGCTTTCCCTTCAGTCAAAATTCCTTGCCACTTTTGGGTTTTATTCTCTTTTTCTTAAGATTTTATTTATTGATTTGAGAGAGAGAAAGAGAGACAAAGCACATGAGCTGGGGGAAGACCAGAGGGAGAGGGACAAGCTGACTCAATGCTGAGCATGGAGCTCCATTCCATGACCCTGAGATCATGACCTGAGCCAAAATCAAGAGTCACAGAAGCTTAACTGACTGAGCCATCTAGGCACCCCTTGTCTTTTATTTTTAAATGCTTTTTAGTTTTTTTTTCTTTTTTTAAAGGTTTTCTTTATTTACCTGAGAGAAAGAGAGAGAGCATGAAAGAGAGAGAGAGAGATTGCAATCAGGGGGGAGGGGTAGAGGGAGAAGCAGACTCACTGCTGAGCAGGGAGCCTGATCTGGGACTCGATCCCAGGACCCTGGGATCATGACCTGAGCCAAAGGCAGACACTTAACGACTGAGCCACCCAGGCGCCCCAAATGCTTTTTAGTTCTAATGGCAAAATGCTTCAACATTTCACTTCAGTTACCTCATCAGTCCAACTTGTTGTACTTACTCTGCACACACACTCCCAAACTGAAACATTCCAAAATAATCTTGCTTTCTTTTTTTTTTAATTTTTTTTTTAATCTTGCTTTCTTGTCTGTTGGTGCTAAATGTATTTCCTTCTCAAATCTAAATGATGACTGAGACTTGCCTTTGAATCTCTCATTGGTTTTACCTTTTTAATATTTTCTTACCATTTCTTAAGTTATTTTATCCTGATAATTTGCATCTTATCTCTAGATCCCATCCTTTCAATGGAACAATCTCTCAATAGATTGTTCATTGCACTGAATTGTGTCCTAGTCTGTAGTCTTGCCACTTCCTATTCTTCCACACTGCTGACTGAGGGATCTTTCAAAAATGCAAGTCTGATCATGTTGTCCATCCACTTATAATATTCTGTGACTGTCTATGGCCTACAGAATGAAGGTCAAGTCTTTTAATACTCAGGTCATGTTCCAAACTCTGTCACTCAAGCTGTGACTACAGCAAAATTCAATCTCTGTTTATTAACACTGAATCTTTAGAATACAGAAAATTTGTATCAATTTTACAGAATTCCTTAATATTCTAATAATTTAGCCATGTCTGGTCCTTTCACAGAAATCTGTGAAAATTCAACAAATTTAGAATATGTAGTCTTAATGATATCTAAACATTCTCTTTTCCAGAATTCTTATAACTGCCTTAGAAAGAATTCAAATACCAATGGATTTTTTTATATATATATTTAGTGACAGTGGCTTTCATAAGAAAAAGTTAATATTTTTAACCTCAAATTTTTATGAAATAGTTCCCAAATTGCTCAGAAACTGTTTTACAAAAAGCATACAGATGTTTATTATTTTCCTTTTTCTTAAATATAAACAAAACAAAACAAAAATGGTTTACCCATTTCTTCCACCCCCTCGCCCTGCCCCCTCACCTTTGGCAACCACCCATCTGTTCTCTGTATCTATGATTTATACATATATATTTTTTTCCACATATAAGAGACGTCATGTGGTATTTGACCTTTTCTGTCTGCCTTATTTCACTTAGCATAATGCCCTTGAAGTCTATCTCTGCTGTCACAAATAGCAAGATTTTATTCTTTTTTTATGGCTTTCTTCATTCATTCATCCATCAGTAGACACTTGAGATTGTTTCCATATCTTAGCTACTGTAAATAATGCTGCAGTGAATGTGGGGGTGCATATATACTTTCAAATTAGTGTTTTCTTCTTTGGATAAATACCCAGAAATGGAATTACTGGGTCATATGGTAGTTATATTTTCAAATTTTTGAGGAACCTCCATATTGTTTCCATAGTTTCTGTACCAATTTACATTTCTACCAAGAGTGCACAATTATTCCATTTCTCCACATCATCACCAACACTTATTTCTAGTCTTTTAGATAATAACAATTCTAACAGTTATGAGGTTATAGTTCATTGTGGTTTGGATTTGCATTTCCCTGATAATAGTGATGTAGGGCATCTTTTCTTGCGTTTGTTTGCCATCTATATATCTTCTTTGGAAAAATGTCTTCTGCCCATATTTTAATCAGATTTTTTTATTGTTATTGTTATTGAGTTGTATGATTTATATATTTTAGATATTAGCCCCTTTTCCCATTGTATATTCTTGGCTCCTTTTTCATAATTTAATTGACCATATATGCACAGATTTATTTCTGGGCTCTCTAGTCTGTTCTATTGATCTACATGTGCATTTCAATGCCAATAGCATACCGTTTTAATTACTATAGTTTTGTAATATAGTTTGAAACCAGGGATTGTTTTGCTTCTAGCTTTGTTCTTCTATCTCAATATTGCTTTGGCTATTCAGCATCTTTTACGGTTCCATACAAATTTTAGGGTTGTTTATTTTATTTCTATGAAAAAGTCCATTGGCATTTTGATAGGAATTGCTTTAATCTATAGATTTCTTTGAGTATTATTGACATCGTAACAATATTTATTCTTCCAAACCATGAGCATGGAGTAGCTTTCCATGTATTAGGGTCTTCAGTTTCTTTCATTAATGTTTTGCAGTTTTCAATATACAGGTCTTTTACCTCCTTGGTTATGTTTACTCCTAGGTATTTTATTCTTTTTGATGTAGTTGTAAATGGGGTTGCTTTCTTAATTTCTCTTTCTGACAGTTCATTATTAGTGTATAAAACAATGAATTTTTGAATTTTGATTTTGTATCCTGCAACTTTACTCTATTTGTTTTGATGGAGTCTTCAGGGTTTTTATAATGATATCATGTCATCTGCAAATAGTGACAGATTTACTTCTTTTTTTTTCCAACTTGGATTCCCTTTATTTCATTTTCTTGTCTAATTGCTCTGGCTAGGACTTCCAATACTATGTTGAATAAGAGTGGTGAGAGTGGACATCCTTGTTTTTTTCCTGATCTTAGAGGAAAGGCTTTTATCTTTTCACCTTTGAGTATGTTATCAGTTGTGGGCTTGTCAGGCCCTTTATTATGTTGATGTACATTCCCTCTGTACCTAATTTGATGAGAGTTTTTTTTATCATAAATGGATTTTTTTGCATTTACTGAGATGATCATATAATTTTTAAAATTTTTAAGTTTTTTATTTTAATTCCAGTATAGTTAACATACAGTGTTATATTGGTTTCAGGAGTACAATATAGCAATTTAACAATTTTATACCTTTAAACAACAATTTTATATATTGCTCATCATGATAAATTACTCTTTAATCCCCATTACCTATTTCACCCATCCCCTCACTTCTGATTGTCATTAGTTTGATCTCCATAGTTAAGAGCCTTTTTCTTGGTTAGTCTCTCTCTCTCTTTCATTTTTTCCTTTGTTTACATTGTTTCTTAAATTCCAAAAATGAGTGAAGTTATATTTTTTATTCATTTTGTTAATGTGGCATATCACACACACAAATGAATTTTATTCATTTTGTTAATGTGGCACATCCATTTGCAGATGGTGAACTATACTTGCATCCCTGAATAAATTCTACTTGATCATGATGTGTAATCCTTTTAATATACTGTTAAATTTGGTTGGCTGGTATTTTGTTGAGGAGTTTTACATCTATGTTCATCGGGGATATTGGCTTGTATTTTCTTTTCCTGTGCTATTCTTCTCTGGATTTGGCATTGGAGTAATGCTGGCTTTGTAAAATGAGTCTGGAAGAATTTCTCTTCTATTTTTTGGGAACGTTTTGAAAAGACTAGTATTCTTTGAATGTTTGATAGAATTCACCAGTGAAGCCATCTGGTCCTTGGCTTTTATTGGTTGGGAGCTTTGATTACTGATTTAATCTCCTTACTAGTAATCGGTCTTTTCAGTTTTCTATTTCATCATGATTCATTCTTAGCAGGTTATATGTTTCTGGAAATTTATCTATTTTTATAAGTTGTCCAATTTATTAATATATAATTATTCATAACAGTCTGTTATGACACTTTGTGTATTTCTGTGGTATCAGTTATGATATCTCCTCTTCCCTTTCTAATTTTATTTATTTAAGTCCTGTCTCTTTTTTTTTCTGAATAAATCTAGCTAAAGGTTAGTACATTTTGTTCTTCTTTTCAAAGAACACGTTCTTAGTTTCACTGATCTTTTCCATTGTCTATTTATTTATTTATTTATTTATTTTTAAGATTTTATTTATTTGACAGAGAGAGAGGGAACACAAGTAGGGGGAGTGGGAGAGGGAGAAGCAGGCTTCCTGCAGAGCAGGGAGGCCTATGCGGGGCTCCATCCCAGGACTCTGGGGTCATGACCTGAGCCGAAGGCAGACACTCAACAACTGAGCCACAAAGTGCCCCCATTGTCTTTTTAGTCTCTATTTTATTTGTTCTAATCTTCATTATTTCCTTCTAACTAACTTTGAGTTTCATTTGTTCTTTTCTAAGTCTTTGAAGTGTACAGTTATGCTGTTTATTTTAGACTTCTTTTGTTTCTTAAAGTAGGCCTTTATCACTATGAGCTTCCCTCTTAGAACTACTTTTGCTGCATCCCATACATTTTGGTATGTTACATTTCCATTTTAATTTGTCTCAAGGCATTTTTATAGAAGGCATTTTTTATTTTTTTTTGTCTTCTTCATTGTCCCAATTAGTAGCATGTTGTTTAATCTTCACATATTTGTAAGTTTTCCAGTTTTATTTGTGAAAGTAATTTCTAGTTTCATACTACTGCAGTCAGATAAAGGACTTGATATGATTTCAATTATTTTTAATTATTAAAGTTTGTTTTGTGACCTGTTATATAATCTATCTTGGAAAATGTTCCATGCACAATTGAGAAGAATGTATATTCAGTTGTTTTTGGATGGACTGTTCTGTAAATATCTGTTGGTCAATCTGGTCTAACATGTCATTGAAAGCCAATATTTCCTTATTGATTTTCTGTCTAGATGATCTATGCATTGATGTAAGTGGGGTATTAAAGTTCCCTACTATTATTGTATTGCTGTCTATTTCTCCCTTTAGGTCTGTTAATATTTGTTTTAAATATTTAAGTGCTCCTATGTTGGGTGCCTAAATATTTACAAATGTTATATCTTCTTGTTGGATTGATCCCTTTATCAGTAAATGTTTTTCTTAATCAAACAGTTTACATCTTTAGATGTTAAAATTAAAAGACTTTTCTTTGAGGGATCAGCACTTTTTTCACCTGGAATGGGATGAGTTTGCTATTTCAAGACCACATACACATATGTAGATGGCTGAGGAAGCATGTTGCATCTAGGCTTCGATGACTGATGTTTGCATATCTGTCATCCTATTTGTGGCCTTTCAGTCAGAATTAGTCTGCCATAATCCTCATAGTAGGAACCAGAATATAAGAAAGCCCCTGCTAACACTTCCTATGAATTCAGACTATTCTATGTGTTCATGGGATCTTCTATTGCCTTCTTTTACCTTTTCACTTCTGTGAACTCCCTGTTTCACACCTTATCTCCAAGAATTTACATAAAATCCCTCCTTATGTTTAATCAGTAGGTGTAAATGATCTATTCCAGACATCTCACCTCATTTGTCTAACAACAACCTTCTTTTGTTTTCTATACGAATATGATGTTTTATTCCCTGACTAACCCCTTAATCTAGAAGAGGATTTAACAAATAGCATATGCTCAATATTGCTATTTTTTTAAATGAATGAGTGAATGCAATTCTCAAAATTCAGGAAAATATAGTATTTCCTTAGCCATGGGCCTTTGAGACCTGAACAACATGAGGCAATAGTTCTACATGAGCTGGTCCAACATGAGCTAGTGGGTCCCTATAATTAATAAACCCTTGTCTCTGCTGGAAACATTCAACATTTGGCTAACTCTTTTGCATCTGGCTCTCTCTCATGAGAAACATAAAAAGTCAGTTATATACTAAGTAAGAGTATTTATGTGAAAAATATTCCCTGATTTATGAATTGCTTCTGGACTGTCAGAGGGACTCGGAACTTTGGCTTCCCTAAGTACAGTGATTCTTGTAATTGACATGACCAATGCAGGTATCCTTTGTATGTGTAAAAAGTCATTATGCATATTAGCTCCTGAGGAGCAGGGGGCTTTTAAATGAGAGAAGGTATTGAATTACATCTCCTTGTACCTGAGCTATCTGCTGAATGGCTACTTCAAAAACTTCTGATGAAGAGCTAGGCCTAATATTAGCCTGCTATCAAGCTGAGGTTTTTTTCACCCAATATCCTTCTGGATACACTGCCTAAGATAGCCCTGTGAGCTAAGAAACTTCCTTGTGGGAACTGCAGAAACTGTGAGTGTTTAGCAAACCAATTTTAAATTAATTTTGAAATAGATTTATTTCAAATTTGAAAAATCAAGTAAAATATTTAAAAATTTAAATACTTTCCTACAAATCATATAATGCATTTAAGAGTCACTTCAGTGGCGCCTGGGTGGCTCAGTCAGTTAAGCGTCTGACTTTGGCTCAGGTCATGATCCCAGGGTCTTGGTATGGAGCCCTACATTGGGCTCCACGCTCTCCAGGGACTCTACTTGTCCCTCTCCCACTCCCTCTGCACCCTCCTCTGCTTACGCTCTTTCCCTCTCAAATAAATAAAATCTTCAAAAGTCACTTCAAAATGATAAAAGGTTCAATACCCCTAAAAATATGATCTCCAAAAGTAAGTAAAATACCGGAAAAGTTGTAAGATAAATAAATTTATAATTATAGTACTAATTAACTCTCTTCTTTCAGTAATTATTGGAAAAAGCAGAAAATTTCATATTAGATAAATTTTAAAAAACATTCTTAACAGAACATCATTACTGTGTTATAGAACTCTACGCTCAACGACCATAAATGTCACATTTTCAAGCCCACATAGGGAAGACATTTCAAAATAACATAAATTATGTGAATCAAAAAAAGGAAATTCAATGGAAATTACAAAATATTTCAATTAAATAATAAGAAAATTACTACATGTCAAATATTAAGTGCAACCAAAGGTGTGCCTCAATACAAATGTATAGCCTTAAATACACCATTAATAAAGGTTGAAAAGTAAGCCATTATATAAAAAAGAGAGAGAGAGAGAAAACCAGCAAACTAATCACCTCCCACCTAGCCTCCCCCACCCCTGCCCATAGAAGGGAGAGTATAAACTTAAGAGAAGAAAACAATTGAAATATACAACAAACATGCAAGAGCATTAACAAAGCCAAAGACAGATTCTTTGGAATGACCAAAATAAAATAAAACAAACAAACACGAAGAAAGTGATCTTTATCAGTAATAAAAATAAGGGTACATTACTCTCTGTTCTGCAGACATTTAAAAAATAAGTTGATATTATAAACAAATACTAATAAATTTTAAAATTTAGATGTAATGAAAAAAATCATCAAAATATATCGTTTAACAAAACAATTCAGGATGAGTTGGAAAACATTCCTTAATAAATTTTAACATTTAAGGAAGTAAAAATTCCTCTTTTATACAAGCTCCTTTGGGCCACAGAAAAGGAACACTTACCACTTCATTCTATGACATTAAGATAATGTTGATACTTAAAGCAAGAATAACTTAAGAAAAGAAAATTACAGAACAATTTCCCTTATTAGCATATATAAAATACAAAACACCTAAACCAAAACTACATAAAAGAATATTGAATCATGACCAAATTATGCAAACATAATTTAACAAAAGAAAATAAGTTAATGTCTTCTAGTATTTACTAAACAAAATCTGAATGTCAATCTAATTTTATTTCTTTTATGGTATCAGTTTTGTTTTTATTATTGTTTTTGTTTGTTGTCCTTTTCTCTTCTCTGATAATGTCTGATTTTTTTTGTTGTTGTTCCTTGTGCTTTTCTTTTCTCTATCCTTATATCCTGAAAATTCTCATAATATGTCTGGATCGATTTATTTTTCTCTTATTTACTCTGCTTAAGTATCAATATATTTTGTTGAGGCCCATACAGACATCTCTTGCTCCAGTCCTCTCTCCTACTAGAAACCCTCCAATTGCTTCCATCTCACCTTAAAATTTCCACAGCCCACAAGGCCCCACCTGACCTGCCAGCTACCACACAGATTTCATTTCCTCTCATATTCCCTTGGATCACTCAGCTCTAGCACACTAACCTCCTACTCTGAAGGAATTTGTCAGATAGCTGAGAGAGCAAGAGTGCAATTACAGAACAACTTGCTAGTCGTCCAACTATAGTAGTGAACACAGAACATGGGCTTCGGTAGGCACAGGAAAGGCACCCCATCTAGTCTTGGAAAAATACCCACCCCCAAACAATCCCTAAGGAAGTAAAATGTAAAAATAAATCTGAAGCAGATAAGAGTTACCAAAGCAGAAAGGAATTTCAAACAAAGGGACTGTCCTGTAAAGTGGTGGTGAGAGGGGCTGTATTGTGTTTGTGGAATTGCAAGTCATTAAGTAGGGCAAGAGTTAGAGCAGAGAGATGAATCAGAGAGAAAGCTAGAGATGCAAGCCTGGGCCAAAAAATAAAGAATTCTTCACATCAGTTTAATGAGTCAAACCTAAAACAGCAACAACAAAATGATGCAGTCATTGAAGTGTTTCAAGCATTGGGGTCACACAACCAAAGCTGAAATTTTGAGTGACCGCTCTGACTACGGTGTGGAAACCTCTTGAAGGGGAGGCAGCTTGAGGCAGAGAAACCAGATAGGGGGCTATTGACATAATTCAGGTCATAAGTTATTATGGGCTAAAATAACTCAAAGGAAATGAGAGAGGGAGAAGGAGAGAGAGGGAGGAGCAGAGGGAAAGAGAGATTTGAAAAGTTTAAAGAAATAGCGGTGATTAAGCCTTGACAACTGATCAGAATTAAAGGTCAGAAGTTGGATAATATTTCTAGTATGTTAGACCATCTAGAATCAGGTGTAGTCAAGAAAAAAGTCTGGAACAGATGTTAAAACACTGCACACCATATCACAGAGGCAAGGTGTTACCTCTCTTTGACTAAGAATGAAAACATGACAAAAAAGAACAAGTACAAAAGTTCAAAATATAGTTAATCACCCAAATGTCAGTCCCAAGTAAAGGCCATCATTTAGATGCCTGGCATGACAAGAAGACAGCCCTGTTTTGTCAGAGTCTCATAGTTCCCATGAGATACTCTCAGGCAGTTACCAAAACCTATTGCCGTAGTTGGCCTTGAATTCTCCCTAATGGATGCCATTCAGTTACCGTTCTCTGATCATTCTGACAGAAAACTGAAGTCTGAAGAGACCTTGTTTGTTTGTCCTTTAATATCCAGGGGGAACAGTGTGCTTCATGTTCCATCTGTGAATCATCCTTATTTTAATCAGTATCTCTTACATAAGCTAAAAGAGAAATTGATTGAAGCTGTTACTTTGCTGGCAAAGAAAAAAAAAATATTTGCACAAACCTCAAGAGAAAAATATGCTTTTGCAAAGGCATAGGCAGAGCAGTTACCTTTGGATATCTATACATTGTATTATTGCTTTAAACAGCCTACCTCAAAAAGTGATACAATTTGGATATTGTTTAGGGAACTCAGAAATTCTCCCTACTTTATAAAGTGGCATAAATATTTCTCTCTTTCAAATTCTCTTCCTCTCTCTTGATGACATATAATGACACTTTTGCTAGTTGATAAACAATCAGCACTGAAACTCTCACCTTTTTATTTTTTTAATGATTTTATTTATTTATTTATTTGAGAGAGAGAGTGAGAAACAGCATGAGGGGACAGGGTCAGAGGGAGAAGCAGGCTCCCTGCTGAGCCGGGAGCCCAATGCCGGGCTCGATCCCAGGACTCCCTTGATCCCAGGACTCCGGGATCATGACCTGAGCTGAAGACAGTCGCTTAACCAACTGAGCCACCCAGGCACCCATCTACTTTCACCTTTTTAGTCTCTTAAGCAACAGAGAATTCATGGATTTAGGACTCTGCATTCTGGTGTAAGGAGAATTTTCTTCCTGGACAACTCAACTACCTTGAATTTTCTTAACCAGCTGAGCGAAGAGTCAACCAAGTAACACTTTTGAAATGAGCGTTTTGTAATAAGAAGTCAGAACAAAATGTATTTTAGTCTTGAATTCTAAATGAGGTCATTGATCCATAACTTGACAAATCACTAGCCAGCTTCCTATTATTAAAACAACACGAAAATAATGCAATAGCAGAGGGGGTGACTTGGTCAACTTTGTAAGTCGCAAGGCTGCCTGTACAGAAAGGTTTAGATACAGAGAGAAAACAAGGGTGAAAGTGAACTCTGCTGCTTGTGGCGACTCACTTTTCAGGGACCATGGCACATTTTCAGAAATCATAAAACATGCCCCTAAGAGAGCAAAGGAAGAAAAATATCACTGTGCAGGTCTGACATAATACTGGGGATGAGCAGTTGGGAAGATAGTCAAAGTGTTTGGTTTTTCATGTCTCACAATTTAATGTATTACAAAACCAACTTTTTTTCCCTTTTCTTCGCATTTTGATGTCCATCTAACTTGTTCAGGTTTCTAAAAGAACACTCATTACATGTTTAATTCTGAATAAAGACCATAGCTGTCCTATCACTGTAAGCACAAAGGTTGATAGTGTTTTTTTTAAGAAATTAAGATTATTGTTATTTCTAATACTGTCCAACATAAAGCAGTCAAATGTAATATAAAAACAAGTTCTACATGTAATGTTCCCTGTATAAAAGTGCGTCAGTTGGTACCATGAATATGCTCAAAAAATAAGCAAGAAAATTTAAAAAAATAATATGTTCACTGAGGTGGTAATGTAACACAAGGATAGATGAAATGATGATATAATTTAATGTGTTTTACCTTGATTTTGTTCCTTTAAAAATGTTATAGTTTCAGTATTTTCCATCATTTTGGAACAATTTCCTTCTTGAGAATATTCAGAGGTAAGAACTCTCAGTGAACAAAGAACCTGAATTCTTGTCTAAGTTCTGCAATTACTATAAGGTATATCTTTGTTACTTATTTTTTCTGGGTGTAGTTTCCTTATTCCTTAAAGGAGGTGGCTGAATCAAATAAACATGATACAAATTGCCTTCCAGCTCCTCAATTCACCAAAGTATTTTATACCATAATTCTCTTAAACTGTTTCATTTCCTAAAGACTTCTGGTCTCCCTCCTGCATTGCCCAGATCCACTTGCTTGTTAAAGTAAAATTACAGCTTGTCCAGGACCTTGATTTGTTATTGTTTCTTGGGGAAACATAAAGTTAATGTTAAATAAATTAATTAATGCTTCTGTGCTGCAGTTGACCTGAGAGCTAAAACAGATACTCTTCATCCTCATTGTCCGCCATCAATTCCAGAATCCGTTTATTCTCAGATAGCAACTGATGTGATGACTAAGACCGAGAAACCATCGGTGACTATGTCCTTCTCATGGCTGCTGCATCCCGACTTACTGTTTAAACTGGGAGCCTCAAGAGACACTCCGGTGATTGTCCTTACCACCAAACATAACCCTCCTTGTCATTCTTCAGAGTAGATATCAGCTGCTGGCAATAGGATTCCCCAGATCCTAGGATTAGCTGGAGTATCAGTTCCCACTACATGATGGATCACCTCTCCCTCCTCCCAACACTGTTTCAGCCTCTTCACAAGTGTGTCTCCTGAGAGAACTCCCTGATAAACTACTCAAATGCAACTCAACCTATTAACAAACTGATAATCCATTTCCAGGGAACACAATCTAGGACAATATCAAATCGAAATATTAAACAGAGCAAAGGTTATTCCAGTCATATGATAAGTTCTACACATTTAATTTCTTTGTTTCATTAGCAAATAACAAACAAATTACAGTAATGCTAATCTTCCGAATTTTAAATGGGACTCTAAACACATCCAAAGTTTTCAAATAAAATATCGTCTATTGATATTTGAGAATTGTCTCTCAATTTCATAGGGTAAAATCCTGGCTCATTTTAGTTTGTAATGAAACGTTGAATATATGCTGTGCACCGAGACTAAGTATCTCAATTATATGCTTGCTATTAGCAAGAAAAAACACCAATAAATTTAGATTGATCTCCAAAGTGGTTACAAATATTCATTGTGACTTCCAATTGACATTAAGAATAGAAATTATCATGAAAATAATTAAAAGAACTATATTTGGACAGAAAATTTTTATTTCAACTCTTTTGGTACTAATGAAAGAAAGCATGTGGTATTTGAGGCATCATTTTCCCCCTGAAGTATCACCAAGTAGAGATTTCTTCAAAAATTGAGGATCTTATTTGTAGTTAAAAACCTGACAGGGCGCCTGGGTGGCTCAGATGGTTAAGTGTCTGCCTTCGGTTCAGGTCATGATCCCAGGGTCCTGGGATCGAGTCCCGCATCGGGCTCCCTGTTCCTTGGGAGCCTGCTTCTCCCTCTGCTTCTCTCTCTCTCTCCCTCTCTCTCTCCCTCTGTCTCTCATGAATAAATAAATAAAATATTTAAAAAAAAGAATTAAAAAAACTGACAAATTTTTCATTAAAAAAGTAATATCGGAAGGTGTTTCAGGACATCCTTTTAAACCCACATCATATCTTTAACGCTTCTATTTATAATTTTTCTTCTTCCCTACCCACTCCACTTCTTTTTTTAAATAAGATTTTATTTATTTACTTGAGCGAGAGAGGGAGAGAGAGAGAGAGAACACAAGTAGAGGGGAGGGGCAGAGGGAGAAGCAGGGAGCCTGACACAGGGTTCCACCCCAGGACCCTGGGATCATGACCTGAGCTGAAGGCAGACACTTAACTGACTGAGCCACCCAGGAGCCCCCTACCCACTCCACTCCTAAACACAGATATCTAAACTTTTCAACTGTGTCTAATGACAGATTCCAACCTAGTCAAAACTGAAATGTGGGGCAACAGAGAGGCAAATTTTGATGATGTCATTCCATGTGTCCTTATTTTTACCCTACCATCAACACATACTCTCTTCAGATGTCTAGTCTTCTCATGTTCTAGACCTCTTATCCAAGGTAAAATAAATATAATGAGTATAAGACATGTAGTTTGGACAGGAAGACCTGTATAGTTTTTTTTTAAAAAAACCCTATTAATTCTGAAGTAGTTTAACTTGATTCACTCTTAAGAGTCAGTATATACTAAAGTATAAGAAATGTAGTGCATGTGCCATTTTAGATGCATTTGCATTGGAAGAAAGAACCATGAAGAAAGCAATATTTAGGATTCAGGTATAAATTTCTGCTTACTGAATTTTAGGTATTAATGAAAGAGATATATTTGAGGAAGGTCTGTCTCAGAACCCATCAAGTTACACTGCTAACCTCTTTTCACCATAAACATGAAAATCATCTCCTTTGTTGAATATTGGTTAAACAATGATCAAAATAGTATCTTAATAAACTTTTAATTATCTCACTTTCTGAAGTAATGTGGATTAAACATCAACATGTCCTTACCAATTTTAATACTTTGTAGAAATGCAGGCCCTACAATACCAGGGCATATTGCATATTCATTTCTTCAACACTTTTACTAATTTTAATATTCATATTCTGGTTGATAAAGAAGTGGAAAATGGTGAGACTTTGTTTTGTTGTGTTTTTTTTTTTGTTTTATCAAAACACATTATAGAAATGTAAAGATAGTTAATACCAATTGTATAGAGTGTTTACTCTCAGGATCCTGCATCCTTTACCAGCTAGTAAGTATGCCAGACCATCCTTGGCTTCTCCTCTAGTCTCGGAGTCTTTATCTCATTTGGCAAAGTGCAGTATTGTCCATTTCATCCTGTATGTGTGTCCTTCCTAATCAATAGTCACTAAACAAAGAAATGGGCTTATGAGAAATGACAGGAATGTTATCAGAGACAAAATTTAGATATACAAAATAGATCCTAACTCTTTTTTCTACAATCTTTGACTACCTTTTTATACATTCCATGAAGTTAGCTTGAAAGGATGAATTCTGGATCCAGGTTTGCCTCAGTCTACTCAGTTAACTATTAGAGCATGAGCTGGCTACCCACATATTTTTTAAACATATTTAAAACATATTATTACTTATGGGATGTCCCCTAGGCAACCAATATGGCAAACATTAAAATTATGCTTTGTGCCCTCTAGGCAACCATCTACAAATTTGCACTGACATAATATCTACTAAAATTTGTCAATATTACCTAAGAAATTCTTCGAATTCTGAATGTAAATTGATTTTGCTTAGCTCCGTCAGGCCCCTGGTGTATTTGGACCCTGGTCATGGGTCATAGTGCAAGCTTCTTAAAGATTCAGTTCATTAAAAAAACAAAACAGAACAAAACAAAACAGCAAAAAGTGTTTCCAATGGGACATATGCTTTGTACTTTTTATGGCAATAACTTGGTTTCTTTCTAGTCTTTCATCTATGTATTTATTCAGTGATCACTCAGGTTTTGCCAGGTGTTAGGCATGGTTCTTGCTGCTGCAGATAGAGCACTGCTGTGGAAATAGTGAAAATGAAGAGAAAATTATTTATCCATCTACTATCTATCTATTTTCTATCATCTATCTATCTGTTTGATAGTTTCAGAAAATAAGCACAGTGAGTACAGTAACAGAGTGTGATAAGGTAGAGAGCTATTGTGATGATGAACTGCTTAGACTCCCCAGATATGCTACTTTCTAGTGACAGAGTCCCAATTTTTGTAATAAGAGCTCCAGCTTTAGCCACGGAAATAAACAGGATGAAAATTTATATGATGTTGCATTTCGAGATGATGAACAACGTATTTTGTAACCTGGCTTTCATCAGTCTTAGGGCACTGAAAGGCCATCTCTCAGTGGGGATGTCATAGTTTCACAGCTTATGTGCCTGGAACTAGGAAATGTGGTATCGGAGTATTTCTTTTTCACTCTACTTAAGGCTGAGTAAGTAGTCATTTAGCCCATTGTTCTTTTTTCACATTTACCATGTATACTAATATCCTCAACTTAAGTGCACATGGTCTGTGTTCCTAATGGTCCATGGAGAGTAGCCTATGCACATCCTTCTCATGTTCCAGAAAGACCTGACCCTTCACCTTTGGAGTCTGAAATACTGAAAGTTGGGACATACTTGAAGGTAACTAATATTTAAATTTAAGCAAACTAATACTCACTGAGCCTGAAACAGGGAGAGATACTGCCATACAAGTGATAAACCTGAAACAGATTATGTGAGCTCATCTCTTGGAAAGAAAGTGTTCTAGGCTTAAAGCCCAATCTTATGAGAGGGGTTCAAAAAACTGTGCATTTGAGATTTTCTTTCTCAATATCTCTTGACCCCACTTTAACTGCCAATTACCACTTTGACATCTTTACACCTTCTTAAAGCAAAATATCTTAATGAAGATGCTTATACTTGCTATCTTCAATCTCTCTACAACAATTTTTTTCTTTTTAAAAAAAATGTTATATCTTTCAATTTGATAAGATTAGAAGCAGCAGGCAAATGCTAGTGTTCCCATCTACCTTGTACACACCCAATCATCAAGAATCACTAAGACACGGGCGCCTGGGTGGCTCGGTTGGTTAAGCGACTGCCTTCGGCTCAGGTCATGATCCTGGAGTCCCAGGATCGAGCCCCACATCGGGCTCCCTGCTCAGCAGGGAGTCTGCTTCTCCCTCTGACCCTCTTCCCTCTTGTGCTCTCTATCTCTCATTCTCTCTCTCAAATAAATAAATAAAATCTTAAAAAAAAAAAAGAATCACCAAGTCACAATAGGTATACTCATTGTTCACAGTAAACACTTGCAAAACATTCAGCTTAGCTTTCAGCATCATGAATGGGGCCTCATCCAGATTTCAAATTTGAAAAACTATAATGCTTTTGCATCATATAAAATTTCCATTATTTCTTACAGTTCTGAGCATATTAAAATTCTACTGGATTTCAGAAAGGGACCAATTGACTTACTATACAAATACCAACCTGTAAAACTCAGTGAAATTTTCTACTGTTTACATGTACACAGTGATAGCTAACTGTGGTTTTTAATTTGCCTTTCACTAATGATTAATGATGTTGAACATCTTTTCATGTGTTTTTTGGCCATCTGTATGTCCTTTGTCCAACTTTTAATTGAATTATTTTTTGGTGTTGAGTTGTAAAACTTCTTTATATATTTTGGATATTAACCCCTCTTAGATACATCATTTGCAAATATCTTCTCCCATTCAGTAGGCTGCCATTTTGTTTTGTTGGTGGTTTCTTTCATTATGCAAAAGCTTTTTATTTTGGTGTAGTCCCAATAGTTTATTTTTGCTTGTGTTTTCCTTGCCTAAAGAGACATATCTAGAAAAATGTTTCTATAGTCAATGTCAAAGAAATCACTGCCTATATTTTCAACTATGAGTTTTATGCTTTCAGTCCTGCATTCATTCTGTGTTTATTTTTGTGTATGGTGTAAGAAAATGATCCGGGTTCATTCTTTTGCATGTTGCTGTCCACTTTTCCTAGCATCATTTGTTGAAGAGATTGTTTTTTCCCCATTGTATATTCCTCCTTTGTCATAGATTAATTGACTAGATAAGCCTGGGTTTATTTCTGGACTCTGTTCCATTGATCTGTGTCTATTTTTTGTGCCAGTACCATACTATTCTGATTACTACAGCTTTGTAGTATATCTTGATATCTGGGATTGTGACACCTACAGCTTTGTCCTTCATTTCCAAGATTGCTTTGGCTGTTCGTGGTCCCATACGAATTTTAGGATTATTTGTTCTAGTTCTGTGAAAAATGTCGTTGGCATTTTGATAGGGATTATATTGAGTCTATGAAGATTCCTCAAAAAATTAACAACACAATTGCCATGTGATCCAATAATTCCACTACTGCGTATTTACCCAAAGAAAATAAAAACACTAATTCAAATACACACACACACACACATACATACAGGTATATATCCTATATTTACTAGGAGCATATACATATATATATATATCTCCTATGTTTACTGGAGCATTATTTATAATAGCCCAGGTATAGGCGCAAATCAGGTGTCCGTAGATAGATGAATAAAGATGTGATACACAAACACACTTATGCGCACACACACACACACACACAATGGGATATTACTCAGCCATAAAAAAAGAATGAAATCTTTTTATTTGCAACAACATGAATGAACCTCAAGGATATAATGCTAAGTTTAATAAATCAGTCAGAGAAAGAGAAATACTTTATGATTTCACTCATATGTGGAATTTAAAAAAATTAGCAAGCAAAGAAAGAAACAAACAAAAAAAGACTCTTAAATATAGAGAACAAACTGATGGTTCCCAGAGAGGAGGTGGGAGGGGTGAATGGGTGAAACAGATAAAGGGGATTGAGAGAACCCTTATCTTTATATGAAAACGATGAAACGTGGATCACTACATCAAAAACTAATGCTGTATTGTGTGGTGAGTAATGTAACATAATAAAATTAAATTAAAAAAAAGAACACTTATATTGATGAGCATTGAGGAATGGGATTATATTGTACTCCTGAAACTAATATAACACGGTATGCTAATTATGCTTCAATTAAAAAAAGATTCTATGACTCATTTCTATATATATTTAATTTGGAAAATTACTTGAAACAGTATAGATTTTGTAACACTTAATTTGAGGAGCTTTTTTTAAAAAATATTGCATTATATAAAGTACATGTTACTTGAGAAAAATTGATATTTACGGCTTTACTATTTTGTTCCATATATGGTGCTCTTATAGCCTTCCTGAGTATCCAAGCTTCCATCTACTATCATTTCTTTGACCACTTTGACGATGATTTCTTTGACCACTATCCATGGTGCTGTGCTTCCCATTGTCTAATACCTGAGAAGTGTCACCTTTTATATCTTTTATAGTTTATAATTATTTACTGTGGAAATGGAAGAGCAAGTTTAGTGTCTGTAAACGTGTCTTGGCCAGAAGGTGAAACAATTTTAAAATACATTTGTCATAATATCAGATATTATAACTGATAACTATAATATTTTATCTCCTTTAGATATGTTTCTAATTTTCCCTTTTTTAAATGGCTTGTCTTCTTTTGATATTCTGGATAAATTTTTATTGGTATCAATACTTTTTAACAACAAGATTTGAGGAAACATACCTCTGGTAAATATTATCTCTCTTCTGATAAATAGTTAGGACAAATCACCTTAATCCAATTAAGCCAAAATTTCCTTAATTTTTGATTTATATCATTAAAAAAAGAAACTTTAAACTTCATGTAGGGCGCCTGGGTGGCTCAGATGGTTAAGCATCTGCCTTCAGCTCAGGTCATGATCCCAAGGTCCTGGCATTGAGTCCCGCATCGGGCTCCTTGCGAGCCTGCTTCTCACTCTGCTTCTCTCTCTCTCTCTCCCCCTGTCTCTCATGAGTAAACAAATAAAATCTTTAAAAAAAATAAAAAAACTTCATGAAAATCATTGGTTCACTTTTTCAACAGATATGTATTAGTATTTTTATATGATAGCTGCTGTTCTAATCTGATTTTAAAAATATGAATAAGACAGACCTGCTATCACAGAGCTAGTATTTTACTGGAAGGGAAGAAAAAACTAAAAATGGAAAAAATATACAAAATAATTTCAGATGGTTACTAAATTACTTGAAAATTAAGCAAGGTAATAGAAAAGAATAGTGGAATTGTGTGCGATGGGATCCTACTAAAAAGAGGGTCATTCAAAAGACTTCATTTGATATGGTGACATTTGAACTGATATCCACCTGCAGGATGAGAAGAAACAGGCCACTGGCAGATCACAGAGATATAGACTCCAGGTTAAGGACAGCACAGGAGCAAATAACTTGAGGAATAGAACAAACACTAGAATAGACGTTCCCTTAAGGCAGCTACGTGAATGAAATTATTTTGAAATATTCCAAAATTAGACTAACTAACCCTATAGTAATTATGTTTACAAATTTTTAGTTATTTAAATATAATTAGTGAAAACAATCCTGATCCCAACGTCAAGACTACAAGATTTTTTCTTTAACAATATACATGAAATGTATTTATAGGAGAATTTGTTGATATCTGTAAGGTATTCCACCAATTTCTACCATCTATAGGGAGAAGAGAGCATCACATCTGCCTTCAAGTAACTTAAAATCTTTTCAGAGAAAAGAAAAGATAATCATATAAAAATAATCATCAATAAAACATTTGCTGACATTAGATTCACAATACGAGCAATGTCGTATTACATTATACAACTGCCAACTTAGTTATAGAGAATTAAAAATCTATAGTAGATCTGAAAAGATAGAGGAATTTTGAATCCTACTAACAGCTAATTCTTATTGAAGACTTATTCTATTCCAGTCATATACTGATTGATTTCACTCTGAAAACTCTATGTGCTAGATACTATTGCTTCCACCTCAAATTCACAAATGAAGAAACTGAAGTGCAGAATTATTAACAACTTCCCCAAAATCAAAGCATTAGTGTTAGAACTGGCTTCAGAATTTATACTAGATGATAGATGATAGATAGATAGATAGATAGATAGATAGATAGATAGATAGATGATAGATAGATAATAGATAGATAGATAGATATCCAAATACACTTCATAGATGAATGGGAAGGTATTATAAGTTTGGATTTCTGGCTTCCGGCAAACAAAACAAAACAAAACTGGACAAATATTACAAGTGGAAAGTGCAATGACATAGATTAATCAGATTCTTATGAGGGTCTTCCCAATTATAACATTTTATGATTCTGGGAATTCCAATGAAAAATATCCAAAATATTGTAGAATCTAATATTGAAACTACACCAAAATAAAAAAGCTTATCCAGAGTGAAGAAAATCATCAACAAAATAAAACGGCAACCTACTGAATGGGAGAAGATATTTGCAAATGATATATCTCATAAGGAGTTAATATCCAAAATATATAAGTAACTTACACAACTCAACACACACAGAAAACCAAATAATCTGATTAAAATATTGGCAGATTACCTGAATAGACATTTTTTCAAAAAGTGAAGACATACAGAATGGCTAACACAGACACATGAAAAAATGCTCAACATCACTAATCTTCAAAGAATGCAAATCAAAACCACAAGGCAATATCTCCTCACAGGAGTCAGAGTATCTATTATAGAAAAGGTAAGAAATAACAAGTGCTGGTGAGGATGTGGAGAAAAGGGAACCCTTATGCACTGCTAGTGGGAATGTAAATTAGTGCAGCCAATTTGGAAAAACAGTATGGAGGTTCCTCAACAAATTAAAAATAGAAATACCATATGATCCAATAATTCCACTACTGGGTATTTATCCAAAGAAAATGGAAACACTAATTCAAAAAAATTCATATGCACCCCTAAGTTTACTGCAACGTTATTTACAACAGCCAAGACATGGAAACAAAACAAGTGCTTGTTGACAGATTAATGGATAAAGAAGATGTGGTATAGACATACAATGGACAATGACTCAGTCATAAATAAAAGAAGGAAATGTTGTCATATGTGACAACATGGGTGGACCTAGAGGGTATTCTGATAAATCAAATAAGACACAAATGAGACACATATCATATTATTTCACTAATACATAGAACAACAACAACAAAAATGAATAAACAAAAAAGTAAAAACAGACCCATAAATACAGAGAACAAACTGGTGCCTGCCAGAAGGGAGGAGAGTGGAGAACTGTGCAAAATGGGTGAAGGGGAATGGGAGATACAGGGTTCCAGTCATGGAATGAGTAAGTCATGGGTATAAATGGCACAGCATAAGGAACAGAGTCAGTGATACTGTAATAGCACTATATGGTGACAGATTGTAGCTACATTTGTGGTGAGCACAGTATAATGTATAGAATTGCTGAATCACTATGTTACACACCTGGAACTAAAGTATATAATATTTTGTGTCAACTCTGCTTCAATTAAAAAAAATTAGAATCTTTTCCTGTTTAGCAATTGATCAATAAAGGATATATTTTTAAACATAATAAGAAAAAGTCTTCCATTATATTTTTCTTCAAAACATCTTTGGATTATATAAGAGGCGACACTAAAATTTAGACCTCTGTCACTGTTAACAACAAAAACAAATTCACTGGTGTATTGTTTATGCCAATATTGAAAAAGGGCATAAATTATTTCATATATATGTACATAGTCCCCAGAAAATATTTTAAATTGCTTTCCAATGTTCAACCCTCACATATAAATCCCACTCCTACATTGTTTCTGTTACTTAACAGCTCATTTTGGTTCAGCATGAACTCAACCATTCTGTTAAAGTAATCCGGATTTTTTAAAAACAGTATTACAGGGGCACCTGGGTGGCTCAGTCATTAAGCGTCTGCCTTTGGCTCAGGTCATGATCCCAGGGTCCTGGGATCGAGCCCCACATCGGGCTCCCCGCTCGGCGGGAAGCCTGCTTCTCCCTCTCCCACTCCCGCTGCTTGTGTTCCCCCTCTTGCTGTGTCTCTCTCTGTCAAAAATAAATAAAATCTTTAAAAAATAAATAAAAATAAAAAAAAACAGTATTACATTTGTAGCTCCCCTCTCCTAGGTCAAATCTATTTCATTTTTTTTTTCAAAAACTTCAAGCTCAGTAACTAGATGAATAAGAAAAAGAAATCTTTAAGAAAAAGCATAAAATCATCTTGGAAAACTTACTATATAATTCAAAACATGAAGTTTTTATAATTTTGAATCTCTGAATCATACACTGTTACTGTGTTATTTGTAATGATGAAACATGTAAAGCCAAAAATATATATGGTTATACTGCAAGTAAATAGGAAAATGGAGGGTATGGTCATCCAAAAATCTCAAATCCCAAAGTTAATATTAGGAAAAAATTAGGGATGATGCCCTATACTTGGGACTGTATTTATTTCAGTTAGCATGCTTGTCTAATAAAACTTTATAATTTCCTTTTTAATTTGGGCTTGTTCTTCCATAAATTTCTCCTCTAAAACTTGAACCCAGGTTAGTATCTTGGAACAAAATAAACAAATAACATTTATATACCATTAAGGAACGTTCTGACTTAGAACTTCCAAATGCCACATATTTGTGCAAAGATCATTGTCATTTGAGTCCTTTTGTGGTTCTGTGTATCGCAGGCTTTAAACAATTTCTAAAACCTTGCCATAACTTCCCAAACTATTTATGAACTTAAAAAGTTTATGATACTAGTTATGAAATGCAAATATTTGAAAAGAAATAAACACAGAATTTACTGTTCTATATAGAAGTTTAAAAATGCCCATACCTGGGGTGCCTGGGTGGCTCAGTTGGTTAAGCACCTGCCTTCAGCTCAGGTCATGATCCCAGGATGCTGGGATCGAGCCCCGCATCAGGATCCCTGCTTAGAGGGGAACCTGCTTCTCCCTCTCCCTCTGCCTGCCACTCCCCTGCTTGTGCTTGCTCTCTCTGTCAAATAAATAAATAAAATCTTTAAAAAAATGCCCATACCTATGACTTCCTAGTGATGGCGCATGCTGAGCAAAAGAAAGGGTTTTGTACTCTCCCAGATGGCCTGATGGCTTAGGTGATTGTGGCATAATTTATGGTCTTGATCTATGCCTTATTAGCTGGTAAACGCCTATCTTTCTTTTATTTTTTTCTTTCATGTGTCACCATGTCTCAGGAGCAGTCCATATAATATTCTTGGACGTTTTTAAAAACTTTTTTTTCCAGCAAATATTCAGTTATTCTACTGGTACTATATGTATGTTAGGGATGGCACATGCCACACCAGGGAAGGAATGGTGATCAAGCCAGACAAGGTTATTGACTTAATAAACTTATTTATCTTGGAGGAAGAAAGACAACTATGCAGACAACCTCAACATCTTTAATACATGTGTTGACTAGAGAGACTGAGAAATTATATAACAACATAAGAGGAGAACCTCTGCCAGAAAAGAGATATCAGGAAATGTGTTTCAGAGAAGTTGTCTTCAAAAACAACTCTGAATAGAGATAACTACAGGAAATAGAGAGGAAAGCATTTTTCAGACAGAGAACATCATTTATGTAAAAATCTAGAGGTTTAAAGGTAATTCTCAGTGACCAAAGTCTTGTCATTGGGGTAAAAGAATGAAATTCACTTTGAAAAGAAAAAAAAAAAAAGCCACTACTCTCTTGGACAATGCTTGGATGGAATTATTTGTACCTTTCTAGATAACCGTACTTTTTTTAAATCTTCAAGTTGACAAACATTCTCACTGTAATAATGCTTTAAATGTGATTATAGATTAATTTTAGTGTCTTGTTGGGGGAAGAAAGGTAATTTATGAATCTAAACTATGACATTATAAACTTCCAATTTAAGAGCCTCATTATATGGGCACCTGGGTGGCTTAGCCGGTTAAACAGCTGCCTTCGGCTCAGGTCATGATCCCAGGGTGCTGGGATCGAGCCCCGCATCAGGCTCCCTGCTCAGCGGGGAACCTGCTTCTCCCTCTCCCTCTGCCTGCTTCTCTGCCTACTTGTTCTCTCTCTCTCCCTCTCTCTGTCAAATAAATAAATAAAATAAAAAAAAGAGTCTGATTATAATCTCCCTTCTTATAGCACTGTGTTATTTACCAGACCTCCATTTTAGACTTCATGAAATCTTAACATTCAGAAAAATAATGCAAGTAATTGGACACAGTAAAAAGGTAATGTTGACTCTGAAAGCTATAATACAATCATCTACACTGCGTAGCCTCACCTGAAAATCTGGCTGGGAAGTCTATTGAAGATGTCAGGCAACCATTTCTTTACTGTGGTAGAATTTAAAGTTTTTCAAATTTTCTAACCTTTTTGTTTTACCAGAGAAGATTTAAAAGATGAAGAATGTCAAACTAAAATATCAGAAAACACAGATCCAACAGAACATAACTGACATCATTCCAGACTGCAAAAGAAGAAAACAAATTAGATTCTATGAAGGAGGATCCTTTTATGGCAGATGGTAATAGCATTTTCTAATTCTAAAGAGACAATACAATTGAGATACTGTAGAAAGCAGTTTAGTTAGGAGGGAAGGCAGTTTCCTTAAAAGGGTCACAAAAAATTGGACTTGTTTACCGAGGGGTTGGATTCCATTCTCTAGAGGGAAGTTTTGGTAAAGCTTTCATGATCAAATCGTTTACTTCTAAATGGCTTAGGTGTGTCATTACCTGAGGATAATAAGAATGGGAGTATAATCTCCTTGGTCCCTCCCAGGCACATGTTTTCATATCACTACCGTTTCTTCCAGACTCATGACAAGCCAAGGAATGCTGTGTGAACTTATCCATCCATTTTTTTTCCATGCAACTTTTGTAACATTTTAAAAAATTATATAATCAGCAATCTAATTTCCTAAAGATTACTTGAAATAATATAAAAGCATAAATAAATCCCATTCCTAGTCCAGGCCAGTTAGTGACCTCAGATGAAGCTGAGCACATGAAGCTACAAAAATAATATAAAAATATATTTGAAAGTATCAATAGTTTAGTACTGAATGTTAATAAGGGACCATGAACATGTAACCAAAAATACTTTATTCAGAATCCCAAGGCCAGTCCATTATAAGTGAAGATGGGACACTGATCTATTTGCCAAAGGAGGCTTAAATATAACATATGTATAGCTGAAAACATGACTTTCCTATATTTTTTTTATTTTTTATCTTACCACAAATTTTTCTAGTTTAATAGTTTCTTTCAAATTGTATCATCTGCAAAGTGTGTGCATATTTTTTTCTGTTTCTCATATGAATAACAAGACCCTGTAATAGAATTTTTCAAGAACAATAAAATTAATAGTGAATATGTGTATTCTACTTATCATATAACATATTATGATGACAGCTGATGTTAAGATGGTGAATTAATTCATAAGAACCAAATAAGGCAGATATCTGATTTTCTTCTAAAGCAATTGACATTTCAGTACTTCATAAGGTAGTAAGAAGGTTAAGACGTGAATTAGACTAATCTATAAGAAAATGAAGAAAATACAAATACACAGTAAGCCTGTGGTAAATAGTTAAATAAAATCCTTCAAGCTTAGCTGAACTCTGGTAAGAGTCTGAGTTCAAATGTCTTAATACCCATTCTCAAATTTTTGTGTAATCTCTAACAAGTGATTGGACTTGTAATTCAGCCCCTTGCAAAAATAAAATGAGGCTAATAATTCCAGACTGTACTCTGAGGTTGATATATTCTATAAACTAAATGTGCCTACTAACATAAAATAGTAACAGTCACATTGCATTTTTATTGTGATAATCCATTATGGTAAATTTAAACCTAAATAGCTAATGAAGTGTTGTACTTTGTAAAAGCTGCATTACCAATGGAAATCATGTCTATACACTTTACTTTATATAATGTAAGACACTATTAGGTAACACTAGAAAAAAATAAAGTGATGACAGTTAAAAACATGACAATTCTTTCTTATCACTTCAAATTTATTGTTTTATTTTATTTGTCTTTAGCTTTATTTATTAAAACAGTTCTTTTATAATTACATAATCATTGATTTTTAATATATGATTCATCATTATTTTTTTCCATTCTGAAAATACCATAAACTTTGTTTTCAATGTCAAAACATGCTTCTAATTTTAATTTTTTTATTATGGAAAGTTTTGAATATATACAAAGGTAGAGAGATGTAAGTATAATGAATCTCAATGTACCTATCACTCAACTTCCATAATTATGAAGTCATTTATACCCTCATTTATTTCCCTCCTCTTTTCTTGGAATACTTAAATTACGTAATTTTCTATGGTTCAATAGACATGTATAGTTCAATGTATATCTCTAAAATATATCTTTAAGATATTTAATACATAATATAATTATCACAGCTAAAATATGGGTACTTCTCCAATGTTATCAAATTTCTGCACAGTGTGGAAAGACATTCTAAATGTCAATTACATTTAAAAAGTCAAATAGTATAGTAATGCATAAAACTCAAATGAGGTAAAAATAACCATTTAAATGACCATTTTTAAGTTTGGAGACAAAGACATCTATATTATAAATGACGCTTATATGAAGTCTATTTAAGTTGCATATCAATTCCTGAGATTTTAAAGTGAAAGAATGTGTTTCTTAAAATGTGATATATGATTTAGGTACAATAATTATCTTCCTCTTTCCCATATAATTTATGACATTCTGAGATTATGCGGATAATATTTTTTGTAACGATGGATGGCTGGGTGACTCAGTTAAGCATCTGCCTTCTGTTTGGGTCATGATCCCGGGGATCTAGGACTGAGTCCACCCTCAGGCTCCTTGCTTAGCAGGGAGCCTACTTCTCACTCTTTCTGCTGCTCTCCCTGCTTGTGCACTCTCTCTCTCTTTGACAAATAAATAAAATCTTTAAAAAAATATTTTTTTGTGATGAATGAATAAGCTGGCCCTCCAAGGATACAACCATTGGTTTAGCATTGTATAAATACCATAGCTTCCAATATTTGACATTTGTTTAGTATATTGTAGTTTCATACAAAAATAAATTACCAATATTTGTCATCTCTACAGTACCCAAACTAACCATTAATCATAGTTCACCAAGACATTCATATAGTGAATAATAATTTCTAGGTGATAAAACCAGTTAGGTGTCTTCTATGCTTGCTACAGATACAAAATTTTCAACTATATTACAACAAATTCTCCGAGTATGCCATCTCACAAAAGCAAGTATAGGCAAACTTCCTCAGTAACGTTCTTTTGGCAGATATTGTCAATC